>NC_083228.1:66963279-67586862 GCF_032191835.1 Heteronotia binoei
TGCCCCTTTGGTGCCATTTCAGCAGATGAGGAGTCTGGGGGTGATACTGGATGCCTCCCTTTCCATGGAGGCCCAGGTCACTGCAGTTGCATGATCCGCCTTTCATCATCTTCGGCAGGTCAAACAGCTGGTGCTCTATCTGACACCCCAGGACCTAGCTACAGTGATCCATGCAATGGTCACTTCCAGGTTGGACTATGTAAGTCGCTCTACACAGGCTTACCCCCTGAGACTGATCCGGAAACTCCAACGAGTGCAAGGCGTGGCAGCACGTCTTCTGACTGGATTGCCTGTATGGGCTAGCAGTCGACCAATGCTGCGCACATTGCACTGTTTGCCAGTTGAGTACCGGATCCACTTCAGGGTTCTAGTACTGACATTCAAAGTCTTACGTGGCCTGGGACCAACATACCTGAGGGACCACTTCTCCCCATTTGAGCCCCAAAGGCAGCTATGATCTGCCAATCAACATCTTGTTATCCCTGGCCCAAGGGACGTCTGTCTTGCCTCAACCAGGGCCAGGGCCCATCCCGGTGGAATCAGCTCCTGGTGGAGATATGGGCCCTACCAGATTTGTTACCTTTCCGGAGAGCCTGTAAGGTGGAGCTGTTCCACCAGGCGTTCGGCTGAGGCGGGTGGACACCCCCTGCCCTATTGCCTATACCATTGGCTATCCTCCCCCACAGTGGTTGGAACTTTGGTATTTGGGTCACTAACTCTATCCTAACCCATATTATGAGCCCGCCGCCTATGTCATACTGTATTAGGCTATGTCATTGTTTTAACTGTATTTATTGATTTTATTGACTTAGTAGTTTTATTGTACTGTATCTATTTGATTTTATCTGTATGTGATCCGCCCTGAGACCATCTAGGATAGGGCGGAATATAAGTGAACCAAATAAATAAATAAATCTGTTCACAATGATTTGCTGAAAACCTGTTTTGTCAATTACATGTTCACAACTAACCCACATTAACTTGAAAAAAGTATTAAAAGTAGAACTTAGCCTAGGTAACATCAAATGGCTAGAGATACAGGTATTTGCATTGTTGGATAAAAGCAGTGAGAAAAAGGCAATCACATTCTAATACGTCATTTATTTTCTTGGGCTATTTTTCATTATCCTCCTGGAAGCTGGTACATTATAGGGAAAATATTATCTCAGAACAACACTTTAAAAAGTTGGTAGAACAGAATATAAGTAAAAATAAATATTAAGCAAACAAATTTGAATATATGTTTCTGTTAATTTTTATACAGGATGAATTATTGTCTGATGTATGTTCAGAGAGAGAGAGAGAGACAGAGAGAGAGAGAGAGAGAGAGAACACCATAAAACAGTAGTTAGCGAAGTGGATAGGGGTGAAGTTGGTGGGAGGAAGATTATAGCTACCTGTTCTGGAGAGTTGAAGTCTGCAAAGAAGAGCAGTAGAATGAGCAGCGTCCTACCAAGAAAAGTACCCAAGAATCTAAGGGTGCAAGTCTGAAGGCACCAAGACACACACACTGAGCAAGTCCAAAGTGTGTCCTTAAGTAGGCAAAAATGTAATCTCAGGGCATAGGTGGTCAGGATGTCCCTTGGAACAATGTAAGTTTGGATTATGAAGTTGCAAAACAATGTATGTAAGGGAGAAAAGATGGTTTTGCTGAGACAAACAAAGGGTCTCAGGAAACATGGGTGATGGGTCTACGTATGACGAATGGGTGCTAATAGGTCAGTGCAGAAAAGGTGAGGGGAGAAGAAATGAGGATGGATAGGGTGATTAAATTAGTCAGGTGAAGTCAGAAAGGCAAGTAGCTTCTGACCTATAGGCAGGAGAATCACAATTTAGAACTAAGATGTTAACAGGAAACACTGGCAGATTACTGACACTACCAAATACATTATGGACAAAGACAAAAGGTTGGGGGCGAAGATAAAACCCAAATAAAAAGACATTTCTCAGTCTATGCATTCCATGGAAGCTGAGAAGATGATGAGATGTGTCTGATTGCTCCTGAGCCCAGGGTCGCACCTTAGCCAGAGATAGTGAGACTGATGCAACTGATCTGTTGTGTAAAATGCCTGAATGGGCTGGACCTCTAGGACATAATGTTTTTGGAGCTAACTAACAGTGATGTCTATGCATGTGCAGAAGTCAGGAAAAGAAAAAGGGTTTGGGATGGTAATTGGGATTTCTAAAGCAACCTCAAATGGCATCTGAAGAATGGTGGAGCAAAAATAAGAAACAAAGGAAACATCATGGGGGCTGTAAAATGAATAAAGAGAGTGGGCAACAGAGAGGAAAGAAAAGAGTGGGTGGGGGTGCAAGCAAGGAACTGGGGAGACGGAAGACCAGGCAGGTGGGTAAACAAGGGGGTGGGCAAGAAGGAAGATTAGAAGCAACAGGGAGAGAAGTGGAAATCAACAGGGGTTCTTATAGAGACGGAGGAATTTGAAATGTTGAGGAAATACTGAGGTATTTGCACATGTATCGGAAATACTACATGGATCAGAATCTTTGAATGCAACACCTATCTAAATAGCATATAAGTCCTGTAAAAGGAAAATGCACCACACAACAATTTTCAACTTGTAAATGAATAAGAAATTTGGGTGAAGGAAAATCCTATTCACCTCCCCCCCAGTAATTGTACAAAATTCTTTCTACAACATTGGAATGAAAAATCTCATATTGCATTCAGTTTGGACTACAAAGAAAACAACTGAGATATGGAGAAAAAATTCCAGAGGCTTGATTGTGTGTAATAGGAGAAGTACATTATTTAAAATAAATAAAACCTGTTCTCAGGGAATATATATTTTCTATATATAATTTTGTTGTTCTGTTTTTAGGGCTTCAAAAATATTTATAAACCATTTTCACTTCCCCCTCCTCCAACATGGATGTTATTTTATGCCACTAGTTATCATCACAGATATAAAAAAGGTATCAAATTAAAAATAGATTTACTGAAAAATGAAATATGTTTTGGAGAATCACAGATGTACATCATTAATACATACTACACAATCTCAACATATTAGTCAATCTTAGTTAAGGCATCTCTGTTACTACTAACGTACTAAGTACTAACACTAACATACTATATTTGTTTATAGTACATGTTCTAGATTTCTGGATTAGTAAAGTGATCTCATCTGGAAGGTGATGAAAATGCTAAGTAGAAACTATTCCATTGGAACCCTTAAGTAACTTGTTGATTACTGACTCAAAGCCAAAACAAATAGAAAACTAAGTGATTTTTTAAAAAAATCAAAAATATCAAATTACAATTTAGGAAGCACTGCATTCAGCTGTACCACATAGACACCTGCTGGCCTGCATACTTTAAGAAAGTAAAAGCGCATTTCCACCTGCATTGTGGGTTGCATCCATTGTTTTGTTTTAACTGTATAACAAGTATTCTTGTCATTAGTTTTTAGCACTAATACAGATATAATTATTGATAAAATCACTTTAAAACCAAAGATACACATGGAAGATGGACATAGAACCTTTTGGTTGACCATTTCAGAACAGTTTTCAAGCATATGGTAAAGCACAAAAAATGAGTAAAATGAATAAAATGTTAATCCATAAACTGTTCACACCTAATTAGAATAATTTTTTACAGTTTTGATTCACTTCTGGGACTTCTCATAACAACTGCACTGGTTTTGAATTATAAAACATGAATTTAGGAAACAGCAAATCCCCTGTTCAGTTGGGGACAGGGGATTCCCAGGTTTGAAGGCCCTCCTACACTTTATCAGAAAATGGGAGGGAGGGGGAATGTCCACTGGGCATTCTGTTATACCCTATGCAGACCATTTTCTCATAGGGTATAATGGAGAGTCAATCCATGAGTATCTGGGGTTCTTTGGTGGGGTGTTTTCTGGATTTTTTTAGAGGCACCAAATTTTCAGCATAGCATCTGGCGCCTCTCTTCAAACCCATCCCCCAAGTTTTAAAAAGATTGGACCAGGGGGTCCAATTTTATGAGCTCCAAAAGAAAGTGCCCTCATCCTCAATTATTTCCAATAGAAGGAAGGCATTTAAAAGGAATGTGATGGCAAGAACTCCATCACAGTTCAATCATGCTTGTCACAACATTGCTCCTGATGCCTCTCCTAAAGTCTCCTGGCTCCACCTCCAAAGTCCCCAGATAGTTCCTGAGTTGGACCTGGCAACTCTAGTAATAGATACTGGCTTCCTTTTTTAGATAAATAAAAAAACCCTTCCTTATAAGGTTTTATACACTCTGATTTTTAGCTTGCCATCTTTGGAGAGAAAGTGAAAATAAAATTAGGGGAACTAAGTGCCACATGGTCAGCATATAAATTAACATGTTTGGTCATGAGCGGCAGGAAGGAGCCTGCAAAACCAGGGGATCCCCTGCACAGAGTGGGGGACCGGCAAGCCTAGGATGAAGAGCAGGCATAAGAGCACTGGCCGTGCCCCATATCCATATGATGGCCAAGTGGTCTGCACAAGGATAAAAAGGGGGGCAAGTACCCATGCACACACCCTATTCCTATGATCAGCAACATTCCCAAAAGAGCAATTATGATCACAGGGAGGGGGGCATACACTCAGGGGATTCCTCTGCATATTTCCCCATGTAGACCACTTGGCAATAGCATAGAGAAGCGGTGAAGTGGGGTCAGGGGCTTATATCTGATCTCCCTCTCTGCATATTGAATGCCCACATGGATGGGATGTTTGCATTGGGCTAATATAAGACAAATTCATGTGTCCAATAGGCTCTTCCCTGAAATTTTCCAGATCTTCACATCTCTAACTCAGGTCCTGTCCTACTCCTTTTACTTCTCTTTCTGTTCAACTTCATGCGATCTTTTAAAATTTTCAAGGATGGATGATGAGACAACTACATATCAGTGGCAGTATAGTGCTTCCACTCTTTTTTTTGCCAGGTCATTTGTGGTACAGAGCCATCACATAGCTCTAAGCAGTTTTGGGCCTCACACTTATTCATAGTAAATTACCCTAAAATATCCCTTCCCTGAGGATGTTTGCTGCCTAACACAGACTTGGAAACTTGAGGTACTAAACACTACAGATTATAAAATAGAAAATTAGATGTTTTGCAGTACCATTTTGCAAAATTACACAGCAGATAATAGGGATAGCAAGTACAGCAAAAGATCCTCTGGTCCCTTAAACACGTTATGGCTGATGGAACAGAAAAGAAGAAATTAGCTATTGCAACATTGGACTGTATGTTTCAAAACATACACATAGGTGTAGTTACACAACACAATACAGTTACATTACACAACACAATAACACTCCAGACAAAACAACTTTCTCATAATGTGAAATTACTATGTTAAAAATTGTGAATGCAAACAGAAATAGAAGGCCTCTAAATTTAAAAAAGTAAGGAGTTAACTGATTACTTAAACCTATTGTTTTGTGTCATTGTTAACAGGAACGTTAAGGATTTTCCAAGAATTTTAAGGGAATCAGCCTCCCATACAAGAAATGGCTTAAACCTTTATTATGCTTTTATTTATGCAGAGGAGAATGTCAGGCTCTAAGAGGTAGATGGGAAACAGGTTCCATTATCAGGATTAGGAGATTAACATTGCACAAACCACTTGTATATAAATAACAAGCTAATGCAGATAGCCATCTTAATAACTACCATGGGCATACCAATGATTTTAACAGCATGCTATCTATTCAACACACCACTTTAAAAATTGGCAGCATTTCATTTTTTCCTTCTCTTTGCAAAGTTTGTTCCCTTGCAAGTGTATGGCTCTGATATAGTTTCCAGTGTACCAGCAGTGTATTTCACTTGGCTTATGCTTGGACTGGAGATTAAAGTTAATTATCAAAATATCTAACTCTCAACACGGCCCATCCAGAGACTGGGGCATGGACAGACAAGAGAAATCTTTCTACAAACCCAAGTAAAGCTGCAAGTCTGCAGGAAAAACTGATTTTTAAAACAATTAGTGTTAAAGCCCTCTAAAATAACTGAAGCAGCACCAGTAGCCTTAAAAACAAATGTCCTCAGTGGCCACTGCTAGGAAATCATAACAGTACTGTGAGCCTTCAAGCTTTGGTTTCTACAACCAACCCAGATATCACCTCTGTCTCCATATCCACTCAAGCAGTACTATGACATCTGCCACTCCATTTTGGACTCATTCCCTTGCTCAGCTTGCAAAGTAATATATGCCATCATGCAGCAACCCTGCCCTTCTACTCTTTACATATGGCAAACATATTAGTCCCTTCAAAAAAGAATAAAAGAACCCAAATGTAACACTTAAAAAGGCAATATTTAGAAACTCATGAGAAAACATATTGTTGAACTAAAAGTTGCCATTTGGAAATTTAAAAACAAACAAACAAAAACCTTCAGATGCAGACTCCAGAACAGAACTGAAATTAAAATTCATCAAATGATCTGATATTATTCTAAATTAAGCAATTAACTAGGTTTTGGGAATCTTGTGGTTAAATTGATGGACTAGGATCTGCAAAATCCATGTTCAAATCTCCACTCTGCCATGGAAGCTTGCTGGGTGACCAGTTACACAGTCTCAACTAACCTACCACATAGGGATGTTGTAAGCATAAAATGGAGGACAAGAGAACAATGTAACCTGTTTTGGGTCTCCACTGGGGAAAAAACACAAATAATAAATAAAGTAGATAAATAAATTCTTCAGCAATTACAAGCATCTATAGTCTACCAAACTAGGACAATTGCATTGTCTTCAATTATTATAAATTTTTATTGACTACATCTGAATTATAAATGATTATGGATTATGCATTTCATGGTCTCTTATTTCTTCAGAAAATTTTACTACAAATCATTCTGTCTGTCTGGGCTTGTAAGGACCCATTTATCTGAATATGACAAAATTTCATACAACACTACTCCAACTCAAAAACCTCTGTTTTATTTTCACCTTTTCCTTGTGAAAATTAAATCCATTAATCTTTATTTTTCTGCCACTGTGTTTCCTTATGCTGATTTTGTACTAAATTAACACAATAGTAATTCTTGCATCAACTGCATATAAATAAAACATAACACAGAGACAATGTTAAAATAGCATAAAATGTCGTAAAACTAGCAACTGAATCAAGAACACCAACAGCAAAGTGCATGATAACAATATATCAAAAAGAGGGGGGGGGGGTCCCCATGATCATTCAAGTACCTCTCACCATATGAAATTAAAAGAATACAAAAAATGTATTGTCCTTGCCATATCCCAGATCAGGCCTCAAATAAGAATAAAAAATGCAACACATTACTTTAACAAAAATGACTTCTGGCTACAATGCCTCAGTCAAGCAATCACTGAAAGGGGTGGTATATCTGATGTGTGCACTGATTCTTTGCCTGCTAAAGCCCCCCATTTATTTTAGCAGAGAATGCCCAAAGCTGCATAGATATGCCATAATCAGATTCCTCCACTCTCCTGAAAGTCCACACAAGGTCCAAACTAAATGTTATCTTAAAGACTTAGGCCTAAGTTCCCTGGTCTCAATTCATATTCTCTGCAGCCATACCGTATCTGTGGGGAATGGCTTTTTTTTTTAAGGACAGCCCAAACAAGCTCAGAATGGTGCAACTGGGAGGGTGGCAGAAGGGTTCCTGACTGCCCTTCAAACCATTTTCCCATTCGAAAACTGTGCCGGGGCAGAGCTATTTTCCTGATTTTGCTGCTCCACTTTGAGGACATTCTATTCTAGTTAGTTGAATATTAGTTCTCTGTTTTCAGTTTAAACTCTGCCTTATTCCATAGACTTAGAAAAATATTCAACATCCCTTTTAGTTTATCACACTCATTCTATTCCTATATGCTTTTCTGAAAGTGTAAACAATGTAATTCATCTCTCCCTGATCCTGACTTCAACAATTAAGGATTAAAGCACTGTGTACTGTAAATGAAAACAGAAGGCAGACTCTCCCCACCCCGATTTATCTCTTTGATGTTATCCAAAGACACCTCTGGGTATGAACTGTGGCGATATAGCTGGAGTCACCCCAGTTGTAGATCTTATTCTCTGTAGTGCCTAAACTCACTCTCTCTCTCTCTCTCTCTCTCTCTCTCTCTCTCTCTCAGATAGTATAGTTTAATTTTAAGTTTAGCTTAACTACAAATTTTAAAAATCTCATGACTTTCAAATTCTGTTTAAAATTATATACATATAATACTTCTACTTTTTAATGTTCTGAAAATGAACTAAAGGATTCCGGGGAATGCTGGAAAAAACTGTGTTTGACGTTAATACCCGAGAATGGATAAAAATGAAAGATGACATTCTATGGATAATTTACAGATATGTATAGATAAGTATTTGCTTGATAGCATTATTCCCCCTAATAGTGATTATCATGCACTACACCTTCATAATGCTTTTTCCTTCATTCCAAAACATTTTCAGCTGCAAAGGATACAGAACACCTAAAAGCCTATAGTATCTGGAAGTGTATATATGAAATTAGAGTTAAGGGTCAGAGCTTAACTCTAGTTCTCTCCTGCTAAATTCTGTCATTCAGTGTGGGGTGGAGAGGTAAAAAATGCTCCCTATAAAGGCCCCTTACTATTCTGCTACAGGACAAAAGTATTGCAATACTAGACCACTAGCATATGCAGTTCTTGATGAAATTGATTGCTGTGTGAGTTACATTGAAAGGCTGAACCACTTTTGTTCAAAATTCCAAAGAGCTGCATGAGGCAGCTGTAGAAAGACAAAACAGCAAGTTGCTATTATTTGTACCTCACTCTCTCTCACAAAAATTGATTGTGTTTGGAGAGGGGAGGGAGCGAAACACCAACACTCCATTCTATCCTGAGGTACATATAGATCATTATGTTCTTGTTAATTCAATATTAAATGGGAAAGCACATTTGTTTTTACTAATACTTTTTTTTAACATAGTGGCAATAAAGTATATGGATATGCAGATTTGTCCCACTGAAATAAAATCAGATTTATATGTATGACAGTCTATATTTTAAGGAACACTATTTACAAATGCATAAATATATAAAAATATACATGTGAATACATAAAATATTCAGTTTTAAGAGCATAAACTTCTCTCTATGTTCATTTGATGTACATGCGAATGTTTGGATTAATTTCACTATCATTGGACAGCAAGAGTCCCAATGGCCAAATATATATAATGTTAGTCACTTTTTTGTATTAAAATCCTCATTACAATGTATACACGCCCTGGTGTAATACAATTACATTCAAAGTATATAAAAAAGCAGTAAAATATGCTTGCAATATTAATAAATATGTTATGTGGTGAACTGTATAAAGAACTAAAGTCCTTCAATGATTTCAAAAATCTCACAGAATAACAACATACAATTTATTAAGACAAAAACATAATAATAAAATTATTGTTTGAATCTAGCACTTTTGTTTTTAATTAAAATACCAGCAACATTACAGAGACACCAAAAATCAGTTTCATTTCCATGAGACCAGCTGACATAATTGAACCTTACCTTTTTTTAACATACTAGAATGCCAGAAACAGACAGCTCTGCTCATGAAAAAGGACAGTGGAGACATTTCTGGTGCTAAACACTCTCATAGAATTTCATTCATTTTCTACCTACTTTCTACACACTATTTACAAGCTTCCTTTTTCAAGGCCACAACTTACACAAACAAACAAAACCCAACCCACCCAACTGCATGCAGAACTGAAAGAAAGATCACATGGCTCTGGGTGCCATTCTTACTGCATTACACACACTGAGTGTAAATGGCAAACAATATCACTTGATGTTTATGCCATATGTTCTCAGCCTCCTCGCATGATAAGCGCCACAACACAGACATAATCCATGGAATCCTGACAATGAGGGGATTCCAATTTAATGGGCAGATTTTGTATAACAAAAGGGATCATGATACAGAAATAAATTAAATTATAAACTTTAAAAACATGCACTGGATGATTTATTTTGCTCTTTGTTAATTAAATAGTCCATTAAAAAGTGTTATCAAATTTCATTGATCTGTATTGCAAGTCCACTCATACACATGCTTGTATTCCCAACTTATTCATATTACTAGGACGCTCTCCATACCCAATAACTGTGTATAAAAAACACTGAACTATATGCTCCCTTTAGAAGCGGGTAACCAGTAATCATAAATATTATTGACTCTCTGATTAAAAAAAATACTGATTGATTTGGAAGTACTGCAGCATAAAATTTAGGCTATAATTCTAGCTCAATAAAATAGGGAAGAAAAAGTGTTTAAATAGACATGCTTTGAAAAACTGGCTTATACAATTTTCTAGCCACTAAGATTTTATTGGAATTGAAATCAATTTTTAGAGGTAAACCATGCCTGTACTTTATTTTTTCCTCTGGTCTCTCTTCAGTTTAAAGATTTAGAACTAGCATTTTTTTGCCAATAAAAACACACCATACATAAGCACATTTACTATGAATTACTCAAGTGAATCAAATAGATTTCCTTCTTTGTAAGGTGATGTATATCATTGCACCAATCAGACAGCTTCTTTAACAGCTAATTTTATGCGGGCCATTTGACTTTTCTGTTAATGCTCCTGGGAAAAAGTCCTTCTAACCTTAAGCAAGTTTATGTCAATATAGATAGAAGTGTTCTGTACTATAAATGCAATTTTTCATTTTACAGTGTTTTGCACCTTAGATTTTAATAACAAATGTATATTTAAAATAGAAGCAAATCCAGTTTGTTAGAAATAACTACACAAATTTATTCATCAGTAGGCACACTTCTATAATGTTAACAGATTTACATTGAGATTGATGTCTAGCCGATTGTTAGTTACGACTTATCAGGTTCTCTTCTTTAAAACAGAAACAAACCACATGATTTAGGGCTTTCGTCTCATAAAGAAGTTATATCTATACAGGAACAGGCTTGGGGATGTTATTAAAACAGAGAGTACTTAATAGAAGGTCTTGGGTGTTTCTACAGTCACAACTTCAGCAATGGAAAACAGACTAAAACTCCACTGTAGAAAACGCTGTTGAAGGTGCCACAAGGAAGATATTGAAAAATCTTGAAAACACTCTAGGCGTATTCTATCAACAGTCCTAAAAATACTAACCTATATTCTATTGCTATTGAAAATAAATGCCAGAAATTTATTTATTTATTTTGTTCAAAATCTGCATAAAGCTCTCTAAAAGCCTGGGAAATACATATGCTATAACTAGCTTAGCCAACATCATCTAGTTTTTTAAGTCCAACAACAAAACTGGTCCTCACCAAGCTCTGCATATGACAAGCGTCTGAATTCACCGAATCCCTTCAGTCTTCCAGTGGAAATCAATTGACGGCGTGGGTCAACCTTGTACATAGTTCTTTATACAGAGACTAAATGTTTGTCTCCCACCAGTCAAAATGGACTGACGACAAAGTAATGCAAACCAAGTTAATGTGATTTCTCCTACTAACCTGCAGACTGTTCAACAGTATGTTAAGCCTGGGACAAACAAAACTTTTAATAGTTCAGTAGTAGATTTGTTCCATATTCTAAACTAAAATCAGCTGGTCATCCAACCTTTTTATTTCACTCAGCACCTTGGGGAGAAACTAATGCAAAGATCAGCATTTCAGTGAATTTTGGCAAGCCTTATTCTTGTGGAATGTCTTCTTTAAGTTTGAAATTTAAATGAGGCTCAAACCATAAGATATATATTTTTCTCTCTCTTTTTGGGAAGTACTGATTACCATAATACAAAAAGCTATCTTTCAATACAATGTACCTTTCCATTTCCTTCAGATCCATAATTAAATGACCAAAATGTAGCCGTTTAAGTGTTCCTGCCTTATTTGACTTCTGAAAGTTAATCCAGTGGAGAGATGAATTTGTGATGGTACAGCCCCTCTATACTTGATATGTAATATCAGGACCAGGAGCCATTTCACTGTTTTCAGATGGGAATTGTGCTCTAGCTCAACACCCACACTTGATCCATATAGATGGTCAACCATCTGTCTACATGCATGCCCAGCTGTTTGTGTAATAGGGTGTCTGCACAAACCCTAGCTCAAGGGGATTCATAGACACTTCTTAAATTGCACGGGTGTAAGAAAAAATCATTAAGACCATCTGCAGTGTGAAAAAACATAGTGAAATAAAACTTTGGATGGCAATGAACCAAATGATAATGAATAAAACAGTAAAGGCAAAATTCCCAAATTACATATGGAACATTTCTCTTTAGGAATTTTTTTTTCTTGAGCATTCCTGGCTCCTTCAAATTTCCTGAGTAGACAAATACTGCAATGGAGGCATCAAGGGTGCATGTGAGAACATGGGCTATATTTACCCCTTATAGGCATAGACTTCAATGGACAGCATTTTTGGAAACTTCCAAGTGAAGAGCCAGATGGATGGACAGTGCAAGGTCTCAAAATATAAAGAAGGGTGTGAGGCATCTGTGGGATGGCTTGAACCAGGATTTCGAAGAGCTGAAATTGAGTATTGTCCCCTAACTATTAATCCCCCCTTATACTTGCCATACCACTTGTTCTGTGCTTTTTACAGATTTTGCTGGCTTTCTGTCACAGAATTCTAGTCACCACAGTATAGAATTTACTTTTTTTAAAACACAGTTTATAAACTCAAGCATGGGATGTTTTAATAAAAGATGGATTTAAGCAAAGATGTAAGTCCCACTTCAATCAAAATTCTGCTTAATTCCTAGCACTGAAGAGACCACTTGTGGTTCATTTTTTCTTGAAATGCTGATGATCTCTGACCAAGAAGCCTCAGAAAATGAACTTTCCCTGCTTGAAAGGTATCAATATTTGAACCTGGGTCTCCTAGATCTTAGTCTAGCCACTATATCACACTAGCTTTGGCATCCTATATACCTTGGCAATCCAAGATCTATTAACACAACAATATCATGTAATGCAACAATTTACTAACTTGTTTTTTAGACTTAGAGTTATAATCTGTATTTCCAGATAAAAATTATAACTCTAATATTACCAAAAATGCTGACATTTTAATTAGTATTTTAATCTAATTGGTATATTCTAGAACTGAAACTCAAGCAAATGACATGTGGGGCATCAATGAATTGGTCTGTTTAATCAGAATTCAGAAAGAAATTTATGTGATTATTTTATTTGGTCTTATTGCTGAAGTAATACAACAGTGGCACTGTAAATGCATTTTATTACCAAGATCATGCTTTCTCAAACACTCTTAACAACACAGTTGTGAAACAATTTTAGCTAAAGAATATTTTGTTTGTTAATAAGTACCTGGCAATTAAGAGATGCAAAGAGAATATGAGTTTGAAAATATGGTCCATATTAAAAAAAGAAGTCCACATATTTGAGTGAAGGTTTTACTGTGTGCATTCTTCTATGTATATAGCTGGAAAAGATCAGAGACACAGGCTTCTTCCAAACCTGGACAAAACTTGCACACTTAAAGGGAGCTTCCACACAATACTGTGTGCATTCTAAGCATGATTGGTGGGGGACCCAAGGCTTATGTTTCTGAGTCTGGTCAAAAGAGATTTCCCTTTGATCTGTCTCTCAAAAGAGAAAATGTGATGTGGCTATGAATATAGCATCCATACAGAAACTCCACCCGATACTTATTTCTGCATTTAGGTAGGAAAAACTGAATGCATAATTATATGGGGGAGACTTGTCTTGGCAGTAGTAGGCGCAAAAAGGATCTACAGGTCTTAGTGGACCATACATTGAAAATGAGTCAGCAGTGTAATGTAGTAGCTAAAAAGGCAAATGTGATTCAGGGCTGTAAACAGAAATATAGTCTCCAGATGGTATATAGTAAAGGCATCACTTTACTCTGTTCTGGTTAGACCTCACCTAGAGTATTCTGTTCAGTTTTTAATTTAAGAAAGATATAAACAAGCTAGATCATGTCCAGAGGAGGACAACAAAGATGGTGAGGTGTCTGGAGACCAAGTCCTATGAGGAAAGGCTGGGTATGTTTAGCCTGGAGAGGAGAAGACTGAGAAGTGATACAATAACCATCTTCAAGTACTTGAAGGGCTATCATATAGAGCAGGGATCCCCAACCACCGGTCTGTGGACCAGTACCGGTCCGTGGCTTGCTAGCAACCCGGCCGCAGAGCAATGCACACCAGTCCCAACTAAAGAGGTGGCATGGACTTGCTCCAGAAGGGCACAGCATGACAGAAGGGGCAGCACTGCTGTGACCTTAGCCTACCCCTCATTTATAGACCTCCACCAATCAACTGATTAGTGGGGGGTCTTTAAATGGGAGAGGGAGGCAGAAACAGCCCCAGTCTCCCCCCCCCGGCATTTAAAGACCTCCTTGGGGGGCATGGATGTGGCACGGGCAGGGGGGCAGTCTGGGGTGGCAAAACCCTCAGTGCTGCCCCCCCACACACTGGTCCATGAAAAATTTGTCTTCCACAAAACCAGTCTCTGGTGCCAAAAAGGTTGGGGGCCACGAATATAGAGGATAGTGCAGAGTTGTTTTCTGTTGCCCTAGAAGGTCAGACCAGAAACAACAGATTGAAATTAAATCAGAAGAGTATTCAGCTAAACCTTAGGAAGAACTTCCTGACAGGTAGAGCAGTTCCTCAGTGAAACAAACTTCATCAGGAGGTGGTGGGCTCTCCTTCTTTGGAGGTTTTTAAACAGAGGCTAGATGGCCATCTGACAGCAATGCTGATTCTGTGAACTTAGGCAGATCATGAGAAGCAGGGCAGGGGATGATATTTGTGATTTTCCTGCATTGTGCAGAGGGGTTGGCTAAATGACCCTGGGGGGGTCAACTCTGTGATTCTATGATTCTAGTAGAAGACATTATGGTTCTTTAGAGGATCTTAGTTTAAAAAAAGATTCAAAATTACGAATTCTTAAGGAGACATTAGAGTATGTTTCAAGTGGCAACTTCCAAGATTCTATTTTTTTAAAATGTGGTTAATAATGGGAAATGATAAAAATATCCCACCAACCTTTTAAAAAAGATTTTTAAATTAGTGTTGCTATAAAAGAACTGAAAGACATATCAAATTTAGATGCAGGTATTCCTAGCCAATATTAAACAATTATATAGCTATATAGATATTCAGTTCCTGTTACATTGTGCCTGAAATCTCAGACTAAAATTCTGCTGATTTCAGCGCTATACCAAATATGGTTGAAATAAAATATGCACTGGAAGTAGTTTTCCTCTCCAATCCATCAAATTATGATATCTTTTCAAATTTTCAAGCTCTACCCAGATCAGAGAACAGTGAAAATAACATGCATAGTACAAAGGGTATGTAGCACTATACAAATTGTATTTAAATAGATTGTTTTTACACTGTTACAGAACAATATGGTCTGACCATTTCAGACCAAAGTTCTTTCTCCCCCAAATATAGTGTTCATTTGTTGTGTGTAATTCAGGCTTCTGTTCTCAATGAGATTTTGTAAGAATACCCTAGCATTCAAATTGTGTGAATATTCTGCCTGCGGGGCAGTAGTGATCTACTGCTATACCGTGTGTGGGGTCTCTATATGCGTCCAAATTATGTTACATGGAAATGTATGCAATTTAACACCAATGATGGACATCTTTGTTCCTCTCAGCAAGAGCCACCTCAGAAGAAGAAAATGAGAGTATAGAAGAAGCAGGGACATACATTGCTGTTAATTCTTTTGTATTCACAAAAGGAGATTCCTGATAGATTTTCTAAATTATTTCTTCATTACAGTCTCTCTCCTGTTACATACATATCTGTGGGCTTCCTGGTTATGCCAGAAAGGAATACATGCATTTGATGAGATGCTTGGTGCAACTCAAAAGGTCACTGATTCTCTGGTTGGGAACTTCTTGTATGGCATTCTCACGAAGACATCATTTTAAAAAAATTATTTATTTATATTTCCATACATATCATTCTCTTTTTTTTAGATTTTAAAAGTTTTATTAGTTTCAAAGAATAAGGAATAGGGAATAAGAAGGGATAAGAAATAAAGATTACGAATACAAGTCTACATCTGCAATACTTTCTTAAAATACATAAATTGTCACATATAATCTCTAAACTATTCATCATCAACATTTTGACATTTTGTATTATAAATCTTTTTGTTAAAGTATTTATTAAATTTGACATTTTCAATAAGATCAATTTTATAATACAGAATACAGGAAAAAAGGAGATATAAGTTCACACCAGAGAATCTTAAGAGTCTTGAGTATCTAGCCAGGCATAAAATTTCAACCAATATTTTCTTGCTTCTTCCTTAGATTTCCCAGCCAACAGCTGGGATAAAAAGTCCAGTTCTGCTGTTTCTAGAATTTTTCCCACCAAGTCCATTCTCATGGGGATTTCCTGAGATTTCCATCTCTGCGCCAAGAGACTCCTGGCTGCTGTATTGAAATGTGCTAATAAATGTCTCATTTCTTTGGAATAGTCCTCAGGAAATATATTCAATAAAAATAGTTCTGGTTTGAATTGAATCTGTGTCTTCATAATCTTCTGTAGTAATTCATGAGCCATTTTCCAGTAGTCCTTCACCATCTCACATGTCCACCACATATGATAAAAAGAACCAACTTGTTTAGCACATTTCCAACTTTTGTTAGACATATTAGTATAGATCTTACACAATTTCTGTGGAGTCAAGTACCATCTATAAAACATCTTATACAAGTTTTCTTTAAAAGTTACTGACCTAGTTAATTTAATACCTCCACACTATCTCCCATTCTTCTAATGTAATGTTATGACCCAAATTTTTCGCCCATTGAACCATACAATCTTTTACAACTTCATCTTGCGTCTTCATCTGTAGTAGATATACATATAACTTAGAGACCAGCTTTTCTTGAGGTCCTAGGAAAATTTTATCAAATGGGTATTGTTCTGTGTTAAAGCCTATCATCTTGTCTTTGACATACCTAGATTTCACTTACATTCTCAACCACCAATTCATTCTAATGTCCACGTTTTCCAACTCCTCTCTGGTTTTCAGTTGATTGTCTTTTCCCAACAGTTCATCATATCTATAACTCTGATTAGGTTTTAAAAGATTTGGATGAGTAAATGGAGATGAGTTCCACTGAAGATACCCATCTTGGATTTTTTTGGTAAATTCTCATTTTTAAGCATGACCATGTATGATACAAAGATTTCCGAAACCAATTGTTCTTAAAATAGGAATGTCCTTCAAGTCTTTGATACCATATATACATATGCCAGCCCAGAGTGAGATCATGCCCCTCTAACAGCAGTTGCCTCTTGTCATTCAATAGCATCCAGTCTCTTACCCACAAGAGGACAGAAGCTTTGTAATACAATAGCCAGTCTGGAAAGCCCATACCTGCTCTCAGTTTAGTCTTGCAATATCTTTAGTTTGATTCTAGGTTTTTTGTCTTGCCAAATATACTTAGAGACCATCTTATTCAATTCTTGAAAAAACTCACTATTTAAAAATACTGGAATAGTTTGAAATAAAAATAATAACGTTGGAAGGATAGTCATCTTTATTGAGGCTATTCTTCCCATTAGGGATAAATTCAAATCATGCAATTTTTCCAAATCTTTTTAAATTTCTTTAAGTAGTTTATCATAATTGTCCATTTTTAAACTGCTGCACTTATTTGAGATAAGTACACATAGATATTTGATTCTTTTCTCATACAAAACCCCTGATTTTTGCTGGAGATTGGATTTGTTCCATCATCATATTCTTTGGCAAAAATTTTGTTTTGTGGTAATTGATCTTCAGTCCTGCCCAGTAACCAAATTGAGTGATCTTGTTTATAAGACAATCTATTGAGTCTATTGGTTGCTCTAGTATAAAAACTAGATCATCTGCAAAAGTTCTGAGTTTGTATTGTTCACCTTTTATCACTGCTCCCTTGACAACATGTCTTCTCTTATCTGGATATTCAATATCTCTAAAGACAGAATAAAAAGTAGTGGTGACAATGGACAGCCTTGTCTTGTATCCTTTTGAATATTAATTGCTTCTGTTAATTCACCATTCACTGTCACCCTTGCTCTCTAAAGAGAGTATATTGCTTCTACTGCTTTCAAAAAATTTTCACCACATTCCATACCTTTCAGTTGCTGTAACATAAAATTGCTAACAAACATTATCGAAGGTCTTCTCAGCATCCAAGCAAATTAATGCAAATTGTTTCTCTGGGTGAGTCTCATAATATTCCAAGATATTACAAATTGTTCTGACATTATCTTTCAAGTATCTTCTAGGAAGGAATCCAGCCTGGTCTTGATGTATTGTAGACTGTAGAACAGACGTTGTGCCAATATTGCCGCAAAGGTTTTATAATCCACATTTAGAAGAGAGATTCGACGATAATTTTTTATGTCTTTCAAATCCGCATCTTCTTTTGGAATTAAGGATATTGTAACTTCTTGCCAAAAAGCTGGTATTTGGCCTTCATCCTGAATTTTTTCAAGGAGACACTTAAATGGTTACAGTAAAGACTCCTCATAAGCTTTGTAGAATTCCGCAGGCAGTCCATCCAGACCCGGGGCTTTACCATTCTTTTGAGATGCCATTACGTTTCCAAGTTCCCTTATTGTTATTGGTTCATTTAAAATTTTTTGCTGTTCTTCTGTAACTTCGTTAAGATTAGTTTGGTTAATGTAATCCTCTAAATCTGTCTTGTGAACTTGTTGTCAGCTTGTATGCCTTGAAGTTTGCTTTATGGCCTGAAATGTTTATTTACTGCTAACTAACCCTACAACCCCTTGCCTTAATAACCATAGTATTGCAGGAGAATGTGAAGGATGGCCGGGAGGGGGAACTAAGGTGCCAAAGGTCTTTGAAGTGCAAAACATCTAGCTAGTTCCCAGGCGCCTAGCAGAGCCAAGCAAGGCCACAGCAGGGGAGGAGAGCCAGACTATGTATGTGGGAGATAACAGATATGTGAACTGCTTACTTTCAGCGGAAGGGCCCCAGTTTTATTATGAGAAGTGATTTAAAACCCCTATGCTTTGATGTGTATCCATAAATGCTCATGCTTGCACCCCTCTCGTTATTAGTATCAATGAACCTGCGTAGAGAATAGCATTGCTGTAATCAATAAATGGAAACTTTGTTTTGAACAAAGCCAAATCTGTTCCTTCTTGAAACTTCAATGCCCCTTCGCTGACACTTGTTTATCTTGATATATTTTTTTATAGAATTGTTCCACGATTTGACATATCTCCTGTTTTTGAACTTTCTCTTTATTATTCTCATCTTTCAAGACCAGTATTATTCTTTTGGCGTTCTCTTTTCTCATCCTATAGGCCAACCACCTTCCAAGCTTATTGGCATGCTCAAAATAATTTTGTCTGACATATCTCAATTTTGTCTCCATCTCCTCTATGAGTAACAAGTTCAATTGGTGTTGTGTTTCTTTCACCTTATTTTGGAACTCCTGTCTAGTCAGTTGTTCTTGTAAGCTCTTTTCAACTTCTCCAGCTTGTGACATTAGTTTTTGAAATTTTTCAGTTCTTTCTTTCTTTTTCTCGGTACTATGTCTAATTGCGAGGCCCCTAAAGTATGCTTTAGCAGTATCCCAAACGACTTGCATCTTTACATCTTGTGTTATGTTCTGTTTGAAAAAGGATTCCATTTCAACCTTAGATTCCTTGAGAAAATCTTTATCTTTCAGAATTGAGGTATTTAACCTCCATGATCTTCTCATTCGTGTACCTTTGAACTTTATCATTACAGGACTATGATCTGATATGACTCTTGTTTGAATTTCTGTCTCAACTAAATCTTTGACCAAATTTGTAGAGAGCCAACACATATCAATTTTTGACCATGTTTGGTGACTAGGAGAGTAATAGATAAAGTCTTTCGAATTTGGGTATCTTGTTCTCCATAAGTTAACCAAATACAATTCTTCTGCTAGCTTCCAAAAACTTATTGACAATTGAAGACTTTTACTTTTAATCTGTTTATGTATTTTTCTGTCCAGTTGTCTATCAGAAACTGCATTAAAAATTCTATTAAACAGTATTCCACATATTCCAAATTTGATAGTTTGAGGTGTAAATCTTAAAAAAAATTTCTCTTGTTGATTGTTTGGGGCATAAATATTTGCCAATAGGATTTTTTTATTGTCCACTGCAATTTCCACTAATAGGGTTCTTCCATCTTCAGAGGCGTACTGCAATTGTGGATTGAATTTATCCTTAATATATATTGCCACTCCCCTTTTCTTTTTATTCATATCTGTTGCTGTGAATAAGCTACCAAGTTTCTTATTTTTCAAAAGATGTTGGTCTTTAGTTAAAATATGGGTTTCTTGTAAACAAATTGTATCCATTTCCAATTTTGACAAATATATAAAGGTCTTCCTCCTTTTAACAGGAGAACTGAGTCCATTCACATAAATAGAAATTATTGAAGCCATTATGGATTTTTCTTATCACTATCTTTTTTAGTCTGCTGTCTTGTCGGGTATCTCTGTGGCTCATTTGGATTCTCTTCACCAGAGCTTTCTTCTTCCTCTTCATCATCCTTCTTTTCCTTCCCCTCTTTTTCCTTCACTCTATCCAGAAATCTGGGGGGGTGGGGATGGGCTCCCTCCTGGGTGTCCTGCCCCCCCAGAGAAAGTGCATGCGCAATACATCGCCTCTCCTCTCCCGGTGTAGTGAACGCTGCATGGTCACTGTCTGGCTATGCCTGGCAGATGGTCACTGCAATGCCTCTCCTACATTACTGCATCCGTGGCAACACCTTCTCGCTGGTCCCCCCCATTTTCATAGAGTTTGCCACGTCATGGTGTGACCGAATGTCCGGCGGTATAACCGGATGGGCAGGCTGGGCTCCCCAACCTCGCCAGCCAAGAGAAGGAAAACTCTAGCATCAAGCCCAGGCAGACAGAGCTCGTTAATGTAACATCTACCACCTGGAGGACTCGCTGCCGGTGTCCCGGCTTACTGGGCCATGGCAGATGACCCCATGGTGAAAGGGTGGAGCCAGTACTGCGCACACTGCACCTAAAAATTCCTCTGCGCAGGCCTGAAAGGTATCCACATCCACAACCCACAACATACCAAGTCCTGCAGCGATGGGCAAGGGGCGAAATGGCAGGTGGAAGATGCCACTGGAAGCCGCAGTCCCGATCCTGCATGTAGGTGGTTCAGGGTATTGGTCGCCTGATGCTGACTCGGAGACGAAAGCATTTTTCGGCAGCACCCTGAATAACCAAGCAGCCTTATTTAGGGACAGCACTGCTTGCTCCGTATGGAGAGGGACCTAGAAAAGGTGGCCTAAACAAAGCTTGTCTCCCCCCCCAAGTTGGCTAGCCGCGGTCAACGGGCATCCTTACTTGCGGTCGAAAAAGCAACCTTTCGCGCTGTATGTAGCAACCTCCAGCGCAAGCTTCGAGGCATTCAGAATGAGTGGTGGACCAAGCTTGCAGAGAGAACCCAGCTGTGTGCAGACACTGGTGATTTAAGGGGGTTCTACGAAGCCCTGAAGGCAGTATATGGTCCATCATATCAGGCTCAGAGTCCCTTGCGTAGTGCAGATAGCCAAGTGCTCCTCACAGACAAGGCATTCATACTGAACCGGTGGTCGGAGTATTTTCAGGTTCTCTTCAGTGCCAATCGCGTAGTTCAAGATTCAGCAATCCACCTCACCCCACTTCAACCAGTGAAAACAGAGTTGGATGAGATCCCCACCCTAGAAGAGACTGTTAAAGCCATCAAGCAAATGAAAAATGACAAGGCAGCGGGAGTTGGTGGAATCCCACCAGAGATCTGGAAGCATGGGGGCATAGTACTACATAGCACACTTCACAAAGTACTTGTCACCTGCTGGGAACAAGGCAAACTACCACAGGACTTTCGCGATGCAATCATCATTACTCTACATAAGAACAAAGGGGGAAAGTCAGATTGCTCCAACTACCGGGGAATAACCCTGCTCTCCATCGCAGGCAAAATCCTTGCTAGAATACTCCTGAACAGACTGGTGCCCACCATTGCAGAAGAACTCCTCCCAGAGAGCCAGTGTGGCTTTAGAGCTAACAGGAGCACCACCGACATGGTATTTGTTCTCAGGCAGCTCCAAGAGAAATGCAGGGAACAGAACAAGGGTCTATATGTGACTTTTGTCAACCTTACCAAAGCTTTTGATACCATTAGCAGGAAAGGCCTGTGGCAAATCTTGGAACGTTTAGAATGTCCCCCAAGGTTCCTCAGTATGGTCATCCAGCTACATGAAGACCAGCGAGGCCAAGTCAGACACTGCAACGATCTCTCGGAGCCCTTCCCAATAGGCACAGGTGTAAAGCAAGGCTGTGTTCTCGCACCAACTCTCTTTACGATCTTCTTTAGCATGATGCTTCAAAGAGCCGCAGTAGATTTAAATGATGACGATGGTGTTTACATGCGCTATGGCACCGATGGCAGCCTGTTCAACTTGAGGCGACTAAAGGCCCACTCCAAGACAATGGAAAAACTTATCCGAGAGCTACTGTTTGCTGATGATGCTGCACTTGTCACCCACTCGGTATCAGCTCTGCAGCATATGACATTCTGCTTTGCAGAGGCTGCCAAGCTATTCGGCCTAGAAGTTAGTCTGAAGAAGACAGAAGTTCTCCACCAGCCTGCACCCCAGGAAGATTATCACCCTCCTTGCATCACTTTGGGTGAATCAATTTTGAAGACAGTCCGGCAGTTCAGCTACCTGGGGTGCATCATCTTCTCAGACGCCAAGATCGACAAGGAGATTGATAATAGACTGGCAAAGGCAAACTGTGCATTTGGCTGACTGCATAAAAGAGTGTGGAGCAACAAGCATCTGAAAAAGGGCACAAAGATCAATGTTTACAAAGCGGTTGTGATGACAACCCTCATCTACGGCTCCGAATCGTGGGTATTATACCGTCATCATCTGCGACTCCTTGAGCGCTTTCATCAGCGCTGCCTTCGCACCATCCTCAACATCCACTGGAGTGACTTTGTGACCAACACTGAAGTCCTTAAGCGGGCGGAGGTTACATGCATCGAGGCATTGCTGTTGAAGATGCAGCTGCGCTGGGCAGGGCATATCTCCAGGATGGAAAACCACCGCCTTCCCAAGATTGCCCTGTATGGCGAACTTTCCACCGGCCATCGAAATAGAGGGGCACCAAAGAAGAGGTTCAAGGACTCCTTGAAGAAATCCCTTGGTACCTGTTGCATTAATAATAATAATAATAATAATAATAATAATAATAATAATAATAATAATGATGATAATAATAATAATAATAATAATAATAATAATAATAATAATAAACTTTTATTTATACCCCGCCCCCCCCCCCGCCTAGGCAGGCTCAGAGCGGCTAACACGACATGGTAAAACCATGATACAGATAAACAATAAATAATAAATAATATAATTACTTAATTAATAATTAAACAATAAACAATTAACAATAAAACCAATAAAACAGTAAGACGTTATAATACAATCAGATGGCATATAGGATGGCTCGGTATTCCTGATCTTATCAGGAGTTCTGTCTTAAAAAGCTAGCTGGAAGAGGGCAGTTTTGCAGGCCCTACAGAACTGGTTAATATCCCGTAGCGCCCGCACCTCTTCCGGCAATTGATTCCACCATTGGGGAGCCTTTGTAGAGAACGCCTGTTCTCTGGTAGCTTTTAATTTAGTTTCTTTTGGTCCAGGGATTTCAAGCAGGTTTTTTGAGCTTGATCGCAGTGCTCTCTGGGGAACATATGGAGAGAGGCGGTCCCTAAGGTAGGCAGGTCCTTGACCATATAGGGCTTTAAAGGTAATGACCAGCACCTTGTAACGAACCCGGTAAACAATTGGCAGCCAGTGCAACTCTCGCAGCCCAGACTGCACATGTTCACACCGAGGCAGTCCCAGTAGTAGCCTGGCCGCTGCATTTTGCACTAGCTGCAGTTTCCGGGTTCGGTACAGGGGCAGCCCCATGTAGCGGGCATTACAGTAGTCCAACCTCGAGGTGACAGTTGCGTGGATCACTGTGGTCTGACCTAGCCTCAGATCACGAAGCATGGAGGCACACCATCCACCAGGCTGTTTCTTCCTTCGAGAACGCACGCATAGCTGGTCTTGAGGACAAAAGGAGATTGAGGAAGAATCGTGCTGCTACAGCACCAACCCCAAATCAGACTTTTCCCTGCAGCCACTGCGGCCGGACCTGCCCCGCATTGGTCTTGTCAGCCACCAGCGAGCATGCAGCAGACGTAGACTACTGCACCTTTCTTAAATCTTCGTTCGCGAAGTCAAGCCGAGAGAGATCCAGAAAATTCTGGGCTTTGAAAATGGAGTTTATCCTATACCTATTCTCTTGATAAGTAAAAAGAAGGTCTTCCGACATTAGCCATGTTTAGAGTATTTCTCTTTCTCTCAGGAAACCTGTTAAAAGCTTGGTATTCTCTCCTCTTTTGTCTCACCGGCCATGGTATCTCTCTTAAAATTTTCACCATATTTCCAGCTATCATCATAGGTTTGTCTCTTGCTTGCTTCAAAATGTCATCTCTGGTCCTCTTTCTTGCAAGCTTCAAGTGGACTTCACTGGGTAGTTTGTTCCATCTTGTGAAGCTTGATGGCACTCGTCTAACTTGATCAAACTCTTCTTCCACCCTTTAAGGCGTCACCTGTAGAATTTCAGCCAAGTATTTTCTGCAAATCTACAGTTTTCTCTTCTGGTATGTTTTGGAACCTCAGTATATAGGCAGCTCTGTCTATTTCCAACTGCAAGAGTCTGGAATCATGTATATTCTGTTCTTTCCCCAGTTATTCCACCTTTTGTGTATTATCTGTCATCTGGGCATCTAATACTTTTAAAGCTTTATTGGTCTCTGCTGTCTGTTTGCTGTTCTCCAAAAGCTCTTGTTTGATTTCTGCCATCTGTTCTCCAATATCATCTACTTTACTAGTCAGCTGTGCTATGGCAGTTAATAGAGTATTTTGCATCTCTTTCATATCATGCTGCATGGTCATAAATTTCCCTGGCCCAGATGCGGAGCTGGGTGAAGGTATTGGTGGTTTTCCTTCTTGATTTTCTTTTTTTTTTTACTGTTTCTTTAAAGCCAATTGCAGCTTTATTTTCCATTCTTATTAAAGTAAATGCACTCACAGCCACCAGGTCTGTATGCTGCCTCTTCAGGGTTTATTTTGGAACTCAGTATTCCTGTTTATGACAGATAAACTAATCTCTGCCAGGCAGTGCCGTTATTATGAAATAATTTTAAAAGGAAAACAGCATTCTTGTTTCTATCAACAATTTGCCATACCCAAAACAATAATAAAACTAGTGATAAACAAGGCTTTTTAGTACAACACCCTTAGTACCACTTAGCCAAAACAATACAACTGACTAAAACAAAAACAATTCACTATAACAGGTCTTCTGCCAATGATAACTAAATTGAAATCCAAGTCACTACAGGATCATCTGATTGCTTCAAGGTATAAATTTGTAATCCAGGGCTGAATGCCCTATTTATAATCCACAGGTGAGATAAAAATTAAACAAATAACCCAAGAGAAAAATAAAAAAACACAAGTTGGACCAAGCACTCCCCCAAAAATAATAATAGCAAAAATAAGGAAGATTCCAAATTTCGTGAATAAAAAGAGAAGTAGAAAAATAAATCCAAAGCCAAAATTATTCAAACCATGAATAAAAAATAAAATAAAAGCAAAATTAAAGGGTTATATCCATAGCATCCACCATCAGAGATTTATAATCCACTTTGGAAATTGGCACAGGTATTCTTCCTTCAACCAACAATCACATTATGTTTTATAATCCAATATACAATGCCCACTAGGATTCAAGAGTCTAGTTGGATCTCATATAAATTTGTTCCGAGCACTTCAACCTAAGCTTCAAATTACTTCTTAAGCCAACTGTCCCTCACATCCACATATGCTTGCAAACAACTCCTCCAAAGTCAGATCTTTTTCCAGAAGTAAGTTTAAAACAAATCAATTACGTTCAGCCATCAAGTCTCTTCTATGAGAGCCAGTCTGGTGTAGTGGTTAAGTGTGCGGACTCTTATCTGGGAGAACCGTGTTTGATTCCCCACTCCTCCACTTGCACCTGCTAGCATGGCCTTGGGTCAGCCATAGCTCTGGCAGAGGTTGTCCTTGAAAGGGCAACTGCTGTGAGAGCCCTCTCCAGCCCCACCCACCTCACAGGGTGTCTGTTGTGGGGAAGGAAGGTAAAGGAGATTGTGAGCCGCTCTGAGACTCTTCAGAGTGGAGGGCGGGATATAAATCCAATATCTTCTTCTAGGCAGTAGGGAGGGAACTCAAACAGAATATACAAAAGGGTGAGGGTGGAAGGGTACCAGAAACCATTGTTGCCATCAACCAAAAGCCTGGCAGAAAATCTCTGCCATAGAGAAGAAGAGATTGGATTTATATCCCACTCTTCACTTGAAAAAGGATGGCAATTACTGTTGCAGTCATCAGCATACTGTCTTGTTTTGCTTCAGAGCTGTCTTGGCTGATGGGCTTAGTATGATCTGTTAGGAAATTTGCTTCAGTATCTGAGAAAGAGAAGTCTAGTAAATAGTAATGTCTTTTACTGTGCTCAGACTTCCCTGTGCTCCTAGTGGCTGCAGCCAGAACTGCATTAAAATCAATGGAAATATGTTTGGCTAGATTCAGCATGAGGCTGATTTTAAAGGCCAGCTAGCTGACCTGCCCCCCCCCCCAAAAAAAAAAATTATTCTACCACTTGTTGCAAACCCTTACTGCTAAATGATACATCCACAGAATTGAGTTGATCTATCTTATAGTGTCTCAGAAAGGTAAAAAAGGTGAATCAAGTTGCAGTTCTGCAGATTTCTTCCACTGCAGCCCTGGTGGAAAATACTACTGACATTGCTGTTGATCTGGTGCAATGTGCTGTAATGATCCTTGGAGGTCTTAGACCTAGCACTTCATATGCCTTACAGATACACAGTTTGATCCTTACCGCAATGGTAGATTTAGACACCTGTTTACCCTAGGCCTGCAAGCTATGAGACATGAATAAGGCATCTGTGAGTCTAATCTGAGCTATTCTCTTCAGAAAACAGGAGTGCTTGTCAAGTTTGTGCCATACCCACTCCTTGGGATGAGATGGTTTTGGGCAAAGAAAGAGAGTACCTACTGCTGATTAACAATGATAACAGAATTTATTTTCGGCACATAATCCACGGTACAACCAAATCCTTGTAAAAAAGGCACACCTCTTTCCTGACAAACAAGGCCTCTAACCTGGAAATCCTTCCAGGAAGCCAGTTGCATAGTTCCTTTAAGGACGCACCTGACTTTTTAAAGTATCATGCCCCAACCCCTGTTTCTAGCCTTCATGTATTAAAAAAATAATGTCTTTGTAGGTAGATTTCAGTTGATCTTCTTGTTGTTAGCCCACTTCTTAAATGTCAACCATGTATGATTATAAATACATCTGGTTGCAGGTCTTCTAGTCTGAGCCATAATAACAACCACTTGCCCAGGAAGACCAGATTGTTATCAATCCTCCTGCTCAATCTCCAGGCCATCAAGTGGAGCCAGAGAGGATCTCGATGGTGAATTGGGCCTCGTACTTGGTAGATCTTGTCTGTTTGGCAATTTCCATGTTGAGGACACTGACATCCTCACTAGTTTGGAAAACCAAGGCCTTCTGGGACAGAAGGGGGCTATGAGTATCACATCCACTCCCTCTCTTGATATTCTGTTCAGAACGCTACTGCTTATAGGAAGGGAAGACATACAACATACCTTGGGGTTACAGATGAGTTGGTGCATCTTCACCCTCTGCCATAGGATGGTGGAATCTGGTTAGAAAGCTGGTTATTTGATTGCTGTTTGGTGTTGCAAATAAGTCTAAGATTGAATTTCCAAATAGGAGTCTGATTAAATGGAATACCTCCTTGTTCAGAAGCCATTCTCCCAGATCCAAGTCTTTCCTGCTCAGTCATTCAGCCTGAAGGGTCTAGACCCTGTAGATGTTCTGCTCTCAGTTCAACTTTCTGCTCACTTGAACAGAAGGCTGGCCTTCCTAGAGAGCAAAATCAATCTGATGCCTCCCTGCTGAATGATGTGTCTTGGCTGTCATATTGTCTGTACGTACCAGCACAGTCTCTTTCCAGGAGATCATAAAAGGCTATCAGTGCTAGTTTGATCACCCAAAGTTCCAGCCAGCTTATTCTGTCCACTCTTTCTGACTGGCTCCATTTGCCCTAGACAATTTGCCCCAAGCAGTGTGCATCCCAACCCCTTATGCTGGTGTCTGTAGCCACCATGAGGTAAGTAGCCTGAAGGAAGATAACTAATTCTGACAGATTTTGTTGAGATGTCCACCACCATAAAGACTTATTGAGAGTAGTGCTTAGCTTAACTTGTGATTTTTTTCTACTTATGTCCCTTTGATATGGTAGTAGAGTTCATTGTAATGGCCTTGTGTGGAAACAGGCCCAAGGATCAAGATCTATGGTCAAGATCATGAGCTTGAATACTGTTTACAGGTGCATTAGTTTCCTTAACCTTTTTCTTTGAATTTGTTCTAAAGATTCCCTTAGTTTTGTCTGCTTTTCTACAAGGAGAAAGATTTTAGCTAGTCATGTCTGAATCCTGGCCCCTAAAATAAATAATATCTCTGGATTGAGTGAGGTCAGGTCCGTAGCAGGGGGTGGGGGGAGAGCACAGTCCCCACCCCTTTTGATTTTGCAGTACCCCTAACCCAGCGGCAACCTGCCTGCTCTTGAGGCACACCTGGAAGGTCCTCCTCTTGGCTGCTGCAATTTCTTCTGGTAGAAGAGTGTCAGAATGGCACTTGATGGAGCATCAGCCTCCAGGCATTTGAGCACCCAGCCCAGGTCCCCCCCTCAACAGCAGCAGCACCCTCCAGCCCCAACGGCTCATCCTCCAGCAAGACATTGAGGCTGCCAGCCAGCCTGGGGAGAGCCATACCTGCCCCCTCACAGTGCATGGCCTGGTCTGGTGGCCCTTTTGGACATTGATCAGGGAGCCATATGCCTGAAGGAGTTGTATGGTAAACTCAATGTTCTTGAATACTTTTTGTGGTCCCCTGTCTCTGAGAAGGATGTCATCCAGATGGGGTAAGGATGGATCCCTTGTTGATCCAGGCAAGCTATTTGAACCATCAGGACCTTGGTGAAAACCCTCATGAATTATGAAAGTCCAAGTGGCAAGGTCTTGTATGGGAAATGTCAGCCCTGAAAGGAAAACTGCAGAAATTGCCTGCAAGAGGGATGAACTAGAATATATAGGTAAGCTTCTTGAAGATCTAGGGATGTCATGTAATCATTCTGCTGTAAATTTTGCAAAATGGAGTAAAGAAATTCCACTTACAATTTGCACTTCCTTGCCCAGAGATGTAGCTCTCTTAAATTCAGGGTAACTCTCCAATCCTGGAATCTTTTTGGGACTACAAACAGGACTGAATAAACCCCTTGGAATTGCGGATTTGGGAGAACCTATTCCACTGCTCTAACATGCAACAAGTGTTGTATACCTTGCAACAGTAGGTGATGCCTTTGCTCCATTAGGAACTGGCAACAGAATAAAAGTGATGTGGGGGAGGACAGAAAAATTATATTTTGAACCCCTGTTTGATAATTAAAAGGACCCACCAATCAGCTGTGGACTCTTTCCCAGCTGTGGGCAAAACTCTGGAGTCCACGACCTACCATATAGTCAGACAATAAGTTTTTTTATTGTGTGGTTCCTATTCTATTTGTTAGGAGGAGACTGCTGAGATTTGGGTCAGTATCTGAAGTGTGGGAGCTTCTGAAATCTTGGGACTCTCAACTTTGCATGGTGTTTTTGTAATTCCAAAAGGAGTGGAAGGGGTTACTTCTAGTGTCCTTGAATAATAATGTGGAAGGCATGGCCTTCTTTTTTCCTTGGTTTCAACTAGTACCTTGTCCAGTGCTCCTTCCCCAAACTGGATTTTGACAGAGGATCCACCTTCCAGTGTTATAGCCAGCGATTATGACCTCTATATTGGCAGCCTGAGCTCTAGCACAGAATTGCATAGTGTCTTCCATATTAAAGGGAACCAGAGCTAGGCTCAAGCATCCTGCTGGAGTTGCAGGGCTATCCAAATTGAGACAGCCTCAATTTGATCCAGTAATAGCCTTGTAGAAATTTACATAGCTCTGCCTACAGCAAGAGGAGACACAACCTAACCAGCCTGAATGACTTCCCCCACTGAGGGAGAAAATAAGTTACAACTCCCAGCTCATTATTATTGTGCTGGCAGAAGACCTAATATTGTGCTGGCAGAAGACCTAATAGCCCTTTGTAAAAGCTTCTATGCTATATGAGAAATTATGCAATTTTAAAAGTATCATTAAAATTAGATTTATAACATATACCATATCCAGCCTTTTCCCCCAAAGCTGCATTGTTCTCCTGTCCTCCATTTTATCTCACAAGTGTGTGAGGTAGTGTGTCACCCAGCAACCTTCCTCAGTGAGTATAGGGATATGAGTATTAGAGATACCAGACATATTGCTTTAAAGTTCTCTTATTATATTTTTCTATTGTAAAGATAACCTGGTTCAGGATGTTCCAATTCCCTTCATTTTTTGCACTGCAACTCCTATCATCATTCGGGGGGCGGGGGGTGGTCATGTAGAATTATTTTCTGATCCAGGGGGGAATCTATGTTGGGCTGAAGCAGTAGAACAAAGATTGAGTCCAGTGTCACCTTTAAGACAAGCACAGTTTTATTAACCTTTAAGACAAGCACGCACACTTCTTCAGATACAATGAACTGGAATTTACCAGTCCATACATATAAGTCAGAGGTTGAACAGCAAATTAGCATACAAATTAGCATAATGAAAATGTTTTATCAGATCCAAACAGGAATAAACTAAGTTCATAAGGTCACCATTGTTTGGATTTAATTCCAGGGGAAAACTGAAGCAAATAAATATGTCCACATTGGAGATAGATGTGTAAATGTATACTTCTTAATTGTGAAGTGCTATGAGTAATTAACTGATACCTTGTTGTTATGCTCCATCTGTTTAATAACATTTTTTTGAGATGGGGTGATTTGTAGTGCAGTGTAATATCTCCTCCCCATATTCTCATACGAACCTACCTATCAACTGAGGCCCTGCTTTAGATGTCCCTGCCATTTGAAGCTAGATGAGTGGCAGCCTTTAAAAGCACTTCCTAGGTCCTGCTACTAAAACTTTGGAATTCTTTCCCAGGAAGCTTCATCTGTTTCCCTTTATCACTATCTTCTGCAGGTGGCTGAAGACTTTTTTTGTTTGTTTGGTGCTCCCTCACTAGCTCTTATAAGCCCTCCTTCTTGTTAGTGTGTGAATTTTATGTGGTTTTAAAAAATTGTTTTAAATATCTAGTTATGAGTCACCTCAAGCAAATTTCTGGAAAGGCAGCTAAGAAATAATGCAAACCATCAGGCAAATAAATAAATGAGATTGGATGGACTCAAGGTAAAAGTTTTAAGTTTGTGATGGGCCAGGAAGTAGTACATAGAGAACCCTTCTCCTTTTTCTAACACGGTGCCAACAATAATTTGATTATTTTAAAAAGAATAGGAATGTATCTACATATCTCAAGACAGGTTCACTCTAGCTGATGGCTCTAGCATGAGCACTTTAGGCATATGTAATGTACTCGATGACATACTTTATTAGATGGTACATCACAAGAGAGAGAATGGCGGACCGGGTCCCGATTATATACATGCCCTGGAACAACCCTCCGTGAGGCCAGGTCCAATCCTGGTCAGTTAAACTTCCCGCCACAGATCTTGATTGGCGGTGCATATTAGCGAGCTACATCCGGGGACCAGTGGGGTTCCACTGATCGCCTCTGTAGCGTGCACTGTGCTGTACATAGGGATTAGAATGCAGGACATAACAGCGTAAAAACCTTAGGAGCACAGTCTGAGATGTAGAGGTGACGGTGCTATCTGTACTTGAGAGACACATACAAACAGGCATTGTTAGTTGTATGAGTGTTCACCTAATCCCCCCCGCCCCCGCCGCAAAGAAAACTGACAAATACTGACAAGGAATCTCTGCAACGCTGTTCTGTAGCTTGCTTTTCTCCCTTAATTTACTTAGTTTCCATGAAGGCTACAGGATTGATATGCATGTCTACACTGCTTTTTAAAAAATTAATATTAGTATACCTATCCTCCTGAATTCCCAAACCTGTGTTGACCGTGCCTAATTACTGATAGCAATCTATACTGGTAATAGCAGAGACACTGCACAACTACATGTGGAAGCACAGGAAGTGGATCAAGGGTGGATGATCAGCAGTACAGAATTTGTTTTTTGAAAGTAACAAAAAGGAAATTCTGAAAAACTGAGAAATGGCAGTAAATTATTAGAGCATCGACTTCAAAGAAAATGGTAAGAATACTAGAGAAGCTGCATTGATAACTGAATTGGTAATCAGCAACTGTCATCAGTGAAGTGGCAATTTTTATCATCTGCAGTTTGAATAATTTCTTATGTTGGCCTGAAGGATAACATCCTGACCCACAGGCCTCGGATTCAATGGGAGCTCACAGGAGCACAGTTCCTGAACCTTTCTGAAAGTTCCACCTCCTCCTTTCCACCTTGTCCATTGAATAGTAGGTGCAGCTGCATAACAATCCCTGGATGAGCTCCACCACCTATTTTTCTACAAAACAACCCTTGCTGACCCAACTTAAAAACCTGGTTAAAATTTGTTCCCTTTTTTTTAAAAAAACCCTGTAATTTTACTTTTCACTCATTGGAGGCATTCAGATAGTGTACACTGAGATGTGTTTTTATTTGTCACATGGCTATGCTGCTAAGAAAGAAAAGCAAACATATATCACAAAGAAAAAATGCTAATGAGAGGCAAGTAAGTACAAAGCACATTCTGTTTACAAAAGTGTATATTAATAACAAGTTGCCACTAGATGGTGATATCTGACTAAGGCAATGCTAAATAGGATTGGGGGTGGGGAGAATGCATGCTAGAATTCATACAAAATAAGATCTTTAAGACAGAGAAGAAAATGAATATGTTCTTTATTGTTTTAGCAAGTCTGTAATATCTTTATCCTAGTTGGCCAAAGCTCTTCTCATCTCTTCAATATCCCTTCTGATAGTCTGGCCTCCCACACAAAGAAATTTCTGGCTTCCAAAGAAGGAGGTATAATATTTCAACATTTTAAGATTATATGGCAACAGCATATCAATCAAATGCCAGTTAGAAAATCCTTGCACTGACCATTAAATATTTACCATTTACTTAGTGTTGATTTTCATTCAATTGTTTCCATATATTACCAGTGCACTCTAATATAGTGTGCATTTCAAGGAAAGAAGAGAAACAAACACACAAGTTCCAATTCATGAAGAAATGAAAAAACAAAATTCCTCTGTTTGACTCATAAAGAAAACCATTCACAGCAAGAAGAGGTTGCATACCAGAATATTTGACAGAGTGTAAAATTTACTTAAAATAAATGCATTGTTTATCAGAAGCAATTCTGAGAGTGTTTGTGACCTTAGTATAGATACAAAAGGGTACTGTGAGCAGCAATATTCTCAAGAAATACTTATATTTTATTTTCAGAACTCTGAATAATATCTAAGGCACTTACAAAACATAAAACAGCTCATTAAAAGTTACCAAAGAGTGTCAGAAACCTGGGTTTGAATCCCCACTCATGCAATTGAAGCTTACAGTGTGACCTTGGGTCAGTTATACTCTCATCCTAAGCTACCTCACATGGTTGTTGTGAGGAGAAGGAGGAGAGAATGATGTAAGCTGCTCTGGGTCTCCATTGGGGAGAAAGGTGGGACATAAATTAAATAAATAAACTATCTACTAGCACACATATTTCATTTTAGTAGGCTAATTGTTATAACATTACGAACAGGTCCACGAGAGTTGTGGGAGGGGGATTCCATCTCCCCCCCCCACACACACACTTTCTCACCATGCCTGACATGGTGCCTGGGCTGTGCCATCGGGCCTAGTGAAGGGGAAACTGCCATGCCATTGTTCTGTTACCACCACAAATGCCTCTGGATTCACAGCGGCATGAAATTAATACAGAAAAATCACATGCAGGAAAGGGAGGCTGCCTGTAAAATACTGTGACATTCACAGCTGAAAAATATAGAAATTGTTTAATTTTTCATGAAAGTAAAAAGAGCCAAGGTTTAATCTAGCCCATTTCTAGTACAAGCAAACCAATACCCCCAGGAAACCAGCAATTCGGATATGAAAGCAATAGCTGTCTCCTATAGTCCTTAGTGCCTAGTAGCCATTGAATAGCAGTGTTAATTACATTACTGATAACGAGTAACCATAACATGATCTATCAAACACAAATATACTGTTTTAAAACATTTGAGCTAATGGTCATCGCCATATTGTGTGGTAGTGGATTCCTTGAGAAATATGTATTATGTGAAACAGTGCTTCCTTATGTTCACTCTGAACCTGCAGCTGATAATTCCACTAATTCAGTGGTTTCAAATTATAACATTACAAGTGGGAACCGTCATAAAGAAGTGTCAAGAATTTTAGGTTATGATATTAAGAGGTCTCCAGACATTTTTTTGTTGGGATTACAAATGGAAAATTTTTCCGAAACGAGATAGAACAATTGTGTGGTATCTGCTTTCAGCTGCAAGGACATTATATGCACAGTTATGGAAGCAGGATAAAATACCAGAAAAATGGGATTGGATTTTAAAAGTTATGTCATGGAGTGAAATGGACAAACTTACAAGAATCTTAAAAGACTATGACTTGGAGAAGTTTAAAATGGAATGGAAGAAATTTCAAAGATATGTTGAAAAATACTAGAAGGTAAAGGGACATTTAGTGATTTTTGATAACAGTTGAAGTTTTGTGGAAGAATGGACTAAAATACTAAAAGAACATTTCTTTTTTTGTTTTCTATTTTCTTTGGAAAAGGGATAAAAGATAAGAATGAAGATGGATTATAATTATGTTATATGGCTTTTCTTTTTTCTCTTTATATACTTATTTGTCTCATCTTTTTGTAATTTGTTATAAGATTTTTTAATATGAAGATCTATAATGGATAAAACTACCCTGTAGTTAGATATTTTAGTTAAAAACACCGGCAGGGGTCATGGAAAGCGGGGAGGAGGAAAATGTAATGTATTAATTTCGTATTAGCTTGTTTTATGAATATTTACAATATATTACAGAATAATAAAATTGTTTTACCCAAACAAGTGGGAACCTTCATGAACTTGTGGGATGTATCTCATTTTCCCCTCCCTCACTATTTCTTTTTTTCTTTTCCCTAAAGGTTCCTCTCCCTTTTTCCTGCTTCCTTCTCTCCTTCCAACCCAAAAGGCAAACTACACTTATCTGATCCTCTGTTTGCAGCATCCCCCCACAGCAGCCTCTGTCTAGGAAACCTATGGCCCAGATGTGTTGTACCACCTTGCATGGTAGAGAACCATCAAAGATTTGAAGAGCCAACATGGTATAGTGGTTAAGAGTGATGGATGCTAATCTGGAGAGCCAAGTTTGATTCCCCACTCCACCATCTGAAGCCTGCTAGGTGACTTTGAGCCAGTCACAGTTCTCTCAGAACTCTCTCAGCCCCACCTACCTCACAAGGTGCCTGTTGTGGGTAGAGGAAGGGAAAGTGATTGTAAGCTGCTTTAAGACTCTTAAGGTAGAGAAAAGCAGGGTATAAAAACCAACTCTTCTTCCTCCTTGCACTCTTTCCCTCCTCGTGGCAACCTGCACATACTTTATAGGCACTCTTTCCCTCCTCGTGGCAACCTGCATATGTTTTATAGGCCACACAATCCAGTCCTCTGCATAAAGCAGGAATTTCAAAGCTAGGGCATTCTTGAAAAGGGGTTAATCATCCTGTCTGAAGAGGAAGCAAGAGAGAACTACCCTTGCCTCTCTCATTCTCTTCTTCTCAGCCATTCACCAGTCTAAATGGTTTTTATCTCTGCAGGTCTCATGATCCCTACCATAGCCCTCTTCAGTGATCAAAGAGGATCCTCCTCTCTTTTTCAACAATGGAAAACCCTGTTGTATTCAGTCCTTTATTTGCCTTCTCAGTTCTGGGCAATTTTCCGGAGCTTTCTCACCATTCCTGATGAGTTTTAAATTTCACAGAAAGAATGCAAGTAATTAAAATAAGGAATATTTCTTTCAGTTGGAAAAGATCCATTGGGAAGAAACCTCCACTCTTTGCATTCATAATACTACTTCTAGAATTGCCAACTCACCCTTATTAATTGTATTGAAGCCAGTATAGAGGACATGTAGTATGAGATCTTTGGACTGGTGGTGAGGAGCTCTGTGGTCAACACTATGATCTATGACTCAACGCTATGATCTCATGACTCTTCTCAAATAGTTATTCTGTCTACTAGAATAATCATGGTGGTAGAAAGTACCATCAAGTTGCAGCCAGTTTATGATGACCCCATAGGGTTTTTGAAGCAGGAGACATTCAGAGGTGGTTTGCCATTGCCTGCCTCTGTGTGCCGACCCTGAACTTTCTTGGTGGTCTCCCATCCAGATACTAACCAAGACCAACCCTGCTTAGCTTCCAAGATCTGTCACAATCAGGCAACCATGGGCATCCAGGTCAGGATCACTCATAGAATATTTCAAATAGGAAGATCTCTTTGGCCTTCCTTTTCTCCACTGGAGTTCCTTCAGTGGTGGTCCCATTGCTACTCTCTGTCAATTCTATATTGTTCTTACCGAGGGGTCGTTCTGAAGAAAAATAGGTGTTGGAGCTCATCTAGGGATTGTTATGCAGCTGAACCTACTATTCAATGGACAAGGTGGGAAGGAGGAGGTGGAACTTTCATAAAGGTTCCAGAGCTGTGCTCCTGTGAGCTCCCGCTGAATCCGAGGCCTGTTCCTACATTACTTTCCATGGTTTTAAATACCACATGCCCTTTCATATTACTAGACATCATTACTACCCATGTTATTACAATTTTTCTCTATAGCATAAACACAAAACTTGAAAGGGGCTTTATAGGCCACACAATCCAGTCCTCTGCATAAAGTAGGAATTTCAAAGCTAGAGCATTCTTGAAAAGGGGCTAATCATCCACTGTCTGAAGATGAAGCAAGAGAGAACTATTTTCCATTGCAAATTTGGCTGAGCTACTCTTACCATTAGGAAGAGACTTATAATTTTTAACTGAAATCTACTTTCCCCCCTCCCCCACAAAAAGCCTTAAGCTCCCTACATACAAAGCTGGATCCAGACTAAATTTTCCATTGGCAGAAAAGCACTTTCCTGCCTCTCCTCTTCCACTACAGCCCATTGCTGCTCCTGGGAGGCATGTGAGGAGGAAACTGAAAGGAAAGGTACATACGGTCAAAACCCTTGGGGAAGCTTGGACACTATTTAAAACTATAATCCTAGAAGCTCAGATAAAATACATACCACAAGTTAGGAAAGACACAAACAGGCATAAGAAAAGGCCTGCGTGGTTAACAAACAAAGTAATGGAAGCTGTAAGAGGTAAAAAGGACTCCTTTAAGTGGTGGAAAACCAGTCCAAGTGAGATTAGTAAAAGGGAACACAGCCTGTGGCAAATCAAATGCAAGACTGCGATCAGGCAGGCAAAAAGGGACTATGAGGAGCATATTGCAAAAAACATAAAGACCAACAATAAAAATTTCTTCAAATATATTAGAAGTAGGAAACCAGCCAGGGAGGCAGTGGGGCCCTTGGATGACCATGGGGTAAAAGGATTACTGAAGGAGGATAGGGAAATGGCTGAGAAGCTAAATGAATTTTTTGCCTCCGTCTTCACTGTGAAAGACAAGAACTTTTTGCCCGCCCCAGAACCACTAATTTTGGAAGGGGTGTTGAAAGACCTGAGTCAGATTGAGGTGACAAAAGAGAAGGTCCTACAACTGATAGACAAATTAAAAACTAATAAGTCACCGGGTCCGGATGGCATACGTCCGAGAGTTCTGAAAGAACTCAAAGTTGAACTTGTGGATCTTCTAACAAAAATCTGTAATTTTTCATTGAAATCTGCCTCCATTCCTGAGGACTGGAAGGTAGCAAATGTCACCCCCACCTTTAAAAAGGGTTCCAGAGGAGATCTGGGAAATTACAGGCCAGTCAGTCTGACTTCAATACCGGGAAAGTTGGTAGAAACCATTATCAAGGACAGAATGAATAGGCACATTGATGAACACGGGTTATTGAGGAAGACTCAGCATGGGTTCTGTAAGGGAAGATCTTGCCTCACTAACCTGTTACATTTCTTTGAGGAGGTGAACAAACATGTGGACAAAGGAGACCCGATAGATGTTGTTTACCTTGACTTCCAGAAAGCTTTTGATAAAGTTCCTCATCAAAGGCTTCTTAGAAAGCTTGAGAGTCATGGAGTAAAAGGACAGGTCCTCTTGTGGATCAAAAACTGGCTGAGTAATAGGAAGCTGAGAGTGAGTATAAATGGGCAGTCTTCGCAGTGGAGGACGGTAAGCAGTGGGGTGCCGCAGGGCTCGGTACTGGGTCCCATGCTCTTTAATTTGTTCATAAATGATTTAGAGTTGGGAGTGAGCAGTGAAGTGGCCAAGTTTGCGGATGACACTAAATTGTTCAGGGTGATGAGAACCAGCGAGGATTGTGAGGAACTCCAAAGGGATCTGTTGAGGCTGGGTGAGTGGGCGTCAATGTGGCAGATGCGGTTCAATGTGGTCAAGTGCAAAGTAATGCACATTGGGGCCAAGAATCCCAGCTACAAATACAAGTTGATGGGGTGTGAACTGGCAGAGAATGACCAAGAGAGAGATCTTGGGGTCATGGTAGATAACTTACTGAAAATGTCTAGACAGTGTGCGTTTGCAATAAAAAAGTCCAACGCCATGCTGGGAATTATTAGGAAGGGAACTGAAAACAAATCAGCCAGTATCGTAATGCCCCTGTATAAATTGATGGTGCGGTCTCATTTGGAGTACTGTGTGCAGTTCTGGTCGCCGCACCTCAAAAAGGATATTATAGCATTGGAGAAAGTGCAGAAAAGGGCAACTAGAATTATTAAAGGGCTGGAGCACTTTCCCTATGAAGAAAGGTTGAAACGCTTGGGGCTCTTTAGCTTGGAGAAACGTCGACTGAGGGGTGACATGATAGAGGTTTACAAGATAATGCATGGGATGGAGAAAGTAGAGAAAGAAGTACTTTTCTCCCTTTCCCACAATACAAGAACTTGTGGGCATTCAATGAAATTGCTAAGCAGACAGGCTAAAACGGATAAAAGGAAGTACTTCTTCACCCAAAGGGTGATTAACATGTGGAATTCACTGCCACAGGAGGTGGTGGCGGCCACAAGTATAGCCGCCTTCAAGAGGGGTTTAGATAAAAATATGGAGCACAGGTCCATCAGTGGCTATTAGCCACAGTGTTTGTGTATATATAAAATTTTTTGCCACTGTGTGACACAGAGTGTTGGACTGGATGGGCCGTTGGCCTGATCCAACATGGCTTCTCTTATGTTCTTATGTTCTGGGGGACAGAGGACTGTCAGGAATGACATGGGAGTATGCAGCAGAAAGGAGGAATAGGCAAAAATTGTTAATTTAGTTTGGCTCCAACCCATACTTTTTCTCTACTGATCTAGAAGTGTCTTCTTCTAAACAGCAACTCTCCCCAGACTTCTCCCATTTTTATCCTACTCTTCTTGTAAGAAATTCAAGGGTACATGGGTCATAGAAGCAAAGAACTTAAGGGTGACTGGCTAAGAAGCTCCCTTCTATATAGCAAACAGATCTGTAGCTACTCACCCCTTCTCTCCCCCTTTCTTCCTCCTGAACCCGTTAACTCTCAAACTCTCCAAATAGTCAAGGTATGGTAATCCACTTCCATCTCTCCTGTTATGGGGATGGAAGGGATTCTAACCTTAGCAGAGACTGGTGTACCCCCTTCAACCTTAATTCCTTTGGTAATGCTTACTTCATCATGAGGAGAGTGCTGCCTGGGCCAGCAGACAACAGAAATCCCCTAACATAATTCAATTGAACTTGTCCCTAGTTTAGTTACAAGCTCCCTGATCCATCCCTTGAATCCTGCTGGCAGGACTAATGCTCCTTCTGTGGGGGCACAAATTCCATCCTCTGAAACCCACTGTTGTTAAGGGTGTCCAGAAAATGTAAACCTCAACTCCATGATAAGGCTACAGATTTTGAGGAGGAGGAGACTGGATTTATACCCCATCATTCACTCAAGAAACTCAGAGTGACTTACAATCTCCTTCCCTTCCACGCCCCACAATAAACAACCTGTGAGGTAGGTGGGGCTGAAAGAACTCTCAGAGAACTGTTCTTGAGAGAATAGCTCTATGAGAACTGTGGCTGACCCAAGGTCACCCAGCAGATGCATGCTGAGGAGTGCGGAATCAAACTCTGTTCTCCTATATTACTCTGTGCATGTAACCACTATACCAAACTGGTGCCCATTCTGCTACTTGGATGGGCAAGGGGCCAATTCTGAGCCTTGAATTTTATCTGGGAGACTGAACAGGAGGAGGAAGATTAACATCTGCACCCCAGAGATGTTTTCATTAAGCATGTGGCTGCTTGGTTGTGGCTCAGATACCAGAGAGGATGCTCTGAGTACCTAAGAGGTCATTCCATGGGGACAAAGTTGGAAGCCTGTTGAGTTTTCCTCAGGTGAGTGAAACTATAACTGAGTTGGTGGGAAGGTGTAGAGAGGAAAGCACATTCCCCAGTCTGTAGAGGTTGTTCATTTCCCAAGAGTCCAGAGGATTAAAAGACGGCTTGTCCCATGAGTCTTCTGTAATCTGGGACCCTCACACCTACAGGACCACCTCTCCCATTACAACCCCCCCACACTCTTCTGTCATCATCTAAGGATTCTTGCAGGTGCCTGGCCCCAGGATAGCTCAGTCAGCTGTTACCAGGGGAAGGGCCTTCTCAGTTGTGGCTCCAGCGGAATGCACTCTCGGATGACACCTGTGCCCTGCCAGACTTGCTTCGTTTCCACAGGGCATGAAAAGCTGAATTTTTTAGGTTGGCCTTTTTGGGCTGTTTTAATAGTGGTATGGGGATGTTTTAATATTTTAATGTTAATGCTTTATATGTATTTGTTTTTATGTGTTTTTTACTTTATTGATTTTAATCTTGTAAGTTGCCATGAGACCCATCGGGTGAGTGGCAACTAAAAACCTAATAAATAAATTAAATAAATCTCAAGGAGCCACTGAATTGGTGGAAGAGCTACCAGTGAGTGGTGTCAGAGTTCAGGGTACCTTTAATGTGAGTGAGGCTTGATCTCTACTTCGATTTTTAGGGCAGCAGCTAGCACCAGGACTTGCCTGACATGGAGCTTGCCATCTTTGGAATGTGACATACACAGGTGGTCAGAAAGGTCTTATCCTAGGGAAGAAGTTGGGTCAAGATCGCCCTCAGAGTTAGAGGTTCTGAGCCTCCAAAGAGCATGAGGAGGGCCTGAGGACTGGGGTTTCTCTGGCTCTGTAGAATGCAGCTGTTCTAACATCAGATGGATGAGAAGACTGCCACCAGGGCCAGTGCTGCACACTGTAGAAGTGGTGATCTTAGATGCCTTCATGGGAGGTTGAACCTTGACTGGAGGCAAGATGATCATGAGAGGCAGAAGTAGGGTGATGATTCAGGAGCCTTCAATAGGGTTGCTGTCTGCAGCTGCACGGGGCCTAATTAAGCAAGGCACTTTCTCCCACCTATAGGCCCTTGCACTAATGAGATGGAATGTGTAGGTGAAACTCTCTCCCTGGGTTCATGCCCTTGCAATGTCTAGATCCTAGTGACTTCACCAGCACCCCTGTTGACTCCCTTCTTTCCTTATCTTGCTCTCTGAAACTGTAGTCAGAAGAGAAACTTGTATGATTTTTGTAGGTTTCAAGCCTAAAGCAATGTTTCTGAAAAGACAAGGGACTGTTTGGCAAGCCAGTCTCTTGACATTTGCTCCCACAGGAGGACACAGAAGCAGGACTACCTGTTGTGCTTGGCTTGCCATGTAAATTTTAGGCAGATCTTACAGGCAACTGTATTATGGTCCTCACAAGGCAGTGGTCATAGCTGTCCAACAAGGTGAAAGAAGAAATGGGCAAAACCCCAGGGGGAAATCCCCCAAATGACTAAGAATTCTGATAAAGTAGCCCAGTATCAAAGAAAAGTTCAAAGAGAAGCTATCAAAGATGTCTACCATGAGGTAGATGAAAAGGAACTGAGCAGGAGAACTGCAACTCTTCCCCTTTGGGCATACTCAGTGTAGCTGTACTGACCGGGGGGGGGGGGGTGTCACTTTTTTTTGTAGATCTAAACTTTTCTAATATTGGCTTCTGTACAAGTACAAAATCCATCAGTGTGATGCAGACATGCTTGTTCTATCAACATTATCATCCGTTTTTGCTGCTGATCTATTTGTTTATATAGTTCTTCCTCAGCTGAAAATGGGGGCAAAACCTTTATTTATCCAAGAAGTCTATAAAGCACTCTGGCTCTTAGACAACAAGATTACTTAGTGTAAAATTTTTATTATACAAAATGTTTTAAAGCATCAGATGAACCTAACTTTATCATACTGCAATAGAAAAGTATAAACTTAGAAACAGGAGAGGTTACTTAAGGTTGATGACAACATATATCAAAACAGCAATACACGAAGAAGAGGCAAGTAATTTGTGTAATGTATCCAATAATTTGTAGAATTTCACTGCCCATTCAACTATGTGCCTCCCACACCTTCCAAGCTCTTACAAAGTTATAACTTTCACATTCTTGGACATATTCTACATTTGCTGCCAAATACTGAAATTCTTTTGCATACATATTCGTAAGTCTCTTTTTATTTGCTCTATTGGTAGTATTCTGTTTTTAAACAAAATCTTTAGCCTACTTGGAATGATAATTATTATTTACAAGCAAGAGACCTGCTTCTCATTCCCCCCTGTATCCTCCGTTCCTCTACTACTTCATTTTCCCCTTCCCTGGCAGAGCCCCCCATAGCCTCTACCTTTTTCCAGCTTTCTTCTCTCCTTCCCATCCACCAACTAATGTACATTTATCTGCCCCCTTGTCTTCAATTTTCCCTCCTCTCTCCCCCTCAAAGTCTTTCCCTGGGAAAAGTCTGGTTGAGTTGTGCAGTGGGTGCTGTCAGGACAGGCTCAATTGTGCAATGGCTGCTGGGCCAAGCCTAGATGCATGGTGGCTGCCATGTAGATGAGCTTCCAGTGGTCATCTGAAAGCCTGTCCGCAGCGAATCTTCCTTCATGGGGACCTGCCAGGGAGGGGATCTTTTCCAGGGCTCTTACGGCCACTATGTTCACCATCGAGCTCAGTGGGCATTTTTTTCCTTAAAACCATTATTTGGGGGAAAGTTTTATTCCCCCGATGTTGTTGGTTTTCACATTTCAGTTTTTTCTGCAAACCTGGATCTAGGGACAGAAAGGTTTGGACACCTTTCTGTTCCTAGATCCAGCTATGGTAAAGTTCAGACTTAGATATATTACAAGCAGAGTACCCACGAGGACTTGTGGGGGGGGGCACCTTATTTTCCTCTTCTCTTCTAATTCCTCTTTTCCTTTCCTGAAAAACCCTATAGTATCTCTTTTCCTTCCATCCTTTCCTCCATTGGTAGCCTCTTCCTGGGAAAATTCTGCAAGGTTCCAGCCACTGGGCTAAGCCAGGTTAGGCTTAGCTCCATGATGCTGGCACCAGGCTGGGGCCCAGTTATGTAGTGGAAAACCCACAACAATTTCCAGAGGTGAACCTTATTATCTCCTGTATCTCCCTCTCTACACTATTTCTTCTTTCCTTCCTCCTGGCAAACCCCATATCATCAAATATCCAGGAAAGAGCCCGATGTTCACACTGAAATGAGAAGCTGTGATTAGAGAATGTAGAACAGGGTTCCTAAATAATTAAGCCATCAAACTGAAGAAAGAATTGAAACGTCATCAAAATCTAGAGAGACATCTTTTTAAGAAAGCGGCTGCATTGAAGCTACACTTCTCAGGAGCACCCACCTTGTGAATTTCAGTTGGACTATTTCCAAGTTTGGACTTAAATCTTTTCATTTGGAGACAGGGTTTTTTTGGCCCCTTGGGGTTTTCTGTTACTTTAAAAGGCCCTAGCACTGCTGGCCTTTATCATTATTGTACTGTCTATCATGTGTTGTGCACAATCCTTATAATATATTTTTGCAAACTGAAAGACGGTGTAATACTTGGTGGCTTTGATCAGTTGACTAATAACACCAAGTGCCCTTCAAGCAGCAAACAGAAGGAAGAGAGGCTTGGCCCTGCTGTGGGATTGAGACACCTGGCAAAGCAAGCTATTCCTCCCCCCTTCCTCCTCAATGGAGAAGCCTCAGCCAACAGAGAAAAAAAGAGATTTTGCTCTGTAGCTCCTGTGCGATCAAGCAAGCCTGGCAAAGCAAGCTGTGAGGCAGAAGGAAGCAAGAGAGAAGGAGAAGGAAGCAGACAACAGCCAATTGCTTGGGGGCCTGATAGGAGTCCTCTGATTCATTCCCTGGGCTGCATGTTTGACACCCCTGCTCTAACCACTATACTTCACTGACTTTTGTACAGTGGCTACAACTGTATAGTAACTACCACTGAACAGTAGCAAGCAGCCAGAACTGAGTAAGTAATACAAGTAAGGTGATACCAAGTCACCAAGTGGTTGTTGCCAGGCCAAGAGCTGATGCATCCTGCCTCAAAGACCAAAACAGCCCTGGAAAGGGCCGTGCCCTGCCTTTTACTAACAAAAATCAAACCTGGAACGTTGGCAACACTGTTGTGATTACCTAACAACAGTCACTGAGGGCATTTGTTTCAAAGCTACAGGTACTACTTCTAAAGGGGGGGGGCTTTAACCATCCAATGTATTTCTTTTAAGATTTCAGATTTTTCTATATGCCTAAGCCTTTCCCAAGGTTTGCAGAAAGCTCTAGTTTGTTTATTTTTTTCCACTGATTTATACCCTGCCCCTCCGGCAAACGTGTGGCTTCAGTTTCCACATTTAAGTATGCACAGATGAGGCCAAGTTGAGAATTAGATATGTTTAAGTGATGTTTTTTATTTTATTTGGTGTCCATATGTATCAAGGGGAATTAGATATGTTTAAGTGATGTTTTTTATTTTATTTGGTGTCCATATGTATCAAGGGGAATTAGATATGTTTAAGTGATGTTTTTTATTTTATTTGGTGGCCATATGTATCAAGGGGATTTTGTCCAATGGCACATTCAGGAGAGCAGTCCTTTTACTACACACGTCTTTGGTGTCAAAAAAGAATAAACTGTGATGTAATAAACATACCCAAAGCCACCCTTAACTTCATGATCTAGTACTGTCCTTCTGTTAATAGAAGGAGTCCTTCCATAAACAGAAGGCATCTTTGGATTCTACCCAATGTTAACATTTCTGATAGCTTGAAACATCACCTAGGGTTAGTCAATCTGCATTTATAATTATATACTTTTAGCCACCTGTGGCTGCCATCTGCGGCTACTTAAATCCATGAATTGGGGCCATGGGAAAGCTAAAAAGATTTTCCTGCACATTTAAGGCATTTCCCAATCGTGCAAAAAAAAAAATCCTGAAAATTAAAAAAAATACATGGAGAGCTTAAATCCCACCAAAATTAAAGTAGCATTCTCTGCCCAGGTCCAGAGAACACACTTACATCACCAGTCAACACTGAGACAGGGAAGCCATCTTGGGTTCAGCAGTGGCAGTAGCACAGCTCAGGAGCCCTGCAGACAGATGCTCAGATGCAACCACTGTGGCTTGTCTACAGCTGCTCTGGGCCTGGCAGCAGCAGTGGAGCATGCTGGCAGTTGCTCCAACTGAGCCATGGTGGGCCCAGCAGAAGTAGAAGAGGATGCCAGCTGCTTCTCCAGGCCCGGATGTGGAGCATGCCAGCTGCCGCTCCCAGCCCATACACAGTCTGAAGGGAAGGAAGTCTCACCAAGTGCCCCCACAGCAGTTCTGGATGAACCACCAAGAAAGGGAAGGGGGTGAAGGAAACCTTGGTGAGCCTGCCTGGAGCAGCTCCAGATGAGCCTCTGAGAGAGGGAAGAGGAGAAATAAGCCTCAGTGAACCCACCTGGAGAAGTTCCAGATGTGTCACCGAGAGCAGAGGGGAAAGTGGTGGATCTGATTGCTGCAGGGGAGCCTTGTGAGTGAGATCCCCTGTGAGTATCATGGGGCCTTACTTTTACACTCTAATTGCATATAAGTGTTACATACTTTTATATACTGTAATAATTTGCTTAGTGTTCAAATTGACTGTAGCAGACTTGTTCTGAAAAGGAAGGCAGATATGCTGGTGTTAAAAAACTGATATACCCCATTCAGAATATATAATCTTTCAATATGAGAAAATGAGCTAAATAAGCATATCTTCACGCTCTGTTAAGTTAGACACAGATCTGCAGACATCAAAGATAACAGACAACAGCTGAGTCACAGAATGGTTATAACAGATTCACTTGCTTAATGCAAATGAGCTAAAAGAACTAAAATATTTAATCTGTGATGTGAAACTAATACTTGCCTTCAGGGAAAGAATGCTCCTGCTACACAGACATACACAGACTTCTTGACCTGTATAATTATACACAACTAGGATACTTGCTAGTGTAGGGACTCTTCTATTTATAGTAACAACAAATCATTTCATCTTAGCTACTGTCTATGCATCTGCAAGATCAGTTAACAGGGACTCTGACAGATATCTTAACATTCCTAGTATAAGGTTTATCTAATTTGAAAGCACTACCACAGTCACAGTGAAGAAGTCATCAAATGAATATTCGATTCAAATATGATTTAATTAAAAAGATAAAATACACAGGGCATAAATGCATAAAGCAAATTTCTGCACAAAAATCTAACAGCATAACTGAGAGAAGAACTGAGAACAAAAAAAAATTCTCATATGGAACAATTTCTGAAAGCCTGAAATTCTAATAATACAATCTTTAGCCCCATGTCTAAATGGCTTAGCAGGGTGATTAAGACCTAGGCCAGTATATCTCAAAGATATGCTAGTATTTCAAACCTCAGTCAAATCCCTATCAAACCTGAATCAAATAAGCCCTCTTCGCATAAGCCCCTCATACACTGCCTGGAGGGCAGAGCTAGCACACTCATGTCTACTCTCCCCCTCATGAGCTCAGGCAATACACAGAGGGGTCACATCTAGAGGGCTATTAAGATACAGCTCTGAAGCAATCCACAGATTTATTAAAGGAGGACTCATACTGGCTTCAGGTCAGGGAAGTGGTCATTGAGGTTGACCACTATCTTGTTCCTGCAAGACTCTTCTGTCTTTAGAAACAATATTGCTGGTCTTATCATAACATGCACATGATATAACAACTGTGCTGTTCATACAATTGTCCCTAGCAATGGTGCTACAGTTAGGCTGGAACAAGAGAACTGGCAACCCCACAGCAGCACAGGTGGATCAGTCACTGCAGCCACTGCTCATATTTTAATGCTTAGGTAACATAGGAGGACCATGGTGTAGGAAGATATGACAAATACTAAAGCACCATGTATAATCAATAATAAAACTATAATTGATGTAAATACTATTTGTGTTGTCTTGATTACTGTACAAAAACAATATAATCATACACTGACAAAATGCATACATATACACAATTTCAAGAGATTCACAATACAAGGTGCTTTATTCTCAAAAAAGCTTGCAAGTTGATGTAGACCTAAATGTACAATTTTAAGAAAATCACAACGCAACAAGTTATCTTTATTCTTCAGAAAATAGGAGCTTGCAAGACAACAAAAATAGTTATTATATCAATTATACATTGTGTTTTAGTAATTTCTCACATATTTTAAAGCTTAGCAGATGTACAGTACTGTGACTGGAGTCCACCTCTGTTGGACTGTTATCTACAAAAAGCCCAAAGATCATTAACACAGTATAACCACTGAGCTAATTATTATCCATCCCCTGTAGGAAATGGCAGCAGAATAGGGTCTGTACTGTCTGACCGGGCTCTCATACAAGACAATAGGTATCATGAGTGATGGTCAATTGTTTCACGGATCAGAGCAGAGTGATTGATTGTCACCCCAACTGTAGTTGTATTCTCTGTGTCTGCTACATGCACGGCTGGGATTACAGCAACATGGCATCACATTGAAAGCATGCTGTTATACTGCCATTAGATCTTCAAGCACACACACCCTGCACTGAAAACACTGCTAGCAACTGTAGAGAAAGGGAGGATTAGAGCACAGAGTTGGTATGAGGTAGAAGGATAAATGGTTGTAGCCAGTGTTTCCTCTAAGCTGAGTTAGTGTGAGCTAGCTTAGAGTTTTTTAGCCTCTGGCTCATACATTTTTGTCTTAGCTCAGGAAAAATGGCCCCAGAGCAAGTTTATACTGGTTTATACAGTAGCTCACAATTTTAATGCCACTAACTAGCTCAAAAATAGAATTTTTGCTCACAAGATTCCACAGCTTAGAGGGAGTATTGTTGCTGTCATGACTTGGGGAATTCTCCTATGTCAGGTAGATTGCCATTTCATACCCAGCTGGAAGAGTTGTTGCCTGGTGAGAATAAGTACCACACAACAGTGGCCTTCATACACACCCTCAAGGCCCTGGACATAGGATCTTCTAGACTTTTACACAATGTAAAATCCAGCTCATTACCTCAGTTGAAATTGTGTGGGGGTGCAGAGACAATAACAGGCTTTTAAGTCTTTATTCAGCATATAAATCAAACAAGTAGGAACGAGGCAATCAATAAGTGAATAAAAAAGATTCCCCAGTGGAAGCCCTTATATTTATGATAGATTTGTCCTTCCTCAAGCTATTCCAATGAAAAAAACCTTTCCAAAAAGGTACAGGAGTTACCCCTAAAAGGATCAAATGTTGAAAATGGTAGGATGGAGAAGGAGTTTGGTAAAGGCAGGGCTTTTTTTGTAGCAGGAAATCCTTTGCATATTGTGCCATACCCCTCTTATGTATAAGAGCTTACAGGGCTTTTATTACAGGGCCTACTATAAACTCTTGGAAGATTGGCTACATCAGGAGTGTGTGGCCTAATATGCAAGGGAGTTCCTGCTGCAAAAAATGCCCTGGGTAAAGGAATACAGGAAATGCATTGCATCAGGCTTGGGTCTTAGGCAAGAAGAGAAATGAAGGGGAGGGGCTGATCTTGGATTCTGGTTTGATTTCAAAGGTGGAGACCATCAGAACCTATGTTGTCCTACGGTCCTAGGATTCAGGAGTGCTCCAAAAATGGGGTTCGCAGCAGGAGATCATGTGGAGTAGCAGAGTGACAGCACTGACTGTACATTTGTGTCCTGAGATGGTACACCTGTAAGGATTCTGAGTACAGAATTATTATACAATGTTTGTTTTCTTTTTTGATGATAGATCCAGGTGTGTAGCCATGTTGGTCTGAAGCAATGTGTCAAAGTTAGAGTCCAATAGCATCTTTAAGACCAAAAAATTATATTCAGGCTGTAAGCTTTTGTGTGCATGAGTGTGCATGCACACGAAAGCTCACAGCCTGAATAAAACTGTGTTGATCTTAAAGGTGCTTTTTGATTCAAACTTATTATTTCCTTTGTTAGGGCTCAGAGCTCAATTTCTGTGCAAAGTGCACTTACTATGGGTTCTCAAAGTCATTACAGCCAAGCATGTTTTAAGTGTTCATAGCATTCTGTCAGTTATACATAATCCCACGCCTTATCACTGGAGCTTTAGTTGTCCTGGCTGCGTTTATATAGTGTTTAGGGCAGCTGTGATTGGCTGCAGTCCTATTTGAACTGTACTAAGCTACAGGGACAATTTTCACTGACAGTGGTTTGTATGTGATATTTGAAACTTATGTCCAGGTTTTCAGTTGTGTAATGCCAGCATTGGAAGTGTCCCCATGGTTGAAAAGGCTCAGAAAGACTAGTACCTCCCTCTACCCATGACACACCTCCAAAACTGCCCAATTTTATGCTGCGTCAGAATCTACTGAAATCATGTAAAAATCACCTCAAGGAGTCCCTGATATCCATTATAAATCAACCACTATTCATATATTTCCATTTGCTCGCGCTCTAATTTGCCCTTATTAGGAAAGACAATAGAGAGCATTAGGAGAAAAAGTTCCAGGTGTTCCTGGATCATTTATCAGCTGTAGGCACCTTACAGACTGGCTTCAGGCCAAGATGTGGTCATCATAGGTGACCTCTGTCTGAATGTAAAGTCAAAAGTCCATTAACTTTTACTGAATTTATTAGCAATCTTATTCATAGCCAATACTGTGGACCATGCAATCTTGTTGAGACATTTGGAGACAGAAGTAGGTATCAGGAAATGTGCTCTGAATTTGTTAGTGGCCATGGACCCCCATATCTGCAGGATTGCCTTTTCGGCTCTGCTCTGCTGTGGCAGGTTCATTCACATAGGCAAAGCCTTCTGAAGGTGCCACAATTCAAATGGTTATGACTGGCAACTGACAGTTTATGTACATTCTCCATCACTGAGAAGGTCAGGAAGGCTCTGTTGTCTGTCTGTCTGAACAGAGTTATAGTCTTTTGCAACGTTTATTGTGTATATCACCTTGCTTTTGCATTTGTAATCAATCTACTTCCTGCATTATGATATATTCATGCCTCAGGCATGTTTATATTTATTTGTTTGCATTGTTGGCACTGTAATCCTGGTCCTATTGCATTATTAGATGTTTTATACTGTTTGACCAAATTGTTGTTTTTTAAAAAATATATATTAATCCACTTTGATTCTCACTGAGAAATACAGTGAGAAAGACATACTCCAAATGAATTAAATAAATACATAAAATACACTGGCTTGACACTGGCATAACCAAGATACACCATCCTAATGAATTTGTCCCCTATACAGGCATAGCTATTGTATGCTGGTGTCAAAAATGTTATACTAGTGATGGGTACTCAGTATCAGTTTAACATCAGTACAGTGGTAGATGGGCCATTGAGCAGCCCAGGACTGGACAGGGAAAGGGGCATATCAGCAGAGATGTAAAGTTCCCAGAAATTTCAAAGCCATGGCTTTTAAAGGGATTTGTTCTATAGGGAAAAAACAGAAATTTGAAGAAAAGCCAAAACACATTCAGTATCTAATTTCTTATCGAGCCTAAACATATTCTACTGCTTTCACAACATACAGCACACCATCAGCATATAAAACTGAACTATTAGGTAAATTTACATAATATCTTATATATATATAAGCCTAACGTCATGGCATTTTCCAGCTCTCCCACTTAAAATGTAGAGGATTTTTTCTCAGTTTCTTTCCTCAGTGGGGAGAGGATTACATCTCTGCATATCAGGAGAAAAACAGGACTCCTACATCTTAAACCTCATCAGATCTTGATTCTTTCCCCAAGGATGGAGTAATATAAATGAAACTATTTCTAGTGAATATAAATGAAACTATTTCTAGTGAACTCAATGGTCAAGAAAAATAATTAATTGGCCAGAAAGTATATCAGTGTTTTAAAACAACTTACACTGCAAGCCTCTTTGTTTTTCCTCCATTACAAATTCTGACTGACTCTGCTGCCAATCATAGTGCATGAAAAGCAATCTGACAGATTGTCTCAAAGGATTGGCAGTATGGCAGTCTGGCCACATGTTGTATATCCAAATGAGGATTTTGGTGATAGGAATTCTGGGGGAAATCACTGTATAAAAAGGGAATACATGGAACGAACAGCCAAGAATAAGACAGGAAGAACACAAAGCTAATAGTTGCCTACTCACAGCTGTAAACCCCCGATGTACCTTGCAAAGGGCACACTGGGAAAAAGATGTTCCTCATAATCCTTCACCCCCAGTTCTTTCACAGAACAAGTGCCAGCCTTGTTTGGCCCAGGAGTAGGCCAGAGTGAGGTTTTGAAGTGTACAGTACAACCACTCCTTTTTCTGTAGAAAAAAGCCCAGCAGGAACTCATTCGCGTATAAACCCACACACCCCTGACATCACCATTGTTTCACATAGGACTTTTTTGTAGACGGCATCCCCTGATGCCAACCCAGCTGGAGCTGCGTTCCTGTGCATTCCTGCTTTAAAAAAAAGGCCCAAAGTACAACCAAGATGAAATAGGACTAAACAAAATGGTTCTGGCAGGAAAAGGACAAGTGTGTACTTAGTTATTTTGGGAGGTGATTCTGGGGCATCTCCAGGCTTTAGGTCCCCCCCCCCGCATCTAAAACAAAAGAGGTATTTCTATCCAGGGGTCGTTTCTATCCAGGTGTAGAAAAATAGGTGGTGGAGCTCATCCAGGGATTGTTATGCATCTGCACATACTATTCAATGGACAAGGAGGTGGAACTCTCAGTAAGGTTCAAGACCTCCCACTGAATCTGAGGCCTGTTTCTATCTATTGTGGAGCCCACAGGAAATGTAAAATTCCTCCTTCTCACAGAAGTACAACACCTTTGAGTCTTCCCTTCCTAATCCAATCATCCTAGCTGTTGGGTCATCCCCACCACTGGGCAGCCTTTTCCCTCCAGCCATCTAGGATCATCAGCAAACATTAACATTCTTCCCTTCTTGGACAAATTACACCAAGAGACATTTACAGTTCATGTTTACACCCAGAAACCTGTCCTCTCACACAGATGTAATTATGGCAACCTATTTTGTCTTTTTCTGGTAGCCTAATCATCAGTACATTGTTTTAATTGGCAGGTACATCAGCATGCCTAACATTTTAGCCCATATCTAGACTAGCAGTTCCCATTGTGGGTGTGTCTTATCTTATCCTGCTACAGACTTGCACCCCCAATCTCTTTGGGCCACTTTCCATATTTGTATCTTCTGCTTCATGGATTTCTGGGCCTCTGAATGGTAACTATATTTCCCCAAAATCCCTGCTATATCCCTCTCGCCCCTGTATTCTCTGTTAAGCTTGTGTGTTTGTTTCCAGTGTGAATCTATTTTCTGTATCTGTGGATTTATTATTTTCTATTAATAAAACAACCTCCCTTGGTTAAGCAACAGTTTAGTTAATTTTGAGAGTTCTCAAAGGAACAATCCTGGTAGACAATTGGTATAAAGACCTCTGTTACCACCTCTTGCAAGCCAAAGTCTCCTTAAGAGCTAATATTCCCTCCCAATATTAGGAGACACCACCTCCCAGCTCTGGTAACATAGCACTTACAGGCACTCTACCTCAGGATGCAAGTACCCATGAAGAACATCTGTACTAACAGGGAACACATGGGCCATGTACCAAACACATGGGCCAAACAAGTAACCAGGAAGTAATTCATGTACTTTCTGCACCTTAAAGATATGCATTGTTTCTATTAATTTCTCTGCTGGGAAAGCACAGAATATCAATTAAGCTGACTCAACAAATATAGTGGGACCACAGGATTGTAAGTGGGAACAAACTGTTTCAATAGAAAGTAATTAAACTGTAAAACCAAATAATTAATATTAATATAACTAAGAAATTCATATGTTATGACACCTTACTAATTGATACAAGGAACACTTAAAAGGAAAAATACAAGCTGTTGGACAAGCACTGAAGTATAGCAACACAACACAGTATAGCTCCATCAGGGAAAGTGGTGCATCTTTTCCTTGGAAATTGGAATCAAGCCATTAACCTCAGGAAGCTGGTAAGGAAGGGATTAGCCCAATGACAGATGTCCAGGCAGAACTAGGAGGAAAAGTAGGCAATTCCTACACAGGGGAATCCAGGCACAAGCAAAGCAGCATAAAGTGAAACATTGTAGTCCCTAAAGCAAACAAATCTAAATAATCATGTTGTTTGATGAAATAATTCTATATTTTGATAAGTACCTTTTTACTAAAAATGACTAATTTTTCTGAACCTCAGTTGATCGAGGAATAGCAGATTTGGCTTTGCTCCATGAATGGGTTTCACAATGTTGCAGCCTTGAAACTCTGTTGGGTGCGATTGCTTGCAGACACAGCAGATTTCCATCTGTCATCGTTATCAAGCTGTGGCTGTCAATCTCAGAAGTTTCACGGGAAGCCCGATGATATCAATTAGCTTAACCTACTGTGCACATGCCACAGGCCAATAAACCATAAAATTATTGTTTTTATAACAGATTGGATTTAAAATAGCTTTCCCTTATTCAAGCAACAGGATTCTTAGATTCCTAAAATGCATAACCATTACATGTAATACATTTAAAACATACCTACAGCAATTTAGGGAAGCTAATATTAAGATACTTTGCATTTCAAGGAACCTGTTCCACCTAAAAATGGAGAGGTAGGCTACCTAGTCATTAAGATGTGAGCTGACCCAACTCAGTGGACATCTATGGAAAACAGGTGGGATAGGAAGCAAGACAGCATTTAGGTGTGTGAAGTCTGTATTTCATTCATGCTATTTCTGAAACTCAAGCTCACTGGCCACAACTGAGGAAATTACATCATGTATTTGGCAAATATTACAGGATATAAATAACCCGGAGCAGCAAATTGTTCACAGAAAATAGATACAAAAGGGAATTCACTTGTTTCTTAACAGTTGTCACTCTAAAACCCACAGGTTTTAGCAAAAGACAAGAACCAGCAAACAGACTGAGTCCAGAGACGAATAAATATATAACCAAAAATCATCCCCTGAGATTAAAGGTATTGCAGAGGTTAATTTGATACTTTGTGCAAGGCTATCAATGTGCAAACATAAATAACATGTTCTCATTCCCAACATTACAATCTTTAATGTGAGCGAAGGAATAAAAAACATGCTTGTTAAGCTGTAGCACTTCACTTGTTAAGACAGCTAATGGCTCCCAGTGAAAAGCTATCCACTTCCCATATTAAGACTTTTTTTTCAATATCCTAATTTTATTAGACTCACTATATGCACATATGCAAATATATCCTTAATATTGTGTGAGAAAGTGACAAAACACATGCTTACAAATACATGTATTAGAGAAACACACTCACAATGGAGCCATGATTCTCTGTAGATCCCCATTGAGTGAGCTGGTCTTGGTAACAAGCCTAATGTCTGTCTTTGCAAATTGGGTGAAACAGCCCCACCCCAATAATTTCTTTAAATCTGTTTGGGCCACTTATGTTTTTCTTTGCATGTCTGCAGCCCATATACAGAAGCCATGCTATCGATTTCAGTGAGACCAGCAGTCACTCAAAACCATAACCAGCGTAGTTGCACTGATTAGTATATGATTACTCATATAACTTCATCTTCAGGACTCAAGGCTACAGCGCAAATGACCATTTGTCCAAATAACTTTAATACAAAGACTCATTTGTCAATCCTCATTCTTTATAATCTAGTGATCTGAGAACAGCAGAAGTAATCCCATGGAGACTGCTGCGATATCAAGCCAGGGCATTGACCCACATATCTGTCAACAGCAGCTATTTACCTCATCTGGATCACATGATCTTTCATTTACAGATACTGTGTAACTGGGGATGCTAGAGGGAGCCTGGTATAAATCCTTCAACAGGAGGGTCTTTAGGCTAATAAAACAATAAGTACAACATTTCTTTTCTACTAGGCACTTTGAGAATTATTTTGAGTACTGTTAGCAAAGAAAAATGTTTAGAAAATGATACAGTGGAATGGAGGAGGAAAAGAGATGGCCTCCCTCCACAACATGACTTGTTGATGCCTGCACACAAATACATACAAATGTGCCATAAACATATATGTACATATACAAATGATGGCGCATTATGCAGTACATATAAACACACTTTTTGTGTGTGTACGTAATGGAGGAGAGTTTGGACAACTATTTGACTCTTCCCTTTCTGCCACAAAAAACATACGGACACACAGAAATTCCCCAACTCACCAACTTCCTCACCACACGCCTTATCTCCTTCTTCCCCATCTGTCCTGAATCTGACACCTTCCACCCTTCTTACTGTTTCAAAGGATGAAGCAGCAGCAAGGATGGGTCAGATTAGGCAAGACACTGGAAAACATCTGAATGCAATTTTAAAAATTATTAAATAGCAGTCCAATAGGAGTATGGGCGCAGGAGGATTTAACCCTTTCCTAGAGTGCCTTTTTTGATCTCACACAGTCTCCAGAACAGATAACTGCTTTATTGGAAGCTACATGCAGAGAATCTCAGATAACCTATTAGTTCCCCTACTAGGCAAAAAAAGTTCTTGGGAGCCAGATGAGCTTACGACAACAGAATAGAAAGAAAGAGGAACCTCCTCTCCCTGCAATGTAAGCAACATCCAAACTGGTGGGATTATCTGCAATGGAGATCAATTCACAGCTTTTCTAGGATCTTTTCTGATTTGAACCAAAAATAGCAGGATGGCAGAATAAAGTTTGAGTCCAGTACACCTTTAAGACCAACAATTTTTTATTCATGGTATAAGTTTTCATCAGCAAACACACCCCTTTTCAGGTACAAGGAAATGGAAATTACCAGTCCATACATTACCAGTCCATACAGTAGAGGGCAAGCAGTAAATTAGGATACAGCATAATGATGTTTTAATAGATTCAAGGACCAAACAGGAATAACAAGCTTAGTTTATATGGTTACCATTTGTTTGGGTTTAATTTGGGAACACAGTGGAAAAAATAAATATGTCAAAATTGGAGATTGATGGGTAGGTGATGATAATAATAATGCTGATTATAATTATAATGATGCTGATAATGATGATAATGCTGAGAATGCTGACTCCTGATCAGCTCAGACTAAGCACCACCGCTGAGGCAAACCCAATTTGATGTCTGTTTTGCTATTTTAACAATACTATGATTTTATTTAATTAATTTTTTTGTTACTATTGTGACTATAATCCACCCCAAGCCCACTTGTGTGGAGGTTGAGACAAAAACCAAAGATAATAAACAAGTACATAAATGCAGAATGCTGAGATTAATTAACTGAGATCCTGCCACTATGGTCCCTCCATCTCCTCTCATGCATGGAAGCAATCTTATAACTTCTTCTTTGAAGAGAGTCATTTGGCTGTATAGAGTATGTCCCCTGACCCAAGACCAGATAAATACATTCCAGACTACCATTCCAAATTACATTACATTCTACTATTCATTATGTTACATTACAATCTACTCTTCCAAATAAGAAATAAAATAAAGATCTGAAATAAAGCTGAGATCAAGTCCTATGAGGATGGGTTGAAAAAACTCGATATGTTTAGCCTGGAGAGGAGATGCTTTGGTGTGTGTGTGTGTGTGTGTGTGTGTGTGTGTGATATGATATGATAACCATCTTCAAAGTACCTGAAGGGCTGTCATATAGATGATGCAGTGGAGTCGTTTTCTATTGTCTCAGAAGGTTGGACCACAATAAGTGGGTTGAAATTAAATCAAAAAGAGTTTCCAGTTGAACATTAGGAAGAATTTCCTGACAGCTCAGTGGAACAGGCTTCCTGGGGAGGTGGTGAGCTCTCATTCTTTGGAGGCTTTTAAACAGAGACTAGATGGCCATCTGACAGTAATGCTGATTCTGTGAACTTAGGCAGACCATGAGAGGAAGGGCAGGAAAGGTTGCATCACTGCTTAGTTCTCATGGCTTAGTTCTTACATGCCCAGGGAAATGCTGATTGCCACTTTGGGTCAGGAAGCAATTTTCTCCAGGCCATTTTGGCCAGTGATCCTGAATGTGTGGGGGGAGGTATTTGTGAATTGACAGCATTGTGCAGGGGGTTCTTTCAAAAGAGCTCTCTCATCCCCACCTACCTCACAGGGTGTCTGCTGTGGGGTGAGGAAGGGAAGGAGCCCTCAAGTGAAGGGTGGGGTTTAAATCCAACTCTTCTGCTGCTGCGAGAATTGATAGAATTGATAGATCCTCCCAAACAGTATGCAATCAAGTACTGAGTTACACCTAATTGACAATGAGTCCTATCAATCAACTCAGGAGAGTGGGGAAATCCCTAGGGAGGCAGAAAGGAGCAGGCATACCACAGGGAGTCTTTATTATAAGGGCCAGGAACTCAGCCCTTGAGGACATGGTAGTCCTCCTGCCAGCTAACTGGCAACAGGGACGGGCAAGAGAAAAAGAGGAGAAAGATCTAAGGTGTTGATACCCCTCCCTCTCTCTAGTCTCAGGCTTGTCAAGGCTCCTATGAAGAGCTCTGAAAGGTCTGTTGGTCCCTCACAACTCTGACAGCATGGCAGATGCTCACAGTGCCATTATGAACTAATATTTTATTTATTCCATACTATCCAGCATCTGTCCAAGGCAGTTAACAGGATGTTTTAAGACACAATACACTAAAGCAGCAGCAAGCTTCAGTATTCTATAAAAACAAGTCATAAAATTAAGATCAGAACCATAGGGGAAAGACCCAAATCTGAAAAGCTTATTATTAAGAAAAAAATTGTAAAACCAGAAATCACAAAAGCAAACAGCATAAAACCAGTTAACAGACAGGGCAAGGAGATAAAATTCTGTTCAAAATCTCGGTGAACAAAAATATACTAGCCTGATACCTAAAAGTTAGTAATATAGGCACCAGAATGTCAAAGGAAAGCATTCCTTAGGCAGGGTGCCACCTCCCAAAATACCACATCTCTAGCTACTGCCTGCCTCACCTGTGTGGATGAAGCCTGCAAGTGGAGTGCTTGAGAAAAATACATAAGCTGAAGAGCTGGCACTGAGGTATAACAGGTGGTGGTCCTTCAGGTAAATTGATCCTAAGATGTTTAAGGGCCTTTGAATTGTGTGCGGTAATAGATAGACAGCTCTTCAGCACCTGTCCCTGACAGCAACATGGCTGCTGCATTTTGAACTAACTGACATTTCTGAACCCTCTACAAAGGTACTCTCATTTAAAGTGCACTGCACTCCCCCTACCTCTCTCTGCCTCTCTGAAAAAGTGTGCTTGCACACAAAAGCTATACCTGGAATAAAACTGTTGATCTAAAGGTGCCATAGGACTCCTCTCTCTCTCTGGCTGTTTTGCTCCCCTCCCTTCCTCCCCAAAGGAGGGGGGGGGGGAGAAGCACTCAGTCAATTGAGGGAAGGGGAGCTTGGCTTTCTTTCTCTCTTAGGCATGAGAGGAGATAATTAGGAAAATATGAGCTGCGATGCAGGAAGCAAACAAGAGCCAGTTGTTTGTGGGACAGACAGGAACCCTGCAGGGGCCAGTTCCAGATTGTATGTTTGATACCCCTGATAAGAAGTGCCACATGCAGTTTCTGGCACAAGTATGAAATATAATGCTCCAAAAACAAATGAACATTTCATAGCATTCATCTTATTGATAGCAAACTAATAGAATACATAGATCTACACAGCCACATTGTGCCAGTTTTCAAATTAGTAAAACTGGAGCAGTTTGTGAGGGATCAGCTGAATCATCTTGAATTCTGTAACATGTCCATATTTAACATGAGGCTGTTCAATGAAGCTACAGTTAGAAATTTAGTTCTTCCCACTGACAGACAATATTCAAACTGCAAATAAAAATTTCTTGGAATAGTAGCAAAGACTCTTAAACTTTTTTCTGCAAAAAAGCCCAGCAGGAATCTATTTGCATATTAGGCCACACCCCAATGCCAAGCCAGCCAGAACTGTGTTCCTGTGCATTCCTGCTCAAAAAAAATTCCTGCTCTTAAGCACTATGCATATGATGTAATCAAGAAGTATGTTTATGTGAGACAATGATATACCATCAGACTTCCTCAATGACTATGTATCCCAGACCTTACAACTAAAATATAAAAAATATGCTGCTTTTGATGTACATAGGTTTGTTTTGATTCCACCAAAGTTCAGTAATTTTCGATAGTGAGATAATTAGATAACTGATCTTTATTTTTATTCATCTATTTACATTATTTATAGCCCACCTTTCTCACTGAGTCTCAAGGCACACTACACTGGGTAAGTCAAATATAATCAACAGGATGGGACATAAGATAAACAATGCACCATTATTTGGATTGCAGAAATCTGAAGCAGAGCTGAATGAAAACTGATAATAAAGCTTAAGCCAGGGCCGGCTCACCCACTAGGCAAACGAGGCGGTTGCCAAGGGTGCCAGGAGGGTGGGGGCGCCAAATTGGGCTTCCCCCCCCCAGTGCCCCAGTCAAGCACCTAGTTTGCCTGCCTCCACTGCCCGCGCACCCACCTGCCATTGCCACTGCCTGCCCCTCCTTTCCCTTTCCATCCCTTCGCTTCCCCCCCCCCCCGGCACCTGGGCCCTGCCGGTTGCGATGTGCCTGCCTCCTCCTCTGACCACACGCCACCCTCCTCCTCCTTCCCTTCCTGTCCCAGCCACAGTGTGCCTGCCTCCTCCGCCACCCACCACTCCTTTCCCTTCCTTTCCCTTTGCCTCCTTCCCCCCATGCCTGAGTCCTGCCAGCTGCAGTGCACCTGCCTCCTCCTCTTCCGCCACGCCCATCCACCACCTCCTTCCCTTTCTGGCCCATCGGTTTGCCTCCCCACCTCCCCCAGCACGACCACAGCCCGGGGGGTTGCAGTGCTGTGGGGGTCGGCAGTGGGGGGCACCTGCCTGGGGCTCCATGCGCCCTTGGGCTGGTGCTAGCTTAAGCACATCAACTTGATACATTAAATGATGTAGAAATTGCATAGTCGGATCCTACTTACAGCAACAGTACACAGTCCCTAACCTTTTTTACAAAGCATAATTCTGAACCACTTTGTTACAGTATAGCTTGAATTAAAAAGCTCTCTTGAATACTTCAGTTTTGCATAGTTTGTTAAAAGATGGGACACTGACAGTCTTTCTAATCTCATTATCATGAGGCAGACAATTCCATAAAGTGAGGGGATTAACAGAGAATGCACCTGCATGGTCAGTTGATGATTTTGCACATTTGCAGAGTTACATTAACAGAAGGCCCTGATCTAATTAGCAAAAGCTACTGTCGCAGAGCATGGGAGACAGTCTTCAGACCATGGCCATGAAGGGCTTTGTATTATAAATGGTCTATATCAGGGGTGGCCAAACTTCAGCTTGGGAGCCACATGTGGCTCTTTCACACATATTGTATGGATCTCCAAGCCTCCACTGTCTATCAGCCGGCCTGGAGAAGGCATTTCTTTCTTTAAATCCCTCCAAGCCAAGCCAGCCAATGGTTTGGAGAAATCATTTAATGTTGAGTGTACGGGACTGTTATTTCCAGCTTTTGTTTTTTAAAAAGTCTCCTTCTAGCATGTATTTTATCTTTCTGTTCAAAGAAATTGTTAAGAGCTATAATAACGGTGTGTGTGTAATATGTGGTCATGTCTTGAAGCTCTCAAACATCTGATGTTTATTTTATGTGCCTCTTACATTAAGCAAGTTTGGCCACCCCAGAATTAGACATTTGTGCAACACAGATTTTGTTTTAAACTCTGGGCCACAAGATTGATCTGAATATACTATTTGCATCCACAAATTGTAACTGAGCTAGCTTGGAGGTGATCATTGTAGCTTTTCCCACATTAATCATTGCTATTGGAAAATCCTTATGAACATGCCCCCCCCCCCCCCCACACTACACCTAACTGGCAAACTCTTACCACACTGTATATCTTTTAGATGCAAAAATGCCATTTGGAGCAAATGACCTTTAGGCTGGTATTTCTGACAACTCTGTAACAGCAGGGCTTTTTATGTAGAAAAAGCCCAGCAGAATTCATTTGCATATTAGGATACACACCCTGACATCACCGTTGTTTCACACAGGGCTTTTTTGTAGAAACTCATTTGCATATTAGGTCACACCCCGACACCAAGCCAGCCGAAACTGCGTTCCTGTGCAAAAACAGCCCTGTGTAACAGTAAGGAGGATTTCCATCCCTAGTTTGCCAGTCGTATCTTTGCTATTTCCTTCCTTCCTTCCTTCCTTCCTTCCTTCCTTCCTTCCTTCCTTCCTTCCTTCCTTCCTTCCTTCCTCCCTCCCTCCCTCCCTCCCTCCATGTCTTGCAGCTCTCAAACATCTGGCTCATATTCTAGGTGGCTCTTACGTTAAGCAAGTTTGGACACTCCTGGTCTATATTAAGATCCTCATGACTTCTGGTTTCGGCGACCCAAGATAGTGAGCTATCCTGGCTAGCTCCGGGGATTGCTCCCTAATCGGACAATGGAAGAGCCCCCCAGGTTTGGGGGGCTCAAGTCTGAGACCCTGGGAGGGTCCGAGCAGGCAGGCGGCTCGAAGGTGTGGATTGGGAAGGGCAGCAGCGGCCACCACCTGATCCTACCATCGCTGCAAAACCTCGCCGTCCTGATTACCATTTTTAAATGGCATCGGGGTTGAACACTGGACCTTCTTTTCTGCTTCTTAACTTCATTTTTCTTCATTCTGCATGATCCGACTTAAAGCGACTGTCATAAGTGTTTTCCCCCCACCTTTTATATACTTGGAGTGGCAAGACTCTGAGTTTGAAAGGCTGAAAGGAGGCAACTTTAAAGGAGAAAAGGGGGGCAGGAATCACCCAGCTCTCTCTTTCTCCTCATCGAGGCTTCCAAAAGACACTGCCTGAACTTTTAGCTCTTGATAACTTTGTTCCAAAAATATTTTCTTCAGTTCACACCAGTTTCGTCTTAGAAGACCTGTTATTATTGGTTCTAATCCAATTTGAATTGATCTCTCTCATGCCACAGAGCTGTATAGAACTGTATGGAACTGTGTTTGCATCTGATGGTGCAGTTTGGTGGCCACGGGGGATTTTCCTGTGTGTAAATCACAGAGACACTTGAAATCTAATTCCAGAAGGATGGAAGTTATACATGCTGAATAAATCTTTTTTTGACTGTGAGGCTCTGTTGGCTTAATTATTTCATCTCCTTTGGAGATGAAAATGAAGAAAGCATATTGAATAAAACTTTGTTGGTCTTAAATATGCAATCAGCATGCTGTGAGTAATGGATTAAAAGGAGGAGTCACTGTGGGATTATTTAAACTTATTTTTGGCTCTTTTCTTTCTTTTTTTCTCATTTCTGATGGATCATATGGAATATATGGGTTTTTCCTTTGTTTTTATTTTTTTATTATATCTGATAATGGAGTAGGATTTTCAACTATACGGTTGGATTACTTTTGGAACTTGGATGCTGGCATTTTTTTTCTTTTTGGGTTTTCTCTCTTTTTTTTTGCTTCCCTTGCTGGATGGCTGGATTACAATATATTCTTGTTTTTAACCTTTTCTTTTCTGGTTTGTTTGTTTGTTTGTTTTAACCCAGAGAAGTATGTGTAGACTGGGCTTGGTTCTCCTGGATTACAATTTAAATTCTATGCTGTTTTGGATTACAATTTAAACTCCATATCATTTAACTCTATGCTGCATTGAGTGGTTGAATTAATATAGGACTTGACATTACAGAATTTGATCTGACAGAACTACTGGGCTTGATTTGAGAATATAAACTGTCTGGTTTGGTAGTATGTGGCATTTGTTGCTTTTAAGTGGCTGTTATTGTTAGTGTAACACTGTTTTGTTTATTATTTTTCTAATCATTATTTGGGGGCCTCTGAAATTGTTGTAGCAAGCTGGAAGGCACTGTTCCCAAACAATTTAACACTTCTGCTGTTTGAGCTGGTAAAATAGGAACACTCTGTTCCATAATAATTTGAGGAAGTGTAAACATTTAAATTGCTTTGTTGAAAGAGGGAAAATGACAGAGAAACCTGATAACAAAATGGCTGCTGCATTTAAGGGCATAAAAAAAAGAGAGGGGAAACTAACGATCCCTTCGCCCACTTCAGCACTTGGTCCAGGGAGATTTACAACCACATCATCTTCATCTTCATCCTCATCTTCAACTTTGCAGGGAGATATGAAAGAAATGCAAAATACTCTCCTAACAGCCATAGCACAATTAACTCACCAGGTAGGAGAACAGATGACAGAGATCAAACAAGAACTACAGGAAAATAGAAAACATACAGAAGAGACTAATACAGTTTTAAAGGCTTTAGATGGACAAGTGACAGACAATACTCAAAGGATCCAACAGTTATAAAAAGATCAGAAAGTATATGATACCAGATATCTTCAATTAGAAATTGACAGAGCAGCCTACATGCTCAAAATGTTCAAAATGTGCCAGAGGAAAAATCCAAAGACTTGCAGAAAATGTTAAGCCAATCCCTTGCAAAAATTTTACAAATGCCACTAGAAAAGGTAGAAGAGGAAATTGATCAAGTCAAGTGGGTTCCATCAAGTTTCACAAGGAGGAATAAATGGCCTAGCGAAATCCATTTGAAGCTTACAAAGAAGAGGACCAGAGATAATATTTTGAGGCAAGTAAGAGATAAGACAGTGGTGATTGCAGGGAACATGGTGAATATTTTAAGAGAGGTTCCATGGCCAGTGAGACAGAAAAGAAGAGAATACCAAGCCTTGACAAACTTTTTAGGAGAAAGAAAGATACCATATGCTTGGCTAATGCCAGAAGGTTTGCTTTTCACGTATGAAGACAATAGATATAGGATTAATTCAATTTTTAAAGCTGAAAATTTTTGGAGAAAAATCAAAAGAAAGAGGGGAGGAAAAAGAAGGAAGAGGAAGAAGAAGGAACCTCAAAGGAAGAAGACTCAAGTGGAGCAAAGAAATACTCAACGAGATCTCAGACCAAAAAAAGATAAAAAGGATAGTTATAAGAAAAACCCATAATGGCATTATTAGTCTCTATTAATGTAAATGAACTCCCCCATAAAAAGGAGGAAGATTTTCAAATATTTAGCTAAACTGGAGGTGGACATAATTTGTTTGCAAGAAACTCACATATTGTCAAAAGATCAAAACCTTCTGGAAAATAAAAAATTTGGAAATGTATTTGTAGCGACTAACCTGAACAAGAAGAAGAGAGGCGTGGCAATATAAGCAAAAGATAAATTTAATCCACAATTACGATTTGCCTCAGAAGATGGAAGAATTTATTAGTGTAAATCACTATAGAAAGTAAAAAAAATCCTATTGGTAAATATATATGCACCAAATTAACATCAATAACATTTTTTCAAAGATTTGCATCTTACGTTGGCCAATTGAGAATATCCAGAATGTTGTGTAACTGGAGACTTTAATGCGGTCTTTGACAAGACAGTTGGACAAAAAAGCACACAAATATATCAAAACTAAAGGGTCACAGCTTCCTACAAGCTTTTTGAAAATGGCCGAAGAACTGGGCCTAGTTGATGCATGGTGAAAAAGATATCCAAAATCGAGAGACTTCACATACTATTCTACTAGTCAAGAATTGATATGTGCTGGATGTCCACAGATTTGATTAAAGATCTACTTGAAGCTGAAATCCAACCAAGAGTGATATCAGATCACAACCCAATAACTATAAAATTTAGAGGATCCCGAGGATCCCGAGTGAAAAAGAGGATCCCGAGTGAAAAAGGTCCTGGAGGTTAAATACACAAATCTTAAAAGATAAAAACTTCCTTCAAGAGACTAAAACAGAAATGGAACTATTTTTTAAACAGAATATAACCCAAGATGTGAAGATTCAAGTGGTTTGGGACACAGCTAAAGCATATTTCAGAGGGCTTGCAATTAGATTTAATGCCAAGAAAAGAAAAGAGAAAGCTGAACATTTTCAAAAACCCAAGGAGAAAAAGCTGAGAAGAATTTAAAGACTCAACCTACTAAGCAAGAGTTTCAAAAAAGGATTAAAAAAATACAACATCAACTTAATTTATTGCTGGTAGAAGATGTGGAGAAAAAGTTAAGATTTGCTAGGCAAAATTACTTCTAATCTGTCAACAAACCAGGAAGATGGCTGGCATATAAATTGAGAAAGGAAAGTTCTAAAAGAATAATAACAGTGGTGAGAGATGAAAACAACAAAGAAAAGTTTCAAAGGCAGGAAATAGGCCAAATCGAGGAACAATTTTATAAAAAGCTATCTAAAACCAAGCAAATTAGAGATGAAGATTTAGAAGAATATCTCAAAAAGAATAATTTGAATAAATTTACAGAAGATCAACAGAAAATTTTAAACAAACCAATAACGATAAGGCAATAGCAGCCCAAAAGAATGTTAAATCCCCAGCACTAGATGGCCTCCCTGCTGAATACTATAAAGCCTTTAAAGATTGTTTATCGATTCCATTTAAACACCTAATGGAAATGACCCAAAAAGAAGTGGAAATTCCAAACTCCTGGCAAGAAGCAATAATATCCTTGATCCCAAAAGAGGGTACTGACTTAAAAGATAAAAAAAAAATTAGACCAATCTATCTTCTGAATGTGGATTACAAAATTTTTGCCTCAATATTGGCACAACGTTTAAAAAAAGTTTTGTCAGTAATCATACATCAAGATCAGGCAGGATTTCTACCTAGAAGATATCTCAAAGACAATGTGAGAACAATATGTACTATAATTGAATATTATGAGAACCATCCAGAGAAACAACTGGCATTAATATGCTTGGATGCAGGGCGTTTGACAATGTCCGGCGGCAATTTATGATACAACAATTGAAGGGTATGGACTGTGATGAGAACTTTTTAAGGACAATAGTCAATATACTCCTCTCCAACAGCTATGGTGAGGGTGAATTATCAAAATCAATCCCTATTTGGTTTAGTGGTTAAGTGTGCGGACTCATATCTGGGAGAACCAGGTTTGATTCCCCACTCCTCCACTTGCACCTGCTGGCATGGCCTTGGGTCAGCCATAGCTCTGGCAGAGGTTGTCCTTGAAAGGGCAGCTGCTGTGAGAGCCCTCTCAGCCCCACCCACCTCACAGGGTGTCTGTTGTGGGGGAAGAAGATAAAGGAGATTGTGAGCCGCTCTGAGACTCTTGAGTGGAGGGCGGGATATAAATCCAATGTCTTCTTCTTATTATTATTATTCAGAAAGGTACAAGGCAAGGATGCCCACTTTCACCACATATTTTTATTTTATGTTTAGAAATATTAAATAACCAAATAAGAGACAAGCTGAATAATAAAGGTGTGTCGATCAAGGGTGAACAATATAAACTGAGGGCATTTGCAGACGACCTGGTCTTTATACTAGAGCAACCACTAGATTCAATTGACTTTATGACAAGCAAAATTAATCAATTTGGCCACTGGGCTGGTTTAAAGATAAATTACGTTAAGACTAAATTTTTAACTAAAAACATGACAACAGAACTAATCAATCTTATGCAGCAAAAATCGAGTTTCTCTTATGAGAAAAAAGTGAAATACTTGGGCATACATATCTCAAACAAATCCAGCAATCTAAAGACAGACAATTATGACAAACTTCTTAAAGAAATTTAAAAAGATTTGGAAAAATGGCAAGATTTATATATATAATTAATGGGAAGAATAGCCACGATAAAAATGAATAATAATAATAATAACCTACCAAGACTACTATTTTTATTCCAAACCATACCGGTGCTGTTAACGAATGCATTTTTTTCAAGAACTGAATAAATTGGTATCTGCATTCATTTGGACAAAGAAATAACCAAGAATCAAATTGAAAACACGACAAGATTCCAAATTAAGAGCTGGTCTAGGTCTCCCGGACTGACAATTATATTATAGTGTTGTCATGGATGAGAGATTGGGCCTTGTTGAATGACAGGAGACAGTTATTACTAGAAGGACATGATCTCACACTGGGGTGGCATGCGTTTCTCTGGTACCAAATACTGGAACAACATTCTTATATTAAGAATCATTGGTTCCGGAAATCTTTGTACCATACTTGGATAAAACCAAGAATTTATCAGAAAATGGGTATCCCCAGTGGAGGCATTCACTCCACCAAATCTTTTACAACCAAACCAGACATAGGTATGAGGAATTGCTGAAGAAGGATAATCTTCTGAAAACAAAGGAAGAGCAAGAGGATACTGATATTAGAATAGGTTGGTGTATGAGATTACAAAAGAATCTAGATATGCCAAATACAAGATAATGGGTGTAAATATGGAACAATACCCATTTGACAAAAAAATTTTGGGTTCTCAAGAGAAATTGATCTCAAAACTGTATTCATATCTATTGCAGGTGAAAATGCAAGACGAGATCATAAAGGATTGCATGGTTCAATGGGCCAAGAATGTGGGACGTAATATTACATTAGATGAATGCGAGACACTATGGAAATCTAATATTAAACTAACTAAATCAGTGGCCTTCAAAGAGAATCTGTATAAAATGTTTTATAGGTGGTATGTGACTCCTCAGAAATTGTCTAAAATGTATTCTAATATGTCTAATAAATGTTGAAAATGTTTGAAGCAAGTGGGGTTGTTTTACCATATGTGGTGGACCTGTGAGGTGGTGGGAAAATATTGGAAGATGGTCCACGAACTCCTACAGAAAATTTTGAAGACACAGATTCCATTTAAGCCAGAACTATTTTTATTGAACGTATTTCCCAGAAATTATACAAAAGAGATGAGACATTTAATAGCACATATTAATACAGCAACTAGAATTCTTTTGGCACAGAAATGGAAACTTCAGGAAATCCCCAAGAGAATAGACTTGATGGGGAAAATCTTGGAAATGTTGGAGACAGACTATCTATCCCAGTTGTTGGCTGGTAAATCTAAGGAAGAAGCAAAGAAGTACTGGGAGAAGCTACATACGTGGTTAGACACTTAAATCATACTGGTGTGAACTCTTATTCTTTTTTTATCTACTATGATGTACATTAAAACGTGAAAAGGTAAACCAATATGGTTAGATAGATAATCTAAGTAATGATTTACAATCTTTATAATTTTTTTTATAGATCAGAAAGATATGGTGTAAAATGAATAACAATATATCAGTGGTATTTTATTTGAAAGATTTGTCAACATGCAGACTGGATTACAAAATATTGTTAATGATAACTTCAATCTTTAATTCCCATTTCCCTTTCCCAGGGCTTTTCTTATACCTGTTTGTGCCTTTCCTAACTTGTGGTATATATTTTATCTGAGCTTCTAGGATTGTAGTTTTAAATAGCCTCCAAGCTTCCCCAAGGGTTTTAACTGTATTTACCTTTCCTTTCAGTTTCCTCTTCACATGCCTCCTCATCTCAGAGAATTTACCTCTTTTAAAGTTAAACGTGGTTGTGCTGGTCTTTTGGGGCAACTCTCAAGCAGTGAGATCACATTTATTTATTTATTTATTTATTTATGATTTATATCCCACCCTTCCCAACAAGTGGCTCAGGGCGGCTCACAACATAAAATTTCACATAAATAAAATTTAAGCATAAAAACAGTTAAAATAATTAATACATTTAAAATTTAAAGACATTTACACCATTTAAAACATTAGGGACAGCAGACATCTAGTATAACTACACTTGGTTTCTTGTACCAGCTAGTCATAGGCCAGCCGGAAGAGGGTTGTCTTACAGGCCCTTTGGAACTGGGCAAGGTCCCACAGGGCCCTCACCTCTTCCGGCAGTTGGTTCCACCAAGAAGGGGCCATAACAGAAAAGGCCTGGTCCCTGGTAGATTTTAAGCGGGCTTCTTTTGGCCCAGGGATAACTAGAAGATTTTGAGTTCCCGATCTCAGTACTCTCTGGGGAACATGTGGGGATCTCTCACCAAGTCTTGGGCAATACTTAGGACCAAATCCAGGATCGCCCCACCCTTGGTAGGTTCTGGGACCATCTGCTCCATAGCACAGTCATTGAGAGCATATAGAAACTCAATCTCTCCCTATCCTTCCAATATAACTTATATCCAGGAATCACCGTGTCCCACTGATTCACACCAGTGGATGAAGACTTTTTAAATCTCATTTGGCATTCCTTCAGTGATCCCTCCCTTCCTGCCCAATATATTCATTGTGGATTTAGGTTTTTGCATGTGTTTTAGCTTTGGTTTTAATTATGCTGGGGGGGCACTATTGGTTCTATGGGGGGCTGCACATGCAAGTATTTAGTGCATATGGAGATCCTTTTGGGGAAAAATACCCCCCCCCACACACACACACCAGGGCTGTTTCAGGCCAGGAAACCAGCTCTGGAGGTGAGCAGAAACCCTCCTCCCCCACACTGAGGTCTCTATCCAAATTGGGCACCTGGGATGCTTCTAAATGGAGTTGTCACCAGGAACTCACAGTTGTAGTATGGGTGTCAGTTCCCATGGTGAACTCGTGTAAAACAGAATGTCAAGCTCAGCTCTCAGATGCTGCCAGAAACAGCATCAAAGTGCCAGATGTAATGGAGGAAGGTAATAATTCTCTTCCTGGTTGCTTGCTATCACATGCCTGGCAAATTCAGCCATATCACCCCATCAGGTCGGGATGGGGAGAAGGCTTCCCAAATGAAACATATAAAAGAAATGAACAAGTGCAACAACAAACATAATGGCAACAAGTTAAGCTCTTGAACAAACCCTCCCCCAAAGCAAAGAATACAGCCATGAAAATGTGCAAGTGGTAATTGATTTAAATCATGCAAAAAACTTGCTTAAACAAGCAACCAGACCCCAATACTTGCCAAAGAGTAACAGACACAATATATAGGAAGTAGGAAAAAGAGGAACAGCAATAGGATGAACAGTCAACAGCTTTAAAACATAAGCACTATGAGTTTTATCCTGATTTGTCTAGCCCAGGCTAGCCCAATCTCTTCAGATCTCAGAAGCTTAACAAGATTAGCCCTAGTTAGTATTTGGATGAGAGACCACCAAGGAACACCAAGGTCATGAAGGAGAAGTGGCAAAGCATTCTGAACATCTATTGGCTTAAAAGCCCTATGGGGGTCACCATAAGTCAGCTATGACTTGACAGCAAAAAATAAAAACATGAGTCTTATTTTGGAGTGGAAAGCATATAACCAGAGGAAGAATGAAAACAAAGCGGTGAGATGATCACAGTCACAAGAGAATGATTTAATACAGGCATTTAGCTAAAAATGACTATATAACAAAATACATGTCAGTATCAAATTCCAGGAGTTAGGGGTTTGTTCTGCTTTTTTTAATGGAACATTTTTGCTCATGTCACACAGAATTCATTTTTGTTTATTCCATTTTCTCCCTCTTAGAAACAGAATCAGTGAATGTATTACTTTCTAGCCTGATGGGATAGCCTTTCAATAGTCTTGACTTAGCAGTTGTAACCCACCCAAACTCATTGTGTAAGGGCTGGCATACCAAGGAGTGAAACACAGCATTCCAAAGTGGGGGGCCTGAGGCAAAACTATCTAGCATAGCAGATTTTCAGATTATCGGGAAGGGATAGCAGATATGTCACAGCCAGTGTTATTCCACAGAGGCACATTTATCAAAGAAGACAGCTGTTCTGAATTTACCATCTACTTCCCTGTTGGAAGGGGAACTTGGTAATAACGGACTCTCCTCAGTGCAAAGACGGGACACACAGGAATACATATGTATACACACACAAACACAAAATCCTGTATTTTGAAGTGTATGTTGATTTCTTATGGGGGCACACTACATTTCCAGATGTAAGAAATATGGTAAGCTACTTTTTCTAATGAAAAATCTCTTTCTTGTTCTTGAGTTTCTATTCAGTTATTTTGAGGAGAAAAAACTCACATTCATTCTGCAGCTATATCCTCAAGAGATTTTGTAAGAAGTGAAACTTTGATTGTTCTTTTTACTATGTAAGAATTACCAGTGGGTGCAACAAACCTTTGTTGACGAGTTTAATAAAGTAAACCAAACTTGTGCTTTTCAAAGCAGTATAGTTTCTTTTTAACCTCCAGAGTATCACTTGTGTGGAGATTTATATTTTATTACAAGCTGGGAGCTGACGAGTGACCGAAATAAGATGTAACCCTAAGCACAGCATGCGGACAAGGCACATGCAATAGAAACATGCAACTTCAACACTTGTTTATTGATTTCACTGTGCGTGACTTGGCTTAGTAATATATGCATAACACCAGTCTATGTCCTGACTATGTATCACACTCCTTGAAGAAAGATGGAACAATTCCTAAGAGCATATAAAATTACTGACACAGCTGAACGACATCAAATTCTATACCCTTTTTATCATAGACCTCCAGAGAGTAATCTTTTTCTAATATATTATTTGGTTCTGAAATGGGTCCAACAGAGATATAATTTCCATAAAATTGGTATTTTAATTACATAATTTCATGTATACAATTTAACTTATTTTATCTTAATTTGCTGAACCTTTTAGTTTTCCGGTTGAATTCCCTGTCATTGGAGACACAAGACTATGTTAGTTGAATCTTGCAAGTGTTATCTGATTTTATATTGCAAAAAAGCATTTAGGAATAACAAAAACCCCTAAAAGAATTATCAGTTATTTCCATAACTCAGGACACACCTGCTTCAGTAAAAAAACCAGGCATGGTAGCAAAGTTTTTTAAGAGGATACAGAACTATATATCAAGAGAGGGTGCAGTTTATACTTTCAAAAGACAGAAGAATTTAAAAAAACAGTTTACATTGCACATGCCGCTTGTATGAAGTACCTAAACGAGAAACAGCATGGTCTGCTGCAGACTCACAGTGAGGTCTTGGTCAGCAGGAGAGGCCAAGATACTAAATAAAAAGTATCAATCTAAAACTTCATTCACTGGGGCTCCATCAACATGCTCCAGAGTGAAGTAAGGAGTAGACTAAGGACTGGGCCACTGGATGAACTTTTGGGAGGCACAGAGGACCTTTCCTTGCTTTTCTTTGACTTGTTTGTATAAAATGTGCCTCAAACAACATGTAACGCAGGCATTTTCTAGAATGTCTAAATGTTCCACTTTTATTCCCCAATGCTACCAGGTTTCTTTTCTTGTGTGTCTAAACAACTTCATTAAGATCACCATGCTGTCCCAGTTTTTTCTCAGTCCCCCCCCCCCATTATTTCCCAAACTAGTTTTTCCCATACTTTTTTTTTCCATTGAGGAATGAATCTGCAAGATACCCTCTTGCTTGGAATCTGAACATTTTTTCTACCTTGTGGATTGCTGCCCAAAGGGCAGGTTTGGATTACAAATTTTTAAAAATATATATTTGCATGTAAATGACTGGGGAAGGCAATGGCAAACCCCCCATTAAAAAGTCTGCCGTAAAAACGTTGTGATGCGACGTCACCCCAGAGTCAGAAACGACTGGTGCTTGCACAGACTACCTTTATCTTTTTACTGAAACATTTCAGTGCTGGAGTTAGTCCCACTGGGAAGCCTGACACCAGATCCTGCAAATCTGCTTATACAGAAAGCTAACTAAAGTTGAACTGTCTGATCACTGCAGAATCTCCCCCCCCCCTTCAAAAAAAATGAAAAGAGAAAATGCCAGCCGGTTGGAAGGGTGCTGCTTTGATCTCCATCAAGTTTGCCCATGCAATCAAGCTGAGAGAAACTGATTATAAGGCAAAAATATGCACTCAATTGTGAGTCAATCTTCAAGGCGTTCTTCGGGGATGGAGGATTCTGCAACTCCAGTTCCTTAAAAACTGGCTCTTGAGATGTTTACCAGAACAATGCAGAGAGAGACTGAAGAATATATACATATTAAATCATAAGCCTCAGCAAGGGGAGAGGGGAGAAGCAATATTCTAGCTACTCTGAAGGCCCTATATTCCATCCCCACCCCTCACCTTACACCACAGTACACATACTGAAACCAATGGGGCTATTCTCATGTAAGAGGATCACACTCTTCCCATGTATTCCAGGGCAGGTTTGTCCTGGAAGCATGATGGCGTGTGATGGGCAGGAAATGTACTTTAATAGGAATTGTACAGTCCCCTTGAGGCTGCTGAAACACTGCACCAATTCAGCACATGCACACACAAAAAACTGGGGGTGAAGCAGGAAATCAGTCCTCAATGTGAAGGGGAACAGACAGAAGCACAAGGGGGGAGGAGTGTGAACTGCTCATACCAACAGAACTATCATTGTAACCAACCACCAAGACACCCACAAAAATCTGAAAGGCAGCTGCTGTCTGAAAAATGCCACAGTTGGAGGAAGCTCCAGGGAGAAGTTGCTCAAGAAGTTCAATGCTAAGTGCGAGCAACACTTTTTTAGAATGTGATAACTGGGTTCACTGATAATCTAGTCAGCAATAGACTGAACTATAAATATGTAGCATTTAAATTTTATTACCCTCAGCCTGTAAATAAGTTATTTTTCCTTTTGGTAATTGTTCATCATGTGAATAAGGATTTAGTGTGGGATGGATCCCATGGAATATTACCATGGATTTATGTCAGTTCCCCTCTCTTGCAGCAGACTTCTGACTCACCTCTTATACTGCTTCTGAAGGCTCCCTGTCTACCAGAAGCAACACCTCAAGAGGCAGTTGGGGCTGACTCAAGAAAGGGGAGTCAAGGAAGTCACATGCTATAGATGGAAATTCTTTCTGTCCACAGAAATTTGTTGTGGGATCAAACTCCTTATTTTAACAGAATAGTACTTACAATAAGTATCATTAGTTTTAATTTGCATATTTTAATTGTTTTGAAAGTACATATTTTAAAACTGAAGATTTGTAACAACTACAGATAAAATACTTTGAGAAGTCTGAAACACAGAATGCTATAAGAGATTGGATAACCACAGACTAAACAGAACATAAACTGCCACAATTTAAGTGTTCCAAAATTCCCCTTTTCTTCTCAGTTCTTCTGAACCAGTAATTCTAAACAGCAAAAACCTGATGATTGATATAGGGACCCCCCCCCCCGATCCTCCCAAAAACCTTTTACTCATGACAAACTGTATCCTCAAAATACTGATGTTTTGTTATTACCACACAGATGGGCTCCACTTTCCAGTTTGAGCTTAAAGCATTTTGGAATCCGATGCCCATTTCCTATGACATTTATCACTAACCTGATGCCCCTTTCTGTAAAATCCCCATTACTATTACTGCTTCTAAAAATAATATCCACTAAAGGAATGTCTGTTTAAAGAAAAATATTATACATTATTTCATAGCAGGAAAGAAAAGACATAGCTTGCATTAATGAAATAAAAACATTAATATAATTTGTCACTTAGCCACCAAAAGTTTGCATCTTTTGGCAGGTACAGATTGAAGCAAGCAGCTTTTGGGAAAGACAGTTAAATGGGTGATATGGGAAACTCATCAAGGAATCTCAAATGAAATATCACTCATTGCTATCCATAAACATGAACCTGGTTTGACTATATTCAATTACAACTGTATAATTAACCAGAACGTGATACAGAATGAGTAGCACATGTACAATCTTATTTATGTTCTCTGCACCTGTGTTTTCTTTAAATTATAATGTGATCTCAGAATCTAAATGGGAATAGTATCTTAATTTAACTGTCTAATAAATAATAATTTCAATATTTTAACAATAAACTATAGAATTATAAAGAACTATATATAACAGAACTTCATTAATGTACTTGGTTAGACTTCAGGATTTAGCATAACCCTCAAATACTTTGTGAAAGTAAAAAAATGGTGGCTATATAAAATAACCATCAAATTTATCTGTAATGTAAATAAGTTTCCCTATTGTTTCTCCCAACACACTTATAAATAAAGCCCTACCTAATTCACCTGAGTTGAGCAAAAATAGTAGCGACTACTAGAGAGAATGGTGGTGGAATAACTTTGGGGTTTCCTGATTTCATATATATGCATGACTCATTTCTGTCTGGTTTTAAACCTGCCCTGGAGACAGCTTTTGTTACTCTGGTGGTTGATGTCCAAATACAACTGGGTAAAAGAAACATATTCATATTGATCTTATTTGATCCTACAACAGTTTTCCACACAACAAACTACACTATATTAATGAGGTACTTAGGAATCATAAGAACATAAGATAAGCCATGTTGGATCAGGCCAATGGTCCATCCAGTCCAACACTCTGTATCACACAGTGGCCTATATATATATATATATATATATATATATATATATATATATATATATATATATATATATATATATATATATATATATATATTGTATACACACACACTGTGGCTAACAGCCACTGATGAACCTCTGCTCCATATTTTTATCCAATTCCATCTTGAAGCTGCCTATGCTTGTAGCCGCCACCACCTCCTGTGGCAGTGAATTCCACATGTTAATCACCCTTTTGGTGAAGAAGTACTTCCTTTTATCTGTTTTAACCCAACTGCTCAGCAATTTCATCGAATGACCACGAGTTCTTGTATGTGAGAAAGGGAGAAAAGGACTTTTCTCTACTATCTCAATCCCATGCATAATCTTGTAAACCTCTATCATGTCACCCCGCAGTCGACATTTCTCCAAGCTAAAGAGCCCCAAGCGTTTTAACCTTTCTTCATAGGGAAAGTGTTCCAAATCTTTAATCATTCCAGTTGCCCTTTTCTGCACTTTTTCCAATGCTATAATATCCTTTTTGCGGTGCAGTGACCAGAATTGCACACAGTACTCCAAATGAGACCGCACCATCGATTTATACAGGGGCATTATGATACTGGCTGATTTGTTTTCAATTCCCTTCCTAATAATTCCCACCATGACATTGGCCTTTTGTATTGCAATCGCACACTGTCTAGACATTTTCAGTGAGTTATCTACCACGACCCCAAGATCTCTCTCTTGGTCAGGCTCTGCCAGTTCACAACCCATCAACTTGTATTTGTAGCTGGGATTCTTGGCTCCAATGTGCATTACTTTGCACTTGGCGACACTGAACCTCATATGCCACATTGACGTCCACTCACCCAGCCTCAACAGATCCCTTTGGAGTGCCTCACAATCCTCTCTGGTTCTCACCACCCTGAACAATTTAGTGTCATCTGTAAACTTGGCCACTTCACTGCTCACTCCCAACTCCAGATCATTAATGAACAAATTAAAGAGCATGGGACCCAGTACTGAGCCCTGCGGCACCCCACTGCTTACCATCTTCCATTGCGAAGACTGCCCATTTATACTCACTCTCTGCTTCCTATTAATTAGCCAGTTTTTGATCCACAAGAGGACCTGTCCTTTTACTCCATGACTCTCGAGCTTACTAAGGAGCCTTTGATGAGAAACTTTATCAAAAGCTTTCTGGAAGTCAAGGTAAACACATCATCTGTTGGGTCCCCTTTGTCCACATGCTTGTTCACCCCCTCAAAGAAATGTAACAGGTTAGTGAGACAAGATCTTCCCTTATAGAACCCATGCTGAGTCTTCCTCAGTAACTTGTGTTCATCAATGTGCCTACTCATTCTGTCCTTGATAATGCTTTCTACCAACTACATACTGAAGTCAGACTGACTGGCCTATAATTTCCCAGATCTCCTCTGGAACCCTTTTTAAAGATGGGGGTGACATTTGCTACCTTCCAGTACTCAGGAACAGAGGCAGATTTCAATAAAAAATTACATATTTTTGTCAGGAGATCCACAAGTTCAACTTTGAGTTCTCTTGGATGTATGCCACCCGGACCTGGTGACTTATTATTTTTTAATTCGTTCACAGTTGTAGGACCTCCTCTCTTGTCACCTCAATCTGACTCAGGTCTTTCAACACCCCTTCCAAAATTAGTGGTTCTGGAGCGGGCAAACACTTCTCATCTTCCACAGTGAAGAGGGAGGCAAAAAATGCATTCAGCTTCTCAGCCATTTCCCTATCCTCTTTCCCTATCCTCCTTACCACTCCTTCAGAGTGGGGTTAAAACGTAGTATGCTTAAGAGATTTCAGTCATGGTGGAAAACTGAAGTTAATTGCTCTCACATATGCTGTTTAATCTGTATCGCTAAACATTTTGGTGAGATCTTCCAAAGCTTATGGGTTGATAGGAAGGCCAATGATTTTGAGCTATGAAAATCCAAATGGTAAAACTGTCCTATTTCCACTGTTCTGAAAAGCTTGTAATTTTCTTTTAACTGTGTATAAGGTCAATGTATCAAGTCAATGCTAGATCAGTAATTTCTTCAACACAAAGGATAAAAATAAGTATGTAAACTTATCTTCAAACATCTTAGTGCACACCTCTGGGAAACTGGTGAAGTCCAGGTTTTCTAGATGCACGAACATAGAAGTTTAGGGTCAAATATCTTACATTCTAACAGTGAAACTGGCCAAATCACTGGATATTTAGATCTGAAGACTGGAGCTGTGAACAGGCAAGATAGTCTTTCCACAAACTTTTAAAAGGCCCCTGGTTTGCAGGAAAATGTGAAAACTTTTTTTAAAAAAAATATACTGGGTGGAGAAGGGGGAAGGGAAGTGGAGGAGGAGGAGGAGATTGGATTTATACCCCACCCTTCACTCGGAGTCTTAGATGGTTTACAATCTCCTTTTCCTTCCCTTCCCTGCAACAGAAACCCTGTGAGGTAGGTGGGGCTGAGAGAGCTCCTTTAAAAACTGTTCTTGAGAAACAGCTCTGAGAGAACTTGTGACTGACCCAAAGTCACACCAGCAGCTCCATGTGATAGAGTGGGGAATCTTCTGCCATCTTCTGGACTTGAAGCAGGGATCACTGGGTGCATGTGGAGGAGTGGCCTCTGTGGCATTCTACCCTGCTGAGGCCACTTACCTCCCCAAACCTTGCCCTTCCCACTGCTTCAACCCCAAATCTCCAGGAATTTTCCAACTTGGATCTGGCAACCCTAAAGGGTACTGATCTATGTATTTGAGAGATCTGTTGTGATTTTAGGAGACTTCTAGGCCCCACCTGGAGGTTGGCAACCCAAAAAGAAGAGAAGGAAACCAGAAGAGGGGAGAGACTATGGGGGATTTCAAAAAATGAAATAGTAGGGGAAATATTCGGGGAGAGGAAAATTAGATGTCTCCTGCACGTTCTTGCATGTTCCCAGTTGTACAAATTAATTTTCATTCTATACTTTATATATTTGCTACAGGAAATATCATTAGTACACAAAAGATTAGTGCCTACGTAATCCCATCATGCAGTCAATGGGTTTAGAGGAATGTAACTCTGTCTGAAATGGCACTGTATAGCTATCAAAGTTGATTCCTAATTGTGTGTGTGTGTGTGTGTGTATGTATGTATATATATATATATATATATATATATATATATATATATATATATATATATATATATATATATATATATATATATATATATATATATATATTTATTTATTTATTTATTTATTTTCAACAAATTTAAGATTTATAGCTAAGCCTGCAACCCTAAACATAACTAAACAGTTCATGCCTATGCATTCTTGCAAATTTAATGCAATTTACTTTCAAATAAGTATGCAAAGCAGGGTAACTATAGATGAGATCTACTAAGAATCCTACTCAGATCTATTGACTGGGGCTTACTTGCAGAGAAGTGTTCTTAGGATTGTACTGTTACTGTTTTCTAAAGCTATGATCTACGTACAAGTAACTACCTCTTGGGATCAGGGTGTAAATTTGAAATTTAGGGAGACTTTCAGCTGAGGATAAAATGCTTTAAAATGTTTTAAATGCTGAAAGGCAAAGAAACTCCCATAATAAGCTATCTTATCTTGAGACAGGGTTGCCAGGTCCAAATGGCAAGCTGGCAGGGGAATTACTGGGACACTCTGGGAGACGTCATGCCTACATCCCCTATGGGAGTTCCTTTGGGTGACGTAGGCATGTCAGCCACGTCGGGTGCAATGCTCTGGTTTTGGGGGAAAACTCTATTATTTGAAGCCAATTCTACCATAGAGTTTTGCCCCAAAGCCAGAACAGTGCCCCCTGACATCACCTATGTGCCTACATCACTTCTGGGTGACATAGGCACATTGTGTCTGGGACAGTAACTCTCCCCCACTGGCCAGTTGACCAGTGCCGGGGAGAGTGCCAGAAACCAGAGGATCCCCCAAGAACTGAGGGGACCTGACAACCCTATCTTCAGAACAGTATGAAACAGGTTTCAATCTGATGAAAATGAAGGTAGGCAGAGCTCACAGAACATATCTTTATCATTTCCTCCTTTCCACTGCTGCCTCTTATGCCCACTAAAAACTTCTGAGGATCAGGAAATGTTGAATTTCTTGTGGAGGCTTCGGTGGAAAAGAGGAATCAGTAGAAACAGTACCTCGTGCTGTTTTCGCACAATAACTCATGGAAGAAAGAGGCCAATGTTCAACCAATCCACTTTAGTGCTTCAGCTCTCATCCCATTTCCCAGGGTCTCCAAACTCTGGTAAGTGGCTTTTCAGAACACATTGGACTGTAGTTGGCAAAGGAAACATCAGCAAAGGGAAACTTCAGCAAAAAATTCTTCTGTGAATTCCATTGCACTCACAAATCAACTCCAAACACTCATTCATGAGAGAACATTTTCTGTAAGTGCAGAACACCACATGACATAATCCTGTAACCACTTTCATAGGCTCCCTAAAAACAATGTACTTAAACAATATATGGCCTGATTCAGATTAATAAAAGTTGACCAGTAAAGAAACATATCATTTCTACCTAGTCCTCGTATCTCCAATTTTCTGAAACCAGAACTATATCATGAACCCAGAATAAAACCCAACATTTTTGCAAAGTTTTTTTTTTAACATAACGAAAGGTATGTCTTTTTTTGCCCCCAATGTAGACAGCTCTGTTCAACAAGCAAAATTTAACACAGTCATTTGGAACTCTTAACGCTTCCTTTCTCATACATTTCAGCAAACTGATTTGATTTGTTGCCCTGTTTTAAATATATAAAACAGTTATGATGACTCAGAGCACTAGCTGTTGCTTGTGCTTTTATTCTGCTCATAATCATGCATAGGGGTTGTTTTGTAGAAAAATAGGTGGTGGAGCTCATCCAAAGATTGGTATGCAGCTGCACATACTATTCAATGGACAAGGAGGTGGAACTCTCAGGAGAAGGTGGAACTCTCAGAAAGGTTCAGGAGCTGGCTCCTGTGAGCTGCCACTGAATCTGAGGCCTGATCATACATACAGAAGTGTACAACAGATACCCTAATATTAACAATTAAACTCTGATACACTGAATACATTTACTAAGTTTGTTTAAAGCCACTAGTTAAATTAAGCACACAACCAGTTATTTATCCAATTTAACTATTATGAATTATATTTTTGATGTACAGTACAGAGTTTTAATCATGGGAATTTAGAGTTTCAGTACCAGTGTTTTAGTATGCACAGCTTTTGGAAAATATAAGAATTGCATACAAATACTGTAAATTGTTTTCATTAATGGAATACAGGTGCTTGCTGTAGAAACATACTACATCGAGTATGTTTCTACAGCAAGCACCTGTATTCCATTAATTACAAAAACAAAAATAATATATATTTTCCCATGTTCTGTAATATGTAAGATACAGATTTGCAAACATTCCTCTACATATGGCGCTCTTCTGAATTTTACCTTATATACTCAGTTTTGTCTTCACCTTTAATGCTCTATTAATAAGTAACTAAAATATACCTTTTTTATTTTTTTCAAAGCTTCTAAAGATACTTTCAAACAATCCCCCATCCCACTTAACTGCGGCTTAGATGGAACTTGACAGAAGTCATGGTTGAGTAAAATTAAAAATAGAAAAACAACAGCTATGGCACTATTTAGGTGTTTAAATACCACAGCTATCTATTCATCCCCCTATGACCCCATCATGGATAATGATATGCTGTCAACAAAGAAAAAGTGATAAGGTTCTGTGTTGCCACCACTTGACCTGACAAAAGCCAGGCTCATTAAAGAGTTTCGATGTCAAAAATAGACACTCGTAACTCAGAAAGCAGCTGCACACATTTCCACAGTTATCTCAGATACACTCAGTTCTACGAAAACCATTAAGGACTTGCTGTAATGGAATCTGGTAGAGCTGTAACCTCTTCGAAGACAAACCTTTTCCCACAAACCCCTGGAAAAACAGCTATATCCTGGGCATTAAAAGGGACATTGTTGATATAAAGAGAACTGTATAGCTTGGCTGAAATGGAAATCCCAATCCTATCACCAGGCATTCTGCAGAGAATCCTGCTCAGCAATTCAATATTGGCAAATAACCCCATCTAAGGCCAAGAAGCCACGACAATCTCAGCATAACTGAAGTCACTGGTGGTCTGCAAACATGGAGTAGAATTGCTCCTCTGATTCTGGGCTTAGATCGGGTTTTTTCCCCACTCCATTAAAAAAATCAATTTTCCTGCTCAACAAACTCCAAAAGGTTGATGAGGATAGGGTAAAAGCCAAGCTGATTCTCCCTGAACAGTTTTTGTTCCTCAGTGTGATAAATAATTTTATCTGGAATAAATTTTTATTATTATTATTATTCTATTTAGTCTGTTACAACAAATATTTGTAGCTATTTACATTTCGATCTCTCCCTTCCTCCCTCCCTTTACTCTTAGTCTTTTCACTCCAGCCATGGGCACAAAGTCTTAATCTTCCACTGAATGTCTTTTCTTCCTTCTTTCAATATCCAATCTAGGTAGGTCTTCCATCTGGTCTTAATTTCATTAGATTTCCCTTCCCATGTTGTCTCTTTGTCCACTGATGCCATGATGTCTGACTGTATAAATTCAAACAAGTAGTTGTGCCAGATTTCTACTGTCCATTTACTTTTGTCTTTCCAACCCAAAGCTATAACCGCCTTTCCCGCCAGTATCATAGCCTTAATTAAATTTTGAATACTCCTATCCATTATCGGGCCTCCTATTGTACTTAACATTAGATTAAAATCTATAGTTAGTGTTATATTGCATACTTTTCTAATAATTTCGATAATTTCCTTCCAAAAGGTCTTTACTTCCGAACATTCCCACCACATGTGTGCATACCAACCTTTAGAGACTTTACTGTGCCAGCATAACGGACTAAACCCTGGAATCATGTTAGCTAGCTGTGCTGGTGTCTTATACCATTTTGTAAGGAATTTATATTCAAGTTCTTTAAATTTGGTTACTTTGATTTATTCTATTCCTTTCACAATTTTATCCGCCATCCTCTCTGGTATTTGACTTTCATGGCTCCATCTCCTTTGTAAGTATTCTGTTATTTTATCCTTATTTATTATCATCTTTCTGTGTATTTTCCCTACCAAACCCTTTTTCTGCTTTGTCATTTCTTTGTATATTACTTCCATTGGTGCATCTATCCAGAGTTCTTCATTTTCGCTAATCATTTTTACTGCCTTATATAGTCTGCACGGAGCACCAGCTCACCATCACCAACACTATGTTTCAGCAGAAGAACAGCCTGAAGACAACCTGGATGCACCCACAGTCCAAGCACTGGCACCTTATCGACTACATTCTGGTGCGCCAGAGAGACCTTCGAGATGTCTTACACACCCGAGTAATGCCCAGTGCGGAATGTCATACGGATCATCGTCTTGTACGCTGCAATCTCTGTCTTCACTTTAAACCCACACCCAGGAGAGGAGGTATCCCTCGGAGGAAGCTTCAGGTTGGCAGCCGAAGTTAAAGCTGCCTTCCAGGCAAAACTCCAGTCAAGAATTGAGGACCCCAGTTGCCCCACAGACCCTTCTCCAGAAGCACTCTGGGAACACCTAAAAACTACCATCCTGTTGATCTCTGAAGAAGTCCTCGGGTTCTCCACAAGGAAGAACAAGGACTGGTTTGACGAGAACAATCAAGAGATCCAAGAATTACTAGCGAAAAAGAGATCTGCCTATCAAGCACATCTTGCTCAGCCCTCCTGTCCCAGGAAAAAAGCAATCTTTCGCGCTGCATGTAGCAACCTCCAGCGCAAGCTTCGAGACATTCAGAACGAGTGGTGGACCAAGCTTGCTGAGAGAACCCAGCTGTGTGCAGACACTGGTGATTTAAGAGGGTTCTACGAAGCCCTGAAGGCAGTATATGGCCCATCATATCAGGCTCAGAGTCCCTTGCGTAGTGCAGATGGCCAAGTGCTCCTCACAGACAAGGCATCCATACTGAACCGGTGGTCGGAGTATTTTCAGGTTCTCTTCAGTGCCAACCGCGTAGTTCAAGATTCAGCAGTCCACCTCACCCCACTTCAACCAGTGAAAACAGAGTTGGATGAGATCCCCACCCTAGAAGAGACTGTTAAAGCCATCAAGCAACTGAAAAGTGGCAAGGCAGCGGGAGTTGATGGAATCCCACCAGAGATCTGGAAGCATGGGGGCACAGTACTACATAGCACACTTCACAAAGTACTTGTCACCTGCTGGGAACAAGGCAAACTACCACAGGACTTTCGCGATGCAATCATCATCACTCTACACAAGAACAAAGGGGAAAAGTCAGACTGCTCCAACTACCTGGGGATAACCCTGCTCTCCATCGCAGGCAAAATCCTTGCCAGAATACTCCTGAACAGACTGGTGCCAACCATTGCAGAAGAACTCCTCCCAGAGAGCCAGTGCGGCTTCAGAGTTAACAGGAGCACCACCGACATGGTATTTGTTCTCAGGCAGCTCCAAGAGAAATGCAGGGAACAGAACAAGGGTCTATATGTGACTTTTGTCGACCTTACCAAAGGTTTTGATACCATTAGCAGGAAAGGCCTGTGGCAAATCTTGGAACGTTTAGGATGTCCCCCAAGGTTCCTCTGCATGATCATCCAGCTACATGAAGACCAGCGAGGCCAAGTCAGACACTGCAATGACCTCTCGGAGCCCTTCCCAATTGGCCCAGGTGTAAAGCAAGGCTGCGTTCTCGTGCCAACTCTCTTTACGATCTTCTTTAGCATGATGCTTCAAAGAGCCGCAGTAGATCTAGATGATGACGATGGTGTCTACATCTGCTATCGCACTGATGGCAGCCTGTTCAACTTGAGGCGACTAAAGGCTCACTCCAAGACAATGGAAAAACTTATCCGAGAGCTACTGTTTGCTGATGATGCTGCACTCGTCTCCCACACGGTATCAGCTCTGCAGCATATGATGTCCTGCTTTGCAGAGGCTGCCAAGCTATTCGGCCTAGAAGTTAGTCTGAAGAAGACAGAAGTTCTCCACCAGCCTGCACCCCAGGAAGATTATCACCCTCCCTGCATCACTGTGGGTGAATCAGTTCTGAAGACAGTCCAGCTACCTGGGGTGCATCATCTCCTCAGATGCCAAGATCGACAAGGAGATTGACAACAGGCTGGCAAAGGCAAACCGTGCCTTTGGCCGACTGCACAAAAGAGTGTGGAGCAACAAGCATCTGAAAAAAGGCACAAAGATCAATGTTTACAAAGCGGTTGTGATGACAACCCTCATCTACAGCTCCGAATCGTGGGTTTTATACCGTCACCACCTGCGACTCCTTGAGCGCTTTCATCAGCGCTGCCTTCGCACCATCCTCAACATCCACTGGAGTGACTTTGTGACCAACACTGAAGTCCTCAAGAGGGCGGAGGTTACAAGCATCGAGGCACTGCTGTTGAAGACGCAGCTGCGCTGGGCAGGGCATATTTCTAGGATGGAAAACCACCGCCTTCCCAAGATTGCTCTGTATGGCGAACTTTCCACCGGCCATCGAAATAGAGGGGCACCAAAGAAGAGGTACAAGGACTCCTTGAAGAAATCCCTTGGCACCTGTCGCATCAACCATCACCAGTGGTCTGACCTAGCCTCAGATCGCAAAGCATGGAGGCACACCATCCACCAGGCTGTTTCTTCCTTTGAGAACGCACGCATAGCTGGTCTTGAGGACAAAAGGAGATTGAGGAAGAATCGCACTGCTACAGCACCAACCCCAAATCAGACTTTTCCCTGCAGCCACTGTGGCCGGATCTGCCTGTCCCGCATTGGTCTTGTCAGCCACCAGCAAGCCTGCAGCAGACGTGGACTACTGCACCCCTCTTAAATCTTCGTTCGCAAAGTCAAGCCGAGAGAGAGAGAGAGAGTCCAGCTATTTTCAACCAATATTGTATTTGACTTTCATGGCTCCATCTCCTTTGTAAGTATTCTGTTATTTTATCCTTATTTATTATCATCTTTCTATGTATTTTCCCTACCAAACCCTTTTTCTGCTTTGTCATTTCTTTGTATATTACTTCCATTGGTGCATCTATCCAGAGTTCTTCATTTTCGCTAATCATTTTTACTGCCTTATATAGTCCAGCTATTTTTAACCAATATTGTTCAAATATTGAGAGTTCTAAGGTCTTCAATCCATTGATTCAGTGGAGGTGGGCTTTTACTTTTCCAGTGTTGTAATACAAGTTTTATAGTGGGAGTAAGGGCATGGAGGGTCCATTTTGTTGATCACTGGTTACTCTCCAATAGATCAGCAGATAGCTGAGATAGCAGGAATCAACTTTGCCATATCCTGCTGCTTTGGCAAAATAGGGCAATCTAGCTCCTTATTCCATGATTTTTTTTAGACTGTTGATATCATATTAATCAACATCAAATATTTCTAAACAAATGTTGTAGGTTTTGTTTTCTGCCTTGATTCAATTAGAATTTCCAGGAGCAAAGGGGTCTCTGAGATACTTAATGCTGCAGGGCCATATATAGATACCAACAAATGCAATTGTAAATATTGACATTCTACAGAAAGTGACAAGTAATATCTAGAACTCAGCTGAGAAAATGACAAAAACTAATCCTCATAATCTATTAATTGGTCTAATATAAAATCCCCCTGTCAATTCAAGCCTTCAATTTAAAAAGTTTTTCCTGATTTTTAGATCTAGATTGTCTCCTTATGTTAATTTAGCATGTCAAAATGGATTAAATTGATATTGCCATGCCATTATATACCATTATACACCAAAGGCCCTTTGACGTCTTGAAGGCAGCATGGAAGATGATTTGAAAACCCTCTGAACTCATATTTTTTGGCTCATATACAGTGTCCTAGGTTTGCAACAAAAAACAAAGCCATTAGTATTTCATTTGCAAATGAAACTCCAGGCAACATAATTTATTTGCCAATTATCTGCCAGGGAAGGCTGTTTGCTCATCTCCTAAGCATCATCACCCTGTTTAAACCAAAAATTAACATCTGTCCCAAGGTGGTCTTCTTGTATACATATTCAGGTATCCCTTTCCTCATTTGCCAGCTCTGTCAGTCAATCACAGCCTGGATCCTGACCAATGCTCCCTCTTTGCTGTGAAGTCTTGTGAGCAAAAATTCTACTTTGTGAGCTACTGGCATTAAAGTTATGAGCTACTGCATAAATTAGGTTGTTCTGGGGCCATTTTTCCTGAGCTAAGACAAAAAATGTGTGAGCTAGGGGCTAAAAAACGGTGAACTAGCTCACACTAATCCAGCTTAGAGGGAACACTGATCCTGACCCTTGTTCCAGCAGTGACTCATGTTTTCACTTTCACCAAAGTGCAGCTCTGAGTACACTAATCAGTATCCCACTTTTACCTCCTTAGTCCAGTAAGCTCACAATTACTACATTTGACCAATGGCTAGGCTTCACCACTGAAGCCCAGGTGTTCTAGACCCATAAAAACGGCATACCATTCCACTGAAACTTCACAGATGATCTTATCCAGCCATCCTGTATTGTGACAACATGAAACCTCTCATCTTCAAGACCAGCAGAACATAGCTCATGATCTTACATTTTATTTCATAAGGACATAAGAGAAGCCATGTTGGATCAGGCCAGTGGCCCATCCAGTCCAACACTATGTGTCACACAGTGGCCAAAAATTTTATAGACAGACATACAGATATAGATACACACACACACACACATATATATAGTACTTCTTTCTCCACTTTCTCCATCCCATGCATTATCTTGTAAACCTCTATCATGTCACCCAGCAGTCAGCGTTTCTCCAAGTTAAAGAGCCCCAAGTTTTCAACCTTTCTTCATAGGGAAAGTGTTCCAAACCTTTAATCATTCTAGTTGCCCTTTTCTGGACTTTTTCCAATGCTATAATATCCGTTTTGAGGTGCAGTGACCAGAATTGCACACAGCATTTCAAATGGGACCGCACGATTTATACAGGGGCATTATGATACTGGCTGATTTGTTTTCAATTCCCTTCCTAATAATTCCCAGCATGGTGTTGGCCTTTTTTATTGCAATCACACACTGTCTTAACACTTTCAATGAATTATCTACCACGACCCCAAGATCTCTCTCTTGGTCAGGCTCTGCCAGTTTACACCTCATCAACTTGTATTTGTAGCTGGGATTCTTGGCCCCAATGTGCATTACTTTGCACTTGGCCACACTGAACCTCATCTGCCACATTGACACCCACTCATCCAGCCTCAACAGATCCCTTTGGAGTGCCTCACAATCCTCTCTGGTTCTCACCACACTGAACAATTTAGTGTCATCTGCAAACTTGGCCACTTCACTGCTCACTCCCAACTCCAAATCATTTATGAACAAGTTAAAGAGCATTAATTAGCTAAGTTAAAGAGCTATTAACTAGCCAGTTTTTGATCCACAAGAGGACCTGTCTTTTTACTCCATGACTCTCGAGCTCACTAAAGAGCCTTTGATGAGGAACTTTATCAAAAGCTTTCTGGAAGTCAAAGGTAAACAACATCTATTGGGTCTCCTTTGTCCACATGTTTGTTCACCCCCTCAAAGAAATGTAACAGGTTAGTGAGGCAAGATCTTCCCTTACAGAACCCATGCTGAGTCTTCCTCAATAACTCATGTTCATCAATGTGCCTACTCATTCTGTCCTTGATAATGGTTTCTACCAGCTTTCCCGGTATTGAAGTCAGACTGACTGGCCTGTAATTTCCCAGATCTCCTCTGGAACCTTTTTTAAAGATGGGGGTGACATTTGCTACCTTCCAGTCCTCAGGAACAGAGGCAGATTTCAATCAAAGATTACATATTTTTGTCAGAAGATCCACAAGTTCACCTTTGAGTTCTTTCAGAACTATTGGATGTATGCTATCCGGACCTGGTGACTTATTAGTTTTTAATTTGTCTATCAGTTGTAGGACCTCCTCTCTTGTCACCTCAATCTGACTCAGGTCTTTCAACACCCCTTCCAAAATTAGTGGTTCTGGAGCAGGCAAACACTTCTCGTCTTCCACAGTGGAGACGGAGGAAAAAAATGCATTCAGCTTCTCAGCCATTTCCCTATCCTCCTTCAGTAATCCTTTGACCCCTTGGTTATCCAAGGGCCCCACTGCCTCCCTGGCTGGTTTCCTGATTCTAATATATTTGAAGAAATTTTTATTGTTGGTCTTTATGTTTTTTGCAATATGCTCCTCATAGTCCCTTTTTACCTGCCTGATCACAGTCTTGCATTTGATTTCCCTTGCCCAATTTTAATCTATTAAGTCTTTTTTTATTATGTCTTTTTACCCATTTCCCCATAACTTCTCCTTCCCCTGTTGAGGATCATTCTGCCAGCCAGCCAGTCTCTCTTCACAGCAGCCTAGTCAGGGAATCTTCGCCTTCTTACCAAAGCTCTATCCCATTTTCCCTACCATACCTTTGTGTCCTATCTTAGACAACCTACCAGCTCATTCCTTTCTCTGGTCTGGATTGATCTGGACTAGCCTTGCAAAAGAAACACAATTTGCTATAATATTGATCAGGTTGAAATATATCTAATTGCCAAATCTGTGGATACTTAAATTCAGAGGCTACGGTCATGGACAGACAAGATAGATCTTTCTACAAATTTGAGAGGAAACCCCTGGTTGGGAAAAAATAATTTGATTTTTTAAAAAGGCACTGATGGGTATTATTTATTTATTAAACTGTTTATATCCTGCCTTCTTCTTGGTTCAAGGTTGGTTACAATAGCCATTTAAATATCCCCAGTTAATACCAAAAACATAAATAATAAGCCTCAAATCTCTCCATCCCTTAAAAGAAACTTGCTATTCAACCCCCTTCAAAAGCTCTAGCAAACAGGCAGGCCTTGCAGTACCTCCTGAAAATCCCCAAGGAGGAAGACTCACTTCTTCAGGGAGCCACAAAGCTGGAGCCAAAGATGGAAAAGGCCTGGGTCCTGGTCAATGCCATACAGGCCACCCTAAGTGGCGCGACAGACAACAAATGGCTGTCTGATGACTGTAGTTGGTCCACAGGGACATACAGAAGAAGATGGTCCTTCAGATAAATTCCGCAACATGGTAGAAGCAGTAGCATTTCAGAAATGGAACTGAAATTCCAAGAAACAGCATATAAGAAAATGACATTTGAGAAGAGACATTTGTAGCTAACAATACTAGAAAGAGCTAGTATTTTCAAAATGAAAAAGGGAGAAATAGGGGTCAGAACCATCTGCTGTCACCACTGAGACAGGAAAACTGGAGGAACAGAGTGCCTCTTTGTGGAGGCTACAGAAAACTTCAGCCAATTTCCTACCACCAGAGCCATAAAAGAAGACCGTCCTTCCATACAGTGTTCATATTCTCCTCCAAGTGGGAATGGTGCAAGTCTCTGCCAAATAAAACAGAATCACTCCAAGTTCTGGCACGACTTTTGACAGATTTGATTTTTTCCACAGTGGTAAATAAACCAACTTTTCATTTATTTGGCAAGCAACCTTTGGTTTAAAGACTTCTGTAACAAGTGATCTAACTGCTTAGGAAATTAGTAAAAATTCTGTTCACTTTAGCTACATAAACATCTGGGAAATGGATGTAATGGCCTCCATATCTTTCCTGTGAGTCTGTACAAAGACAGCAACAGAGCTCTTTAGTGCTCAGGTAGGTAGAATTTGATGCCTATTGTGGTCTGTAGTCACCTGATCTAACACGTGACAGACAGCTCAAAAAGTATAACTGTTTGTCTAGTAAGTTTATGCGATTGCTTTTCCCCTCTTCCCCCCATTGAAACAGCAGAAAAAAATCTCATTAATCATTTTAACCATCTTCTACATCGTTACTTCAGTTGCTTTCCCCAATGGGGATCCAAAGTAGCTTACATCTTTCCATTCTTCATTTTATTTTCACAACCCTGTGATGTTAGTTAGGTTGAGTGTTTGAATGGCCCAAGGACATTCAATGAGCTTTCAAGGCAGAGTAGGAATTCAGTCCTGGTTCTCCCAGAATCCTCGAAACTAGGAGTGTCAAACATGCGACCCAAAGGGCCAAATCAAGCCCCAGAAAGCTCCAATCAGGCCCGCGAACAACTCACTGTCATCTGCTTCCTTCTCTCTCTTGCTTCCTTCTGCATCACAGCTCACTTTGCCAGACTTGCTGAATCACACAGGAGCTACAGAGAAAAGCCTCTATTTTCTCCATTGGCTGACCAACACAGGAAGCAGCTTATGTACAAAAGCTCACAATGCCCAGCCATTTCATGTTTCCTCCTGGTCTTAGGCTCAAAGCATTGACAATGAGATTTCCATAATGAAGTCAATAAATCAAAAGTAGGTTTGAAATTTACAGACACACACCTGAACAACACCTGAACAGCATACTCAAGTTTTCTACAGCACAGACACTGTCTCCAGATTTTGATAAAATAATTCAGAGCAAGAAGTGTCAGTTATCAGAAACTATTGAATAAACAAAATATTGCAAGAGTGCTAATCTTTTAAGCTTGTTTTACATTTAAAAAAAAACTTTTAATTGTGTTTTTCTGTGTTCTTTCTAAAGTTTATATCTCCACTACCTGGCATTGCATTTTATGACACACATGGCCCAGCCCGACAAGGTCTCATTCATGTCAGATCTGGCTCTCATAACAAATGAATTTGACACCCCTGCTCTAAACATTACATTATATGAGTGTGACAACACCCTTAATTTTCCAGAACATTTTTGAAGATCCAAATCGTGGTCTGCTCAGGTGTAAGTGGGAATAAAGAATGCATACTGGGCAAACACTATAAGGATGCTTGGATTGCAAATGTGATCAAACATTTAAGACTTTTTTCTTTGAAATATTAAAATCAATTGAGCGGACAGTTCTTGAAAACAATAGGAACATCTGGTATCACAAATTCTGGTATGAACTAAGTTGAATAAGAAATTATTCCTACAGCTGCAGTGCTTGCACAAATAAAAGAGAATGTCAATTATGATTTATTCATTAAAGATTACAGATGTGGGACTTGTGGCATGTTGTACCAATCTAAAATTGCCCTCTTCTGCCTCCAAAGGAAATTTAATCTGATGGTGTTGCCATCTGCTTAACAGCTGCACAACTTTCAGAGAGCCATCCACCAAAACCAAATAATTGTTCAGAGTATTAACAATGTAAAACTTCAATAGCCTTAATTATTCCTGTATTTTGACTTTGTGATATCAGTCTTGGGTTCTGTATGAGATTTTGCAGTGTTCAGCACAGGGTCCTTAGGTAATCCACCAGTCCTTCACAAGTTATTTTCATAAAGACAGGGGTACTTATAAAATCAGTGTGATTTTCTACTGGCCTATGCAAGCAAACCGTTCTAGGTTCTGTTACGTCAAGAATACTACAGGGGCAAACTTTAGGATACTTGCGGTGGAGGGCAGGGGAAGAGTTTTGCACACAGAGACAGGAATACCATAACTTTTTTGGATGGTTTTAGGTTTTTTTTGGAAAACCATAACTTTTAAATGAACATAATAAACTACACTGTGAACAATAATGCTGTGAGACCAACAGAGATGTGAGCACTTTAGCCTGCATTTCTTATGCAATACCATGTAGCAGTTTGCTGGAGGATTAAGTTTCTCTTGTTAATCCTGAGGACCAAAATGGTTTTAAAAGAGTGTGGTCCATATTCCCCCAGACCCAGCTTGTGTTCCCCACAGCTACACAGCAGCTGTGGAGGAAAGACCAAATGAGCTCTAAATGGTGCCACAGGGGGAAGAAGCATTTCTGCCTTCCCCCAAAGATGTGTTTTCACATGAAAACTACACTGGGGAAGAGTTATTTCCCTGATTTTGCTGCTGCACATGAAGCACATGGACCAGAAAAATTGGGGAAATGAAGAATGCATACTGGGCAAACACTATAAGGATGCTTGGATTGCAAATGCAACCAAACATTTAAGACTTTTTTCTTTAAAATATTAAAATCAATTGAGTCAGTAATCTAGTCGCAATGTCACTGTGGCATGTATCCAGATGGTGAGATAATCTTTCTCAAGGTAAGGGACCATTTTTCAAGCTAGGTTGAGTTGGAATAATGCCTTTTTTGCAACTGCATAAACTCACTTCTCCAGCAATAATGTTGGGTCAAGTAGAACCCCAAGACTTTTAAATAGATCAGAAAGGGTCACCTTAACCCCTTCAAAAGTGGGAAGCATAATGTCCTTCAAGACCTACACCTTCCCAGCCGGCATTACTTCTGTCTTTTTCCTCCAAGGGTTAGCTTCCACTTGTTCACTCTTAGCCATTTAACCACAGCAGCCAGGCAGCAGTTTAGGACTGCAGCAGAAACAGCAGCAGCAACAGGATGGTAGTTGTTAAAATTTACAGACTGCCCTTTCCCAAAGGGCTCGGGGCAGTGTACATCATAATAAAACATGCAGTGGTTAAAATACAATAAATAAGAGGTAATAAGCAAATAAGTAACAGATAAAATCAGCAAACATCTTCTAGTTAAATGATCATAGCAATTTTCATTCCCACTATGAAACTGGGCATGGGCTAGGCCATGACAGAGTACTAGTACAAAGGCCACTGCTTTTCTCACCCATATAGCTGAATATTGTCAGCAAACTGGTGACAGTGAATCCCAAAACTACTAATGATGTGTCCTAAGGGCTTTACATAAAGATTAAAGAGCATGATGGAATCCATAGGGTCCTGTGCCTGAATCAGGGAGACCTGAGGTTGAGGAGCCAGCTCTCGACACTTGACAATGTATTATTAATACCAGTGTCAAGCATGGGGAGCCAGGATGTGATCCTAGATGCCTCCATCAATGGAGGCTCAGGTCACAAATGTTGCCAGACTGCCTTTTTTCATCTACGCCAAGCAACTGATCCCCTTCCTCTCTCCCCCTGATTTACCCACAGTGATCTATGCACTGGTCACTCCATATTAACTATAACTCGCTCTATGGAGGGCTATCCTTGAGGCTGACCCAGAAGTTACAGCTGGTCCAGAATGCAGTGGAATGAGATATCTCCTCACAGGAATACCATCTAGAGTGCATATTAGGGTTGCCAGGTCCCCTTGTCATCACGGCAGAGGGTTGGGGGGCATTCTGGAGCATCATGATTGGGGGGCATTCTGGGGGTGGGCAGAATGTTGTATGCAGCATCCCCAACACAAGGATGTCACCCAGAAGTGACATAATTGCATCAGCAACTGAGCAAAACTCCAAATTTTTTTTCCTTCAAAACCATAGAGTTTGCCCAAAAGACCAGACTGTTGCCATGCAATGTCCCTGATGTGATGACATCATCTGGAAGTAACATCATCACATCAGAGCCACTACACAGCAATGTTCCTGTTTGGTGATAGGGTTTCCCCCACCAGCCAACTGGGCGGCAGTGGATAAAAACCCCAAAGTGGGGGAATCCCCTCTTGGACCTGGGGGCTGGCAACCCTAGCCCATATATAACCAGTGCTCTGCCAACCGCACTGGCTCCAAGTTGAATACCAGATCAGATTCAAGATTGCAGTTTTGACCTTCAAAGCCCTACACGGTCTGGGACCAACATTTCTTTAGAACTGTCTCTTCTGGTATGTCCCCCAAAGAGCACTGTGCTTAATGGAGAACTATCTCTGGGTGGTTCCCAACCTGAAATAAATTAATTTGTCCACAACTCAATCTAGGGCCTTCTCAGTTTTAGCCCCAGTCTGGTGGAACACTCTTCCCGATGAGATCGAGGCCTACAGGACCTAATTCAGTTCTGTGGGGCCTATAAAACCGAGTTGTTCCACCAGGAGTACAGCTGAGGCAACAATAGCTTTTAGATTGGCCTCTTCCTCCTTTCTAGTCACTGACTCTGTCAATATCAGCTATAATACTTACTGACATGCATAATGCATGATCCTTCCCTTGAGAGCTGCAAATTGTATCTTATGTGCCATCTGTTTGATTATTAATTGTATTGGCATGGATTTTAATTGATATTTTATTTATTGTTTTAACCACAGTTGTTACCTGTCCTGAACCCCGCTGTGCAGGAGAAGGAGGGCTGGAAACCAAATAAATAAAATTCTCTGGGTCCGGCCTATGAAGAATTAGCTGAACCATTCTAAGCACGCAATTCCTGATGCCTACTTCTGCCTCCAGGCACCTCAACAAGATGGCATGGGATACAGAGAGATATGGATATCTAGCTGTCACTGGAGACCATTGGGAGATGACACTGAAGCAAATACGTTAGGTCCATACAGTAAAAATCACCCCCCCCCCCGCAAAAAGCCTATTCTATCTCTGCAATGGAAGTGCCATTCAACCAGCAAAACAGAATGGCATCAAAGGATCCAACCAGCAAAACAGAATGGCATCAAAGGATCCAACCCAAAACAGAATGGCATCAAAGGATCCAACCCAAACAGAAAATAAAACAGTCGAGAATCCTCAAGGTGTTGAAGATCATGTTTTTTTTATGCTTTCCATACTGCTGGTATTATAAGACATACAGTTTCTTTCACTTCTTTTAAATTCCCTGTTTAATGAGGAAAAGAAAGGCAAGCTCTCTGTTCTTTAATGGACAACGGAAAATGAGAAATTCCTTGGCTGCTTAAAGAAGGAAATCAGCATAGCCTGGTGGTTAGGATAGATTTTCTCTCACCAGTGCCGAAAACCACATATTAAATGTAAGCATTTTATGATGTCTGGAAATCACACATGTACCTACCCCATGCTCACTTTTTAATATGAAGAGGTAAAGTAGCAGAAAAAGAATTAAACAGACATGACACATGCCCAACTCTGAGCAAGAACAAATGCTACTAGTGACACACTTGCCCGACTCTGAACAAATGCTACTAGAGGTATACCTGGCTTAAGCTATACTTTAATAAACTAAACCATATTTGTCATGAACCAAATAATGTGGATGTGACTCAGTCTGGAGTTCCTTTTAAAATTTAAAACAGATGGAGCTAATAGTAATTCAAAGCAGTGCTTAATCCTGAGTAACTGCCACTGCATGAACACATATTTACACCCAGGTATGCAGAGATACCCCTCCATTTTCATTTCATATATGGAACTTTCTCTTACCATTCACCCTCTTTAGAAACAGCATATTTTAAAAATGCTTCAAGCAACTCACTTAGCTAGCAATAGCTTTAGCATAAACAACCCAAGATCAGACTGAAAACAAACATTTAAGAAAATGAATACAAGATGCTAACAGGTATTACTGTGTTTTAACCAGAGATCGTTAAATGCTCATTTAGATTTTTAAAAATTATGATTTACATTGGTTCTTCTAAAGAAGCAGGATTTGTTACTAACACAGCCCAATCTTATGCATGTGTGCTTGAAATAAGCCCTACTAGATCAAATGGGGCTTATGATCAGGTCAGTCTATACAGGATTTCAGTCTTAGTCACTAAGCAGCATCCATTTTAGAAGATGATGATGATGATGATTTTGGATTTATATCCCGCCCTATACTCTGAATCTCAGAGTGGTCACAATCTCCTCTACCTTCCCCCCCCCCCCACAACAAACACCCTGTGAGGTAGGTGGAGCTGAGAGTGCTTTTACAGCAGCTGCCCTTTCAAGGACAGCTTCTATGAAAGCTATGGCTGACCCAAGGCCATCTCAGCAGGTGCAAGTGGAGGAGTGGGAAATCAAACCTGGCTCTCCCAGATAAGAGTCTGCGCACTTAACCACTACACCAAACTGCACCAAACTTAGAGATATACTACACCACTGGCACCAGACTTAGAGATATAAAGGCACGGAGCGGGGATTAAAGGACCTTTTGCAATTGGGAAATTTGGGAGGCACTAAGGGAAAACCCCATGAAATATTCCTTCTTTTGAGGGGGGAAACTTCACAGTCCTAAAAAGCATTTCACTTTTTCCAAATACGTAACATGACAAAATTTTGAAATAAATTTTTGAAAGTTGTGTTTCAAGTACAGCCCTTACAATCCTGTACATGCAGGAGCAGAGAAATGTTTGTGATTTCAGCTTATTACTCACTTGAGATACAACTCCACGCACTGCATTCCACATTGTTCAGAATCAGTTTTTTAGGCAACACAGGATGGAAACAAGAACAATAATTCCCTGAGCTTTTTGTTTTTTAGGCAACATGGGAGAAATGAGGACAAGAATTTCCTGAGCTTTTCTCTTAGTTCTTTGGATCCAATTCATTTTGCTTGACATTTCAATGAAGTCATAGTGAGAGACATAAGATCAGACAGACACTGGTTACTAACGTACCGTATTTTTCGGTCCATAAGGCGCTCCGGACCATAGGACACACCTTCCTCCTGGGGGGCGATCCGCTGCCTCCGCCTCCGATCCCGGCGTTTCCCCCGCGCCTGCCTGGCTCCAGCTCTGCTTCCAGCAAGCACTGGGATCGCTCCACGCTGCCCCCTCCGCAAACCCAGCGTTTCGCGAGTGCCAGCTGCAGAGGGGGCAGCGTGCTTCCTCCGTGCATGTCTGTCTGGCTCCAGCTTTGATGCTTAAAGCAAGCACCAGGATCACTCCCTCCACCCTCCAATCCCGGCGCTTGCTTTAAGCATCAGAGCTGGAGCCAGGCAGACAGGCACGGAGGAAGCACGCTGCCCCCTCCACAGCCGGCACTCACGAAGCGCTGGGTTTGCGGAGGGGGCGGGTGCTTCCTCCGTGCCTGTCTGCCTGGCTCCAGCTCTGATGCTTAAAGCAAGTGCCGGGATCGGAGGGCAGAGGGAGCAATCCTGGCGCTTGCTTTAAGCATCAGAGCTGGAGCCAGGCAGACAGGCACGAAGGAAGCACGCTGCCCCCTCTGCAGCCAGCGCTCGCGAAGCTCTGGGTTTGCGGTGGGGGCAGTGTGGAGCGATCCCAGCACTTGCTGGAAGCAGAGCTGCAGCCAGGCAGGTGCGGGGGAAGCGCCGGGATCGGAGGTGGAGGCAGAGGATCGCCCCCCCCCGGAGGAAGGTATGTCCTAGTGCCCCTTTGCTCCATAAGACGCACACACTTCCCCCCCACTTTTTTTTGGGGGGGGAGTGCGTCTTATGGTCCAAAAAATACGGTAAGTGATGAAAGAGAAGTCAAGCAGCTAAACATAGCTGAAATAAACTCAATACAATAAACACAGAAAACCACACATAAGTTTCCATCAGGGGTCATTTTGTAGAAAAAGAGGTGCCGGAGCTTATTAGCATAACTCGTTTACATGTGCCACACACCCCTGACATCACGAGAAGGTATACTAAATCATATCAGCTCAGCATCTACTTTAAAATGCTTCTTGGATTATAACTGTCCTTACTCCTACTATGCTTTTTGAATTACTTTCTCCTATGTGACCACAATGGCATGATGAAGATTTGGTTATTTTCCCATTTTTTTTGCCGGGGGGGGGGGGGAGGAATACTAGAAAGTTTGTTAAATCTTAGAGTTCAGAAAAATTCTCACAGGATGTTTGAACAATGGAGCCCAGAAGCAAGGGGGAGGGTTGGAGGGGGGGGGAGAGAGAAAGAGCACAATAAAATTTAGAGGTTCCAGAACTCCACTCTCGTGAGCTCCTGCCCAAAATGAGGCCTAGTTTCTATAATAAATACATACTATATGAGTCATTACACCCCATCCATATTTTAATATTCCAATTTTATATATATATTACCCACACATACACAGTTTAATTTTGATATTAAAATGTTCTTCTTAGAAGCATCCTCAAACATGTTGCACTAATTCATTATACATGCAATAACAATGTGAAATTTCAGCAAACGTTACAGTCCACTCCCATGTACAAACTAAATTATCTATAACCAATGGATGGTATGCTAAACAGGAATTACTGATATAAAGAATCTTTGCCCTCTTCCAAATGTACCAACTGTTAGAAATAATATTAACTGTAAACTACCAATGGTATCTGAACCATAGGTTCAAATTTGCTGCCACATACAATTGAAATTTTTAAGATTTATGATTTGAAATAACTTATCCTTAAAGATAGATATTTGAATGGCAGGATTTTTTGAACATTCCATTTCACTTTCTAATAAAGGCACGACATGCCTAATTTAAGAGGTATACTCCCCAAGACTTTGAAGCTCAGTTATGTGAAGCTGTGTTGCTGGTTTTAAAAAAAAATTAATAGGGAGAAATACAAGAAATAGATTGTATGAGTGTGATAGATTTTGATTTGAAGAGTTGTCCTGGACTGGAACAAACTTACCTGATGAAGGGCCATGTCCTTGAAACACGTTAGACATCTGGAAATCGCGTTGTAGACACTGAGACTTCATTTTATGTATATGGAACTCTGAAACTTTGATTCTCATAGAAGGCTGGCTTGCCAACACTTCAAGGACATTGTTTTAAATATAGAGCTCCTTCTACAAACACAATACCTGCAGAAAAGGTTATCTAGCCTTTGGGACTCTTGCAATTTGTAATATTTATTTGTTTGTGCTTATAATAATGTTATTTACATTAAATATATTTCTATGCATAATTTTGACTGTAGCATGCTTTAGGACTGTTTCTTTTGTGTTTGCACTTGGAAGGCTTCTTTCATTGTGTTCCCCTGTCTTGTATTTTGAATCCCTAATTTAAAAGCAAATGGTCAGTAATGTAAAACAAATATTTTTAGACATTATGACAAGTTTATATGTATCAAGTGGACAAAATAAGCACCATCTTTAAAAAAATAAGCACAATTGTTTTGTTTTACGTATCACAGGTTTCAGTAAAGTGTTATAGGGTACTTTTTGCTATTGTGGAAGGTGAAATGTTCTAATACGTTCCATTAAAACAGAGAAAATCAGTTTCAAAGCTTTAAATACTTACTGTGCAAGAAAATTGTAAAGTACTGGGGTTGGCGCAGTAAGAGACCAGAGTCGGAGAGTGATTTCAGCAAACTTTACTTCAGGAACACACACACAGACTGAGCTCTATTCAAACTTCCCGCTCTTTTATACAATTCTTGCCCCCTTCTGATTGGTCCTTAACTATCTACATGGATTGGCTATTTACAGGGCCCTAAGGGCCTATCAGGGTACAGTATGAGCCTAGATGTTGATTGGCTACTTATGTTTCAATCCTTCCCCTGATTGGGCACGCTTAGGCCTTCTCTGGAACCCTGGTGTGGAGTACAAGCTTTGGCTTGTTCAGCTTCCCTCCAAAAGTAACAGTTCCCTCCAAAAGTAACAGTTCTCCCATTTAAGCCTAGGACACAACACCCCTCCCCCCATAGTTCCAGCTATCAGGTGACATAGTCCTGGAGATATGCTGGAGGGCGGCGGTCTCGTGTCGAGCGTCGGAGCTCCGAGGGGACTGGGCATTCCGACTCGGTTGGTGGTTCCGCGGTTGCAGAGCTGGAGACATCTGGGACGGCGGCCCCGGGAGACCTGGGTTCAGCTGCGCGGTCGGGGGTCTACTCCTGCTGGGCAGAAGCGGGCTCTACGGAACCCTGTTCTGTGTCAGGCTCTCGGGGACTTATGTTGTCCGGATCTGGAGCTTCTGACCTTGGCTCCCCGGCAGGCAGGCAATGTGTCGCCTCAGGAGATGTCCACCCTCCAAGGTCACTGCATAGGAGACCGGTCCGGTGACGTGGTCCACCTTTCCAGGGAGCCAGGCGGGGCCAGTGGTGGCATAGTTCCGTGCCCACACTGTCTCACCTGGGTAGAACCCTCTGGGGGCTTTAAGGTGTTCCGGCGCCGGTCGCCTGTCTGGGGCTCGGTCAGGGTGCAGCTTGTCCAGCAGGGTGCAGATGCGGCGGCCCATGAGGAGTTCTGCTGGACTGCGACCTGTGGAGGCGGTAGGTGTGGTCCGGTAGGCCATTAGGAAACATGCCATGTCTTTTGGCCAGTCTGAGGGGCCCAGACGGTTCAAGGCCTCCTTTGCCGTGCGCACCATCCGCTCTGCCTGGCCGTTGGTGGCTGGATGAAACGGGGCAGAGCGAATGTGCCTGATGAGGTTCTTGGCCAAGAAGTCCTGGAACACTGCGGACGTGAATGCTGTGCCGTTGTCGGTGACGATGGTCTCCGGCAACCCGTGGGTTGCAAAGATGGCCCTCAGAGCCGTGATGGTCACCTGCGACGATGGCGAGGGCACCTGGACCACCTCCAACCACTTGGAGTATGAATCCACTAGTATGAGTAGAGTCCGCCCATGGAAGGGGCCAGCAAAGTCCATATGCAGTCTTGACCAGGGGGTTTTGGTGGATTCCCATGATTGCACTGGGCCACGTGGGGGGTCAGGCCTTGACACCTGGCATGTCGGGCACCTTTTAACCCAAGCCTCAATTTCTGCATCGAGGCCGGGCCACCAGACATAGCTCCGTGCGAGAGCCTTCATGCGGACTATGCCCGGGTGTGCCTCGTGCAGGGCTCTCAGCACTTGGTCTTGCAAGGGTTTGGGGATGACGACTCTGTTGCCCCATAGTAGGCAGCCTTTGTGGGTGGATAGTTCGTCTTTCCGGGCTGCAAACGGAGTAAATTCCGGCCCAGTCGAGCCCTTGGGCCACCCCCTCCCCACCCAGTCAAAGACACAGGAGAGGACTGGATCACGAGCGGAGCGGGCAGCAACGTCGCGGGCGAGCAATGGCCTGTCCGGAAGCATGTCCACCAGTAGGATCTGATGAGCCGGGGCTGGATCGGGATCCACGTCAGGCAAGGGCAAGCGGCTCAGGGCGTCAGCATGGCCCATTGCCTTGCCCGGGCGATGCACTAGGGTGTAGGTGTAGCCGGCTAGAAAAATGGACCAACGGAGAACCCGTGGGGACAACACCTGAGGGGTCTGCCGGTCCGATGCAAAGAGGCCCAAGAGGGGTTTGTGGTCCGTATAGAGGGTAAAGGGCCGGCCGTAGATGTAATCATGAAATTTTTTGACGCCGGCCACAACTGCCAACCCTTCTTTGTCGATTTGGGCGTAGTTCCGCTCCGCTGACGAGAGGGTCCGCGAGTAGTACGCGATAGGGACTTCGGTCCCATCAGGGAGTCGGTGGCCCAGAACTGCCCCCACGCCATAACGGGATGCGTCGCATGCAAGGACCAAGGGCAGGGTCTCGTCGAAATGGGCAAGGACGGAGTTGGACATCAGGAGGCCCTTGATATCTTGGAAGGCTTTAGCGTGCTGGCGGCCCCACGCCCAGGGTCGGTTCTTGTCTAGAAGTCGGTGCAGGGGTTCGGCCACCGCTGCCTTGTGGGGGAGAAAAGCATGATAAAAGTTTAGGAGGCCGAGGAAGGCCTGGAGTTCTTGCTTGTTGGTGGGCGCTGGAGCATCTCTGATGGCACGCAGCTTGGCGTCGGAGGGGTGGACCCCCTGGGCATCGATGGAGAACCCCAGGAATTCCACCCGACCCACGCCCAGGAGGCACTTCTCCCGTTTGACCTTGAGGCCGGCTGTTTCAAAACGTTGTAGGACTCCTCTAAGGCGGGCAGCGAATTCTTCAGGCGAGGCTGCAGCGATCAGCACATCATCGAAGAATGGAGTGACTCCGGGAAGTCCTTTTAATAGAGAGTCCATGAGTTCCTGGAACAACCCCGGAGCCACACTCACGCCAAATTGCAACCGCTTTACTCTAAAGGCCCCCCGGTGGGTCACAATTGTTTGGGCGTTGGCCGTGGCCTCATCCACCGGCAGCTGTTGGTAAGCTTGGGCCAAGTCCAACTTGCAAAAAAATTTTGCGCCGGCTAGGGTGGCTAAAACGTGGCTGACGATGGGCACAAGGTATGCGTGGGCCTGAAGAGCCTTGTTGAGGGTGCACTTATAGTCTGCACAAATCCACACCTCCCCACTGGGCTTGACTGGAGTCACGATGGGAGTTCCCCAGGTTGCGTGGGTGACAGGCTCTAGTATTCCCTGTGCAATCAGTTTATCCAGTTCCTCCTCAATTTTAGGCTTGAGCGCGAATGGAACTCACCGCGCTTTAAGCCTAATAGGCCGCACTGTGGGGTCGAGGTGTAGTGTAACCGGGGGACCCGTGTAGCAGCCCAAGGTGCCATCGAAAACGGCCGGGAACTCTTCGCAAACCTTGTTAAAGTCCACTCCGACAGTCTTATTGACCCCCCTGATCTCTATTCCCAGGGGCTTGAACCAGTCGAGACCCAAAAGGTTTGTAAGGTGGTTCTTGACCACTAGCACTTGTAGCTGGCCCTTGAACCCCTTGTATTGGACTGGGACCGGGCCCACTCCCAAGATAGGCACCTTATTCTTCTGGAAGTCCACTAAGGTAAACCCCGGGTCCCTGAGACGAGGCCTCAGCCTGGTGGGAATTTTAAAAAATGTCTCTGCCACTATAATAGATGATGCTGACCCAGAGTCCACCTCCATTTGGCAGGGCACCCCCCCGATCCCTACATTGACCCGGATTTTGGAGGGCCTGACTGGCGAGGGTAGGTACTGTACCGGGTATGGGTGGGCGTGGAGAGCGTCGGTCTCGAAGTCTGGCTGGCCTTCGGAGTGCGCAGATCTTTGCGGGACGCGTGCTTGGGATTTGGATCTGCAGGCGCAGGCGATGTGGCCTTCCTTGTTGCAGAGTCGACAGGTGGCATTCCGGAATCGGCAGGTCTTCCGCTCGTGCTGGCCCCCGCAACTTGCACATGCAGGTAGTGTCTTGTGTCTCATGCCCTGTAGGACATGGGTGGTCTTCCTTCCTGCTGAACGATAGCCGGGTTGTAGAGCTTTGTCCTCGTCTGAGTCCTCTGTAGATGGTTCAGGGTTGATCTGGTGTGCCGCAGCCTGTCTTGTCAGCCATGGCTCTGCTGATCTGCCCTTCTCCCAGCTGGTGGCCACATCGATTGCCTTTGTTAGGTCGCACTCGGAGAGGGACAGGAGTTTCTGTACTAGTTTTTCGTCCCTCAAGCCCCATACAAACTGGTCGAGAAGGGCTTTGTTGAGTTCTGCGAAACTGCATCGGCTTGCCACCCGGCGCAGGCTTGTCAAGAACGCCATCGTGGTTTCACCTGCCTTCTGTGTCCTTTGTCGGAAGGCCCAGTGCCAGGTGAGCTTGGTTGGCTGGGGCTGGAAATACTTCTCCAGAGCGCTGATGATGTCGTCCACCGGCGTCTCTGAGAGCTTCCTGGGTTGGAGAAGAGCCCTGGCTAAGTCCACGGTCTCCGTGCCACACGTACTGATAAGCAGAGCTCTCTGCATGGTAGTCTCTGTAATCTTCCGGAAGGTCAAGTATGACTGGAAGCCTTCGACCCACGAGTCCCACAGCTCGGGGCCATCGATGCTAAAGGGCTGTAGGAGGTTGGCTGGAGCCTCCATTCTTGGCAGCGTGTCTGGGCGGCTTGCGAGCTGGGGTGTGCGCAGAGCGGAGGTGTGGACCCAGATGGCTTGGATTTAGCCACCTTTCCGTGTTCCTGGTTCTGTTGCTGGTTCTTACTGGCATCCCATCCTCGTCACCAGTGTAAAGTACTGGGGTTGGCGCAGTAAGAGACCAGAGTCGGAGAGTGATTTCAGCAAGCTTTACTTCAGGAACACACACACAGACTGAGCTCTATTCAAACTTCCCGCTCTTTTATACAATTCTTGCCCCCTTCTGATTGGTCCTTAACTATCTACATGGATTGGCTATTTACAGGGCCCTAAGGGCCTATCAGGGTACAGTATGAGCCTAGATGTTGATTGGCTACTTATGTTTCAATCCTTCCCCTGATTGGGCACGCTTAGGCCTTCTCTGGAACCCTGGTGTGGAGTACAAGCTTTGGCTTGTTCAGCTTCCCTCCAAAAGTAACAGTTCCCTCCAAAAGTAACAGTTCTCCCATTTAAGCCTAGGACACAACAAAAATATAATTGAGTTATTACTGAGGGATAATTTACACATGAGAGAAATCTAGCTATGTTGACTACCATCAATATAGAGTTAGTTTGTATTCTGCTGTCACACATCAAACTTGACTAATGGGACACACCTCACACATCCCATTTTCCAATCCTATTCAGGTTCATCAAAAGAAAAACTCGATTTTATTTCAGTCTGTGGTGCAGAATGTGATTGTTGTAATCAGGGCTTTTTTTTTGCATATTAGACCACATACCCCTGATGTAGCCAATCCCCCAAGACTTTACAGGGCTCTTAAGTACAGGGCCTACTGACTGGTTTTTTATCTCATTACATATGCTAAACCAACTCTCACTGAGTATAGCCACAGAATTCCAATGTATTTCTCTTTTAGAACAGTGTATCAGAATATTTTGGTTTTTTGGGATATTGACTATTTATCTTATTACATATACTAACCCATCTTCCATTATATTTTAATGTATTCTTTTTTTTCTAGTGGCAAACTATAAAGATGTTATAAACTCCTGAGATATACTAATGGCTGCCATTTAAACCCACAACTAACGAAGCCAGAATGATACCCAATTTATGGCACTTCACACCTATGACATCAATCTGCTTTTTATCACCCTCTACTGTTGTTTCAGCCCAGTTAACAACACTAACTAATGAACACAGACCTCAATTTGTGATTCTTTTAATCTGCTAAAACATTCCCATGACTCTACATTCCAACTTTCTCTATATTTAAGGATGGCTTGCCATTCCAATTCTGTCTGATGAAGTCTGCTTAGAGCATACAAAAGCTTACATTCCGAATGAAACTTAGTTGGTCTTAAAGGTGCCAATTGTCTACTGCTTTGTTCTATTGCTTCAGACCAACACGGCTGCCCACTTGGATCTATCTACAGGGCCTACTGTAAGCTCTATCAGGGGTGTGTGGCCTAATAAGCAAAGGAGTTCCTGCTACAAAAAAAGCCCTGGTTGTAATACAAAAGACACTGGGCGTTTTCGCACTGACCTTAATCGGCAGCGACGCCCCTCTTCACCGCGCAGGATCTGTGCGGATTTCACACCAATTGCCGCGGAGCACCCGGAAGAGTCGCAGAGTCCCGCGGCTTTTGCGGTGCAAATGGAAACCGCCAAAAACCAGTTTCCATTTGCGCCGCAAAAGCCGCGGGACTTTGCGGCTCTTCCGGGTGCTCCGCGGCAATTAGTGCGAAATCCACACAGATCCTGCGCGGTGAAGAGGGGCGTCGCTGCCGATTAAGGTCAGTGCGAAAATGCCCACTGACTCTTTCCTTGGATGGAAGCAACACACTTATCAAATTTCAAGCTGAGAGGAGATGGTTTCCCTTTATGGAGAATGGGTAGGAGGCAGATGTCCATTTGCCCAACTGCTAGAAGGAAGCAAGATCAATTGCTGTTAAGATTCTTCGCTGCCTCTTGGGTACTCTTAGACAAGAAGAGTGAAGAAAGGAGGTGGTAACTACCTCAAGCAAGGCTGCAGAGGTTGTGTCATTACGGATCTAACCTTCCTATGACTGGCATGCACCTTAACAGTGACATACGTCAGCCCTTGAACTCTTAAAATGAGTAACCAACAGTTTCACAGCCTAAAACAATATTAAGAATTCCACAGAATTCCATGAATCCATCCCACCAAGGTTGAGCATTTCTTTCATGGAAGACGGTCATGGTATTAACAGGAGACAAGGTTGCTTGAAAGTCCTTTCTTTCTCATTGAAATCCATGAGATACAGAGTTTAAAACATTTGATTCTCCCTGAATCAATTAGTCTTAAAAGGGATTTATTAACAAAGGCAAGATCATTTTGCTTTGTTTAAAATTAGCATCACTGCAAAACTACTACAATTTCAGTAATGTTAAAAATGCTATTAATAATGGTCCAGACTAAGTTAAGCTTTTTTAGGTGCCACTGATTCCAATTAAATAGCTTTAAGCACATTATCATTTTCTATTAGCAAAGTTGGGATGTCCAAAATTTGGTGGCTGGACCTGTAAACGGAAATTCATAGAAAATTGCAGCTTTGGAGGGTAGACTCCATGGCATTATATAGCCTGCTGAGGGCACTTCATTCCCTAAACCTCACCTTTCCAAGGCTCCATCTACAAATCTCCAGAAATCTCTTAACCTTATGCTGGCAACCTGTGGGAAACTGATCTCTGTGGCTGGGAAATCTGTTTTGATTCCAGATCTCCAGCCCTCATCTGGAGGAACACCATCAAAAACGCGACAATCTATAACAAATTAAACTATACACATATCAGTAACAAATCATAAATAATTTCATTAAATATATCAATTAAATATAAGAAGAATCTTATACAAAAAATCTCATAGAAATACAATGACAAAAAAATCCATTTTCTTCAAGCCAGAATGCCAGAAGGAAAGGGAAAAACCTCCTCTTCTTTTTTAAAATAAACCAATATTTATGAAAGAAATATGAATACATACATAAATACATATATATACACACACACACAAATAATATTTTATATATATATATAAGTCTGATACAATTAGAAATAACCAGAGATTGAGATAGGATCAAAATATTCAGAAAAAATAAAAGAAAATACCTGGCAACTTCAACACTTCATCTATAAGATTTTAAATATATAAGAAAGTTAGTAAATAATGTCGACAGCTTCCAGGATTGATGCAAATTCTGGCTTATGAGCTAGAAATTCAAGGAATGGAAACCAAACAGACACAAATTTTGAGGTATAAGGGTCTGTTTCACCTTGGGTCAGAGAATCTAATAATTTATCCATAATAAATCTATTAATTTACCCTCAGGAGCCAGTCAAGGAGAGTAGGTTTTGTATTAGGGAAAAACCTCTTCCGATGCCAAGACTAGACCTTTAATCCTAGTTCAGCCCTGTCCATAAACTGATTTTCTATACCAGAATCATAGAATCATAAACGCATAGAGTTGGTTTCTATGATTCCATGATCCAAATGTAGAATGTCAGTTTAGGGACAGGGCTGAACCGGGATTAAAAGTCTAGTGCAGAATTGGCCTGAAGTCTCTCAATGTGGCTGTTTCTTTGCAGAGTAGTCCTAAAGTCAAGCACTCATACAACTTTAGTGTCCCATCCAGGGAAGGCTTGGGAGACTTAAAAGTCCCATCTAACAAGCTGTCAACTCCTTGCTTGTTTCGCTTGGAACTTTATCAAAGTTGAGACCCTAAATAATATAAAAATATCCTTCAAAAGACAGTCGTATAAACCATACTATATTCAATTCCCCAGAATGAAATGTCATACCCAGCCTCAACAGATCCCTTTGGAGTGCCTCACAATCCTCTCTTGTTCTCACCACTCTGAATAATTTAATGTCATCTGCAAACTTGGCCACTTCACTGCTCACTCCCAACTCCAAATCATTTATGAACAAGTTAAAGAGCATGGGGCCCAGTACTGACCCCTGCGTTACCCCACTGCTTACTGTCCTCCACTGCAAAGACTGCCCATTTATACTCACTCTTTGCTTCCTATTAATTAGCCAGTTTTTGATCCACAAGAGGACCTGTCCTTTTACTGCATGACTCTCAAGCTTTCTAAGGAGCCTTTGATGAGGAACTTTATCAAAAGCTTTCTGGAAGTCAAGGTAAACAACATCTATTGGGTCTCCTTTGTCCACATGTTTGTTCACCCCCTCAAAGAACTGTAACAGGTTAGTGAGGCAAGATATTTCCTTACAGAACCCATGTTGAATCTTCCTCAATAATCCGTGTTCATCAATGTGGTACTCATTCTGTCCTTGATAATGGTTTCTACCTACTTTCCCGGTATTGAAGTCAGACTGACTGGCCTGTAATTTCCCGGATCTTCTCTGGAACCCTTTTTAAAGATGGGGATGACATTTGCTACCTTCCAGTCCTCAGGAACAGAGGCAGATTTCAATCAAAGATTACATATTTTGTCAGAAGATCCACAAGTTCACCTTTGAGTTCTTTCAGAACTATTGGATGTATGCTATCCGGACCTGGTGACTTATTAGTTTTTAATTCGTCTATCAGTTGTAGGACCTCCTCTCTTGTCACCTGAATCTGACTCAGGTCTTTCAACACCCCTTCCAAAATTAGTGGTTCTGGAGCAGGCAAATACTTCTCGTCTTCCACAGTGAAGACGGAGGCAAAAAAAATGCATTCAGTTTCTCAGTCATTTCCCTATCTTCTTCAGTAATCCTTTTATATTTTGTTATTGATGTTGGTATAGTTTAATTCGTTATATAGAGTTGCATTCTTGATAGTGTTGTGTTCTCCTGCACAATTCTTTCCTGGTTTATGTATCCCACCTAGAACAGGGGTGGCCAAACTTGCTTACCATAAGAACCACAGAAAATAAACATCAGATGTTTGAGAACTGCAAGACATAAATATTGCACAAACATCTTTACTAAAACTCTTAATACTTCCTTTGCACAGAAAGATAAAATACATATGTGTACACAGGACCACAACAGCTGGGAATAACAGTCCCCATAAAACCAGTACTGGGAAAGGTTAGGGAATTATTTTTTAGCACCAGTGGGAGAAGGAAACACTCATGTCCCATATAAATCACTGACCTCCTTTTGCATCTTTATGCCTCTCTCTTTGTCTTGTTTGGTGTAACAATTAAATGTGCGGACTCTTATCTGGGAGAACCGGGTTTGATTCCCCACTCCTCCACTTGCATCTGCTGGAATGGCCTTGGGTTAGCCATAGCTACCACAGGAGTTGTCCTTGAAAGGGAAGCTGCTGCAAGAACCCTCTCAGCCCCACCCACCTCACAGGGTGTCTGTTTGCAGGGAGAAGATATAGGAGATTGTAAGCCGCTCTGACTCTTTGATTCAGAGAGAAGGGCGGGGTATAAATCTGCAGTCTTCTTCTTCTTCCTGACACCAAGGTTAGTAAATACAGCTCCTATAAGAGCTATGAAACTGCCCACTTAAATTCCATCCCTCCTTCTAGTAGTTCCCTCGGCTCTTATGTTCTTGTTCCCCATTCTATGTCCCTGGTTGGCCACTGTGGTGGAGAAGAGCTTGCAAGCCTGCCTATTTCCTCTTCCCCACTTCACACAAGGTTCTGATGCTAAGCATGCTTACTTGAGAGTAAGCCTGCATTAAGTTCCTCCTTGATCTCTGAAAGTCACACAATATGTGTGAAAGAGCCAAATGTGACTCCTGGCCACTGCTGCCCTAGAAGGAGAGGAGGAAGCAGGAAAAGGGGAGAGGCTATGGGGCTTTCAGGAAAGAGAAAGAGGAGAGAAGAAGTGAGATGCCTTCCACAACTCCTCGCAGGTTCCTACTTGTACTTATCTATTCCCCTTAAATGAATGAGACTTTACTTTTGGCAGGATCATGCCCTCAGTCTTCCAGCTTTTTCATTAATAAAAAATAACAATTTTCAGTGCACTTTCTAAAATAAGTTTTCCTTGGAATATTGCCAAAACTGTAGACATTACAGCTTAACATGACATATTAAGAGGCTCAGATATCACAGTAGAAAGATAGGTATGTTATGACAGCTTTAGTAAAGAATAACTGCTAAAAATTACTGACCAATACTTTCAATACATGCTTTGAACCTCATCTATATTATACTGCGCTTTTGGCAGCAATGCTTCTAATACTGAATGGGACAGAGAACCCAGAAAAAAGGCAACTGAAGGAAGAATACAGCAGGGCAACACATGGAGAAAGGAGAATATGAAAGAAAAGTAGGTGGAAATTCACACACGGATTTGAATGGGCTATGAGCCTCCAGCATACCAAAAAGTAGAAAGAATGTTTTTAACCACTAAACTGAAAACTAATCCTGCTAGTATGTATACAAAACCTACAGCATTCAAGTAAAATATGAACTGTTTTAAGGCAAGTTTCTAAGATTTTAGTAATTTAATCCAGCTATCTACATGAACCTATTCTGAAACCCAGTACGATATTTTAAAACATATGTCTGTGGCTACTAAACAGTTCATTATTATTTCATTTGGGTATCCCAGCAAGCTCCCTTAACTGAATTACTCTAAATCCCTTTTAATCGCTTTACTAGAAATCTGACCACCTCCAAAAAGCTCATTTTTTATTTTGAGTGCTGTGCAGACATCCACAGTTCATTAACAATGGTGTCAGCAAATGAATTTTAACAGTACATAACTGCAATCTACTTTAGCCAGTATAATATGATAGTCTATTAGCCTCATTACATTTTATTCTCAATTTAGAAAAGCATTGTTGGGCATATTAAAAACATTTTATTCCATGACCTCTTTGTATAATAACTATTTTTAAAAGACACTATGTACATTTAAGACTGGTAACATGAGCTTTTCCTTAACCCCACAATGGCTTCTCATTGAAGGGTTCCAAAGCCCACTGGAAATCAGCACTTTCTACAAATACACAGTATTTGGAAAGACCAATTATTTCGACCACACATGTATGTTTTTCAAACAATATTTTTGGTACCATATAGAGACAATAAAAAGACTATTTACATTGCATCATGGAGAAAGTAAGAACTAGTGTATGCCCACAATATGGAATTTGTCCCAGTGAAATCCCTACCTGTGCAAACTGCTGTCTCACAGCCTAACATTTGTCACAGGATTCTTCTGAGAATGTAAGGAAGACAGCCCTATATATGTCCATTCAACTTCCTAGGAGGGAGTGAAATATATATGAGGCCAGTAAATATGAGCAACTCATTCCTTATCCACAGCCTGCTTATGTACAAGAAATGCTGGCAAATTAAGTTAAATGTAAACTAACTAGGAAAATTAGATTCAGCTCTATGGCTCATTATATGCTTCTACAATAGTCACAAGTGCTTAATAAGGTAACCAACCACATTCTAAAATATTTCTGTACAAACTCCACAATCAGGTATAGCTCTGCTCTGACTCGAGGTCAGGGAGTATAGATGCCCTCTGCAATTTATGCCACAGCTAGTTATTCCTGGCTTCTTAGATCCTTACCAGACCTTTCTTATTAACATTTGTAAATATGTATACCTCACTAGTGAAAAAGGTACAAATCAGAAGCGAGTGCTATCTAATCCAAATGCAAGTGCTAATCCAAGTGCTATCACAAGTTAAACATGAGCCAGCAAGACTGAGAGGAGACACGATCATGTTCTTCAAATATCTGGGCTGTCACATGGAAGAGGGCAAAGTCCTGTTCTCTGCTGTTCCAGAGGCAAGACTAGGTCTAATGAGGTTAAATTACAGGAGAAAACATCTCCTGATGTTCAACTGAAATGTAATAGTAAGAGTAGTCCAACAGTAGAACCAATTATGTGAGCATGGGATGGGCCTCTTCCTCTTTGGAGATCTTCAAGCAAAAGCCATCTGTCAAGGATGCTCTAACTTCAGACTTCCTGCACTGAACAAAGAATTGTACTAGATGGTCCATACAGCCCCTTCTAAACTTTAAGATTCTATCCAAAACCTTCTAAAATCCATCCACAAAACTACAGGCTCTAGAAAGAAGTTCTGCATGAGTGCCCTCCCACACTTGCTGTTGTCCCACCCATCCAAGTGAAGGCATTCACTCCCCCTCCCACCTCAAGGGGACCATCTGGACAACTGTTGTAACCTCACCTGGAGATTGGCAACAGTGGTTCCCAAGAAGGAAATGTTATTGTACCTGTCTGAGGCCCCATCCCTCCTCAAACCCCACCCCCTCCAGGTCCCACCTCTTAAATCTCTAGGAATTTCCTAACCTGGAGTTGGCAACCCTATCTCCTTCCCTTTATCTGCCATGCTGACTTCAGCTTTCCATTGCCTTCTCCTTCTCTGCAGCCTCTACATAGGAAAATGAGTCTTTCTCTACAGTGTAGGGGGGACCAAAGTAGCTTACATAAAACTCCTCTCCCTCCTTTAATCTGAATAATAACCCTGTGAGGCAGGTTAGGCTGAAAATCTGTGACTGGTCTGAAATCACCCAGTCAGCTTCCACAGCAAGAACCTGGGTCTGGCAGACTCTGCTCTGAAGCCTTAACTCCTATACCACCCTCCTCAAACTCCACCACAGAATCTCCAGGAATTTCCAACCAATCTGGAACTGGCAGCTATAGTCAAGAATTGCCCCATTGAGTTCTGCCTCAGAGGCCTTTAGTGATACCTTTCAGACCAACTGTCTGTCTGTGATAACATTGTTGGTCTTAAACACAGGACTTCAATATCTCTCTCTGTCTCACTTTCCCTCCATCTGTGTGTGTGTGTGTATCCAGTCTGTTGGCACAGGATGCCATTTCCCCCCCTTTCCAGAGGAGGATAGAGAGGAGTCCTCAACCAAACATGGGAAGCCTTCCTCCTCCCTCCCTCAGCCAATCCTTCTCTCCTCTGTGAATCAGTGAGACAGGCAGCTCAACCAATAGGAGAGTAGGAGAAGCCAGTAACTGCCAGAACTAAGGTTGGTTGACTTTTACTGAAAGAATCAGCTTTGCTGGCTAGCAACAGCCACTCAGGCACAAGAGAGAAGCAGACTCAACCAATGGCATGCAAGTACTCTTGATTGATAGTTTGATGGGCCAAAGGTTGATGCACCACAGTCCCAACCAATCAGATTGCTCAGTTTTGCCAAGACGAAAGGACTAGGAAGGAAGGAATCATGCAAGCGCCTGTCTGCAGATACTTAAATCCACAGATGCACCCACTTACACAGAAGGAAGATTTTTCTATAAACTTAGGAGACCTTCCAGGTTTACAGAAAAATCTAAAAATTAAGGTGGGGGTAGAGAAGGTGTAAATCCCCCAAGCAGATAATTATTGTCTGCACATATGCAGATAGCCCTTCTCTGTATGAGCTGCTAACAGTGTTGAGGGTGCGCCACTGTAACCAAGCAGCAGTAGGAGTACTCCCTCTAGAGTCCAAGCCTGGCACAGCTCCCATCCCTCCCACCACCCCCCCCCCCAACTTTTGCTACCATCAGCCCAGCATGTCTCCCAGAAATGGTGGGTTCAGGCAGGATGGGGGAGTGCCTTTAACATCGCCACAGCTGGGGTTGGGAGGGCTGGGGGCAGAACTGCTGTGGCAAAGCTGGTATTGAACAAAGCTGATGTTGGAGGGAATCCATTAAAAGGTCCTTCTTGTACTTCAAAATATTTTACTCTGCTTCACTCCCAAACAAAATGGCGCCCAAAGCAGTGCAACACTAGTTGACTGAAATTATTGATTATCATTATTAAACATAAATGCTGAAGCTACCAACAAAAATATTACCAGAAAACTAAAGAAGTACTTGAATGCAAACTATTTTTTAATGTCTCCTCAGTATGCTACAGTGAAGTAACACGAGAACAGAATGTTTTGAATAAGTGGGTAATTGAATTAATAGAACCCTAAAGAAAGATTTCACACTCACATTCATATGCTAAAGCAGATTAAAAATAGAACACAAGAACTGTCTGACTTCACTTTTTAATTTTAGCTGGGTGATGAACTGGCCCTAAATACTGAAAGGCACAGCAGTTTTTTTTTCCTCAGCAAAGTGCTCATCATATGTTTATATGAAGGAAATGCAGCACGTTCTATTAATAACTCCTGTAGCCACAGTTAAATCTGTATACCCTGTTCATCAGAAGAATGCTCCAGCTAGCTGTTATAGGTCAATCAATCTCAAAACCCATGCAACTGTAGAACTTTCTGAAGTTACAAGATATTTAAAAGGTTAGGCTTCTGCTTGCACTGTAACCATTTTGATTGCAAGGGGGTGGTCCTCCACTAAAGCAAATTCCTCCAGTATTAGGCATTTCCACTAATGTAAGACCAGCATCTTTTAATGAGCCAAAAATGCCTAGCGCAAGGGGAACATGGTTTGCAGAGAATGACATTCTCAGCCGTAGACAGGGTGCAACATAAGAAGCAAAGCTTAGAGTTCAAACTTTAGTTATTAGTTAGACTGAGAAAATCTCTTTTCAATTTTGTAATTAAAAAGATATGAGAAAAATAATATGTAGAACTATACAAATGTTATGTATGTTAAAATGGAGAGACATTTTAATCAAATATTGACATTCTGTGATATATCTCATTATTCACAGTAGATGGGAGTGGAAAACAGAAACATATTTATTTGTAAACCAAACCAAGAAGCTTGGATCAAAATAGTTTCTCCATTATCACAAAAGGATGACAACACCAGCAGTAATTCTCCACCTCTGCATACCCTAACCCAAGCATCAAGAACACTACGGTGTTTCTAAGATAGGAGTGGGAAAGTGATAAGCTTTTGTTTCCAGCTCAGCATGCCACATGAATCCCAGACTGTTCATTTCAGGTTTTCAAATGCAGGCATTTATTTTTATATATTAAGGAAAACACTATCTTCTATGCAATTTAAGCTCAGTAGTTCATTCAAATTTAGAACATTTAGCTAACCACATTCAAACACAGAGGTTATGTTTTAAAGGGTTCAGGGTAATATGAAGATACATAATGTATACAGTACAGGGGTGTCCAACATGCAGCCCAGCAACCGAATCAGGTCCCTGGAGGGCTCCTATCAGGCCCCTCAAGGAACTGGCTCTTATCTGCTTCCTTCTCCCTATATCTTGCTTCCTTCTGCATCTCAACATACTTTGCAAGGCTTGCTCAATTGCACAGGAGCTACAGAGCAAAACCTTGATTTTCTCCATTGGTTGAGACTCCTCCCCCCTCCTGGTCCCCTGGGGAGGGAGGGAAAGAGTCAGAGCTTTCTTTGGCCAGTTCCCTCGATTTCATGGGAGAAATACAAAAAAAGCATCTTTAAAACCAACAAGTGCTAATATTTTAAGCATGTTTTAATTTAAAAAAAAATCTTTAGCCATGTTTGTCTGTATCCATTATAAAATTTATATCTCTGCTACATAATCTTAAATAGGTACACACATGACCCGGCCTGGCCTGACACGGTCTCATTTATGCCAGATCCAGCAAATGAATTCTATTATACAAGGTCTCCAAATAATCAGATTCTATTAATAAGGGAAATTCTACTGTACTTTTAGAAACTCTAGTCTTAAGAGTGGAAAACTAAACCTATTTTGAGAACATTTCATTTAATTCAACTGAATTTATGGGCACGTGTGTTTTCTGAAATGACTGAATGGCTGGAAGGATACTACTATGAATGCTTGTGAAGAGCTGCAAGAAACCGTCCTTGTATTGATACAAAATAGTCAGCATTCTATTCCTGAAGTCAACAGGCTTCGAAGGGTAGAATTCTACTTAGGTTTGCACTAATAGTCCATTAGGTGATGGTGACAGAAAACAGGTAGATCTCACATTTGTCACTGGGTCCCAGTTTCACAGCTCAGACTTGACATGTCAGTCTACTATTCAAAGAAAAAAGTTTTTTTTTAAATTTCTACACTAACACATCTATGTGTTTAAGCAATTCCTTAGATTCCAGCCCTGTATGGAAGTCTGATTAATGTTGTGACTACTTCATCCTGCCATATACACATACTACATTCTACAAAATCCAACTAATTCTATCTTTCTGTCATTACAGTGACATTATGAAGCCACAGCAAACAGACATCCAGTCACAAATCTTTTGGCTCCAAATGAAATTGCTTTACCATTCTAATTTAATTACTACAGTTATTTCATTTGTACAATTTTAGGAAGCCTCAAAGTGTTTTCAAAATAATTTCCCATAAAAGTGTTCAGCATATGCTGACAAATCTACTGGGCATGATGCTATGTATAACCTAGAGATAAATCTGTTCTGTTTCCCTTCAAACGACACTTCCAACACTGAACAGTCTATCACTAGAGCAGGCATCAGTAACATCACATTCCTGCTAGGAGAGTGATGACCTTCGATTAAGATACTCTTGCAACAAATGAAGCGCAAGACGACTTGAAAGCTGGGCTGATGACAGTAACTGATCTTTTTTATTTTACTAGGACATCTTTCTTCATCAAAAAAGATACCATAAAGCCAGATATATCTTTAAAAACTGTTATATATAATACATAAAAACTTAATAAAGAATATGTTCTGACTATACAAGTACAATAATTTGTAAACTGCACACCCCAAAACAGATATAAATGATCTTCTAAACTCTTCTATCATTAATATGGATTTTCATGAATTCTCACTGGTAGAATCAAGTTTTCCTGATTTAGAGGATAATTTAAATCTTGATTTAAAAAGGTCATTGACAACTGCAGTTTTTCTTCTTTCAGGCACTTGATATATAGTTGAAGGTATCTACTTTCACATTGCCTTCATGTGACATGAAATACAGAAATGGACCTTAACTGATTTATGAAAGAGCTTCAGTTTCCTACAAAAAAGCTGAAGGGATTTTAAATTCAGATACAGTCAATAAAAAGTTATTTCTCTTTGTTCAGGCTGAAAGAGATGGAAGGTAGACTTTTCCTCATAATTTTGTTAAGCTAATGTGCTAATCAAAATCTAGTAAAAGAGATGTTGTAAAAACTAGGTCTTTATTTTGTCACAAATTAAAAACCAAAACTCTATCTAAAAGTTCACAGGATGCAAAGTAAGTATACCAAGTGCAGCTCATGTTAAAATACTTTGAAGCAGAAACAGTTAATCAAATTGAACCATGAGCAAAGCCAGGATATAAATACCTGAATAAATAAATCAGACAAACTCTGTGCATTACGAAACAGTTTACCATCACCATTAGTCCAAAATACACACTCCAAACTACACAACATTGAGATGGAAGAGGAATGTCATAGAGCCTTGAAATTTTAGTAATTGGCAGTGCCATCCAAAGCAGAACTGTAGTTTTCTAACTCTGCATAGAGTGGTGCTGCTGTGAGTGTCCTTGTCAGAATCCACTGCAGTCTTTGGTAAATGTTTAAAAGTTTTTTAGAGATCTGTATGTACATTCTTTATTATCTGTATTCACAAATATTTGTCATGTTGAGTATTTAACTTTGCTACAGCAAGGGCAAGTTTGAGAGCCAGTCTGGTGTAGTGGTTAAGTGCGTGGACTCTTATCTGGGAGAACCGGGTTTGATTCCCCGCTCCTCCACTTGCACCTGCTGGAATGGCCTTGGGTTAGCCATAGCTATCACAGAGGTAGTCCTTGAAAGGGCAGCTGCTGTGAAAGTCCTCTCAGCCCCACCCATCCCACAGGGTGTCTGTTGTGGGGGGGAGAAGATATTGTAAGCCGCTCTGAGTCTCTGGTATTTAGAGAGAAGGGCGGGGTATAAATCTGCAATTCTTCTTCAAGCATCAGAACCTCAAAACAGTACCAATAATGTATGTTCAAGGTGACCTTGCAACAAGTAGAATTATTTCCTTTTTGAAACAAAATGAAAGCCAAGATTTTCCAAAAATTTGAAAGTGGTAAGCATCCTGCTAAAATGGATTCTAATCAATCTGAAGGAGTACAATTGTTTCAGAGTTGCTAACATAGTACACAGAATAGAGCAGTGACTCACAAAAGCTCCTACGCTGACAAATTTTATTAGTCTCTAAGGTGCTACTGGACTCTTGCTCTTTTCTGCTCTTTTGCTGAGCAGACAGGTTAAAACGGATAAAAGGAAGTCGTTCTTCACCCAAAGGGTGATTAACATGTGGAATTCACTGCCACAGGAGGTAGTGGCGGCCACAAGCATGGCCACCTTCAAGAAGGGGTTAGATAAAAATATGGAGCAGAGGTCCATCAGTGGCTATTAGCCACAGTGTGTGTGTGTGTGTGTGTGTGTGTATAATTTTTTGGCCACTGTGTGACAGAGTGTTGGACTGGATGGGCCATTGGCCTGATCCAACATGGCTTCTCTTATGTTCTATTGCTGCAATGACTAACAAGGCTACCCATCTTGATCTATGAAAGGCACCATATTTAGCAGTACAGAATGGAAATCTATCAACCTTATGAAGAAACTTACACAGATACAAACAGACATCATACTGAAAAAGTGAGCAATGACTCAAAAGCTCATACCCTGCCACAAATTTTGTTAGTCTTTAAGGTGCTACTGGACTCTTGCTCTTTTCTAATTATACTGAAGTAATAGCAGATAAACCTGCAGTACTGCAGTCTGGGCTCCCTGCTCACGACCTGAGTTCGATCCCAGCAGAAGCTGGGTTAAAGTAGGTGGCTCCAGGATGACTCAGCCTTCCATTTTTCTGAGATCGGTAAAATGAGTACCCAGCTTGCTGGGGGAAAAGTGTAGATGACTGGGGAAGGCAATGGCAAACCACCCCGTAAAAAGTCTGCCATGAAAATGTTGTGAAAGCAATGTCACCAGAGTCAGAAACTACTGGTGCTTGCACAGGGGACTACCTTTACCTTTAATAGCAGATTAAGTAGTCATATAGTCAGGAAAGACATGAGCTTGTTTTGATGGTTAACAAATTATCATCACTGGCAGAACATAGCAACAGAAGCGACAGATCATTCTCCTTGGGGAGAGAGTTCTAGAGTTTTGGTGCTGTAACCAAGAAGGCCCTCTCCCAGGTTCCCACCTGATTAACCTCAGAAGGCAGGGCCATTTAAAGCAAGGCCTCTTAAAATAACCATTGTGGTCGGGCAGGATTATAAGGGAGTAGGCAGTCTTTCAGGTGTGTTTGTCCCAAACCATACAGGGCTTGGAAGGTCAAGACCAGAACCTTGAACTGTGCTCAGAAGGCAAGAAACGAGCTAGAAGCCAGAGGAGGAGAAAGGAGGAGGAAGAGACTGGATTTTATACCCCACCACACAGGTAAAAGGCACTTCTGGCTACAGCTACAACCTGGTTTAAAAGCACTAGACTTGGGTCCAAGAGGCACCCCAGGCTATGGATCTGTTCCTTCTAGGGGAGTGCAACCCAATCCAAAACAGGTGACAGACACCTTAAATCCCAGGTGTCTGTCACCTGTTCCATCCATCCGTAGCACTTTCATCTGGTTGAGATTAAGCATCAATTTATTAGTCTGCATCCAATCCAAAACTGCCATCATGTACCAATTCAGTGTTTCTACTCCCTGGGATCAGAGCAAGACAGAGCTAAATGTCATACTGGTAACAACCCAGCACTTACCTCCAGATGGCCTTACCCAGCAGTTTCATGTAGACATTTAAGAGCATAGGAACCTTGAAGGACTCACTAGAACAAAGGTCATGGGGCAGAGCATCCCACAACACAACCTTCTGAAACTGGCCATCCAGCAGGCCCTAGCTTGGAAATTTTCAGTAGGGGGACCCTAAGGGGGGGGGGTTTAAAAAGCCCAGACTTGTCCCTACTCTGGAGATCAAGTGTAGGCAGGAACAACAGTTGGAGTGCAACCCTTCTTCTCTCTCCCCCTCTAGAGGGGCCCTTGCATACCTGGCAGCAGCTGTTGCAAAGATGATCCAGGTATGGTGGGCTTTTCTGTGCATGTGAACCAACTTCCCTGCCTCAACCAAATAAGAGGCACCTTGGAGATGGGGGAAAACCAGGAGGGAGCCAAAGACAATGACTCTTTTGAAAATGGTGGGGAGAGTTCCCTCCTCTTCCTCCCCCCCCCCAACAGATACTCAAAGACAGGAGGGGGGAAAGGAAGCAGCCCCCTCCCTCTCTCCACATGCCTCACACCAACTCTCTATGATCCCTTCCAGCCACATGTCATGCCAAGCCCTGGCATCACCATGACCACCCCCTTTTCTTTACCGAGGAAGGACACCCAGCCCACTACCCCTCCTCTCCAAGAAGCAGCTGCTGCTGTGCTAAGACAGATGAGGCCATCCATCCTCCTTCAGCACTGCTTAGGTTGCCCCACACGAGAGTGAGTGTGCAGGGATGGCAATGGAGTAGAGCACCCAAGGGCGTGGTGAGGTGGAGCCTCCTTGGGCTTCCAAGTAATTTGGACTACTGACCCTGACCCGCCCCTGCTACAGCAAAGTGGAGAGGGCTGGCCTGGTCTGGCAGGTGCTGAGAGCGGTTCTGCTGACAGGCACCCACCCAGCCATAGCAAACAAGTCTTGTATCACCCACACCCTCCCCTAATGTGTCCTGTTATCAGAGAAGGAAAGAGAAAAAAGAAAAAAAGTAGGGCAGGAGTTCTGGTTAGCAAAGTAAGTAAGCTACACATTATGGATTCAATTAAACAGGGAATAAAGGTGAGGAGGTATCATTACTTGAATATGTACAAGAATTCATGGCAAATGGAAGTGAAGGTTCTGGGAGCTTCTCACCTGTTATATGCTATTCTCTCTTTTGTACAAAAGCCAAGCTTATCATTGACCTGGAGATCTATAAAGGGAGATACTTGAGATTTCTAGCATTGTAAAGTGATTTGCTTAGCAACTAAAGCTGCCCTCTGGATCCAAAATATGTAATATTTCAAGAGTGCCCACAGATTTGGAATATATCCTAAAATTAGATTATGGACTGTGAAGTCTAAATTAGCAGCTAATGTGAGATTTATCCTGGATATAACCTCTTCCCAGAAATGTGCACTTTTAGAGCAATGCAATTCCAAAGGGTGTGAAGGTGGTTAGCTCCAGGCTTCTGGTGGCTCCAACAAGATCATTCTCAGTGAGACCAACCTGATAAAATTTAGTAGGATATCAGTAGGGATAGGCACAAATCAAACTGAACCAGGAGGCTTGCGGCCCCACAAATCCCATTGAAAGGGATTGCCATCACTTTTAACAGGGGTTGCTCTTTGCCACTCAGCTGTTTCCAGGGCCGGCACGTGGGAGTCAGTGGGGTAGGCAGCGACCTGGGGTACTACCCCACCTATGGGCACCACCAGGCACCCCCTTACCCACACAGAGCACTCCTCCAAGACTGCCTTGAAAGCAGATCGGCCACTTTCAACCCAAAAGCAGCCAGGCGACGCTAAACCATTGTGCTCTTCGAAGGCTTCCTTAGAAGCCTCCAAAGAGCTTAGTGCAGAGGGAAAGCAGCAGCATGGCAGCACTTTGTGCACCGCCCGTTGCTCTGTCCGCTGCCACCCTGCATGATGATGTCACTTCTGATGACATCATTGTGCCCCACGCACACAATGAGCTCCATAAGGGGAGCTTGCGGCAGAAAGCCAGCAATTTGCCAGCTTTTTCTCCCAATTCCCACTAATTTTGCCTAATATAATCCAGCATAAACTCAGTTTACAATGAGAGCAATTTGTTTATTCCATATCTGAATTTCAGGATAGTGCTATAATTTTCAGTGGAATTGGTATTATACGCAGTTGTGGCATCTTTTAATTTGTTTTCTACTATATTCATTACTTCATTACATTGGTGTTTTTCTGTAGGAAGCATAACCAATAATGAAACCTCCCATGTATGCTTTGAGAGCTTCCCAAAAAATGGACCAGATAATTTCCTGTGTGATATTAGTAAATAAGAAATCCTTAATCTAAATCTCCATTTTCTTTTGAAAGGCTTCCTCACAGAGAAAAGATGTGTTCAGCCTCCAGAGAGGAGATTTTAGATCAGCTTCTTCCAGATTATCAATTAAACAGGGGAATAATCAGAAATCACACAAATCCCAATACAACATTCAACTAGTATAAAAACTGGGGAGCCACTGATAAGAAAATCCAGTTAATTTTATGTATGTGGGAAATAAATGTATAATCTCTATCTAAGGAGTAGAGTAGAGATGATACAACATGTAAACTTTTATCATGCATATGGCCTTACAGGGCAGATCTGGATCAGCTTGTAGCATGAAAACAACTGTTTTGTCTAAAAGAAGGTCCATTATTATACTGTAGTTCTTCACATTAGATCACAGGATAACCCCAGATTCTCTGAGTGTTGATATGACAGAGTGAAAAAAAGGAAGGACTGTCTACATTTGGCCATTAAATATTGCCTAATACAAATATAAATTGATCACATTAAACGAAAAGAAAAATGTATCTCCCTTTGGTGTGTGATTTAAAGTCAAGGACTTCCATGCAAAGATTTTTATTCAATAAAACTGCCAACCCCTTGAGCCTTAGTGGAATTCCCAGAACAATAAGCCTCTCCCAGTCATTCTTCAACAAGTCCGTTATGTTCTCATTGAGGCGTGTGTGTTTCTTCAAGCATGGTGCTACAAACTGTCCTTTAAATAATCATAAGTGCTGTGGAAACAGGTAATGGACTGTAAAGGGTTAACACCCCAGAGAGCCTTAAGTAACAGGCTACTCAAAGGAATTATTGGTTAACCTGGAGTTAAGCAGAGAGAGACTTCAGAAATGAATGCTGAGGAGAATTCAGTCTGAGGCTGATTCCGCATTTGGAGTTTGCCTCCCTTTTGCTCCGTGGTTGTTCCATGTGGGTGTGATTTCCCAATTCCGCACTAGAGGATTTCTCCCAGATTCAATTCCCAGTCTGTTCTGTGTGTTCTGTTTCCACATTACTGCTGCTCCCAGAGTCTCCCCCACAATCATAGCAATTTTCCCCTCCCTCATATGTTTCCCTTTATTTTTAAACATGCATGCGTGTTCGTGTTACAACGCGATCATCTTTGTTTGCATTACAACGTAATGCCAGAGGCATAATACTGCCAAAGTCATGTGTTTTCCTTTCGCCCTGCCATTGGCAGGTTATCTAAGCCCCAGGAAATCTGAGTCGGCGATCCACCATTTTTATCCACACACGCTGAATGTTAAGCACACAGTTTTCTATTAAAAGCTATAACAAATTACAAATAGATGCATGAAGGTGGGGGGGGGGGGAGATTTATGCTGAGGGGTTAAGGGAGAAAGTTTCCCCAACCTAACAAAAATATAAACCTATAAACATAATCAAATTCCCATTCCCGTTTGAGGCCATGGGGGGGGGATCGATAAAGGTGGCAATCGCGCATCTTTAAAGTAGTTTGTGTAACATCGCTGTTTATTTAGTTGCGTTGTAACAATCTTATTTGAAAAAAAATTTATAATAGTCAGGAGTGATTTAATCAGAGGGGGGAAGTAATCACAATGCAATAACACATTATCAAAATCACGTGGAATACCATAAAGAATGGGGGTGGGTGGAAGCAAGGGATGTATTCAGTAAAAGAAAATCACGTTGCATCGTTATATGTTATTCGCGTTGTAATGCGAAATGTGATTTATTTTTAAAAAATTACTATTTCAGGAAAATATTGGATAATTTTCAAAGGGAGTAAAATTAAGGAAGTATGACGAAATAACTGGGAGGAATCATGGGCGTGGAGTTATGTGGGTGTGTTCTACTGATGCAAGAAGTTTGACAGCGCATTGGCGTGAGTTCCGCACATAATTTTCAAGCCCCGAAACCACATCAAAAATAAACTTCTTGCTTTTTGAGGATCTCCTAAATGCGGGCGATACCGCTTTGGAGGCGGGTCAAACTGCTGCCCTGGGTCAAGATATGTGGAAACCAACATCTGCCCCGGGGGAAACACAGCACCGGGGGAAAGGCTAATGTGGAATCAGCCTGAGTCTATCTCTGAATTAGAAGAGATGGGCTCTGACAGGGTTTCTGTTTATCCCTGACTGAGAGCCGTTTAACACCGGCAGATAACTGGGAAGCTTGACAATAGGAGTCAGTAGATCAGTGAAGACTCCCATTTGGGCGAAAATAAAGGATAGATTCTCTAGTGTGATAAGAAATTCCCTACCCACTTAAAAATTGAGATAGTTCAAAGAATGCAGTGATCTGTAATATGGTGTATTTAGAGATTGCCTTTTGAAAACTCAAGAAAGTGTACTGGCAGCGTATTTAGTGAAGGAATTTGGGAACTAGGTTGTGTATCCCTGCTTTCTGGAAACCGAAAGATACAGTTAAGCTCAAGAAAGTAAACTGGAGTGTTTAGGAAATTCTGAAACAAAAACCTTTCATCTCAAAAATTATAAGTGTGTGAAAAGCTTAAGAAACTCTCAATTGCTTGAAATATATGAACTGTCCCTTCTAGGCATTCTCTGACTCCCACTAGGCAAAGATCATTACAGTAGTTTCTACTTTCTAGGTCTATGAGTTTGGATTTTAAAGCTTTTTCCTTGGATTAAAGTTGTTGCATGCAATCAGATGTAGAAACAGAAAAGTCTTCTAGAGCTGCAGTCAGATGAGCAATTTTTGATGATCCAATGTCATTCCTTTTCCCTTCTGGATTTAAAGTGCATTATCAGACAGCAACATCTGCCTCCCATTCCCCAGTCACTGGCACCCCATTCTGGCCCATCTTCAAATCAGAGTTATTGGACACTGGGAAAAGTCCAGTCTTTCCACATGTCAGCACTTTCACCCCATATTTCCAGATGTCTAAATTCCCTTGTTGCAGAGTCAAACCATTTGGGACATCTGAACCTTCCCTTCCATTTTTGCCTCTCTGTCTCTCTTTTTGATCAGTCAGCAATGTGTGCATACATGGGTATTCATCTCAGGGTTTTGAATCACTGCTTGTGTACTTCTGCACCCCAACACTCTGTCAGGATCAGGAACCACTGGGGGAGGTGTTCCCCCAAAAACCCCTCTCTCCTGTTTCTCAGGGTCGGAAAGACATGGAAATAGCACCCAGTTAGGCTCTCATTTTATTTTCAGCTTCAGAGTTGCTCTTTGACAACATCCCATGGTTGACACAAGAGTAAATGTACTGAACTCAACAGGGCTACTCTCATGTAAATCTGCATGATACTTACACTCCACCCTGCCATATATTCCAATGAAGAGAAGAACAGCAAAGGAGGCTGAGAAAAGCCACAGTACTTGGCGGAGGGATCACATAGCTGTCAAAAAGGTGCTTCAGCTACATGCTCATATGCATGCATGAAAGACAAAAAAGGGTGCCACCCACTCACCCTACAGTTACTGCACAACAATAATCTGAACAATCAACCATGGAGTGAGCACGCATTGAGGCAGGTTAAGGGTGGCATGTTTGGACAAACCTCTCTGGAAAAAATAACACCAGATAAAATAGAGTCACAGCCAGATTGCACCTAGCCTGTCATCTGACTGCTGCAGCCTAGGTCTGAGATCCTGCTCTCTGCATTTGTTCGTTGTACAGCTGCCTGCTTCTGAGGAGATTTCAGTTCAGTGAGCTCAGATCTTACAGAGAGCAGTCCCTCCTTACTTCTTTAATGTCTCTGGTGTCCTTGAAGATTTCTCTTCAGAGGGCCACAATCAGTGGATCATCTGTGGTCGTATTAGAGAGAGCAATCTCATTGTTAAGTTCAGCTGAAGCAGCCATTTTGGATTTGGCCTGTGCAGCCTTCTTGCTGTGACTAGGGGTGTGCAATTTTGTTTCTCATTATTTCAGTTCCAGTCTGCTGGACTTAAAAAAAAATCAGGATTTCAGGATTTTGGTAAACTATTTGGATCCGGGATTTTTCAGAAATCCTGAATTTTGGGGGGGGTCTAACTGACCTGAACTGATAACTAAAGAGGAAAAAAAGCAGCAACAAAACTGCAAACAGCAGCAGAGAGGTAGCTCAGCTGGGGCTCTTTTGGGGCATTCCCTTTAAACAAGACTGCTCCAAAGAGCTCACAAAGCTGATTCTGCAGGGAGAACAGTTCAGCTGGACAGCCTGGTTTAAATCAATCTGACCAACAGCACACAAAGCAGCTGACTCTGTGTGGAGAACCCTCCTCAAAGGTCAGCTGCGGCTCTGCTGAGTAACCCAGTTTAGCTCACAAAGCTCATACAGGGGCTGATCCTGAGGGAGACTTCTCCCCACAGGCTCAGCTGGGGCTCTTCTGGGCAGCCCCATTTAAACCAAGAGAACCCAAGAGAACCCACAAAGCAGCTGAACTGGCAGGAAGAACTCTCCCTGCAGGTTCATCTAGGATTCTTTACAGCAGTTTGCTCAAAACAGCCCAAGAGAAACCCAACTGAGTTGGGGGAGAGTGCCCCCCAGCTGTTTTGCAGACTGTCTTAACACCTCATTAAAAGGGACTTCAGCAAAAAGCCCAAAAAGCTGAGAGGTGGGAGCAATCTACTCCAGCCCCTCAGCTGTTTGTTCCGGGTTTGCCAGTAATTCCCAAACATATCTGGGATTTTTCCAAGAATTTTTTTCAGTTCTCCCACAAAATCCCAGATACATTTGGGATGTCAAAACAGACCCAAAAATATCAAAAGGTGTTTTTTGGGTATATTTTCAATTTGTGTAGACCCGAGTGCACACTCCTAGCGTAGGCTTATTCCTACTGCCAGCTTGAAACAGTTTAGATCAGGGGTGTCAAATCTGTGGCCTGAGGAGGCGAATCTGTCCCCCAAGCAACTGGTGGCAGTCTGCTTCCTTCTCCCTTTCTCTTGCTTCCTTCTGCATCACAGCTTGCTTTGCCAGACTTGCTCAATCGCACAGGAGCTACAGATCAAAGCCTCTATTTTCTCCATTGGCTGAGGCTCCTCCTTTGGGGAGGAAGGTAGGAGGAAGAGCTTGCTTTGCCAGGCTCTCTAAATCACACAGCAGAGCTACTGAGTCAAGCCTCTCTTCTTTCTATTGGCTGGGGCTCCTCCCCCTCCTGGTCCTTTGGGGAAGGAAGGAAAGAGCCAGAGCTTCCTTTGCTCAGTTCCATGGATCCCATGGGAGAGATACAAAGAAAGCACCTTTAAAACCAACAAGTGCTAATGTTTTAATCATGTTTTAAAAAATCTTTAATTGTCTGTGCCCTTTATAAAGTTTATATCTTTGCTACCTGGCATTATATGGCCCAGTCCAACAAGACCTCATTTATGTGAGATTCAGCCCTCATAACAAATGAGTTGAACAACCTTGTGCTAGACTGAATCTGCTTGTAAAAAACCTCAAAATTTAAAAGATGGGAAACCTAAGCAATATTGGCGCTTGTGCACCAATGAAGTTCTGCCAAGATGGCTAACCAAAATACAGATTGAATAATCTCCTATTTAAAACATGCCAATAATAATAATAATAATAATAGATTTTATTTGTATCCCGCCCTCCCCGCCTAGGCGGCTCAGGGTGGCTAACAACATTTTATGCATTTACATTGATAATAAAACTCTAAATTTAACAATTAAATAAAACATATAAAAACCAGTTAATAGAGTTAAAATACATAATTTAAGTTAAATTAAATATATCTGGCAGCAATAAAGATATTCTGGCACTGGTTCTGCCAGTTTAAATAGTTCCATAGTAATATAGATGGCAGTTCCTTTATTCACAGCAATTCAGCAGTCAGTATCAGTGTACGCTTGTTTAAAAAGGACGGTCTTGCAGGCCCTGCGGAACTGGTCCAGGTTCCGTAGGGCCCGCACTTCCTCCGGAAGCTGGTTCAACAGTGCAGGGGCCGCAGCTGAGAAGGCCCGTGCTCTGGTGTTTTGGAGCTTGACTTCTCTCGGCCCAGGGATAGTCATTTTATTTTTTCCAACTGACCTCATTGCCCTCTGGGGTTCATATGGGAAGAGACGGTCCCTTAGGTAGGCTGGTCCTCGGCCATATAAGGCTTTAAAGGTAATAACCAACACTTTGTACTGGACTCGGTATGTAATTGGCAGCCAGTGCAGTCCGCACAGCCCCGGCCGTATGTGCTCCCGTTTCGAGAGCCCCAATAATAGCCTGGCCGACGCGTTCTGCACCAGCTGCAACTTCTGGGTCCGGCACAAAGGTAGCCCCAAGTAGAGGGCATTACAGTAGTCCAATCTTGAGGTGACTGTTGCATGGTGACTGTTGCGAGGTCGCGACGCTCCAGGACGGGGGCCAACTGCCTTGCCCGCTTCAGATGGAAGAATGCTGACTTGGCAGTGGCTTCTATCTGGGCCTCCATTGATAATGAAGGCTCCAGTAAAATGCCCAAACTCTTTACCTGGCGCGCTGATTTCAATGGTGCGCCGTCGAAGGTTGGGAGAGCTATTTCCCCTCCTCGGGTGCCGCGACCCACACAAAGGACCTCTGTCTTCGCTGGGTTCAGCTTCAGCCCACTCAGTCTGAGCCACGTTGCTACAGCCTGTAAAGCCCGATCCAGGTTCCCCGGGGCAGAGGTGGGCTGGCCGTCCATTAGCAGATAGAGCTGGGTGTCATCTGCATATTGATGGCAACCCAGCCCAAGTGAGAAGCTGACCACTAAGGAAAGAGCAATTACACTTCACGCACACACACAAAAAAAAAACCCACCCAGGAAATATCAGAACAATGACACTATCCAGGTTTTCTCATTTGTATGCAGTATATTCTGCGATTCCCAATACAAAATCAGAGAGAGAAATAAGAGAGGAGTGCAGGTATTCAAAGTAAAGCCCTACCAACTCAACTTCAGTTAAAATCAGCAGTAAACTGTGAGTGCATAAATGGTCCTTGTTTGTAACAGCCTTTGACTCAATGCAATAAACTTAACAGAACTGAACTTTTAGTGCAGGGGTGGCCAACGGTCCTAGACCCTTGCCAGTCCGGCTTTCGCCCAGGCCATGGGACGGAAACAGTGCTGGTCGCCTTAGCGGATGACCTCCAGCGGCATCTGGATCGAGGCAGTGTGGCGGTGCTGATGTTGTTAGATCTGTCGGCCGCGTTCGACACAGTCGACCACTGGCTACTGACCCACTGCCTCGCCGATGTCGGGGTCGGGGGGTTGGCCCTACAATGGCTTGCCTCCTTCCTCGAGGATCGGGGACAAAGGGTGGCAATCGGGGGGGAGCTCTCTCAGAGACGCACACTTCACTGTGGGGTGCCTCAGGGAGCAGTTCTATCGCCGATGCTATTTAATATCTATATGCGCCCCCTTGCCCAGATTGCCAGGAGGTATGGGCTTGGGTGTCACCAATATGCAGATGACACCCAGCTCTATTTGCTAATGGACGGCCGGCCTGGATGCGTCCCAGAGAATTTGAACCTGGCACTGCAGGCTGTGGCAACTTGGTTAAGACTGAGTGGGCTGAAACTGAATCCAGCGAAGACAGAGGTCCTTTGCTTGGGTCGGGGTGCTCTGGGAGGAGAAATACCTCTCCCGGTTTTTGACGGGGTGCCGCTAAAAGCGGCGCGCCGGGTCAGGAGCCTGGGAGTTCTACTGGAGCCTTCGTTATCAATGGAGGCCCAGATAGCAGCCACTGCCAAGTCAGCCTTTTTTCACCTGAGGCGGGCGAGGCAGCTGGCTCCCTTCCTAGAGCGTCGGGACCTGGCAACAGTGATCCATGCAACGGTCACCTCGAGATTAGATTACTGTAATGCCCTCTACATGGGGCTGCCTCTGTGCCGAACCCAGAAGCTGCAGCTAGTGCAGAACGCGGCCGCTAGATTACTGCTGGGGCTCCCAAAGTGGGAGCACATCCAGCTGGGGCTGCGTGAACTGCACTGGCTACCAGTTACTTACCGGATTCGTTACAAAGTGCTGGATGTCACCTTTAAAGCCCTATATGGCCGAGGACCTGCCTACCTTAGGGACCGTCTCTCCCCACATGAACCCCAGAGAGCACTGAGGTCAGCAGGGAAGAACCTGCTGACTATCCCCGGGCCAAAAGAGGTAAAGCTTCAAAGTACCCGTACCCGGGCTTTCTCTGTTATGGCCCCAAAGTTATGGAACCAACCTCCAGAAGAAATGTGGGCCCTGCGGGACTTTGAACAATTCCGCAGGGCCTGCAAGACCATCTTGTTCCAAATGGCCTTCACTGATTAGAACTGCTAATGTAAATTCGCCATCTAGGTAATAGCACAAAATATTAATTTTACTGTTTTAAAATTTTAATAGATTTTAATTAATTGTAGTTTAAAATGTTGTTGTATAATGTTTATTGAATTTTGTTGTTAGCCACCCTGAGCCCGCTTCGGCGGGGAGGGCGGGATATAAATAAAAGGTGATTGATTGATTGATTGAACGGTAGCTCTCCAGATATTTTTTGCCTACAACTCCCATCAGCCCCAGCCAGCATGGCCAAAGGCTGGGGCTGATGGGAGTTGTAAGCAAAAAACATCTGGAGAGCTACCGTTGTCACCCCTGTTTTAGGGAGTGGGTGGGGTCAGGTAGGGCTTTTGCCCAGCAAGGCTTCAGATTAACTATTGGAAATATGATTGGCTGTACAGACTTTTTAAAACATTTCTCTGGCAGCAACTGCCACCACAGCATAAGGTCTACACCAGAGATGTCGAACTCATTTGTTACAATGGCTGAATCTAATATAGATGTCACTTAGTTGGGCCCAGCCATGTGCACCATAAAATGCAACGGCAGGTACTGGAGATATAAACTTGATAAAGGTGATTTCAGATGCTTAATGGCAATAGCAGATGAATAACAGCAGCTTGATTAGATTAGGAGTGATATGCAGAGGGGTAGTAGGCATGAAAATACCAGCCTTGGTAATAAGACAAGAAGCAGCAGTAACCCCAAGAAATCACAGAAGCAGAGTCAAAAGGGACCTCCAGGGTTATCTAGTCCAACTCCCTGCACAATACAAGAAATTCACAAGTATCTCCCCCCCCCTTCCCAGTGACCTCTGCTCTATGTCCCAGAAGACAAAAAAAAAAAAAAACCCATCCAAATTGCTCCCTGACTCCAAAGTGGTGATCAGCATTTTCCTGGCCATGTAAGAAGGGACCACAAGAACTAAGAACTGATACAGAGAAGGAAGCAGGAGAGAATTTTATTTCTCTGTATCTACCTGATTTCCTTTTACAGAAACGTAGCACAAGCGTATTTAAAACAGCTTTTCTTCTCTTTCAGTCAACCAAAACTTGATACATGTCAATTTAAGAATTTTCCATTTTTCACATATGAGCATTTAATTAACCCTGGTGATCAATGGGGTGACAGATGTCACAACCAGATCGCCCTCAAATCCACATATGAGCATCAACTGTGGGAGAATAGCTTGTTTATTTAGCCTCCCCTGCCCATTTCTGGAGAAGAAACAAAGCCATTTGTAGGATTTACATTAAGAAAACTATAGATATTGAGCAAGAGAACACCTCTGCATAGAGGTGTGTGGAAAGAGAGAATGGGAAGGATGACCATGGTGGTCCCTTCTGACTATTGTAGAAGTGATGCTTCCAATAATAAATAGTTTTCTTCTCCAGCATCAGCACCTCTCTACAGTTACTACCTTCTCCAAAGTTTCAGCCTTCCACATTGTGGCTCCTTGCTGAGAGAAAGATAGCCTCCTTCCTCCAGCTTGTCCCCATCCCCAAAAAAGAAATCTTGCAGCTTGCAAAGTGAAAGCAATTCAAACTCCTCCAAAACTGTCTTTGTGCCACTGCAACTTCAAAGGTTTTACCTTTGCCGGGAAAATCAGCACTTTCCTGCTGTAGGCATACAATCGCCAAGAAAAAAGCTTCCTATCCCCCTCCCCAACCAAGCAACACAAGCACACCAAACCTTCCCCAAACCACAACCTCTCCAAAATATTATTCCAATTGCACAGAATTCAGTGGGTGCAAAGTGATCAGGGAAATTGTATGGCCAAAGAGCAAGAAACAAACTCAGAGAAATCTCTCTCTCCTCCACTTTCTCCCCATTTTTTTTGCATCAATAAATCCACAGACATCAAAAGCCTCCTAAAAGCCACTGAAAACTTCCTTGTCCACTGGATTGGAACTCTCCTCCCCTTTTTTGCAAAATGCATCAGGAAAGGGTTTTTTGGTGAAGGGGGAGTGAAAATGGAAGCCACCCTCAAAAAGTAGGATTGAAGTTGATCACTTTAGCAATGCTTTAGCAACCTCTAAAAAGAAAGAAACCCGAGAAGGAAGGAAGGGAGGAAGAGAAGTGTGTTTGTATACAAAGCTTATACCTGGTATTGTTGGTCTTGAAGCTGTTTTCTCTCTCTTTCCTCCCCTCCCCCCCAAAAAGAGACAGGAGCAGCCCCTGAGAAGAAGCTGAGAGGGGGGGAAGGCAGGCAGGCAGGAAGCAAGAAACCACCAAAGGCCAACTGGTGTGGCTGCAGTAGCAGCCCTGAAAAGGAAGCAAAAGAATGAAGTTGCGGGGGGGGGGGGGGACAGGGCTCTAGCCAGGATTTCATGTTTGGTGGGGCCCATGTTTGAGGGGGTGGGGGACACCTGGTTTGGTGGCCCTGTTTTTTTGGTACTGTAAGCTGCTTTGAGTTTCACATGCTAACCCCCATTCACCTAGGCAGTCACAGCAGCTCTGCTCCCCCACCCCTTCCTTATGTGCCCCTCTCTCAGATAGACAGAGACCTCGTGACTCTCTCCCCCCACTTTGCTCTGCACAGTGTTAGGGAAGAGGACAGAGAAAAGCTTGTCTTTATTGTGTATATTTTTGTTTGTTTCCCCCCTTACCCTCCTTTTTTGGGAAGTTAGTTCACATTCCATGCATTCTATAAACTGAACCTCTTTTGAACTTGTCAGTATGTATTCTCTATGCAGGAAGTTTATTTTGCAGCTTTTTATGCAGATTATTTTATAGCTACTTCTTGAACTTTGCCTGTCTGAATCTGATCCTAGGATAATGGTATAGATGTGTTATTCTAGATTTCTGTCTGGGGGGAAGGGGGATTTAAAGGGTTATGATTTTGTGAATATCTGACTGCACTTGCTGTGTATCGTTGTTTTTTTTTAAGTTTAATTTTTAAAAAGAATGAAAGAGATTAGCAGCAATGATACTACTTGTTCAGAGTGGTGGTGAGCAAAGGGTACAGAATGGGGGCCTTCCAATGGAGGGGCCATAAAGTTGGACGGGGTTTTGAAAGGATGGGCCTGCCCCCCCTGTATTTATGGGCCTGAGGGTGGAATTTAAGTCCCATGTGGGCCAGACATCTTTGACACCCTTGATCTATACTGTGTTACTGAGGTTAAGCTGTAGCAATCATTTTGTGGCTGGTTCTGTCTCCTGCAGCAGCCATTTTGTGGCACCCATTTTGCTGCTGTACCTACTAGACCATGTCAGAATTCCAATGTGCCTGAGGGCTCAGAAAGGTTGGAGACCCCTGGTGCAGACCCTCATTTCACCCACATGCTATTCATAAGCCCATACCCCCAAGGCCTTAGGAATAGAATTGTACAAAGGGGGATGAAGAGGATGTTCTGTGAGCCGAACTCTGAATCAAACCCAACCTATTTGCAATATAAAACACATTTAGTTGTGATGAGTACGTCCAGTGAACTCAGCAGAACTTATTCAAGTAAGTGCACAGAGGATTAAGTTTTTATGTACAAACAGGAGGACTAAAATTAAATACCAATAAATAATTGTGTGAGGGACAATACTGTTATATATTTACTCATTGAAGGCATTTTAATACCCTGCTACCACCCACAAAAATATATTCACAGAAAAGAATAGAGACCTCATCGCTGAGAATTATTATGTACACAGCAATAGTTTCCATCAACACAGAATAATATTAATGCAGTAACAAAACAATGCACTACAAACCTATCAAACATATTTATTGTTTTTACAATGCAGCATGTCTTGATGCCTAACATCATTTCCAGTAACGTACTCAAAGCATCTGTAATGCTGAGCATCAGTATGCTGCCAAAAAGCGGATATAAGAAACAGGCTTGTTTTCGCTCAGAAATAGCTTCCCCATGAAGTTTGTAAAAGGGCATGAAAAGTGAATAGAAAGATGGCATTATTACAGCAAATATCTTGAAACAAAGGCCAATGGAAAGATTAAACTAAAACAACTAATTCGTAGAAGAAATTACATGCCTAGCTGCAATCAGATGAAGGTACTAATCAGAGAAACTGTCAAGACTCAAAACATTTAAAAGAAATTAAAATAATTACATTTGCTTAAAATGACAAGTGAAAAGAATTTCAGGATATCTCTCTAATTCTCAAATGTTTAAAGCATTTATTTCCCCCAAACCCCTAACATATTTGGTATAATAAATTTAAAGAAGGCATAATTGAATACTGATTTAGGTATATTTGCACCCAAGAAATCAGAAGGAGATTGAAACTAGGAAGAACAACCATGAAGAAGTTAGAAAATAACCTTAAATATAAAGATATATCCCTGGCGACCAAGATCAATTTAATTCATGCCACAGTAATTCCCATTACTATGTAGGAGTGTGAAAGTTGAAGAAAGCTGACAGGAAGCAAGTTAATTCCTTTGAACTGTGGTGTTGGAGATGAATTTTATAGATACCAAAAATAAATGCTAGTGGGTTCTAGATTAAAATCAAGCCTGAACTCTCTATAGAAGCTAAAATGACTAAACTGAAGTAATTGTACTTCGGTCACCTCATGAGAAGACAAGAGTCACTAGAAAAGGCAAAGTTGAAGAGCGCAGGAAAAAAGGAAGACCTAATATGAGGATGGATTGATTCCATCAAGGAAGCCACAGCCCTCAGTTTGCAAGACCTGAGAATGACTGTTAGCAATGGGCCATTTAGAAGGGCTTTAATTCATAGCGTCACTGTATATTGGAAGCAACCTTACAGCACTTCACACACACACTTCACCTACCTTGTTAAACCTACTTAACAGGAAACTTCCATAATTGCTTTGCATCATGTGAAGAATTGATCCTATCAATGCACTCATTTTACAAGGTAATCTCAGTGTTTTAATCTCAGTGTTTCAACACAAGGAAATATTTCTGAGTTATCCCCAGTGTTGAAAACAGCAATATTAAATTCCCAATTAGAAAAGCCTACACTCAGTCAATTTGGGAAAGACGGATCTATTGCTATATGGTCCACAAACCATTAGTTACTTGCTTAATCTTGTCTTGCCCTGAAATATGATTCACAGATTTCTACTGAGAAAAATATATATAATGAAAACTACAGGCACTGTAGCAAATGCAACCCATGTAATCCGGAGATCAGTGGTTATTTCCTTTTTACAACCTAAAAAAAAAATCACCACGTTCTACAGGGCCATCTCAAATCGGATAATGACTGGAACTAACAATAAAACATAAATTATCTAGGCTCTTTCTATTCTCAGGAGATTTCCCATGCTTTGAGATTTAGCATTGTCCTTCTGCCAATGTTTCAAGATCTTACTCCAAGACTTCAAAAATTAATATGATGAATACACCTCATGAAAAATTCTATTCGAAAGTTACAATTCACATTTCATTGGAAAGTTGCATTTTTGGAGAAGTTTATATTCTTACATTGTAAAAGATATAAACATTAACACATTTGTTTCTATAAGCAGTTTTGAGCATCAGATAAAATTTTTGCGTATAATCTGCTTGCATATAATCCGCTTCCTTATGTATACTTTCCGAACAACAACTATGGGCAAAAATATCTAACAAAAATGCTAGTTATATTTGAATCTACCCTAAATTCTAATGATTTCCACTGGTATATCTTATCTGAAATGTTAATCTTTCAGTACCTGAAGTAACACTGTTTAGGCACACTGATTTATATGTATTGTGGATGAAAAGTAGAAAGTTAGGTACACAAATAATGTTAATAAGAATATGAGGAACAATGTAATACCGTACTTAATTTTTCTTTTTTCCTTCTGTGTTTAATCTATCCATTCTGAAAATTGAATGTGCACTGGAGTGCGGCATCTGTAATGATCTCATTTAATCCCTTCAGATGCAACTCAAATAACTGCCTATTTGCCCTCGACAGTATTTCTACTTTGGAAACCAATGGAATGTTAGTTTAGATCATTAACCCTCAGCATTATCAATCTCCCTCTTCACTTTCCAAACCACAGCTTCTTGGGGGATGAAGCCTCCTTGGGCTTCGCCCACCCAGCCAGATTCAACATAATATCTGCGATATCATTACCTAACCATACCCATATGTCAGTCACATTTGTCATTCTACAAGCAGTTGTGGTTTTCCCCAAGCCAGACTTTCACCTGCTTTTCCGCTCCCCAATCTACAGAAAATCAGATGTCCCACATAGAAATCTCAGGTTCAGGCAGCAGCAGCTTTTCTGCATTCCCATTCAAATGACGGATGAGTGGATATAATAAGCACTATCATTAGCACATCTTTTACATCAGATACACTGAAATATAAAAACATACAAAGTGTTTGACTCACTAGGGAAAGCAGAATAGAGTTAAAAGTATATATATATATTCACAAATATATATATGTTCACAAATGCTTAGTGCAGTTTGAAAATTATTATTGACGGTTTCTATAGTAGTTCCCACACCATTAATCTTTGCAACAGTCACATCAGTCTCAGGGATGCTGGCAAGCTCACAACCATCCAGTGAAATTCACGGCTGTGATCTGAATTTGGATCTCCCCCTTCTAAATACAGAACTTTTTTTCACTGACTAAAAAGACACCTCCCCATAGCACATTATATCATGCCTGAAACTTTAATCTTTCTGTACCTGTGATTTCAAAACTTGCCTGACAAAATTTAATACTGCCCAGAATAATATAAAACAGAATATTTGCTAGTCCAATAGGAAACTAGACCAATTAAATGATAATCTCTGCTAAAGTTAGATTCAGTAATCTTTATGGAGCATTGATTTATTCAAAACTATCCTTTTTAAACACTGTCCACTTCCTGTGGCAAAAATTTACAAATAAATGCAGGAAAACAAAATCATAGGGAAGAAAGAGAATTCCCTACAAGCAAAAAAAAAAATCTGTCTTTTGTGATCTAGCAATTATTTTACATGTAGAAATACAACTACCAATAAATTGTCTCAATAACCTGAAGACTGCCTCTCTGCAGTGCTTTCCTGTAATGGACGTATGAATTTATTAGTGCATAGTTAAAATTTCTTAAACATTTTTCATGATTTCTATTCCAATCAATATCTATCCGTATTTTCCAAACGCCTTATTAAATAATGAGTTCAACAACAAAATGGAACTTGTTATTACTTTCTATTTACTATACTTAGTGTTGAAGCATATTATTTCAACATGGAAGAAGAGATTAAAATATGCAGTGCCATTACAAATACCGCGATCATGTTGCACTGCCATAAATGGGAGTGTTTGACATTCGCTATTTTACACCATGTTGCCATGATGGAAAAAGACTGGAATATACTATGTCTTTTAAATCAAATTTTTGAAGGCAGATATTATCGCAGATTTTCGTTTTAAAATGTGCTTTTTCAACATGTGCTAAAAATACTTTTTTCATAGATTGCTTTCTACTATACCATTACATCTACATTTTAGAATACTTAAAATAATTACAAATAATGTGAATATGTGCCTCCATTAAATTGATTATAAAATTGAAAAATGATTGATAATTTCTACATACAATTTGCAGTAACATATTCTGAAGGCCTAGCTCTACCTACTTTCACAACTTGAGCCTGAACACTACTTTATAAAAGAATGGCACAGTGGGACTTACTTCCATTTAGTACTGGCCACACATCAAAAGAAAGGATTCCTTGCAGGATTCTTAGGAATATTTAAACCTTCCTATATAAGCAAAATAAATAAAAATTATCCTTGTTCTACAGCTCAACGGCTTAGGATGAGAATGGATGGGGGTGTTGTTGTTTTTAAATTCAATACAAAATTCACAGACTTTTTAAAAAACCCACACTACATAACTGTCAAAATATGTCAAGCATATTAATATTTTCTTAAAACTACTTCCATGATTTCTATTACTATACCTCTTGCTACTTATTGTCTTTGAACACTGGCAACTTCTTTTAAAATCTCAATATTAAATTATTTACAAAAAACACACTTTACAAAAAAGACCTATCCATTGTTTCCAAATATTACCAACTTAAAGGGATTAAACAGTTTCTGTGAGAGAGCTTTACAAGTCCCTAGTTAAACAAACAGGCTAGTATTACTTTGTAACACATAGCAGAGATTTTGTTTCTCATAAAATTTGATAACTGAACACAAAAAAAAACTTCCTTAGAAAGCTCAGGAAAAGGATGGTTTTTACCATACCGTAAACTTTCCTACTTCATCCTATTTTTGCTCTCCGCAAGTCAAACAATGACATAGCAATCTGTTAATTTTACAATTTTCAAGTTTCTTGAATAGCAACCAAAGTAGCCAGAATTTTTAATAGCATACTAGATAGTAAAAACATATCTGTAAAAACATTCAGTACAGCATGCACGGAATATAATATACTATATATTATTAAATGCCACAGGAATTTTGGCAGGTTGAGTAATGGGATATGTATATATATATTAATTAAATCCAGATGCTTATTATGTGGAATTCATGTTTCACCTAATAAATACAATTCATTCAATTAATCTTCAGACGTTTCTTTAATTTGAAAATATAAACAACAGGATGCATGTTCATCAATCTTCCCTCTTTTATGTCTGGTAAATAAAAGTGTCCATAGAACTGTTAGTGTAACTATACTTGTAATTATGTCCTTACCGTTTTAGTGCATTTACTGACTGGTAAAAGACGGGCAACTTTAAGACAGCGTAAATGTTCTTCTTTTGGTATTGCCAGTTATATCTAATAATATATATTCCAGCATATCTGCCGCCAGTCAATGTCAGGTCTTTACGCAATCACATTTAAAAAGCGGAAAAAATAATAAACTCCAAATTCTACATCATAAACATAGATAAAGGGGGGTACAGGAGCGCCATAATGTTTGTATTTGTGTGGTGAACTAAACTTCCTATTCAAGAGAGAGAACAACTCAGCGCAACCTAAATTTTTAGAAACAAGATTTAACTTTTCAGGCTGCCCACCATGCGTCACAGCTAACGGAAAGTCCGAAAGGTGAGCAACCTTATCGCTTCTGATTTGGTGCAAGCGGCCCAGCCACATGTCTATGGATCCCCCGTTTGTCTCTGCTGGCTTGAGCCAGACCACAGTTTCGAATTAATCCAAGCGGAAAAGATTTTACAAGCAGAAATCTCTGGCACTTCCCTGTCTCTGCAGGAGTTCAACAGGAGGGGGTAAAGAGAAACAGACCGGAGAGGACTGCGAAGCCTCACCCCCGCCTCTCGCCTCTCCTCCCTCCCCCACCCCCGACTTCGCCTCGCGGCTCTTACTTTTGGATGAGTTGGGGCAGGCTGGGTGTCGCCGGCATCCCCCGGGCGGGACCGCTGCTGCCGCCTGACTGGAGGTGGGCCGAGCTGCGGGCATCCCTGTCAGGCTGCTCGGGGCCATTGGGGTCTGGGGCCTGGTTCATGGCAGCCGCCGGGACCATGCAAGGCAGAGCAAGGGTCAGCCGGCAGCACCCGAGGCTCTCTCGGAATCAGCCCGGAGCAAGAGCGCGGCCGGCCGCCTGACCCCCGACTGGAGCGCCTGCCCCGCAGCAGCTCGAGCAGGCGGCGGCAAATGCCACTGGCGCGCGCTCGTTCACTCGCCCTTCTGGACGGCGCCTCCGCTGAGGGGGCAGCAAGCGCCTGGGGAGAAGCATTTATGGCGATGCCCGGCGCAGCGGAGCCAATGGGGCGAGGAGGTGCCCCCTCCTGCGCCGGGAGCCCGCGGGAGCCTCAGTCACCTCGGGGATTTCGTTGACGGGAGACCGGGACGCTAAGAGGAAACGAGCCTACGCAGTATTGCCTAGTGGGGATGGGGGGAAAGGCTGGCCCGTTTGCTTGTTTTTTAAATCGCCGCCAGAAGAGGAAAGGCAGAAATTCGAGGGAGGGTTATACCCCGCGTAGCCTTTAGGAGGCGCAACGATCTGTTTTCGTTCCTTCCTCATCCCCTCCCCCTTGTAGAAGTTTTGGCATTTGCAGCCTCTAGCGCACACGTGCACTTGGCTATCCTTGGCACTGCGTCCCGGATTGGACACAGGTTGGATCACGTGGGGTCTCACGCTACGAAGGCGGTGTTCTCCCCTCCCCCTTTTGGCGGGAAGTGGGTTTTTTATGTCTTTAACGATAGTTGCTGTATTCTACGATACCCATCTCTATTTTAACTGCCGCACACTGTGCCCCTTGCCGACGACATAGCTCTTGAAGCCCGGTGTTGAAGCTAGATGCCTGAAGAACCTTTTCATTCCATACGCTTCTTCGACGGAAAGCATTTCTAACTAAGAAAGTGTGAAGCCTGCATGTACGTTGCTACATAATTGCCTTTGCGTGTACTTTGCTACATGCAGAGACACTGGAAAGTCACAAGCGGGCACAAGTCGTGGTTGACAAGTGCCTGGGGAAAGAGTGCTGTGTCCCTTTATTAGAGGTTTAATGTGTTGTTGTTTACCAGATTATATTACTTCGCCAGTCAGTTGCCACGAATTTTTTTGCTTCCAGGTTGTTGGCAATCCCAGCACAAATCCCACAAAAATATTGATTTGTTCTGCAATATATGGTTATTGGTGAATTACTTGTGACAGGTAAGTATTTTCCACATACAGAAACCATACAAGGAAGCATATAAAGAAGACAACTCTGCTTTGTTTGCTGAGTTCTGCCAAGTTTTCATATCCTGTATAATATCAATATATATGTTTAATAAACAGTACTATATACTATAAGCATGCATATTTGTATTTACTGTACAGACATATGGGTTGTTATGTCCTATCTATACTTCAAGAAGTTTGAATGTATAGTGAAGAGACGTACAAAATTTACAGGACTGGAATAGAACATAAAAAGATACCTAGTCCACGATGCAAATTAACTGAGAATGTCACCTTTGTAACATTCAGAATCTTCTTAATGGTTGTAAAGAACTCCATGTTTATTGCAGGTAATGTCTTACTGACTGACAAATTTATTCATTTTTATTGGAACAATTTTTCCCTTCTAAATAAAATAAAAGCTTCAGTGTATGTAAAAGGCACCATTAATGTTGTGTGTGTTAATATGGTTCTTCTGTGGCAGCAGTTAGCAATCTCAAACATCCTATGCAGCTATATTACACAAGTTTGCAAAGGAATGTGTTATGATGCATATGTCGCAGCACTACAGATCTGAAGCTGCTATGAGATACATACACAAAACCCATGAGTGCTATATATAGCATTGCTATCTAAAGTATTTATTGGACTCTGCAGCAAACTACTGTAATTTCAAAATTTGCTCTTTTGAAGGCTAAAACAAGAAGTTAGAAAGCAAAATTTAAAAAAATCAGTGCTCTTCAACAGGACAAACCCAGTCTCTGGGAAAGTAACTAAGCAGATGGCAAGGCAAACTGCAGCAGGTAGGTTTCAATGGAAAAAGTACAAGACAAGGAATTGTTTTTAAATAACAGTTTTTTCATGTTTAGGCTGAATCATGGTTAAGTATTGTGTGTGTTAACCTGGACTGAAGAAAAGGTGGGAAACTATGAAGAACACTCTCAGATCAATAAAACAGGATATCCATTTATATTAGCATGACTCCCCCTCTCCCAAAGGTTTCTATGTAAATGGAAATGTACCATTTTTAAAAATATTATATGATTTTGTTTGAGCAATCATATCACCAAGCCAAGGATTACAAGATCTCATGAAACTGAAGTTCCCTAGAAGTTTTCTAGGGAAAGAGATTAACTTCAGGTAAATAGCTGGAGGGGAAAGAAGCTAGCCATCTTCCCCAGAGTGCATTGCCAGCATTGTACTGGAAATCTCTATTCCTACTCCACTCACAGAGTTCCACATCCCAGGGGATAGGGAATTGCTAGTAACATATCCCACCATTATTTTGAGCAAGATAATACCATCTCCAAATCATATTGCTCTCAGTTTCACACTGGAACCAATTCATCCACAGTGGTTTGTGGGATGAAGAGGACTCTACATAGCATACTGCTAAAGCACTTAGATTCATTAGCTTATAAATGTTAGCTGTAGTACCAGAAGGTGGTAAAAGAGGGAGTGGATAGGTTCTAGCCAAAAACAGGAAGGGGGCTTGAAATAAAGAATCAGCGTCCTACCTTGTGCTTTCTGTATTATAAGCCAACATGTGCTTTAGACCTAAATTTATTCTCAGATCTTAAATGGCTGTTCTTTAGTGAAATGTGATTCTCCAACTGCACTGCATATCATGTATTTACACATTTGCACCTGTACAAAAAATATGTACAGTGAATGTAAATATATAATAGCCACTTTGAGTAACTGGAAAATTCCAATTTCACACAATTCTCACCCACTTGGGTTAAGTCTAAATGATTTTACCACATGCAAGAACTGCAGGAAGGGGACAAGAAAATATTTTAAATTCACACATACATATGGAGAGCCAGTCTGGTATAGTGGTTAAGTGTGCGGACTGTTATCTGGGAGAACCAGGTTTGAATCCCCACTCTTCCACATGCACCTGCTGGAATGGCCTTGGGTCAGCCATAACTATCTCAGGAGTTGTCCCTGAAAGGGCAGCTGCTGTGAGAGCCCTCTCAGCCCCACACACCTCACAGGGTGTCTGTTGTGGGGGGAGAAGATATAGGAGATTGTAAGCAACTCTGAGTCTCTGATTCAGGGAGAAGGGCGGGGTATAAATCTGCAGTCTTCTTCATATTTAATGCTAACACTGGCAGAACTGAAAGAAATGGTGACACAGCACTGACATGCTAGTATATGCACTGCTGTAAGTGTGTAAGCATAATGGGCCAGGAATGAGTGGCACTGGGGGAATGCCAGTAGAGAAGTGAAGCTCAGTTGGTATCCTAAGTGCCCTTGGTTCTTGCTTCTGCTGACATAAACATAGCATTACACCAGGAGAAACTCCTTAAGTATAGACATTCCCAGTGAATTCATTGTCTGTATATGACTTGTCTGTATATGACTCCTGACATACCTCAGAGTCACAGTACATCTTAGAATACTATCTGTACAGCCAATCACAGCTTCTAAATACTATATAAACCCCAGGTAGGAGGCCCACATCTTAGATGATGGGACACAAGCATACATAGTATACACATACATAGTGACAGTTCAGTAATGGGAGCGCTAAAAAAAGGGTGCTTGCTACAAGAAGATAGCACTTTATACATACAGCACATTGCACCAGCATCCAGGGCTTAGAGTATGGTTGTCACTCTTCTAAAGGGAGAGTACTGTACTTCAAAAAATACCATCTAATGGGAGAGGGCTGCCACCACATCTGGATCCATCGCACTAGTACTAACTGCCTAGGATCTGGGTGCATGAGAAAGAAAATATTACATGAGCCGCCTGAAGTACCACCATTGCCATTTACCTGATTGTTTTATTGTTTTAATATTGCTTTTGTTTACTGTTTATTTTATGCTGTTAGCCACCTTGAGTCTGTATAGAACAGGCAGGATATAAATACAACGTAAATAAATAAATAAAAATAAAATACCATTGAAATTTTCCACATAAGGCATCTTCAGTCAATACGCAAATTAACTGTTAAAGTCTCAACTATCTTCAGACTTTGTTTTAATACAAAGCAAGTTTATGCAGTTACAATGCCTCAGTGGTAGGACACCTGCTTTGTACAGCAGAAAGTCCCAGGCACCATCCCTGTTATCATTAAAAGGATCAGGTAGTAGGTGATGTCAATAGCCTCTGACCTGAAGAGCTCTTGTCAGTTGGAGTGAGTAGACAATGCTGATTGATCAGTGCTGTGACTCGGTATAAGGCAGATTTCTGTGCTAATTAATGCTGACACATTTAAAGGAAAGTGAAATAACAGATGGCTTACTGTCCTGCGTAAATAAAAATGTAATTGCAGAACTAACATCTGCTTGGGAGTTAGTGTTAGAGAAGAAGAGATTGCATTTATACCCCACCCTTTACTACCTGAAGTCTCAAAGCAGCTTACAATCTCCTTTCCCTTCTCCTCCTCACAATAAATACCCTGAGAGGTAGGTGGGGCTGTGAGAGTTATCCCAGAACTGCTATTGAACAGAACAGCTCTGAGAGAACTTTTGGCTGACCCAAGGTCACATCAGCAGGTGCATATGAAGGAGTGGGGAATCAACCCAGTTCTCCCAGATAAGAGTTTGCACACTTAACTACTACACCAAATTGGCTCTCATTTTACAGATCTGATATCTAGAGCACAGTCTAGCTTGCAACTGAAGAGCATTATGGCGTATGTAGAAGTGAAGGTTTGGAACCAGATATATAAGTGGCTTGCTCCATATAGAAAAGTATATTGCAACAATGGGTGAATTTTAAGTGTGCATGTTCCCTGTAATAGCTAAATTGTTTGGAGATAAAGTTTTGGTTTCATTCCTAGGTCCTTGAAATGCACCGTATTAGTTCATAGCAACCTGTAGTAGAGTTTTGTTATTTATATTTCAAGGTGGTTCCTTCATGAAGCCTCAGTGTTTGTATCCAGTATGTATGGAGAGTGTTTTGGCCAGAAATGGAGTTGAAGGCTTTGCTCATGCTTCTAGTAAAAGGAACTGGCTTACTCCCTTGTAATATACAGCACAAGTGGAAGATATTATAATACTGATGAAATGGGAACACGAAACGCGTCTATTATATTATTGTAACTAGTTACTTGTTCGCTGTATTAGTAAATCACTATGGGCTCTGTTTATAAGAATTTAATTGTATCTTATAGTTGTCAATGTAGACTTTTGTGTCAAATACATTGATTAAGTCTGAAGCATGTAAATATATTTTAAAATTATTTAAAAGTCTGGTAGCCTATTTATATCACAGACAAGTTGTTTGTTTTTTGTATAAATCCCCAGGTGAAGGCAGGGTTTGGAGGCCCTCCCCCTGCTTCAGGGTCATCAGAAAGCGGGGGGGGGGAATGTCTGCTGGGCACTCCATTATTCCCTATGGAGACAGATTCCCATAGGAGATAATGGAAAATTTGATCCACAGGTATCTGGGCTGTTTTTTGAGGTAGAGGCACCAAATTTGGAAGTAAGCCAGTTCCTTTTACACCTCCCCCCAAAATACCCTCCAAGTTTCAATGGACCAGGAGATCCAATTCTATGAGCCCCCAAAGAAGGTGCCCCTATTCTTCATTACTTCCAATGGAGGGAAGGCATTGAAAAGGTGTGCGGTCCCTTGAAATGTGATGAGCAGAACTCCCTTTGGAGTTCAATCATACTTGTCACACCCTTGCTCCTGGCTCCACCCCCAAAGTCCCCAGATATTTCTTGAATTGGACTTGGCAACTCTACATCAGGATCCTGGAGAGAAATAAAAGCCTGCTTAAAATTCAGGCTTACTAACACAGCAAATATACATAACATGCCCACTAACAGTGAACACAGCAAATACACAGAAGTAAATGAGTAGCACCCTGTTGTTACTCATAACAACAGGAGTCCACTGTAAATTCATACGTTTGTATTTCAACATTTAACTATGATGACAATGAACAACTTCAAAATATTTGTTATATGACGAACTCATGGTCCTTCTTCCCTACATAGAACATACCCTCCTATATGCAGAAATATGGCAGCTTTCACAACTCTGCTATTCTCAGCTTGTCTGTGTTGAAATATGAGCAGAACCACTTGTACCCGTCATTCCTTATTTACCAATATAAATCTTTACTGCTTGTCATACTGAAAGTTTGTGAATTTAAGTGTCTAATTCTAAATCATCTGTTTTATATGACAAAGTAGCATACTTTATCAGTGCTTAAATGCTAACCTGGGTACACATACAAATTATTTCCATTTTTATTAAAGTCTGAATGTATTTGTTTAGGTATTTAAAGTATGCATATCTGCGTGTATAAATAAATGGAATTCTTGGACCAGAATCTGCTCTGTGTAATTAAGTAAATTACCCTAGGAGCAGTCACTTCTTCTTAATGAATCACAGCAATGCAAAACAACTCAGAACGATATTTACATATTTCCAAAAACTATGTATTAACAAAGGTGGTAAAGCAGGGGAATGAAGGAAGTAGTGGAGAGTAATGCCTTCTTTCTGGAAACTCTAAAAAATGCAGAATCAAACAGCAAGTAGCTCTTCTTCATCGGGCTTTTAAAAAGAACTTTATCCACATTTGTTACCTGAGATCTCTCAACTGAAGACAAAATGACCTAACATTAAGAACAAGCCTTTGCCCTTCACAAATTTTTTAAAACTTGGACTAATATACTTTCCCTTGTAATAGAACAATGTTTGAGTCCAGTGGCACCTTTAAGACCAACAAAGCTTTATTCAAGGTATGAACTTTTGTGTGCACACACATTTCTTCAGATACAATGAAATGGAAGAAAACATTCAAACTTATAGACAGAAACTGAACAGCAAATTAGCATATAACATAATGAAGATAGCATCATAGAGTTGGAAGGTACCTCTAGGGTCATCTAGTTCAACCCCCTGCACAATGCAGGAAACTCACAAACATCTCCCCCTAAATTCACAGGATCTTCATTGCTGTCAGATGGCCATCTAGTCTCTGTTTAAAAACCTCCAAGGAAGGAGAACCCACCACCTCCCGAGGAAGCCTGTTTCACTGAGGAATCACTCTAACGGTCAGGAAGTTCTTCCTAATATTGAGCCGGAAACTCTTTTGATTTAATTTCAACCCATTGGTTCTGGTCCTACCTTCCGGGGCCACAGAAAACAATTCCACACCATCCTCTATATGACAGCCCTTCAAGTACTTCACATATCACCTCTCAGCTGCCTCCTCTCCAGGTTAAACATTCCCAGCTCCTTCAACCTTTCCTCATAGGACTTGGTCTCCAGACCCCTCACCATCTTCGTTGCCCTCCTCTGGACCTGTTCTAGCTTGTCTATAACCTTCTTAAAATGTGGTGCCCAAAACTGAACACAACACTCCAGGTGAGGTCTTACCAGAGCAGAGTAAAGCGATACCATCACATCATGTGGTCTGGACACTATACTTCTGTTGATACAGCCCAAACTTGCATTTGCCTTTTTAGCCACCACATCACACAGTTGACTCATGTTCAGCGTATGATCCACTAAGACCCCTAGATCCTTTTCACACACACTACTGCTAAGACAAGTCTACCCCATCCTATATCCATGCATTGGATTTTCCCTACCGAAATGCAGAACTTTACATTTATCCCTGTTAAAATTCATTTTATTGGTTTTAGCCCAGTTTTCCAGCCTGTCAAGGTCATCCTGTATCCTGTTTCTGTCTTCTTCTGTGTTTGCAACCCCTCCCAATTTAATATCATCTGCAAATTTAATAAGCATTCCCTCTATTCCTTCATCCAAATCATCGATAAAGATGTTGAACAAAACAGGTCCCAGGACAGATCCTTAAAGTACTCCACTTGTCTCTCCTCTCCAAGAGGATGAGGAACCATTCACAAGCACTCTTTAGGTGTGATCTGTCAACCAGTTACAAATCTACCTAACGGTAACAGGATCCAAACCACATTTTACCAACTTGTCAACAAGGATAGTATGTAGAACGTTATCAAAAGCCTTACTGAAATCAAGATAAAGGATGTCTACTCTACAGCATTCCCCTGATCCTGCAAAGTAGTCACTTTCTCAAAAAAAGAGATCAGGTTAGTCTGAAATGACTTGTTCTTGAAAAAACCATGCTGGCTCTTAGTAATCACATCCATTCTTTCTAAATGTTCCATGGACCGACTATTTGATTATTTGTTCTAACACTTTTCCAGGTATAGACATCAAGCTAACGGGTCGGTAATTACCCAGATCGTCTTTTTTCCCCTTTTTGAAGATGGGGACAACATTCGCCCACCACCAATCTTCCAGCACCTCTCCTGTTCTCCAAGAATTCTCAAAAATAATAGCCAGAGGTGCAGAAATTACATCCGCAAGCTATGCAGATGTAATACATCCGCAAGATATAAGTAGCTTCATCATTTTAGATGCTTATTTGCTGTTCAGCTTCTGTTTATAAGCTTGAATGGTTTCCTTCCATTTAATTATGGCCCTTTTCAGGCAGCCTATTTATTTCATTATAGTAACTAGCTACTAAAGGGATTTTTCTGTCATTTCAGACAGACCTGTTTTAGTAACTGGCTCTAACTGAATTTATTTACCTTTTCAGACAAACATTTTCCTCTTCTTCAGGAAGCATGCCTGAGCTGTTCTTGACAAAAAAAAAAACTACCTTTCTGAAGTAGTGTGTATTTACATGAAAACTCTTACCTTGAATAAAATTTTGTGTGTCTTAAAGTGCCAGTGGACTCTTAACTTTAATCTGTTGCTTCAGCCCAACACAGCTACCCACCTGTATCATACTTTGCCTTGTGTTTCACTCCCCTGTACAATGATCCCAATAAATTGAAATCCAGTACCCTTGGGTAAAAAGAAAATAAATAGATGTACATATTAAGATATGAGCAGAATAATACAGTGACTGTGTAGGCAACACCATGAGTTTAGAGCATAACTGGAGTTTAGAGCACTTGAGTTTAGGACATATGTAACTGGAATCACCCTTTGTACAGAAACTGGTTTGCCTGCTATTTTTTCTAGAAAGGCATGTATGCTTATCAGATACAAGCCACTCAGACAGCCAGAAAAATGAACCTGTTGATTTTTTGGCAACTATACATGCATTAAAAGTAAATGAGCACTTCTAAGAAGCAGCAGTTGGGAAACAGTAAAAATGGAAGGAAATTAAATCCTAAATCATGGTTACATGTCATCAGGATTTGAGCAGGTCTTGATTTACAAGGGTGTTAAAGGCTGTTTTGTGGATACCAAGCTATCAAGCATTCATCTACAGATTCCACATTTGTCCAGATTATCATGTGATATGTGAAGCTGCCCAACAGAGATGCTGAGTCATCTTGGGAACATGTTATAATAGCCTCTTCTTGATTCAGAACAATATTCACTAAAGTAATATTGCCTTTTGCATGTATAGTGAGTGGAAATTACCAATTTACCCCCTACCAACAGTTGGTGACAGCATAATCCTTGGTCCACATACTGTAAATTTATATGTCTGAAGTACTCAATTGATCATACCTTGGATAGTTATACACATTCTTTTATCCCAAAATACTATCTTATGTCATGAGTGGCTAGTTTAATGCTCCATTCTCGATTCAGAAACAGCAAATGTTCACCACTACAGTTACTGCTGAAACAAAATGAAAGGTACTGAGTAAACTATTCCAGGAATTGTAAATATGACTTCATTAAAAATTTTAAAACTTATTTTAAAAAATATTTTAAAGAATGTTGTTAACATACGGTTTCAGCCACTAAAGAACATTTTCTAATGACGAATACCGTTTTCCAAAACTAATTGCCCATTGCTTTCTTTTTTGCCACTATCTTTTCCCTATATCTGTATTAATCTACTTCCAGTAAATTCTGGAAGGAAGTTTTGGTTGGGGGAACAGCACTTTACAGTGGAAGATGATAAAAATTATTTATATGAGCACTGTTCTGCCTGCATGAGATGGGATGCTCCTCACATTATTATGATAACAGCACATGTTAAAATTGGAAAGAAGGGAAATCAAATGAAGCCTAATCAAATCCTATTGCCGGATTAATTTGAATAAATTAATTTTAATATCCCACAGTTATGTACATGAGAATGGATCCACATTTTGTATAAAATTTGTTTTTAATGTAACTGGGTAATAGGTATGTTTGTGCTACTGCAAAGAATTATCTTTTATTCATATGTGTTTTGCAAATATGCATATTTGTAATATGTATATATGTTTTACAAATCTTATATTGTTATTATTTCATGAATCTTACTCTCAAGGTGTGAATTTTGCTTTTTCTCTAGAAAGCAAAGATTTTTTTATTATACAATAACCTAACACAATACAAGTATTGGATTTAAACTAAGCATTATTTCCCTTTCTTTCCTGAGTGTGGTCTTACATCCTCCTTATGTATTTCACTATTATCTCTGTAGGTCATGATTTCTTAGGGCTGCCAGACTCCAGGTGGGGCCTGGAGATCTCCTGCTTTTACAATTGATCTCCAGCTGGCAGAAATCAGCTCCCCTGAAGAAAATGGCTGCTTTGAAGGGTGGACTCTATGGCATTGTGCCATGATGAGATCCCTCCCCTCCCCAAACCTCACCCTCTCCCAGCTCCAGCCCCAAAGTCTCCAGGTATTTTCCAATGCAGACCCAGCAACCCTTTGATTCTTTCAAATACAAACTGCAGCATAACTCAGAAAACAATATGTTTTTGCTGTAAGAGAAATAAGTTCTCAAAAAAATTGAGTTAAATTTTGAGTGAAAATCTGTTCACAGCAGTTTGGGGAGGTGTGTCCTTTCAGAACCCTAACTTCATGTTCTTCCTTTGGAAGTGGAGAAAGCCTCCAAGGGCTGATTGTCCCAAGCAATAGTGGATGGAGCATGGAAAGGCAGTGAGGGCCAATGTTCCCTCTGTTATGTCCTGCATTCTAATCCCTATGTACAGCACAGCGCATGCTACAGAGGCGACCAGTGGAACCCCACTGGTCCCCGAACATAGCTTGCTAATACGCACCACCAATCAAGATCTGTGGCAGGAAATTTAACTGACCAGGATTGGACCTGGCCTCATGGAGGGTTGTTCCGGGGCATGTATATAATCAGGACCCGGCCCGCCATTCTCTCTCATGTGATGTACCCGCTAATAAAGTATGTTGCCTTCAACACGTCTCGTCACTGAGTACATTACACTGGCGACGAAGGTGGGATCTAGCTAGGTGACTCCCCAAGTGGGAAGTCGCTGACCTGGCTGGAGACGAGGAAGGCACGAAGCCGCAAGAGACAGAAGTGCCGGCCGCCACCATGGCGAACCCGAGTGTAACGACGGGCCATCTTGCTGAGTTCGACCCCGCCAACTCCGAGAGGTGGGAGACCTACACGGAGAGGGTTGAATGCTATCTACGTGCAAACATGATTACCGACAACAGCCGCATGAGGGACGTACTCCTGAGCGTCTGCGGGGAGGCCACCTTCGAGATCGCCAGAGGTCTCTTGGCCCCTGCGAAGCTCACCAAGAGAATGTACGGGGAGATCGTCAGACTCCTCACCGGGCATTTCTTGCCCCAGCCTTCCATCATCGCCCGCCGATTCCTCTTCCACAAGAGAGATCAAGGGCCTGGAGAAACGGCTGCCATCTACCTGGCCGCTCTCCGCCAGATTGCAGGGAATTGCGGTTTTGACAAGCGGGAGGAAGCCTTGAGAGACCACTTCGTATGGGGCCTCCGAGACGAAAGGCTGCAGCAAAAGCTCTTCGCAAAGGAGGAACTCACACTTCAACAAGCTTTCAACAAAGCAACCGCGTTTGAAAGAACCATCAAAGCATACAACAACCCGCGAGGAGAAGTCCACCAGGAAGAGATGGCGCTCGGCGACCCAGAGGACGAAGAGGCCTTCCAGCTCCGCCACCAACAAGGAATGGGCCCGAGAGCCCCCACACGGCAATGAGCCACAGAGAGACCAACCAACAGCAAGTGTGCTAGCTGTGGCGACCCCCACAAGAGATGGGACTGCCCCTATAGCAACATGGACTGCAGGAACTGCGGGAAGGTGGGCCACATAGCGCGGGCTTGCCGGGCCAAGGCCAGTGTAATGTACTCAGTGACAAGACGTGTTGAAGGCAACATACTTTATTAGCGGGTACATCACAAGAGAGAGAATGGTGGGCCGGGTCCCGATTATATACATGCCCCGGAACAACCCTCCGTGAGGCCAGGTCCAATCCTGGTCAGTTAAACTTTCCGCCACAGATCTTGATTAGCATATTAGCGAGCTACATTCGGGGACCAGTGGGGTTCCACTGGTCGCCTCTGTAGCGTGCGCTGTGCTGTACATAGGGATTAGAATGCAGGACATAACACCTCTAAGCTGTGGAGTCATGTTAGCAAAAATTCTATTTTGTGAGCTACTGGCATTAAAGTTGTGAGCTACTGCATAAAATTAGTTTGCTCTGGGACCATTTTTCGTGAGCTAAGACAAAAATGAGTGAGCTGTGGGCTACAAAACTGTGAGCTAGCTCACACTAATTCAGCTTACAGGGAACACTGGTGAGGGCTTATTTAAACCCTTTCAGCCTCAGGCGATGAAGGTGTTTGGGCTGTTCCTGTATCAGAGCCAGCATAAAGAGAGGGCCAGAAGGGAAAAGCAGGGAGCACTGAAGCAGTGTTGCCTTTAAGTTGAGTCAGTGTGAGCTAGCTTACAGTTTTTTAGCCTCCAGCTCACATATTTTTGTCTTAGCTCAGGAAAAGGCTCCAGAGCAAGGTAATTTATGCAGTAGCTCACAATTTTAATGCTAGTAGCTCACAAAGTAGAATTTTTGCTCACAAGACTCCACAGCTTAGAGGGAGTATTGCTATCAAGAGAGGAGGAGGACCCAAGTGAGCACAAGAGCACAACCTTCTATCTCCACATTGGAGGCATGAGGGACCTGGTGTCATGAAACAGCCTGGCCCTGGAGACAGCTCTGACTCCTCTGATAATGAACAGCTAGATTCCATGCCTATCAGCTACCAGCCAGCTGCAGCTGAGCAATCAGACGAGGAATCACAGCTGGAAATCTATATGATGTGTATGTTTCATCCCTCACCCAAAGCTGACAGTTCACAGCCAGTCAGCTACCCTGTCTCCTCCAGGATCCCCAGATCCTCAAGAGCAAAGTCAATGCAGGTGTAGAGGGGACGGAAGTCAGGATGCTTCTGAGCTCACCACCAGCAATCCGTTGCAAAGGAAGGAGAAACATCACCAGAGGAGACATGAAGCAGCTGTTGCTGGCATGCTATAGGGCTCAAAGCGTATAAAAGTATGGGGAGGAACTCTTCAGCTTGGCTTCAGTATGTTCCCTTAGACAGGACTGGATCGACATGTTTTTTGAGGGAGGGCAAAATTAAAAAATGATACCCTCTTATGGGCCATTCTATCTTATGGTTCCATAGAATACAATTTGGGGGGCCCCCTCAGTCGGTGCCCTGGGGCAAGCACCCCCCTCTGCCCCCCCCCTAGATCCGGCCCTGCCCTTAGACACTGGCCTACTTCTGTATCTTGCTTTCTGGAAAACTGTCCTTGGCCTCACCAGACTACTCTCATGTAATTATGGGCTCCATTTATTAAACTCTGGCATTCTACCTTCAATAACCAGCTCCAGCTATCTGCCTGTGTTAACACTGTGAATGCTGACATCTGCCTGAAGCAGAATACCTGGAGGCCCAAACCTCACCTTTAGCTGGAAACCAGGAGGAAGCTCCAGTCTCTTCTCTGGTCCAGTACCCCTTTTGGCCCTACATCACTATGGCTGCCTGTCCCTGCAGCAATCCAGTGTGACTCAAGCCTCCCACATAAAGAGAAGGGGGAAATTGAGATTTTATAACTTCATCTATGTTGGTAAGCATATTTCTCAAACACATGTTCCCTAGTTAATGTCATATGAGGACAAAGGACACTTGCAGGAAAGTATTTAGGAGGCAGAAAGCAAATGCTTAACACTTTCCCCATCTTCTGATTCTCCCACACTACATATTCTACTGGGCTTTTTGACCATAGCTAGGCTTATTTTCAGTGCTAAAGCCAACAAGGGCCAGGGACAGAGATCCATTACATATTGCTGGTATTTTATATTTAATAAAACATGTACACCCCAACTTTTTTTGTAATTCAAGTAGATATACAATAATAGATAAAAACATTTCCAATAAAAACGAAAATAAAACAGACTCCAAACCTCTGCTCCCCCTCCCCCTTTAAAAAATGCCTGCAAATTCAAGAACTTTGCTTAACAAATTATAATTTGACATATTTTTGAAATTAATTTTTAATTCATTTTGGGCCAATTTAACATACAGCTATTTTCTAGTTTAAATTGCTTTACTTAAGGGAGTTAACAGTGCCATCCTAAACTGAATTAATCCCTTCAAAGGCCATTGATTTCCCTTAATTTAGAAAGAAGTAATTCTGCTTAGGATAACACCGTGAAATTCTTTCATTGGTGCAAGGCACATTCCATCAACACAAAGCACATTGCATCAATGTGAGAGAGTGTTGCCATCAGCAAAATCACCTTGCACCAACAGAATGTACCATCTTTAGCTGTGCACAGTGGTAGGATACAACCCTGTGTTTAGCCCTTTCTATACTCAGATTTGATCCAGGTTTTTTGAGCACTTAATCCACCTGCTTTTGTTGTTCTTTGCAACCCCATGGACAAAGTCACACCAGGCCCTCCTGTTTTCCACTATCCTCCGAAGTCTGCTCAAATTTGTGTTTGTTACATCAGTAACGCTGTCCAGCCATTTCATCTTTTGCCGTCCCCTTCTTCTTTTGCCTTCTGTCTTTCCCAGCATCAGGATGTTCTCCAGTGAGTGCTCCCTTCTCATTTGGTGGCCAAAGTATTTGAGCTTCAGCTTCAGCATCTGACCTTCCAGGCAACAGTCAGGGTTGATTTCCCTTAGGACTGACTGATTTGATCTTCTTGCAGTCCAAGGGACTCTCAAGATTCTTCTCCAGCACGACATCTCAAAAGCATCTATTCTTCTGCATTCGGCCTTCCTTATGGTCCAGCTCTCACAGCCATACATTACCACTGGGAATACCACTGCTTTGACTATACAGACTTTTGTTGGCAGGGTGATGTCTCTACTTTTTATTATACTGCCCAGGTTCGCCATAGCTGTTCTCCCAAGGACAGGGGCGTAGCTAGGGCTTTGGGGGCCTGGGGCCCAAGATTTATGTGGGCCCCCCTATGTGTGTGCACACCGCCAGAAACAGGATATGATGTCACTTCCGGTGATGTCACTTCCGCAGGATGGCCACCACTTGCGAGGGAGCCCTGCTGGAAACAGGAAGTGATGGAGGTGGAGGTGGAAAAAAAGCAACTTCAACTTTAAATGTGTTCTCCGAGCTGGCCGATGGGGGGGGGCTTTAAGAGCCACGCAATGTGTGTGAAAGAGCCAACATACCATATATATGTTTTAAACACCTGCAACGATGAAGGTTCCAGACCAAAATCCCGGCAGACTTGCGCAATGGCAGATCTACCGGCTGGCTGCGCCGGCGGGGCCAGAGAGACCGGCTCTGCGGTCGGGAGGCACCGGCGCCACGGCCACCCCCTCCCCGGCTCCCGCTCTATGACCTCAGCGGCCGGCAGCAGCGCAGGCCCCTTGCGCGCCGTGTGGAGCGCAGCAGCGCGCTCCCTCGGCTGCCTCGCCGGAGGCAAGGACCAGTTCGCCCTAGCAACTGGCGGCGCCTCCTCGTGGCGCACAGGGCAGGCCCTTGGGCTCGCAGGCGGGCGGAGAGAGCCCCCCTGTTGGAGCAGCGTAGCATGGCCCCGGCAGCCGCCCACCTCGGCCCCGGCTGCCTCCGGCGCTAGGCGGCGGCGGCGCCCAGCTCCTCTCCTCGCCTATGATCGCCAGCATGAACGTGGCGCTCCAGGATCTCGGTAGCAACGTGAGTGGCAGCGGCGGGGACGCCAGGCAGCCGGCTTCTGAGGGGCCCCTTGGCATTGCCAAGGGGCCCCCCAGACCTGGGGCGACCCGCCCCCCCTCCCTACACCACTGCCCAAGGAGCAAACATCTTTTAATTTCATGGCTACAGTCACCATCTGCAGTGATCTTGGATACCAGAAATGTGAAGTCTGTCACTACTTCCATGTCTTCCCCTTCTATTTGCCAAGGTGTGATGGCACCGGATGCCATGATCTTAGGTTTTTTTTATGTTGAGTTTTAAGGCTACTTTTGTGCTCTCCTCTTTCACCCTCAGCAAGAGGTTCTTTACATTCTCTTCACTTTCTGCCATTAGAGTGGTGTCATCTGCATATCTGAGGTTGTTGATGTTTTTCCCAGCAATCTTAATTCCGGCTTCTGCTTCATCCAAGCCAGCATTCCACATAATGTACTCTGCATATAAATTAAATAAGCAGGGTAGCAATATACATCCTAGTTGAACTCTTTTTCCTATTCTAAACTAATCAGTTGTTCCATATCCCATTCTGACAGTTGCTTCTTGACCCTTATACAGGTTTCTCAGGAGACATGTGAGGGGGTCCGGTACTCCCATCTCTTTAAGGACCTGCCACAGTTTGTTGTGATCCACACAATCAAAGGCTTTAGCGTAGTCAATGAAACAGAAATAGACGTTTTTCTGATACTCCCGTGCTTTCTCCATAATCCAGCAAATGTTGGCAATTTGATCGAGTTCCTCTACCTCTCTGAAACCCAGCTTGAACTTCTGGTAGTTCCTGATCTACATACTGCTGAAGCCTAGCTTGTAGGATCTTTAACATGACCTTGCTGGCATGTGAAATGAGTGCAATGGTGCGATAGTTTGAACATTCCTTGGCATTATCCTTCTTTGGGATTGGAATATAAACTGACCTTTTCCAATCCTGTGGCCACTGTTGCATTTTCCAAATTTGTTGACATAATATGTCAACACTTTAACAGCATCATCTTTTAGGACTTTGAATAGCTCAACTGGGATACTGTCATCTCCACTCGTTTTGTTGTTAGTAATGCTTTCTAAGGCCCATTTGACTTCACACTCCAGGATGTCTGGCTCATGGTCAGCGATTTCACTGTCATGGTTGTTAAGGACATTGAGATCCTTCTTGTATAATTCTTCTGTGTATTCTTGCCACCTCTTCCTGATCTCTTCTGCTTCTGTTAGGTCCCTACTGTTTTTGTTCTTTATCATGGCCATCTTTGCATGAAACGTTCCCTTGATTTCCCAATTTTCTTGAAGAGATCTCTTGTCCTTCCCATCCTATTATTTTCCTCTATTACTTTGCATTGTTCCTTCAGGAAGGCCTCCTTATCTCTCCTTCCTATTCTCTGAAAATTTGCATTCAGTTGGGTGAATATTTCCTTTTCACCTTTGCCTTTTACTTTCCTTCTTTCTTCAGCAATTTGTAAAGCCTCATCAGACAGCCACTTTGCTTTCTTGCATTTCTTTTTCTTTGGGATGGTGCTGATTGCTGCCTTCTGTACAGTGTCACGAACCCCTGTCCATAGGTCTTCAGGCACTCTGTCTAGCAACTCTAGTTCCTTAAACCTATTCTTCACTTCCACTGTATATTCATAAGGGATGTGATCAAGGTCAAACCTGAATGGTCTAATGGCTTCCCCAGTTTTCTTCAGTTTAAGTCTGAATTTTGCAATTAGTAGCTCATGATCTGAGCCGCAGTCAGCTCCAAGTCTTGTTTTTGCTGACTGTAAGGAGCTTCTCCATCTTTGACTGCAGACTTTATAATCAATCTGATTTCTGTGTTGCCCATCAGGAGATGTCCATGTGTAGAGTTGCCTTTTAGGTTGTTGGAAGAGGGCATTTGCTATGACCAGTTTGTTCTCTTGACAAAACTTTATTAGCCTTTGCCCGGCTTCATTTTGTTCTCCAAGGCCAAACTTGTCAGTTGTTCTGGTTAGCTTTTGACTTCCTACTTGGGCATTCCAGTCCCCTATGATGAGGAGGACATCTTTTTTTGATGTTAATTCTAGAAGGTGTTGTAGATCTTCATAGAACTGGTCCACTTCAGCCTCTTCTGATTAGTGGTTGGGGCATAGACTTGGATTACTTTGATAGTGAATGGTTTGCCTTGGATATGAACTGAGATCATTCTGTCATTTTTGAGATTGTATCCCATTACTGCCTTCCTCAATCTTTTGTTAACTATAAAGGCCACACCATTTCTTCTACGGGACTCTTGCCCACAATAATAGATGTAGTGATCCTCTGAGTTAAATTCACCCATTCCCATCCATTTTAATTCACTGATTCCCAAGATGTCGATGTTCAGTCTTTCCATCTCTTATTTGACTACATCCAGATTACCTTGATTCATAGATCGTGCATTCCACGTTCCAATGCAGTATTGTTCTTTGCAGCATCGGACTTTCCTTTCACCATCAGACACATCCACAGCTGAGTGTCCTTTTGGCTTTGGCCCAGCTGCTTCACTCTTTCTGTGGTTACTGGGACTTGCCCTCCACTCTTCCCCAGTAGCATATTGGGCACCTTCTGACCTGAGGGGCTCATCTTTCAGCACCATATCTTTTAGCCTTTTGTTACTGTCCATGGGGTTTTCTTGGCAAGGATACTGGAGTGGTTTGCCATTTCCTTCTCCAGGGGATCACATTTTGTCTGGGTTCTTAGCTGTGGCCTGTCCATCTTGGTGACCCTGCATGGCATAGTCCACAGCATCACTGAACCGCGCAAGCCCTCTTGCCACATCAAGGCAGCAATCCATGAGAGGGAATCCACCTGCTACAAATCCATATTATCTAGTTCTGCATAATTTGTTCTTCTTTTAAAATTTTGGTTTGCACCTTTTGTGGAGTTTTAATTCAGTATTTGCATAATGGTTCTCTTTATTGTCCCTCATGTCCTCCCAACTCTGGTTCCCAACAATACGGGCACGGATCAGATTATAAAGAGGAAGAGGAACACTGCTGTTCATTGTTAACAGAAAACATAAGGAAGAAAGTGGAAATTGAATTTCCTTTGTAAACTTTTATGGCTGTCTTCCAGACTGTCCTTCTTTTCATCTGTATTTCTATCCTCCCCCTCCCCCCACCCCAATCACAATGCTGGTTATTCCTTTGAGGAGGTGGGTGTGTTGGCACTAAGAGGATGGAAGAAGGAAAGCGTTTTGGCAGGAACTGCTGCAGGTCATTCATTCTGTGGCTAATTAGTTGCCTAGCAACTTCCAGAATCAGTGCACTGGCAATAGCTTTAGGGAGGAGTTTGAAAAACCCGGAGAGAAAGTTCTATAATTAGGACCTAGATTCAGATCTGGAGAAAGGTCCGGGTCAAAACAGGTTTTGAGAACATCATGGCAACAGCAGAGTGGAGGTGGAGCTGGCATGCATTCTACAAAACAAATGTGGAAACTGTAAGAAACTGTGAGGCAAGGCAGAACTAAAGGCTAAATCATTATAACTGAACTGAATAATTATAACTTAATCATTATAACTGAATCAAGAACATCAGAGTAATCAAAAACACACATCTTGGTTTTAATGATTGATCTGTATGATTGATCTTATTGTGTAATTTGTTTTTAATGTTTTGTGTGGTTTAATTTGCTGTTGTTAGCCACCCTGAGCCTGTCAGGGGAGGGCAGGATATAAATCTGATAAAATAAATAAATAAATTGGAAGATTACTTCAGAATGCGGAGAAAGGGAGGATTAAACTGTTAGTGCAGAAAGGGCCATTGTGAGCATGGCTTCAAAGGAAGTAAGGAGCAAATTTTAAAGCTAATTAAAGAGATTTTTTTCTTTAAAGCAGGTAAAAGATTCTTTAAAACTGTTCTTAATTACCTAAATGCAGACATTTTGCAACTCCTTTGACAGCCTCCCCCAATAAATGTACCTTTCCAGTAAGGAAAGTTATCTCTGTCTTTGCAAATTTATTATATTGCTGAAGGCCTTCACGGCCAGAATTCATTAGTAGTTGTAGATTTTCCGGGCTATATGGCTGTGGTCTTGGCATTGTGAGACCTGATGTTTCGCCAGCAACTGTGACTGCCATCCTCAGAGGTATAATCCAGCAAACTGGAATTCTCTCTGGGTCAAAGTGAGAAGAAGATGGTAGACAGGTAATTTATATCTACTCAGGAAGGTGGGGTAGGGCTGAGTCATTATCTTGTAGGAGCTTCCCAGACTATGACATGCTAATGGAGGAGACTTCCTGAGGAGGTTCTTTTGTAAATGGATTGGCTATTGAAATTCTAATCTTATTTGTAGTGCTGTTGTAAAATGTAGAGCATTTTGTGTTTTTCAGGACTGGAAACCAAGCCCTATTCATAGCCTAACTCGAACAGAACACAGTATCTTATTCCAAAACTGTAATACTGGCCAACACATCCAATTACCGTGTTAGATTACACAGGGAAGCCATTGAAATCCATAAACAAAAACACAATTTCAACGGGAAGGAAGAGAGTTTAAAAATGAATAGGGCATGGTTTCCAGTCATTTTTTAATTCCCCCCTTCAAAAAACCATGTAGATCCGGTCCTGAATTATTCACAGCGTTTTCTTGTGTATCTCAACACGTACACTGTGTGTATAATATGTATAGTCATTGTTGGCTCTCCTTTTACTATAATTTCATGTTAACATTATGCCATGATTACATTTGTTTATCTCATATTCCTGTAATTTATTTTAATAGAAAATACAGACAGGAAATGGAATATCACAGAAAATATCACTGTGATGTATCTGCAGGACCACCTCTCCCCATATGTCCCCCAAAGAGCTTTTACGCTCATCTGAACATCAGCTTCTGGTAATCCCTGGCCCAAATAAATACTCAACTGTATCCTGGCCCAAAGAAATACATCTGTCTAACCTCAACCAGGGTCAGAGCCTTTTCAGCTCTGGCCCCAGCCTGGTAAAACATGCTCCCACTTGAGATCAGGGCCCTGCAGAATCTATTACAATTCTGCATGGCCTGCAAAAATAAGTTGTTCTGCCAGGCCTTAGGTTGGGGCAGCAGATGTCTAATTATATCAGCCTCCCCTGCTCAAGCTTGCCTATGCTGAGCCTTATGGCATTGCTGTGTCCCTGATGGCAATTTGGCCCACCTGTTCAATTATTGCCCCCTGGCACTTGCACAGTATGCACTTTGGGCATATGAAATTATCTGGGTTGCCATCATGTTTTAAATGTTTTAGTATTTAAACTGGTATTAGATTTAAATGGGGCTTATAATGTTTTTATATCTATAGTTTTATTTATGGCTGTAACCCGCCCTGAGGCTGCTCATGGGGGAGGGCAGGATAGAAATTGCATTAAAAAGTATATAAACAAATGTATGAATTAGATATATAACACTACTTATAATAAAACTGCTACATTTTGATAAAATACTATTATTGGTTATAAAACATAAATTTATACATGCATACAATTATGAGAATGGGTTTTACACATCATTTCCAGCTATTTAAACAATTAAATGACATCCATTGTTATTTTTTTTTAATTTGATGGCCATTGGAGAAACAAGATACATTCTTGTGTGTATAAGTGACAAGAGATTACTTCATTACAAAATACATAGGTTAAACACAGCATTCCTGGGTGTTGTGGCAAACAAGGAAATGTTTGCCAAAGCTTTCATAGTCGCCATAACTATCTAAATATTGGACTGGGACAGAAAGGAGCATTAATAACGCTGAATTCATGCATGCCACCTAAGAAGCTCTCTAGCCATTCTGTTCCTGTTGAGGTAACACATGAAAATCAGAAAGGCAGTTCTAATTATGTGAGTTTCAAGTTTATGATGCATGAAAATATCAGCATTTTAAATTTCAATTTAATTTTAAATTTCTGTATCAGTTGGTGACCATAGAGGAGGAATGATTCTTTCATTTATTTTAAAAGATTCTGTTCCACTCTTTACACTAAAGTTTGTGCCCAAGATATCTTACAAATCTACAGCCATTGAAAACATAAATATATCATTTATAAAAAAGCAGAAATAATAAACAGTAAAAATAATCAGCAAACAACAGCATAGTCAAGAACACTAAGTGATATTAATAACATTCTCTTAGTTCAAGGTGATTGTTGCTTACCATTAAAAACTTCACTTTAGGACATGTAAATCAGAGGGAGGAGGGTTGTTTGGGAGTCTAGGTGCACAGTTCAAGCTTTTGTTGAAGCTTTGAGGTTATTTGTTTCTGGGATTGTAGTTTAATTGCTTCCATTGCTGCTGATTCATCTGGTATTACTTTTGCATACACTAAAGAGATTGGTAAGAGGGTGGGAAATAATGCACACAAGAATTCTTTCACAGGTACTGGCATACAGCACAGACTTGATGGTAAAATGTTCCTTATTTCATTCCTGGGACTAAGTGCTAATGCTTCAAAAACTTTGCAACAAGAGCCTTGGACTGCTAGTGTGCCAGCGGGAGCCTGGAACCGCTACAGGTTAACAAAACATGAATCTGATAATCCTCATGCTGAATTTCAACAGTTGAGTATTTCATGACATAATTCCAGAGCACAAGGGATAAACTCTTTCTGGAAAGGTTAACACACCCAAACAACAACAAAAAGTCCCATCTATTACAGGCTGCTGTTTGCAGCCACACAGTGACAAAATAGACTAAATAATACCTTTGCAATAGAGGTGGGCATATAGATCACATCTTCAGCATGTCATTTGAAAGATCAAAAGAAAACAAAAATGTCTTATTTTTTCCTGTGAAACACCTGCCTGCTGGTACGCGGTTTCTGAGTCACTTGGAAAAACTTGAAACAGATGGTTCTTCTTCTGTTGCTATATGCATCTGCTTTGAAAGCAGCCATGCTTTTTAAATGTAAAAATCTTATTATCCAGGTGTTTTGGGTTTAGTGTGTTCTAAATCAGTTTAGAAGCTTTCTTTCTTTCTTTCTTTCTTTCTTTCTTTCTTTCTTTCTTTCTTTCTTTCTTTCTTTCTTTCTTTCTTTCTTTCTTTCTTTCTTTCTTTCTTTCTTTCTTTCTTTCTTTCTTTCTTTCTTTCTCTTTCTTTCTTTCCTTCTTTCTTTCCTTCTTTCTTTCCTTCCTTCTTTCTTTCCTTCTTTCTTTCCTTCCTTTTTAATTCTAAAGAATTATATCCAATAATACAAATTATATATCTAGATAGGATTGACAGATCTGTCAGGAAATATCTGGAGATTTTGGGGGGCAGAGCCAGAAGCAGGGCTGTGACCAGCACAATTGAACTCCAATGGGAGTTCTGGCTGTCACATTTAAAAGGATCACACTCCTTTTAAATGTGACCTCCGTTGTAAATAATAAAGGAACTGGACTCCCTGGTACAATCTTTTTGAAACTTGGGGAGAGGCACCAGATGCTATGCTAAAAATCTGGTGCCTCTACCTAAAAAACCAGCCCTTCTGAGCCCCAGATACCCACAGATTGATTCTCCATTATACCCTATGCTATAGGGACCGTCTCCATAGGATATCATGGAGTGCCCAGTGGCATCACACACACACACACACACACACACACACACACTGCTTTCTGCTAACTCTGAAGCAGGGGGAAGGCCTCCAAACCAGGGGGTCCTCTCCTCCAAATTGAGGAATGGCAACCCTATCAGATATTATATCCAAACAAAGTGGATACTAATCAGATGACAACAGCTGTGAATATATGTGTGTGTGTGTGTGTGAGATTTGTTTCTTGACATATAAACAATATCCTTCTTCAAATTGAAAGTTATATCTGGGAGAGCTAGCAGTTGATAATTCTGAAGATCAACTACCATGTAATATCATAGGAAATTACCAAGACATTCACTGACACATACAGGAAGTATTTTTAAATAGGGTGGGGCTCCCAAAGCAACTGTAGAGGAACTAATTAAGGCGGTTCCTCAGCAGGGATGAAAGGTAGAAATGCATCCAACGAACACAACTCTGTCATATATGTATCAATCATTATGATTTGTAGATTGCAAAGCTTGTAAAAGTTTTATTGCCCTCTCCTAAAAGTCTCGCCTGACTTTTTAAAAAACTTGATTTAAGAAATACAATATCTTTAGAGATGTGAGAACAAGCCAGGCTTCCTAGCTGAATACTGATAATCCCCATAAAGCATAGCAACAGGCTTGGTTTTCCCATCACCCTTTAAAATTATTCTTGCTCCACAGACCACAATAAAATGGTACACGCCAGGCAAGGCATTTCTGATGGATTATTGCATTTGCAGGGGGTTGAAAGTACTTGGCCTTCAGCCTCATGTCTTACAACATGTCCAAGGCTGAAGATAATCCTCCAGAAATACACTATCCATTGAGTTACTGCTTCATTAGGGACATACTACATCTCTGTCTGCTTTCCAAATATCTTTCAAACAGCTACTAATACTGGCTGAGTGGTGAAACCTCTGAAAACACAGGTGCTGTTGAGTTGGGAAAAAAACAATAATAATAAAAACTAGTTGAGGATGGTCACAAGTCTGTTGTTGATGTTAATTTGACTTATGGTTTTTATAGTTTTCAGGAGTTTGCAGTAGTTACTTTTGAAAGGAACAGACATGATCATTTAAATATGCATACCTTCTTAAATTACAGTTTACTGTACTGTGATCATACATACACACACACAAAGGAAAGGTGATGTTTGGTTAGTTTACAGAAAAGTAATGTATTTTTTGACTGTGCCTAAAAATAAATTTTCCAAAAGTAGAGATATAATTTCATTAAATTATAGCAATATCCATTAGAATTAAACAATATAAGGAAAAAATAAGAAAAATTGGCTTTTATACCTCATATATGAACATATGTACATATGAAGCTGTCTTATACTGAATCAGACCCTCAGTCCATCAAAGTCAGTATTGTCTACTCAGACTGGCAGTGGCTCCCCAGGGTCTCAAGCTGAGGTTTTTCACGCCTATTTGCCTGATCCCTTTTTTAGTGGAGATACCAGGGATTGAACCTGGGACCTTCTGCTTCCCAAGCAGATGCTCTGCATCTGAGCCACCGTCCCTCCCCTCGCTTTTCTCTACCCTAAGAAGTTTTTTTTTTTTATATATGAATATATTTATTGTTTTAGTCATTTACATTGAGCTTATCCTTTTTCTCATACAGAGTATACATCTGAATCTCTATCTCCCTTTACAAGGTATTCTTGCTCGGTCCTTTTAATTTAAATGTTCTTATATCAGTCCATATTGAGGTCTTCTTGCTTCCAAATAGTACCGTCGTTCTTTAGTCTTCTCCTTCTAGGCCTTATTAAGTCCATTTTCTCTTTCACCTTCATATTCTTGTCACTTCCGAGCTTTCCTGCCCTGACGGTAGGGATGAGAATGTTTTAGTACATAGGATTTGATTTCCTATCACATTCATCAATCTATTTTTCTTCCCTAATCCCTCCCTCCCTCCCTTGCGTGCTCAACTTTCTAGCCAGGGGCACAAATTAAGAAGCTTCCACCGAATGTCCCGCCGTTGACCTTCTAGTGACCACTTTAAATATGGATACCATTTCTCCTTTATCCTTTTTGTTTTTGACCCCCATTGTTCATCACGATTAAGCATGGCTATAATGTCCGACTGAACGTATTCAAATAAATAATTATGCCAGTTTTGCTCCGTCCATTTGGTTTTATCCTTCCAGCCAAAGGCTATTACAGCCTTGCCAGCTAGCACCATTGCTTTGAATAGATCCAGCCCTTCTTTATTGATTCCGTATTTATTTAGTATGCTCCCGAACATTAAATCTAGATCTATCGTTGGTCTTATGGCAAAAAAATTATGGATATGCTCTATTACCTTTTCCCAAAAGGGTTTAACTTCTGAGCATTCCCACCACATGTGGGAATACCATCCTTTTTTCTTTCCACAGTGCCAACAGTTGGAATTCAAACCCTGGAACATATTGGCTAATGCTGCTGGTGTTCTGTACCATTTTGTGAGGAACTTTAGCTCCAGTTCTCTAAATTTATGCGTTTTGAGCTGATGTATACCTTTCTTGAGACTGTCAAATACATTATCTGCTAAGTTAGTTTCAGAGCTCCATTTTTTTTTAACTAAATTTTTTATCTCCTCCTTATCCGTCGTCATTTTCCTATATATCCTTCCTACTGTCCCTTTCTTTGTTTTTATCATCCCTTTTAACAACTCCTCCATTGGTTCTCCTTCAGTCACCAATCTGTCTTCTATTGTCTTCCTAATTCTGTTATATAATCCTGTTATTTTCAGCCAATATTTCCTACCTATTTCATCGTATAGCGTTTGCAATGGTTTGAGTGTCTGCCCAACTAACATATCTTGTAGCTTGTTATACCCTTTTTTACTGAGTAGTCTCCACCATCCTTTATCGTCATTCTTTTCATCCAAGGCCTCTAATGGGGTTTGTTTAGATGTTCCCTTTAACCATTTTAATTGCCATTTTCTCCAAATCATTAGTGCTGTTTTCCTCGGTCCTGTTTCTAATATGTTAACTTTGATCTTGCGTCCAGTGAAAACCCCTAAATTCCCTATTCCATTATTTGCCTCATTCTCTACTCTTACCCACTTCCTCTCCCTTTCCTCTCCTATTTCCATTAATGCTTTTAATTGAAATGACTCATAATAACTCCTCAGATCTGGGGCCCCCCAACCCATGTTTGTATTATGCGCATATATGAAATGCCTTGAAACTCTACTTTTTTTGCTACCGAATATCCATTCTTTTATTTTCGCGTTCCAACTATCGAGTTTTTGTTTTGTAATTTCTAAAGGTATCGTTTGGAATAAGTACAGTAGTTTCGAAGTCCAAAACATTTTCGCTATATTAATCTTGGTTGTTATGTTTAACATCTTCTTGCCCCATCTCTTCATATCTTTTACTATCGTACTCCATATTCTGTTATAATTCTTTTCTACCAACTTTTTAACATTTTTGACTAAGTCTATTCCTAAATATCTGATTTTCTTGACCCCTAGTCCTATCCCCGTTCGTTCATGAATCTCTTTCCTTTCCTCTTTTTTTACATTAATGTACATTATTTCTGATTTTGCCATATTAATTTTTAGTCCTGAGTTTGATTCAAAGTCCTCTAATATAATCTGTGTCACGGCTGGGGCTGGGTCAGGCAAAGTCCAGAGGCAGTCCGAGGTCTGTAGCCAGTAAGCAGGAGGGTCTGAGGCGCCAAATCCAAATCAGTGTACAAGTATCGCAGGTCCGGGGTCCAGAAGCCGAGGTCAGGGAGTCCAGAAGTCAAAAGCCAAAGTCAGGGAGTCAGGAACCAAAGTCAAGCCGGAGTGGATGCTAGGATGTCAGGGAGATGACTAGTTGCTTCCACAAAGCCTCCTCCCAAAGCCCACAGCTATATAGCCCTCTGCTGGCTGTTGCCCGTTTGGGCTAATTGCTGGCTCAGGGAGGCAGCCAGGATCCTGTCATAACTCAAGCATCCTTGCTCTTAGGAGGGCCAGAATCCTCTCAGAACTCAGGGCTCAGGGAGCGTCTTGCTTGTGAGCGTGCCGCCCTCCTCCGATCCCTGAGGTCCTGCCGGAGGCGGTCACGCACACGAGCCACCCGAGAGGGCGAGGCAGGGGGGCTGGGATCTTCTCCAGCAGGAGGCAGGGGCACTGGTGCAGGTGGCAGGGGCACAGTTTCCTCGTCAGACTCAACTTCCTCTGCAGGGTCCCCAGCACCCATGACACTATCCCCCCCCCCAGGGCCCCCCTCCGTCGAGGGACCTGGAAGGTCGGGGTGGTCGTTGTGGAACCGGTGCACCAAGTCCGGGGCATGAAGATTGTCCTCGGGCTCCCAAGACCGGTCTTCTGGGCCATATCCCTCCCAGTCCACCAGGTATTGGAGGCCTCCACGATGGTACCGGGAGTCCAGGATCTGGCGCACCTCATATTCTTCCTCGTCATCCACCAACACCGGTGGTGGCGGCGGTGGGCAAGGAGGCCGAGCTGGGTCAGGGGGTGCAGCTGGAACAAGGAGGGAGCGATGGAACACAGGGTGAATGCGGAGGTGGGGTGGCAACTGGAGCCTGAAGGCGACGGGGTTTATTTGGTCCGTGACGGGGTAGGGTCCAATGAACCGCGCATCCAGCTTGTGAGACCGACCAGGCCGGCGCAGGTAGCGAGTTGAGAGCCACACCTGATCCCCTGGCTGGATTGGGGGGCCTTCCTGCCTCTTCCGGTCCGCAGCCAGTTTATAGGCTTCCTTGGCCCGCTGTAGCTGCTCCCGGAGCAAGTCTTGGCTGGCGCGGAGTTCTTGCAGGTAGGCCTCGACGGCGGGGACATTCGTGGGTGGCAGGATCGCCGGGAAGAACCGAGGGTGGTACCCGTAGGTTGCAGCAAACGGGGTCATTTGGGTGGACGAGTGGACCGCGTTGTTGTATGCAAACTCCGCTAGCGGCAACAGACTGGTCCAGTCGTCCTGCTGGTAGCAGGTGTAACAGCGGAGATATTGCTCTAGCGTGGCATTGGTGCGCTCTGTCTGACCATCAGTCTGTGGGTGGTAGGCTGAGGACAGGTGCACTCGAGTACCCAGGCTGGAATGGAGGGCTTGCCAGAACCGAGAGGAGAACTGGGGGCCCCGGTCTGAGATCAGGTGGGCTGGGAGTCCGTGCAGACGAAAGATGTGTTGCAGGTAGAGCTGGGCTGTCTCCTGAGCTGTGGGAAGTTTCGGACACGGAATGAAGTGGGCCATCTTGGTAAATAGGTCGACGACCACCAAGATGCAAGTCTGACCTTTGGATCGTGGGAGTTCTGTAATGAAGTCCATCGAGATGGTGTCCCAGGGTTCTGAGGGTGTGGGCAAGGGCTGTAACAACCCCGAGGGTTTGGCCGGGACGTCTTTGGCCCGCCGACAGACATCACAGGAGCTGACATAGCGGGCAACATCGGAGCGCACTCGTGGCCACCAGAATTCTCGCGTCAGCAAGTGGGTGGTCTTATGCTGTCCAAAGTGCCCGGCGGGTAACGAGTCATGAGTCAGGCGTAGCACTTCTGCCCGCAAGGGCCCGGGCGGCACATAGAGGCGTTCGCGGTGTAGCAAGAGACCGCCTCGAGTCGTGAACTCGCCTGCTGAGTCGTCTTGGAGTGCCTGGAGGTGTTGCTGGACCCAGGGATCGTTGGCCTGGCTAGCACGAATGTCCTCCACGAGTGTGGGTGAAGTGGAGGTGGCTGCAAATACTGAGGGCGGCAGGATGGGAGCAGCGGGCGTGGCCTCAGTTGAAGCAGGGGCGTATTCCGGTTTCCGGGACAGCGCGTCTGCTTTCCGGTTCTGGGTATGGGGGATGTAGGAGATCCGGAAGTCAAAGCGAGAGAAGAATAGGGACCACCGGATCTGGCGCTGGTTGAGACGGCGGGTGGTCTGGAGGTGCTCTAGGTTCCGGTGGTCAGTGAGCACTTGAACAGGGTGGCGAGCCCCTTCGAGGTAGTGCCTCCAAACCTCAAAAGCCGCCTTGATCGCGAGCAACTCCCTCTCCCAGATGGTATAGTTCCTTTCCGCAGCCGTGAGCTGGCGCGAGTAATAGGCGCAGGGCTGGAGTGGCTGAGACGGCTCCTCGCGCTGGGACAGCACTGCTCCCAGGGCCACGTTGGAGGCATCAGCTTCCACCGTAAAGGGAAGCTGGGGGTCAGGGTATCTCAGGAGTGGCCCGGTGGCAAAACGGGTCTTCAGGGTGGAGAAGGCGTTATCGGCCTCTGGGGACCAGCAGAAGGGTTCTTTGGGGTGGAGTAGTTGAGTCAGGGGTGTTGTCAGGGAGGCATAGGCTGGGATGAATTGCCGATAGTAGTTGGCAAAACCAAGGAATCGCTGCAGGTCTTTGCGATTCTGAGGAGCCTGCCAGGTCAGGACCGCTTCTACTTTTTTCGGGTCCATGAGGATCCCTTGCGGGGAAACAATGTGACCGAGGAACTCGACTGAGCGCAGGTCGAAGTCGCACTTCTCCAGCTTGGCGTAGAGGCCATGGGTTCGTAGGCGCTGCAGGACCTGGCGGACGTGCTCGGCGTGCTGGGCAGGATTGCGGGAGTAAATTAGGATGTCATCTAGATATATGATTGCGAAGCGGTCGAGCAGGTCCCGGAATATGTCGTTCATGAACCTCTGGAAGACAGCGGGGGCGTTGGTCAATCCGAAGGGCATCACCAGGTGCTCGTACTGCCCGTACCGGGTCCCAAATGCGGTCTTCCATTCGTCTCCAGGTCGTATGCGCACCAAATTGTACGCTCCACGGAGGTCCAGCTTGGTATAGATTTGGGCCCCCTTTAAGCGATCCAAGAGTTCAGGGATCAGTGGTAGAGGGTACCGGTCGCGGATGGTGATCTTGTTCAGGGCCCGGTAATCATTGCACAGCCGGAGCTCCCCACTTTTCTTCTTCACGAAGAGGACTGGAGCAGACAGGGAAGAGGTTGAGGGTCGGATGAAGCCGCGTTTCAGGTTCTTATCTAGGAAGTCTCGCAGAGCGGCCAACTCAGGCTCCGACATTGGGTACAGACGCCCCACCGGGAGTGGTGCCCCAGGTACCAAGTCAATGGCACAGTCATAGGGCCGGTGAGGGGGAAGCTGATCCGCTCCCGTCTCTTCGAAGACATCGGCGAAATCCGCATACTTCTGAGGGAGCTGAGGACCACCACTCGGGATGCCAGCTGCCAGAGTGGTGGGAGGAGTCAGATGGGGGCATGGGTCTTGGAAACGTAGTTCCTGCTGGGCCCAGTCCACGATGGGGTTGTGCAGCTTCAGCCAGGAAAGGCCCAGAATCAGTGGGAAGCGAGGCATGCGGGCGACATTAAACTGCAGCTGTTCTTGGTGCTGCTGGACGTGGAAGGTGATGGGACAGGTCTCCTGGGTGACAGGCCCAGAACGGAGGAGGCGCCCGTCAATAGCCTCCACCAGCGACGGAGTCTCTTTTGTCTGCACCGGGATCTGGTGCTGTTTTACAAAGGCGGCATCTATAAAACAGTGGGCTGCTCCCGAGTCCAGCATGGCATACACGAACAGCCAGCGTTCGTCAGGCAGACGGAGTTTGACTGGTAGCAGGAACGGGCCCGGGGTATCAGCCCGCTGTTCGGAGGACCCAGCTAGTCGCCCCAGGCTGGGGGGTCCACTTACGCCTGGGGCTGCCCTTTTGGCGGCGGTGGCGGTGAAGGCCCGGGTATCTGATGCTTAGCAGGGCAGCCAGAGGCATAGTGGCCTGCCGTGCCGCAGTAGAGGCACAGATTCTGTGTGCGGCGTCTGGCCTTTTCCTCTGGGGTCAGGCAGGGTCGAGCAGCTCCAAGCCGCATAGGCTCGTCCTCGGCGCTGGTACGAGCTGAGGATGGGCGAGGAGCCAAGTGGCACGGCGCAGGGAGCTGGCGCCCTCTGGTCTTGGCTTGGCGGCGACTTTCCAGGCGGCCATCGATGCGGAGGCAGAGGGTGATAAGTTGTTGAAGCGTGGGTGGTGGCTCCACCCTGGCCAGTTCATCCAGGACCTCCTCTGCCAACCCCTCGGTAAACTGGTCCATCTGGGCAGCCTCATTCCACGCCAAGTCTTGGGCCAGGAGCTTGAATTCGGTGGCATACTGAGCCACCGAGGATTTGCCTTGTTTCAGTGCCCTGATCTTCCGGTTGGCTGTGGCTGCTTGGACTGGGCTAGAGAAAGCAGCAGACAGGTGGGCCTCAAACCCTTGGTAATTAGTTAGTAGGGGAGAGGATGCGACCAGCAAGGGTGTGGCCCATTTGGCCGCCTGCCCCTTTAACAGACTGATGATGAAACACACCTTTGTCTTGTCATTGAGGAAGTCCCGTGCTCTCAGTTCAAAGTACAGCCGACACTGTGCTAGGAAGGCAGGAAATTCTTCCACGGCACCCCCAAATCTGTCAGGTGGGGAAACTGGGCACTTGGCTGGAGCACTGGCCGCAGGTTGTTGCTGCAAGTGCACTACTGCCTGTGTTAGCTGCTGTACCTGGGCTTGGAGCGCAGCCAGTAGTTCTGTGGTTTCACTTGCTTCAGCATCCATCCTGTGGAGTGGGTGGTTGTCGGGTGGAAGCAATCTGTCACGGCTGGGGCTGGGTCAGGCAAAGTCCAGAGGCAGTCCGAGGTCTGTAGCCAGTAAGCAGGAGGGTCTGAGGCGCCAAATCCAAATCAGTGTACAAGTATCGCAGGTCCGGGGTCCAGAAGCCGAGGTCAGGGAGTCCAGAAGTCAAAAGCCAAAGTCAGGGAGTCAGGAACCAAAGTCAAGCCGGAGTGGATGCTAGGATGTCAGGGAGATGACTAGTTGCTTCCACAAAGCCTCCTCCCAAAGCCCACAGCTATATAGCCCTCTGCTGGCTGTTGCCCGTTTGGGCTAATTGCTGGCTCAGGGAGGCAGCCAGGATCCTGTCATAACTCAAGCATCCTTGCTCTTAGGAGGGCCAGAATCCTCTCAGAACTCAGGGCTCAGGGAGCGTCTTGCTTGTGAGCGTGCCGCCCTCCTCCGATCCCTGAGGTCCTGCCGGAGGCGGTCACGCACACGAGCCACCCGAGAGGGCGAGGCAGGGGGGCTGGGATCTTCTCCAGCAGGAGGCAGGGGCACTGGTGCAGGTGGCAGGGGCACAGTTTCCTCGTCAGACTCAACTTCCTCTGCAGGGTCCCCAGCACCCATGACAAATCTGTATCTCCTTTACTGCTTCTTTGGGATTAACTATGACTATAATCAGATCGTCTGCAAACAAGTTCAACTTAATTTCTTCCTTGCCTAAATGACATCCTTCAATTCTCCCCGAATTTCTGAGACGTTGGGCTAACTGTTCCATTGCCATTATGAAGAAAAAGGGGGAGATCGGGCATCCCTGCCTAACTCCCCTCTGGATTGCGAATTGTGCCGTGTGTTCTCCATTAAGTCTAACTACAGCTGTACCTTCTCTATATATCTCCTTAAATACCCTTATTGTTGATTGACTTATCCCATATTTATCCATAACTGTCCACAAAAAATTATGTGACAATGTATCGAAGGCTTTATAGACATCTAGCTTCAATAACGCCAATTTCCCGGACTTGTTATGGCTCAAAACATTTATTATGTTTCGGATTGGATGTGCAATGTTCCTACCTTCTACAAAACCATATTGATCTTCTTTTATAACTTTTTGTATAATATTTTTAAGCCTATTGGCCATTACTTTGGCAAAGATTTTATAATCCTGATTCAATAGGCTAATTGGTCTGTATGATCCTACTTCTTGAGGATCCTTTTGGGGTTTTAAAATCACTGTGATTTCTGCCTTTCTCCATGTGTCTGGAGCTATGCCCCCTTTAAGTATATTATTAAATACTTCTTGCAATTCTGGTACTAATATTTCTCTCATTTCCTTATAAAATTCTGCTGAAAATCCATCCAGTCCAGGAGATTTTCCTACCTTTAAACTATCTATCACTCTTTCAATCTCTTGTCTTGTTATATTGTCCTCTAATCCTCTCTGCTCTGTATCTGTCAACCTTACTCCTATCTCTTCTTCAAAATCTTTCACTCCTTTTTCTCCATATAAATCTTTATAAAAAGTCTCAAATGCTGCTTTTATTTCCTCTGAATTCTGTGTTAGCTTTTTATCCACTCTGATACTTGTCACACTTTGCCTTTGTTTCTTATTTTTTAGAAAATTTGCTAGTCTCTTAGCTGAGTTAAGAGTATTTCTCTGGTATTCATTTTTTACCATGACCTGTTTCCTCCATAATGCCATAGAGTCTAGATCATCTAGTTTTTTCTGTAAATCCCTAATTAACTTGTGTCTAATGGGGCAAAACTTCTGAGCTTGGTCTTTTTGCAGTTTACCTAATTCTTGAAGCCTGCCTTCTCTGTCTGCATACCATTTTTTCTTTATCTCCTTTTCTTTCATAATACATTGCCCTCTGATCACCGCCTTAGCTGCATCCCATAAGATATTTGTTCCCACTGTACCTCTATTCTCTTGAAAGAATAGCTTCGTTTGTTCCATAATATGTTTTTTATCCTTATCCTTAACCATAACCATATTATTGTATCTCCATATTCTTTTAGTTTGCTTATGTGTTGTTTTAAATTCTACACTTATCGGGGCATGATCCGATATCCATATTGGGTGGGTAATAACTTTTTTAATTTCCCAATTGCATGTTCTATTAATTAATACATAATCTAAACATGAAGTCGTTTTATATCTCCCTGAGAAGTATGTGGGTTCAGGTACCAGTTTAAGGGCTTTATATACTTCAATAAAGTTCCATTGTCTCCAATTTATTATTTTATCCTTATTAACATCCTTATTAAAGTCCCCCGCTAATATCACCTCCCCTTCAATAAATTTACTAGCTTTTTTTAAAACTTTTAATAAAAAGGTTTTCTGTCCTGTATTTGGAGCATATATATTTATCAATGATGTTAACCTATTTTCAATCAAACACTTAACCATGACAAATCTCCCTTCAGCATCTCTTATCACCTCTATTGTTCTTATATCATACCTTTTATGAGTTAGGATTGCTACCCCCCTTGCTTTATTTGATCCTCGTGCCTCTGCCAAAATTTCCCAATTTGGGTCACTAATCAAGGGTCTCTTATCTCTTTTAGATTTATGAGTTTCCTGGAGCCAAATTATGTCTATATTCTGTTGTTTAAGGAATCTAGAGAGCTTGTATCTCTTTAAGTCTGATCCCAAGCCATTGACATTCAGTGTCAGCATCCTTAATGTTTTATCCATATTTAGATCGAAAACTACCATTCTTTTGTACCCCTGGCTGAATACCTAGTTTGCTTTTGTACCCCTTCCCATTCCCAAATACCTCTTCCCTCCCCTTCCCCATCTCTCCCCCCCCTTTGTGTAGAGCCATAGACTGAGGATGATCACTCATCCCTTCTCTACACCTTGAGCAAGCGCACTCCCCCCCCTCCCGGGTTATGTTACTACTTATTTAACCATTTTGTTTTTATTTGGATACTTCCCTTAATATGTCTCAGTCTCGAGACAGTCTTATCCTTTTCTCCGATCGAGTGGATGCTCCTTCTTCTGGGTCCTGCTCCTGTGACTGGGGTTGGTGAGGTTCCTCCATAGGCATTGGTTCACTGCTCCTCTCATCTGCTCCCAATGTCTTTAATAGCTCCCGTGCCTCTTCAGGGTGCCGTGCACAAAGTCTTCTTCCCTCCTGGTAGATAACTAAAGACGCTGGATATGCCCAGCTAAATTTAATGCCGCTTTGGTTAAGTTTCTGTGCATAGGGTTTCATTTGAGACCTTTGGTGTAATGTTTCTTTACAAAAGTCTTCTTTCACATAAACTTTTCTGCCTTTAAAAGTTAAGTCTTTGGCTTTTTTAAGTGTTTTGAGGACTCTTTGCTGCAGTTTCTCTCTTGCTAGTTTCATTATAACTGGGCGGGGCGCCCCGCCCTGCCTTCTTGTTTGAAGTCTGTGAGCACGTTCTACTTCTTCTAGTTGTATCTCCATGCCCTGGTCTAATAACAAATCCACCAGTGTTTGCTCTAAATCGCAAGACTTAACTTCTTCTGAAATGCCAAAGAAGATAACATTCTTCCTCCTGCTTCGGTCTGAAAGTTCTGTGGATTGTTTTTTCAAAAGGTCAATTTCCCCTTTATTTTGCAGTGAAAGAGCCTTTGCTTCTGTCGCAATGGCAGCGACTGACTTAAGTTCTGTGCCTAAGCTCTGCATCTGTGTTGTTAAGTCAGCCAACGTTGCATGTACTTTAGCTTGAGATTCAAGCATTAAAGTCTGGAACTGTGCTAATTGCTCTGAGAGGCTTTTCACAGTGACCGCCATGTTATCTCAGCTTCCTCAACCTCCCCTCCTTTTCTTTGATATTATTGCTTATTTAAGCTTGCTTATCTTTAAGCCACTTATCTTTTCACTCTGCTCCTCCTTATGTTAGACGTCTCGCAGCCAGTTTCGATGACTCCCGCTTTTAATTACGTTGTTTTACAGCTTGTATCTTTGTTTTCTTAGGGAGAGTGGGGACGAGGCGTCCGAGTCTTAGCGCGTGCGCATTGCTCCTCCCCTAAGAAGTCTCAAAGGGTTTACAATTGCCTTTTCTTCCTCTCCCCACAACAGGCGCCTTATGATGTCGGAGGGCTGAGAGAGTGAGAGAATTGTGACTGGCCCAAGGTCACCCAGCAGGCTTCATGTGAAGAAGTGGGGAATCAAACCCAGTTCTCCCACTGTGAAGGAGTGGGAAATCAAACCCAGTTCTGTTGCTCTTAACTTCTAATGCTGGTTTGCCATGACTAACAATGTTCATTTATAAACCATGGAAATTCCAATAGACTGATTTGCCCATTGCTCTGAATCACAAGGAGAATTGGTTGTACTTGTATACACAACACAAACTTAAATAATGTTTTTTGCTAAAAGTAAATCCCAAGAACAACTGCACAGGATTATAACCACAGTTGAGCACAGCATGGAGTCTGCATCTATGACCCAGGCTTTGTATTCATTAGTTAACTGAGTTATATCTGTGTGAACAATTCTGAGTAGGTCTACTGAGAAGTAAGCTCCATGCTATTCAGTGGAGCTCACTTTCAGAAAAGTGCCCTTAGAATGGCAGCTTAAGCTCTTTAGCTACCCACCATACCACATAATATGATACATACTTCTTGAGAATTCAAAGCTGCCATTTTTACATTTCCTGGTATATGATGTAGAGGCTGTCACAAAGTATCCTCTGAAGTTTGTTGCAGAGTTATACTACAGTAATTATTTTTAATAAAACATTGTTTCTTTACTTTCATTCCAATAATTTGAAATACATGAATCTACACTTTCAGTTCTGTATTGAAATTTTCCAAACATGAGTTCAATACAAGTATTCTATAATGATAAGCTAAATAATGAAATAAGCATTCTTTGACAATTTCCAATTAGTGCATATATGAGCTTGTATCAAGAAACAAGTGAAATAAAGCTCACAGAAAGTCACTTCCTGCCCTTACATTATATTTCTGAAGATCAGGGGAAACTCAGAGGAAAAGTGGTGTTCTGCAGCTGGAATCGAGAAGGCTGCCCCCTTTCCCGGGTGGGCGGGGGGGAGTCAATGCCTTCACTTGGGTGGGTGGGAAGTCAGCAAGGCTGGGGGGGGGCACTCACCCAGAGGCCTTTAGTGATACATTTCAAGGTTGGTGAGAAATTTCTCAGGTATCACTACAGGCCTCTGAGGGAGGCCTTTCCTCCTGGAGAACCACTGTTCCCAATCTCCAGGTGAAGCAGGGAATAAAGGTTACCACGAACCTCCACACAAACCAGTCTCAAAATTAATACACCTTAAATATCACTCATAACACTCAGTAATTATATAAATTATCAAAATTTAATTTAAACAATCCAAAGGTTATAGAACAGGGGTGGCCAGTGGTAGCTCTCCAGATGTTTTTTGCCTTAAACTCCCATCAGCCCCAGCCATTGGCCATGCTGGCTGGGGCTGATGGGAGATGTAGACAAAAAACATTTGGAGAGCTACCGTTGGCCACCCCTGTTATAGAAGATATTAAGGAACAAGAGTCCAAACCCACAGTCTTTTAAAAACAAATTAATGTCCAAGTAGTATAGATTATGGGGTGCAGACAGAAATTCAAGAGGTAGAGTCTTCGAACACGGAGCACTGCTCCTAACGTATTCCAATTGAACTTCAAGAATTCTTCTATGGAGAACCATGCTCCATCCTCTGTACAGCCAGGCACAGGAGATAAACGCGACGCGGCAGTTCTCAGTCCATGTTTCGCTGATACTTCTAAGAGTTTTCTAGAAGAAATTTTTAACACCATTTCAGTGCTATCACTTACAAATGTCCATTTGGACATTCCAGAAACTGACCATACCAAATGGACATTTGTAAGAGATAGCACTGAAATTGTGTTAAAATTTCTTCTAGAAAGCTCGTAGAAGCAGCAAAACGTGGACTGAGTACTGCTGTGTCGCATTTATCTCCTGTGCCTGGCTGTACAGAGGATAAGATTTATGGAGCATGGTTCTCCGTGGAAGAATTCTTGAAGTTCAATTGGAATACGTTAGGAGCAGTGCTCCGTGTTCAAAGACTCTACCAATTGAATTTCTGTCTGCACCCCGTAATCTGTACTACTTGGACATTAATTTGTTTTTAAAAGACTGTGGGTGTGGACTCTTGTTCCTTAATATCTTCTATAACCTTTGGATTGATTCAATGAAATTTTGATAATTTATATACTTACTGAGTGTTATGAGTGATATTTAAGGTGTATTAATTTTGAGGCTGGTTTGTGTGGAGGTTCATAGTAACCTTTATTCCCTGCTCCATTATCCACAATGCTCTTTTTTGGAATCTCCAGGTGAAGGCTGTGGAAGCTGACTGGGTGATTTCTGACCAGTCACAGACTTTCAGTCCAACCTGCCTCACGGGGTTGTTGTTCATCTCGCACGGGGAGGAGAGGATAAGGATGTAAACTGTTTTGGTTTCCCTCCCCCCACTGTGAAGAAAGACTGTAATTTTCCTATGTAGAGGCTGCAGGGAAGGGGAAGGTGATAGAAACCTGAAGTCAGGGGGGCAGATAAAGGGAAGAAGATAGGGTTGCCAACTCCAGGTTAGGATATTCCTGGAGATTTAAGTGGTAGGGCCTGGAGAGGGTGGGGTTTGAGGAGAAACAGGACCTCAGACAGGTACAATGCCATTTCTTCCTGGGGAATTACTAGAGATCACTCAGATTTACAACTGCTCTCTAGATGGCAGAGATCAACTTCCCTTGAGGGGGGCAGAGTCAATGCCTTCACTTGGGTGGGTGGGAAGACAGCAAGGGTGGCATGCACTCGCTCAGAACTTCCTTCTAGAACCCATTGTATTTTTCTTCACAACCGGCCGTACTCCTAGTATATGTATATGACATGTGTAACCAAACGGTATCTATCTGTCTGTCTGTCTATCTATCTATCTATCTATCTATCTATCTATCTATCTATCTATCTATCTATCTATCTATCTATCTATCATCTGTCTATCTGTCTGTCTGTCTGCCTGCCTAGATCTTGGAAGGAAATAGTGCAATATCCCATACAAAACCTTCAGCTGAATTCAAGATTTCCTTTACATTGAAAGTGAAGCCTTCACTCAACATCAAGGAATTTTTTGCCAATGGAAGATGCATGTCCCACCAGCACAAGATTTTTTTGCTCCACTTGAATACTCCTTACATCATAGAAAGTCTCCACCCTTAACAAAAAACAAACATTGGGTCCAACCCTAAATTTTCCATTGGCTGCATTTGTACTAGGCCAGTTGCGTGTGTGCTGGACCAGCCAAACTTCATCTGGTACTTCTATGTCCATCATTCTTATTAGCCAGCTTTACCTCCCTCCCCCTGCCCCAAGCGTGAGCATTCACTAACTTTTATATCTTGAAGGATCTCTTGGAATCTTAAACAGTATATGCACAATTTCTGCCATTGTTAGCTGCATTCCTTAACCTACCTTACATGATTGGTGTAATTGTAAAATATGATAGCTCCATGCACACTACCCTGAGAGAAAAGACTAATACAAATATTTCAAGTAAATAATGGTTTGTGCCAGTTTCTTACTGTCATATCTGAGGTTTAGTTAAAAAAACCAAAACCTGAATCTTTCTACCAGTATGAAGCTACTGCACATCAGATGCATTGAGGCAGTAGGCAATTGCTTTAAGTAGTGGTATATCACACTTTTGTACTGCGTATTCTTACTAAGGCTTACACTGACCATCCTATCCTTTGTGTTTATAATGGTTTGGCAGGTTTCCATATTTGTAGACTGTATAGTCATCACTGCTCTAGTAATGCTTGGAGCAGCCTTTATTTATTTCAAGTGTATGATGAATTAGGCCATCTGTCTTTTATGTCTGCCCCCACCACTCCCCTGCTGGCATGTTGTCGGCGCCGCCAGGCTGTCAGCTAAGGTCAAGGGCTCACACCAAGGTCTCTGTACTTTTCTGTTAGGAAAATAATGGCAGAGTCCTGATGTTACCTCTTGTGATTTCTTTGTGTAGCTAATACATATCCAGAAATCTGAGAGATCACAACAGAGAACTGACCTCATTTGAACACATCATAATAAAGACAAATGAGATCTTCAGCCCCCTGTAGACAGGTCTATTTTCCAGGACCAGATCTACATGTTTTTTGAGGGGGTGCAAAATTAAAAAATGACGCCCCCTTTTGGGTCATTCTATATCATGGTCCCATAGAATACAATGGACTCCATACCCAATCTGGCACCCCCCTCCATTGGCACCGGGGGGAAGCACCCCCCTCTGCCCCCCAAGATCCGGCCCTGCTCTTTTCACAAACACAAAGTTTAACCCTAGCAACACAGGATTTTTTTTAATGTATTATTTGGGATTTATTCAAGAACTCAGTTTATTTATGATCTCTAAACAGCTGCAATGTTATGCTTGTTTAAAATGCTAACTGTTTTTGAAGGGGAGCTGCCGAAAAGCAGTTTGCCATTGTTCATTTTGCGCATGTAGAATCCACCTGTGTCATTCCTAACTTTAGAATGGATGTTCGCTTTCAGGATAGGCAAGGTGATCACTTGGAAGGAGCCTCATGATGAAAGTGACAGATTTGGGCGTGACTCATTCACAAACCATTTGAACTGTGGCAACCATGTTGTTTTAGTCAGCCTGTTCTGACTTTCACCAGCACTGCCAGTCAAATGAAAGTGATCCATTTCTACTTCCTGTGAACAGATCGGGGTCTAGAGCTGGACTTCACACTGCATCACAACCTTTGAAAAGCTGCAAATATATGGTGTATGAAAAAAAAAATATCTCAGCCTGATATTCATGTGAATAGATTTTTAGGAAATAGATCTTTAGGATCTCTTGAGGAAATGTGAGTCTGTCCTGGTATTTTCACCTCTCTCTTACCAATGCTTATCTAAATTCTGTAATGAAACTGTAGGCATAGATGGGGCATTGTGTGCATGAAAACTGTTATTTATTTATAAATAACGGGATGTAGGTGACACATTGTAGAGTATTGGAATCAGCACAGCGCCGCGCAACCCGAGCCGCCCGCGGGTCGCCTTGCGCAGCGCGGGAAAGCCACCCCAATCAGCTCCAAGGGCGGGAAGTTCGACTGGCCAGGATTGGGCTGGCCAGCAAAGGGGATGTTCCGGGATGCTTGTATATATTGGCGGACCCGACCGCGTGTTAACCAGTTCGGTAGTGTGCTAGCTATTAAATACTTATGCCTTCACCACGACTCGTCTCTCAGTACACTACACTGGCGACGAGGATGGGATCTTGCTAGGCCAGGCCACCCCGCGGGGAACCAGCCCTGGCCGGAGACGAGGAAGGCGAGAGACCGACGACCGAGCAGCCCGCCGCCACCATGGCGAACTCTAGCGTAACGACGGGCCACCTTGCTGAATTCAACCCAGAGCACCCCGAGAGATGGGAGACCTACGCCGAACGGGTCGAGTGCTACCTGAGGGCGAACTTGATCACTGATGATGACCGGAAGAGAGACGTCCTGCTGAGCGTCTGTGGGGAAGAGACTTTCGAAATCGCACGAAACCTCTCCGCTCCAGAAAGGCTGACCGAGAGATCCTACGGGGAGATCGTGAGACTCCTCACGGGCCACTTTGCGCCCCAACCCTCCATCGTCGCCCGCCGATTCCTCTTCCACAAGAGGGACCAGAAGTCGGGGGAGACAGCGGCGGTCTACCTGGCGGCACTTCGGCAAATCGCCGGGAACTGCAGTTTTGATAAGAGGGACGAAGCCCTGAGGGACCGTTTCGTCTGGGGCCTCCGAGACGAACGGCTGCAACAGAAGCTCTTCGCAAAAGAAGAGCTCACCCTACAACAAGCCTTCAACGAGGCGACGGCGTTTGAGAGGGCCACCAAGGCGTACGGCCAGCAACGCGGGGAGGCAGTACACCAGGGTGAAGCAGAGCCAGAGGTCCGAGCAGAGGGAGACGCGTTCCAGCTCCGACGACCGCAAAGAACCGACACACGGGCCCCCGCGAGGCCACGAGCAACGGAGAGGCCCACCGCCACCACCGGTTCCAGGTGCGCCAGCTGCGGCGACCCCCACGAGCGAAGGGACTGCCCGTACCGCCACCTGGACTGCCGCAGCTGTGGGAAGACGGGCCACATCGCCCGGGCTTGCCGGGCCAAAAACAGCCGCCGCCAACCGTCAGCGCATCACGACTCCTTGGATGCCTACACGACGGCTTCCACCAGTCTACAGGTACTGAACCTGCCCCTTGCAGCCCCCGACAAGGTCAAAATGTCGGTCCTGATCGAGGGCGCCCCATGCCTCATGGAAGTAGACTCGGGTTCCTCCATCTCGATCATTTCGGAGGAAACCCTCAAGAGACTATGCCCCCGCCGCCGCCTCCATACGAGGCCAGCGGACTTCGTATTAAGGGACTTTCAAAAAAACCCGGTACACATCGTGGGGTGGGCCCGGGTGAATGTGGAACGAGGGAGTTTTAGAGGACCCCTAGACATCCTGGTGGTCAAGCGCCAACTGACCACACTCCTAGGGCTGGCTTGGTTCCAGCCTCTGGGAATCCAGCTAGTGGGGGTAGACCACATGCGGACCAGCAATTTTGACGGGGTCTGCCGGGAGTTCCCAGAGGTCTTCGACGGGTCCCTGGGGAGCTACAAGGGGCCGCCCATCACCCTACCGATCGACCCAACGGTCCGGCCCATAAGGCTCAAGGCGAGACGCGTCCCGTTCGCCCTAAAACCGAAAATAGAGGCGGAACTGGACCGCCTCACGGCCCAAGGCGTCCTAGAGCCAGTCACATACGCCGACTGGGAGACCCCTATAGTGACACCCGTAAAACCCAACGGGGAGGTGAGGATCTGCGCTGATTACAAGTGCACGATCAACAAGGCTCTACAGGACAATCCCTACCCAGTCCCGGTGGTCAGCCATGTCCTCGCAGCGCTAGCCGGGGCGAAGGTTTTTGGGAAGCTGGACTTAGCTCAGGCATACCAGCAACTGCCGGTCGACGCTAAGACAGCAGAGGCACAGACAATCGTGACCCACAGGGGGGCGTTCAGGGTTAAACGGCTGCAGTTCGGGGTGAGCGTGGCTCCGGGGATTTTCCAAAGCATAATGGACTCTCTCCTTAAAGGGATCCCCGGAGTCCAGCCCTTCTTCGACGACGTTTTGATCGCCGCCCCCACCGAAGGAGAGTTCAGCCGCCGCCTGCGAGAGGTCCTCAGACGGTTCCAGGCGGCGGGGCTGAAGGTGAAAAAAGAAAAATGCTTGTTGGGTGTTCCGCGAGTGGAGTTCCTGGGCTTCGCAGTGGACGCAGCGGGAATCCACCCAACCGCGGACAAGACCAAGGCCATTGTCCAGGCCCCTGCCCCCAAATGCAAAGCAGAACTACAGAGTTTTCTCGGATTGTTGAATTTTTACCACTCATTCCTGCCGCACAAAGCCGCGGTGGCGGAACCATTACACCGTTTGCTCGATAAACAAGCCCCATGGGTCTGGGGAAAGCGCCAAGCCGCGGCGTTCCAGGCGGTCAAAGACCTCTTAGTCTCAAACGCGGTTCTTCATCACTACGATGAAAACCTTCCCCTGATCCTGGCTTGCGACGCCTCTCCCTACGGGGTGGGAGCGGTCCTGGGGCACCAACTCCCGGACGGGAGGGAAGTGCCGGTCGCCTATTACTCCAGGACTCTGTCCCCAGCCGAGAGGAACTACGCCCAGATCGATAAAGAGGCCCTGGCGATCGTGGCGGGAGTCCACAAGTTCAACGACTACCTCTACGGTAGGCGCTTCACCATTGCCACGGACCACAAGCCACTCCTCGGCCTCCTAGCCCCCGACCGGCAAACCCCCCAAATCCTTTCACAGAGGGTTTTACGGTGGAACCAGTTCCTGAACTCGTACACCTACACGTTGGTCCACCGCCCAGGGAAAGCAATGGGGCACGCCGATGCCCTCAGCCGCCTGCCGCTGCCCGCCACAGACCCAGATCCCGCCCCGGCCCACGGGGTGATGCTTATAGAGTCCCTCCCCGAGCGCCCACTACACGCCGAAGAGGTGGCTCGAGCTACGGGCAGAGACCGCATCCTAGCGCGGGTCAGGGACTGGGTGGGAAGGGGGTGGCCAGCGGGCAAGGTGGAAGATGCATTCAGGCCATTCACGTCCAGGAAGGACGAGCTATCGACCCACAAGGGGTGCATACTCTGGGGGAGCCGGGTGGTGGTTCCCCCCCCCTTGCGCAGACAGGTGTTGGAAGATCTCCACGAGACCCACCCGGGCATCGTGAGGATGAAAGCCCTGGCCCGGAGTTACGTGTGGTGGCCAGGCATGGACGAGGAAATAGAGGGGTGGGTTAGGAGGTGCCAACCCTGCCAGGAGTCCAGGCCCAATCCGCCGTCCGCCCCGGTCCACAGGTGGGAGTCAAACGGGCGGCCGTGGTCCCGCCTCCATTTAGACTTCGCGGGGCCGCATCAGGGGCAACTCTTCTTTATACTGGTAGATGCTCACACAAAATGGTTGGAGGTGATCCCGGTCACCTCGACCTCCACCGCAGCAGCCGTCCGGGCGCTCAGAAGGGTTCTCTGCACACACGGGATCCCTGACACCCTAGTGACGGACAACGGCACGGCCTTCACCTCCCGGGAATTCCGAGAGTTCACCGAGAGGTACCTGATAAGGCACATAAGGTCCGCTCCCTTCCATCCAGCCACCAACGGCCAGGCGGAGCGGATGGTGCGGACCACCAAGGAAGCCCTAGGGCGCATTGTCCAGGGGGATTGGGACCACCGCCTCTCCGCGTTCCTGTTCCACAACAGGATCACCCCAAACCCCACAACTGGTTTCAGCCCCGCCGAGCTGCTCATGGGGAGGAAACTGACCACCCGGTTAGATAGGCTCCACCCGGACAGGGCGCCGGAGGTCCGCGGGTCCCCCGAGGTTCGCGAGGCAGTAAGGGGATTCTTTCCGGGCGACCCGGTGTACGCGAAAAACTTCGCAAGCGGCCCGGAGTGGGTAGCCGGGAGGGTCCTGAGAGTAACCGGCTCCCGATCCTACGAAGTGACCACAGCAGGGGGCCAAGTACTGCGGCGACACATCGATCAGCTGCGCCGCCGCACCCTGCCCGAAGAGCCGGAGGCAGCCGGGACCAGGGAACTGCCGGAAACGGAGTCCCCAGAAGGGGCCCCGCCGACTCAAGAACAGCCCATATACGAGGTCCCCGGGGCCGCGGAACCCGTACCAGAACCGCTACCCGACCCGGACCATCCACCGCCAGAAACGGAGCCACCCGCAGCTGGGTCGGGCTCCACACCAATAGCAACCCCGAGGAGATCAACCCGGGAACGCAGGGCACCAACGTACCTACAGGATTATGTAGTTTAAACTAGGAGGGGAGGAGTGTAGAGTATTGGAATCAGCACAGCGCCGCGCAACCCGAGCCGCCCGCGGGTCGCCTTGCGCAGCGCGGGAAAGCCACCCCAATCAGCTCCAAGGGCGGGAAGTTCGACTGGCCAGGATTGGGCTGGCCAGCAAAGGGGATGTTCCGGGATGCTTGTATATATTGGCGGACCCGACCGCGTGTTAACCAGTTCGGTAGTGTGCTAGCTATTAAATACTTATGCCTTCACCACGACTCGTCTCTCAGTACACTACACACATATAGAGCGAGCCTGAGTCCAATATTCTCCCCGTGTAGCGTGGCAGACCCGGGGGGGTACAGGCCCCCCCTCGTGCTCCCCCACCACACAGTAAGGCTCCACAGCTATATTTGTAAGTTTGTCCAGCTCGTCATAGACCTCCACTCCGCCTATGTGCTTGTCAGCGCCAGGACGGTTGCTTCAAGGTCCTTCTCCTTGCCCAAGCCCCAAAATAGAGGCAGCCCAGCCATCTCCATCAATCTCCCCGTCAGTGCTCCACTCCTGGTGCCCGACCGCGTCGGTGACCCACTCGCCGAACGGGTCCCTCCACCTCCACTCAGCTCCGTCTGGCTCTGCTCGTCACCTGGCCCTGTTCAGCCACACCCACACTCCAGACCGCCATCTCAGCAGCCCTCCACATCTGCGCCAGGCCCCACTCACTGAGAACAGTAGCTGCTCTGCGGGACCCTCCGATGTTAGGCTGTCCCTCTTCCAGCTTACAATTTTTGCAATTTTTTTCCCTTTGAAGCAGTTAAACAGGCATTTTGCCAAGGAATCTTATGCTCGACAGCCTTCCAGTCTGTGTCCCATTCCGAGGGTGACAGGTAGAGGGGCCAGGTTGAATGACTCACCTCCATCATTGGTGTTATGCAATGTCAGGTCCATTAACAATAAGACCTTTGTCCTCCGAGAGTTTTTACTTGACATGGACCTGGCTTGCGTGACTGAGACCTGGGAGGGAGACACTGTGGCTCTCTCACAAACAGCTCCCCTGGGTTACTCAGTCTTTCACCAATCGCGGACTAGCAGGCGGGGGGGGAGGAGTGGCCCTATTCATACGAGAGGCTTACTCCTTTAGGGCTCTCCCAGCTCCAGAGATCGAGAGTATTGAATGTGCTGGTCTGGCGTGGGAGGCTGGAGAGGGGTTGGCGATTTGGCACCAGCCAATGCCTTACCATCCCTAATTGAGGCTGCAGCAGGCTGGGCATTGGAGTACCCAAGGCTGATGATCCTGGGTGACTTCAATGTCCATGCTGATGACCCGGCCTCTAGTCAGGCGATGGACCTAGTGTCATCCACGGCGACACTAGGACTCTCTCAGTTTGTTACATCCCTCACCCACCAGGCAGGGCACATGTTAGACTTGATCTTTGCTGCTGGGGTTATGGTGGATGATATAACTGCAGAAGCGGTGCCATGGTTGGACCACTTTGCCTTAAGGCTTGTGTGGATACTCCACTCCAAACCCATTTAGGCAGCGAGCTTATTATGGCTCGCCTGCAGAGTCAGATGGACCCGGAATGGTTCCAAATGGCTCTACGGGATCCCTCGCCCCCTGGCAATTCCCTCGATGACCTGGTTGATGCCTGGCATGGCCAACTCTCCAGAGCCATCGATGAGATTGCACCTCGACGCCCTCTGCGACCTTGCTCTAAGCTGGCCCCGTGGTATAACCCGGAATTGCGCCAGCGGAAACGAGGACTCAGACGGTTAGAGAGGCAATGGCAGTGTACTCGGGACGAAGCGACTAGAACATCTTATAGAGAGTTTATGAGGTCCTATGAGATGGCTGTCAAAGCCACAAAGAAAATATACTTTGCGGCTAAGATTGTGTCTGCAAATTTGCACCTGGCACAATTGTTTAGGACAATTAGGAATCTCACAACACTGCCACAAGGCAGGCCAAATGTTAAGGAATTAGAGGTAGGCTGTGAGGCTTTTGCAAATTTTTTTGCAGACAAGGTCATGTCGCTCTGCCACGACTTCCCCACCACATTAGATACAGTATGTGAACTTGAGGCTCCGTGCCTGTCTTCTGGTTTGATCCTGGATCACTTCGACACACTCAGCTTGGAGGAAGTTGACAGAATCCTCTCTACTGTACGTCTAACAACCTGTGATTTGGACCCATGTCCCTCCTGGCTAATTAAAGCTTGCCAGAGGGAGCTAAGATGTCCTATGCGGGACATCATAAATAGATCCCTCTCGGAGGGTCTTTTTCCAACACCCCTTAAAGAGGCTGTGGTCCGTCCCCTCCTGAAAAAGGCTACATCAGACCTGACCGAATTGGCGCATTACTGGCCGGTCTCCAATTTGCCCTTTTTGGGCAAAATTATAGAGAGGGCAGTGGCGTTGCAGCTGCAGAGTTTTCTGGAAGATGCTTCCACCTTAGATCCATTCCAGTCCGGCTTCCGCCCGGGCCATGGAACAGAAACAGTGCTTGTTGCCCTTATGGATGATCTCCAGCAGCATCTGGATCGAGGTGGGTTTGGCGGTATTGCTGTTGTTAGACCTATCGGCTGCGTTCGATATGGTCGACCACCAGTTGCTGACCCGCCGCCTCACCGCCGCAGGAATTCAGGGGCTGGCCTTGCAGTGGCTTTCCTCTTTCCTTGAAGTTCAGGGACAAAGGGTGGCAATTGGGGGAGAACTATCCCAGAGGCACCTACTTAATTGTGGGGTGCCTCAGGGAGCGGTCCTCTCACCAATGTTATTTAACATCTACATGCGCCCCCTTGTCCAGATTGCCCGGAGATATGGGCTGGGTTGTCACCAGTATGCTGATGACACCCAGCTCTATCTATTGATTGACAGCCAGACTGACGATGTCCCTAAAAATCTGGACCTGGCGCTGTAAGCCGTGGCAGGCTGGCTTAGGCTGAATGGGTTGAAGTTAAATCCAGCGAAGACAGAGGTCCTTTGCCTGGGCCGTGGTGGTCTGGGAGGGGAAATTCCCCTACCAGCTTTTGATGGTGCGCCACTGGAAGCAGTGCGCAGGGTCAAGAGCTTGGGGGTGCTACTGGAGTCTTCTCTGACAATGGAAGCCCAGATAGCAGCCACTGCTAAATCCGTCTTTTTTCATCTTAGGCGGGCGAGGCAGCTGGCTCTCTTCCTGGAGCGTGACGACCTGGCAACAGTGATACATGCAACGGTCACCTTGAGGTTAGACTACTGTAATGCCCTCTACATGGGGCTGCCCCTGTGCTGAACTTGGAAACTGCAGCTAATACAGAATGCGGCAGCCAGGCTGTTAATGGGACTCCCTAGGTGGGAACATGTGCAGCCTGTGCTGTGGGAACTGCATTGGCTGCCTATTGGCTGTGTACTGAGTTCATTGCAAGATGCTGGTTATTACCTTTAAAGCCCTATATGGCCAAAGACCTGTCTACCTTAGAGACCGTCTATCCCCATATGTTCCCCAGAGAGTACTGAGATCTAGCTCACAAAATCTGCTGAAAATCCCTGGGCCAAAGGAAGCCAAACTAAAAGCGACAAGGGAGCGGGCCTTCTCGGTAACAGCACCCCAATGGTGGAACCAGCTACGAGAGGAGGTATGGGCCCTACAGAGCCTTAATCAGTTCCATCGGGCTTGTAAAACCATCCTCTTTCAACTGGCCTTTTAAGGTGGAACCATTGCACCATCACTACAAAAACTGTGTTCATATGCATATTAAGATTGTAGCACCATTTTATGTTATATTGTAATTTAAATTATTAATTTAAATGCTGTTTTTATGTAATTGTATTTTAATTGTAAATTGCTTTGAATTTTATTGTTGTATCATGGTACAATGTACTATGTCATGTAAGCCGCCCTGAGCCTGCTTCGGCGGGGAGGGCGAAATATAAATTAAAAATTATTATTATTATTGTTATTATTAATCACATTGGATTACACTACATATAGAATACTTTAGTAGGGTTGCCAACTTCTGGGTGATGACTTGCAATCTCCTGGAATAACAACTAATCTCCAACAGCGAACAGCTCAACTGGAGAAAATGGTTGCTTTGGGAGGTGGACTCTATGGCACTATATATATAATTGAAGTCCCTTCCCTCCCCAAGCTCCACCCTGCTCATAATTTCCAGGTATTTCCCAATCTGGAATTGCAACTTTAAATACCTGTATAATGGGTTCTTTCTCATTCTTTCAGATCTCTTTTTAAAATTAATGGTTTCCATTTCTCTCTCATTCTTTCAAATCTCTTTTTAAAATTAATGGTTTCCATTTTGGCACAGATATTTATTCCCCATAATTTAACAAAACCCAGTTATGTACTAGGGTTGTCAATCCCCAGTTGGGGACTGGGAGAAAACCGTGTTACAAGTGAAAAATTACCAGCATTAAATCACTGTTACTCATAAGAAGTACTGATTACACATTACTCACATGAAGTACTGATTGTGCATTGTTTATTATTAATAATGTCTAGAAAAATCACTTAACACTCATACATTGAAGAAAGCATACACTGATAATATGAACACATATATCAATCTACAATAATTCCATGTATAGTCCTCCTGCTCAGGAAAACCACTTAATACATGAAAATTATAGGAAGGTGCCAGAATTTTCTCATCCAGAAGAACATGTGAATGTGACACAATTCTGGTAATGTTCATGTTTCAAATGCAATTCTTCGCCTGACAAAAAAGAAGGTAGTTTTCTGGAACTAAATATAAAAATAATACAAATATACAACTGATATAACAGACTCCGCAAAAGTCACAACCGCAACCATTTACAAAAAAAATACCTCACCCACAGCTCAATTCATAATATGCTTAGGTCAATTTCATTAGGCAACAGTTCTCTATGAGTGGCCAACACCATAAACTGAGAGCAATTAATCTGGAATTAAATAAAGACATTTATTACCAACAGTCCAACAAAGCCTCATATATTTAAAGTATACACACAAAAATCAAAACTAAATTGACATGGCTTACCCAGTGTTCTGTACTCTATAATAGCAATGTTGCTGATAAGTTTACTCAAGGCAGGCACTATTGGTTCTCACTTGTGGGAAAAGCCACAGCCCGAGAATAAATCTTTCCAGCTGGGCTGCTGGCTAGTTCTTAAAGGGGATTCACATTTTAAAGATATGGAGAAAGATTGGAAGCATTTAGACCATGAAGAATAATGGTCCCAAATTTATGTATAAAAAAGGATTTCTTTTGTAAAAGGATTTTATGTACCTCTTTGACATCATATGGATTGGAAAACTGCAATTTGTAAATGGATTTGTAAATCTCAAATCTTTAGGATCATGGTTAAAAGCAGTCATATGATTTACAATAGGAGCTTCCAAAACTTTCTATTTTACCCAAGATAGGTGTTTCAAAAAGCGCACCTTAAACAGTCACATAGATGACCCTATATATGTCAAAGGTGGAGAACAAGAGCATTGTACATAGTAAATTATTAAAGATGTCTCACAATTGGAGAAATATTTTAATTTCCAGGTAAATTTATTAATGGTCACCATATTGGCTTGGATGGTGTAGTTACACACTATGCACGATTTGCTGCATTTAAAGTGACCTTTGGGAAGGTGCATTTCACTAACCCACCCTGCATCAAGATCTGAATGGATTAAGGTGTCCTGTAAATTGCAACCCCTCTTCCAGCCAATTGTGGGAAACTGCACATCTCCCAGAGCAGATTGAATAATGTGTCAATGCCTCTGGAGAGACTGTACAACTAGCTTTCCTCCTGGAGAAAAAGTCAAAGAACAAATAAACTTATCACATTGGGACTTTTTCTCAAATAAAGATTTTCTGGAAACAGAAGCCGCTCTAGCTTTAGCATCAGAAATAACCTCCCTAGGGTATCTACGTGACAAAAAGACATTAGTCAAAGTAACACTATCTTTATGAAAATCCAGAGATGATGTGGAATTCCTTTTAATCCATAAAAACTTGCTGAAAGGTAGGTTTTTCTTAATGTGACAAGGATAAAAGGAACGATAAAGTAATAATGCATTCTTGTCAGTCTGTTTCCGAAATACCCTAACTCCGAACTGATTATTATTTTTAACATACACTGTTGTATTTAAAGAATTAAGACGACATTACTGTATTGGTGTGAGAACTTGATAGTAGGGTGAAGGGAATTGCACCACACAACAAAAGAAGAAACAATGGAAGCATCACTTACAAGGCAAAAGATGTCATCAATATATCTAAAGTACGCCACCATGTGTCTGAAGAACGGATTTACATCTGGATTATAAAAAATTTTTATTTCAAATTGTTCCATAAAAAGATTTGTTATGGATGGAGCTGCTGGAGAACCCATGGCCACTCCACTGGTTTGAAGAAAAAAATCTGATTTAAATCTGAAGTAGTTGTGTTCAAATATAACATCAACAATGTTCAAAAGAAAATGTGTGGGTGGCCATAAGTCCTGTCTCTGGTCAAACCCCATCCTCCTCATAATTTCCAGGTATTTCCCAATCGGGAACTGCAACCTTAAATACCTGTATAATAGATTCTCTCTAATTTCTTTCAAATCTCTTTCTGAAATTAATGTTTTCCATTAAGTATTTGGCACAGATATTTATTCCCCATAATTTAACAAAACCTAGTTATGTACTAGGGTTGCCAATCCCCATTTGGGGGCAGGGGATCCCCTGGTTTGGAGGCTCTCTCCTCCCCTTCAAGGTTAGCAGAAAGCAGGGTGAGGAAGAGGGAAATGTCTGCTGGGCACTCCATTATTCCTTATGGAGACCAGTTCCCATAGGGTATAATGGAGAATCTATCTGTAGATATCTGAGGCTCTTGGGAGGGGCTGTTTTTTGAGGCAGAGAACCCAAATTTTTTGAGGTAGAGGCACCAGATTTTCAGCATAGCATCTGGTGCCTCTCCTCAAAACATCCCCCAAGTTTCACAAAAATTGGACTGGGGATCCAATTCTATGAGCCCCAAAGGAAGGTTTCCCTATATCCATTACTTCCAAAGGGAGGGAAAGCATTTAAAAGGTGTGCAGTCCCTTTAAATGTGATGGCCAAAACTCCCTTTGGAGTTCAGACATGCTTGTTACAACAATGCTCATGGCTCCACCCCCAAAGTCCCAGATATTTCTTGTTGGACTTATCATGTACAACTGAAATTAATGTATGTTCTTCTTTTGTTCTTAACACATACATTTATATCCCCTGCCTGTGTTGCCTGCTGTGTCAAATTTTAGATTGCTGGCACCTTGGAGTAGGAGTTTATCTTCTCACACTTTGCATTATGATAGCATCATCATCATCATCAATAGCAATAATTTGTTGTTGTTGTTGTTCAGTCGCACAGTCAAGTCCGACTTAACAATAGTAATAGTTAATAATTCCAACGCTACAAATGAATTAAATAAGTTTTCGTTTAAATTAGTGAGCAGGGAAATGGCTGATTTAGCACAGGAGAATGCTAAATGAGAGATGGTTATGTGAGGATCGTCATGGTTCAAGTGAGTACTAAGAGGCAATTTCAGGGATTAAAGTGATAGGATTTACAACAGATCTTGGGGTTTATATATATGATGACAGAAGATCAAACATGTTGAATGTTGGTGTGTGCACAGTATGCTGAAGCATTTGTTTCTGTGCAGAAGTTCTCTCTTATCTCTTTGAATCCTTCTGTGCTGCAGACTACTAATTAATCTATTGGATGTGTTCTTTTATTATGGTATAATTTATCTCAGTTTAAAATCTATTTTCAGGAAACACTGTTTGTATGTATACTGAAATTCTGAACATGTCTGTAATACTTGTTGTACTCCAATCTGAGCCTGTTCGCAAGATATGGCAAAATAAAAATAAAATAAAATAAATAAATAAACTAACTAAATTTTATTTTGCAAAAAATACTTGATGACTACTTGGCGGGGAGGGTGGGGTATAAATAAATTATTATTATTATTATTATTATTATTATTATTATTATTATTATTATTATTATTTTCTCACAAGCTAGTGTAGCATAGTTTCTGCCTTGTCTTTTATCAGCTGAAGCTCAAGGTATTGTTTTTAAGTATCGATAAATAGGGTTGGCAATCCCCAGTTGGGGGCAGGCGATCCACCCGTTTGGAAGCCCTTCCCCTACTTCAGGATTAGCAGAATGTGGAGGGGAGGGAAATGTCTGCTGGGCAGTCCATTATACCCCATGGGGACGGATTCCCATAGAGTATAATGGAGAATTGATCTGGCGGTATCTGAGGTTCTGGGGGTCCTGTTTTTTGAGGTAGTGAGCCCAAATTTTCAGCATAGCATCTGGTGCCTCTCCTCAGAAAAACTCCCCAGGGTGTCGAATTCTATGAGCCCCAAAAGAAGATGCCTCATCCTTTATTATTTCCAAATGGAGGGAAGACATTTAAAAGGCATGTGATTCCTAGAACGCCAATTGTGCTTGTCACACCCTTGCTCCTGGCTCCACCCACAAAGTCACCTGGCTCCACCCACAAAGTCCCCAGATATTTCTTGAGTTGGACCTGGCAACTCTAGATAATGATTTGGCTCTAAGGTTGCCTTTCCACCAATATAACTTCCATTGGTGGGGCTGGGAGTCAGCAATTCCCTCCTCCTCCTCTTGCAGATCTACACTTTGTTCTGAAACTGCTCCTCAGGGTTCCTTAAACAAGGAACCACAGAGGACTGTAGTAGGATTTTGGAAGTAGGGAACATTTGCTCCAACTTTACCAGAAGTTAAGATCCAGTCCAACATGTGAATTGTCCTCCTTCAGTGCATTAACCTTATCAACTTTAGGCAGTTTTGAATTTAACTGTCATGGTTTGTTCCCCTAAAAACTAATGAAAAATGTAACCTTTTGAAACTCCTAGCAACTTTATTTCAGAGAGTTTTGTAGTGTCCATACACATGCACATGCATGGCCTTTGCCTCTGATTCACAGTTTTTGTCTTCAGGTCCATCTACTTTCCTCAGTTTTAATATTCAGGAATCTATCAACAAAACCATGACATTTGACTTCAAATGTGACATATTTTCCGTTTCTTCACTGACGAGAATTCATATCAACTGAGTTAATATAAAGAAAGTTCATGTTTTATCTTCTCTGTATCTAATACCCTTTTAATGCTAAATTGCTTTGCAAATGCACTAAATGAAATGCAAAGAACTGAAATGAGGGTTGCCATCTCTGAGTTGGAAAAATTCCAGGAGATTTAGGGGATGGAACCTGGAGAGGAGTTTAGGAAGGAGGAGAATACCAGTGGTGTATAGTTCTATAACGTCTATTACAGTAGGAAGGTTGGGAAACTCCCTTAAACAAAGGGTTCCTGGCTGCCAGTGGTCTACCGAGTTCGTTACAAGGTGCTGGTCATGACCTTTAAAGCCCTATATGGCCGAGGGCCTGCCTACCTGAGGGACCGTCTCTCCCTGTATGAGCCCCAGAGAGCACTGAGGTTAGCTGGTAAGCACCAGCTGAATATCCCTGGGCCAAGGGAGGCCAGATTAAAGACCACCTGAGATCGGGCCTTCTCCATTGCGGCCCCACTATTGTGGAATCAACTCCCGGAGGAGGTACGGGCCCTGCGAGGCTTAGACCAATTTCGCAGGGCCTGTAAGACACACCTCTTCAAAATAGCCTCCGCCCATACCGAGCTAAGATAATGTCGCTGTGTATGTTTTCTTTTCTTTCCAATGAACTTAAGAAGATCTATTTAGCACCTTAATGTTAATTTTAATGTAACTGTATATTGATTTAAGATGATTTTATTGCTATGTATGATTTTATTGTATTGTATTACATTTATATGTTGTGAGCCGCCCTGAGCCTGCTTGTGCGGGGAGGGCGGGATACAAATAAAAAGTATTATTATTATTATTAAAGCACCCTGGTAACCAAATGCCACCACTCAGTACCTTCTGACAACATCTAGACTGACATCTAGACAATAACAAAATGACAGTGTAGAAACCCTATAATCAACTGAATAGTACCTGTCCAGTTCGTTACATGGGGAAGAGATTAAAAGAAATATCCCAGAGAAATAAATTGAACTAAGTGAAGCCAAAAAAAGAAGTATCTAACCAAGGTTTATTATAAAAGACAGAAAAAAAGATGGTAGGGAAAGGGATAGAAATACAAAACATGGAAATGCACACTGCCACAAAAGCACAGAGATGTTCAAATAAAACCAATACAGTTGAACTAACTAAACTAAACATATGTTACTTAGGCTCTAGCAGGGTCCTCAGAGTATGTGCAGAGTTCTGTGCAGTAACAAGAAGTTGAAGGGATCATTAACCCCTACCCAATTTCCTGTGAACTCATTTTCCACTGAAGGCTTGAAACTGAAGACCAGGAAAATCCCCAATGTCCAGATATTGATGGTATATGGAGTTGGGCCTAAGCCAGCTTCCTTTCTAAGAGTGACAAGCTACTTTAAGCAAATTCCAGGCAAAGTTCTATCTTTAATGTCAAAAGCTACTGTTACCAACCAGAGTCTTATAAAATATAGTCCCACCACCATCAAGCACTTGGTAACGGCTCAGAACTTTTATGACAAATAGGTGGTCTGGTACAAACCAGACTGTCCTTTGTCCAAAAGGGATTAAGTCTGCCACAATAGTCCAATGTGGATTGGAAATGAATGGGCCATTTTCAGGGCTTTTTTTGAGCAGGAAAACACAGGAATGCAGTTCTGGCTGGCTTGGTGCCAGGGGGTGTGGCTTAATATGCAAATGAGTTCCTGCTAAGCTTTTTCTACAAAAAAGCCCTGGTACCAGGTCTTAGATTCAGCAGGAGCTCACAGAAGCACAGCTGCTGAACTTTTCTGATGGTTCCCCCTCTTCCTCCCTCCCTATCTTGTCCATTGAATAGTTGGTGCAGCTGCATAACAATCCCTGGATTAGGAAAGCTGGCAGCCAGCCAGCCACCAGGAGCTTTGCCATGCCCCTAGCAGCCCTCATTAACCCCTGAAGAAACCTGCACCACCCTTTCTCCACTTATGTGATTTTGGGCAGCGGGTGGCTTGCTGGCCTTTTGACTGGGGGAGGGGGTGGCCAAAAAGAGCCCCAGGTGAGCGAGGCCTGCTTGGGCTGGATGGATCTCTAGCCAGCCCAAGCAGGCCTTGCTCGGCGGGGTTCTCCTTTCTTGCGTTGGGTTGCTTTTGGTGATGGGGGGATATGGTAATGAGTTATGCTAATGAGCTAGGGTTGCCAAGTCCAATTCAAGAAATATCTGGGGACTTTGGGGGTGGAGCCAGGAGACTTCGGGGGTGGAGCCAGGATACATTGGGGTGGAACCAGGAACAAGAGTGTGATAAGCATAATTGAACTCCAAGGGAGTTCTGGCCATCACATTTAAAGGGACAGCACACCTTTTTAAATGCCCTCCTTCCATAGGAAATAATGGATAGGGGTACCTTCTTTTGGGGCTCATAAAATTGAACCCCCTGGTCCAATCGTTTCGAAACTTGGGGGGGATTTTGGGGAGAGGCACTAGATGCTATACTGAAAATCTGGTGCCTCTACCTCAAAAAACAGCCCCCCCAGAGCCCCCAATACCCACGGATCAATTCCCTATTATTCCCTATGGGAATCATTCTCCATAGGGAATAATAGATGGGGGTGCGGAGAAGCCTGTAAAAACAGGGAATCCCCCTCTGGGACCTGGGGATTGGGAAGCCTATAATGAGCTCCACCACCTATTTTTCTACAAAACGACCCCTGCCTGATACTATATAGAAATAGTATCACCTCAAAATCACTCAAAGCAGAGTAGTTCCATTAAGTGCTGTATCTCAAATACAATTTCATTGGACAAGGACATATTTTCCCTCGTGTCACAGAAGGGTTGTCTTGGTTCTGAAGCTTTGCTTGTGAAATCTGCATATATGATGTATGAGTGGGACCAACACAAGAAGGAATGAACAAACAAACAATTGTCTCAATTTCAGCTCTTGATGGAGTTTTGAGCAGGAGGCGATGAAGAACAACTGTTATAAAAGTACTAAGATAATGTTCTGATGTTCTGATTTTTTAAATCTGGGAGCTCAGAAACAGTAGAATTTTAGTCCTTTACATAACCAAGAAATAATTTTTATTTTAGAGATTTATATACTGCCCTACCCTGCAAGTGGGCTCAGAACAGCTTACAACATATAAGATAATTAAACAATTCCATAAAATATTGAAGTGAAGCCATTATTTGTGTGAGAGGAAGTGGGGTGGCACTGAATCCTTGACACTAATCTGGCCCCTTTCTGACCATGGAGCCTGCGCAGAGGTAGTGGGCAGTGGTCGCTGTGCCTTCCTGGAAGGAGGAAGAGGCAGAAGACATGTGATATCTAACATCATGGCAGAGGGGTGGAGCTAGCAAGAATTTAAGCCCAAATCCGCCCCCTGCCCTTCCTCTTTCTACTTGCATGCTTGACCCACCCTCCTGCCCTGTATGCAGAGCAGGCTTCGGCTGGTCGCCTTTTGGGGCCGGGTATGAACTCTTTGTCCCTCCTTGGTAGGGTTGCCAATCCCCAATTGGACTGATATAGAAAACCACTAAGAAACAATTTTTTATGGTTATAGAGTTAATACATTCAGTTTCAACATAACATTCTATCACAAGCCAGTGTATATAATCACAGGATCAACCTTTTTCTCTTACAACCCTCCAAAAAATTAAGGCCCATAACGCAGTCAATTCATGTGCAAAAATCTTGTCCAAAGGAGGGACAAGGAAATCTTTACAGCCTTCATACAGACGCCCCTTCTAGATAATTCAAGGCGTTTCAATTCTATTCTTTTTCAGTTGTCAGGCTGTTAAATGGAACCCAATTTCAATGGCTTTTTTATATATACACTGGTTTGTGATAGAATATTATATTGAAACTGAATGAATAACTATAAAAATTGTTTCTTAAATGAAGAAAATAAAAAAGTATATGCTGAACAGTATGGGAATAACAGAATTCAATGGTATTCTATGGCACATAGAATCTGTTTCCCAGTACCACTTTCTCCAGTACCACCATTCAGACTTGTAGGATAAGAACCACTGACATGGAGTGCCACCAATGCCCTTCTCAAACAATCGATCCAGAAGGGTACTGTGGTCAGTGAAATAAAATATTACTAATAGTTCCAAGAGAGCTAACAAGCTTGTGCTCCTTTAGATTCCTCAGGTGACAACTGTTAATCTGAACAACCAGTTCTGTCCTAAAAGCAGGCTGGAATGTGGACTGAAATAAACCTTTCTGTCTCACCCAGCAGGCCCTGGAGCTGCATGACCCTCTGCTTGAGCACCTTGTCCTAAAAAAACCCCCAGATTTGCTGTTGGGCAATAGTTATTCAGATTTTTTTGGATCCAAGGATAGCTTCTTCATGAAGGATTTCATGTCCATTTCTTTCAAGGGAATCAGCACTGATGTCTCCTTTAGTGAAGCATTCTCTTCTCCCTGGACCCAGCCAGGCAGCTTTCCTCAGCGCAATGTAACCAGACAGGATGGGCAAGGTTCAAGTATGGATGTAGCAGGTTATTCTAAGACTGAACTAATAAACTAGTGGTTTGAAGACATAACTCATACAAGCAACAGCCTTGTAATTTCTGAATTTACATCAGTATAAAGCCCTCTTCAACATTTAGAATAGCTCACCTGGATGGCTTTGTTGTCAAAAAAGTACAAGCAGGGCTTTTTTTCTGGAAAAAGAAGTGTCAGAACTCTCAAGAGGGAAATGAAGGAGAAACACATGTGTGCCCCTCATGAACTTTTACAAATGTTTTGAGAATTTTGTTTCCACAAAGAAATTTCAGAACTCCATTCCACCATGTTTCCCCAGAGGAAAAAGCCCTAAGTACAAGCATTTTGCCACCATCACAGACACAGAGCAGACAGGAAGATAACCATTGTTGTATTAATTGTGAGTTTTCTTCCATCTGTCTGTCAGTCTGCTTTATTATCCCAAGCCCCTCAATGAATCAAGGATCAAAGAAGGAGATACAAGAGGGAATCTAGAAGAGATTGTATCTGCCACAGTTCCAAAGGTCAGTCAGAACTTTGACATGATCAGCTTATTACAGAAGCTTATTTGATGAAGTTTTACCCATTTGTATATTGTTATTTATTTATTCTTTGTAAGAAATTTCATTTTCGGGAACCAGACTTAGAAAGTTTGGCATCTAAAATCAGTCTTCTCTTATGGGTTTATTCCTTTTTTAGTCAACTGGGTACAGTGATGTTGATAGTGAAGTGCAGGAGTCTGCAACCATTTTAAGACTGTGGACACCTTTGAGGTTCTGACACAGGGTACTGAGCTCAGTCACAAAATGGCCATCACAAAATGGCTGCCATGGGTGACAGAGCCAGTTTTAATATGGCTGCCACAGCTTACCTTCAAGTCAGTGAAGATCTTAGTTCCGTGGTGGCAGCTGCTGCTGAAGGAACATTTTAAAAAATATGCATGCCAATCAAATTTCCAGGAGCCAATCAGAAGCCTTGCTAGGCAAAAACCCATCTGGCCTTGTCTACTTTCTGAAAACACTTGATGGGTATTAGGAAAGGTATCAATGGGTACCATGGCACCTATAGGCACAATGTTGGGGGCACCTGGCTTTGCAATTTTCAATATCATTAGTCCATTCAAACCATGAAGCTGACCTTGAAACCATACTGGGGGGGAAATATCTAGGGCATTGTTTGATCATTTAAGGCTCACCGCCTTGGCCACTGAATCATGAAACATAAAAAAAACAGAAGTTATAATTCTTAGGATTTCAAAAGGCTCGCACAAATACAAAACAAGCTCTGAGGTCACTCTGTAACTGTAACAGCCTGAGTCCATATGGTGATGGTTCCTGAGTTGAAATTATCATCACACATGTATAAAGCAAGGCACTGTTGGGTGTCTAAGTGTCTCAAGTATCAGAAGTTGTTTTGCAATCTATTCCTTCATATTTTCACTAGGCAGTTTTCCCCCCGACCCCATCCCCACCCAGAACAGTAACATTTTTGTATGCAATGAAAGTAAAATGGGGGTGGGGCTCATTGATTCAAAGGAAGAAAAAACTGATTCAAAGGAGTGAAAGGAATGCAGCCATTTCTGGAACAAACAAAACAGATAATTACCAGTGCATGAAATGTAACTTGAAACAGCTGCGTCAAGCTTCCAGTAGCACTGAAAATTGATGCTCACCCGCTGTGCTTATAAGTAGGCAAGCTAAAAACAACTGCTTGCTTCAAGAAACGTAAACTACTTCACACTTCGTTCATTAGCCTCAGGACGAATGGCACCTGAGGGCAATTGCACTTTCAAGTTATACAGTGCTCTTGCACTAATATGAAACAGCTGGTAAATTCACAAAAAATAGTTAGGATATGGGGTTTAACCAGATTAGACTGTATTGAATTAGAGATACCCTCTAGTGGTTAGAAGACCATGCAGCAAGGATAGCAACAATATGCTGAATTGCCCATCCCCTACATGCATGCACAAATTTTGAAGCAAATTTTAAACATTGCATTTTAAAGCGACATTTTAAACTTTAAAAATTAATGCTTTAAAACTTATGGACATCTCGTGTGGGCATCTCTTGATCACTTTGTTTTGATGTCTTCATATTATTTTATATAATGTAGCCAGGAAGTGCTGCCTATCTTAAAGCAGTTGGGTCCCCATTCTCCTGACTTGAACTGGAACTTCCTTGTCAGAAACAGGCCAAGTGAAGACACTCTCTGCAAAGGCCAGGGGACATGTATAGGCTTGTTCTGAATGCATAAGGTTACAACACAGACACCCTTCAGGCAAACTCCTGCATCCCCCCACCCCCTCAGCAAGAAGGTATCTCCTGTGTCTAAATCTCTGGCTAGCAACTAATGGATAATCTTTTCTATATTTATTTATGAATGTTCCAACTCAGCATCTTTTGTCTTACCTTTATGCTAATGCAGGCCATATTGCACAAATCTTGTGTTTCATTCCTGACTCCTCCTCAGAGAATTGAAACCAAATTAATACCTAACTCTCCTTCCTTGGAGGTTTTTTAACAGAGGCTGGACGACCATCTGACAGCAATGAAGATCCTGTGAATTTAGGGGGAGGTATTTGTGAGGGGGTTGGACTAGATGACCCTGGAGGTCCCTTCCAACTTTAATTCTATTAAGCCCATCATGGCCTTTCCTGACAAACATTAAGGGTAATTCCCACCTTTTGTCTTGAACTGGGAATCTTGAACTGATGGGAAAGACCCATCAATGATCATTAAGAGTCATCATAGCTCTGGGAGGGTCTCCACCCATCCAAATTCTATATAAACTGAGAGCAAACCCAACCACAGTGTGCATTCTGTAGGCACCACATACAGTCTGTACCCCCATTACTCTCTGTAATTTGATCTCTTGGACATGTCACACTGGTCGTGCATGTCCCTATCTCCATTTTTCTCTATATGGACTTCTGCACATCGAGACAGGTAAATATTGCCCTTATCAACAATCCCTAAAAATCGCTATTCCTCACCACTATTTTCCTAGTCTCTTGATTGTACTGCTTGTGCGTGTGATTGTATTTTTTGCATACTTTTCTAGTAAACAGTTTAAATCTGATACTGAAGCTTCATATTATTGGTGTGAGAATCCTGCTCCAAAAATAGCTCTATCTAAGTCTCCCTCTTGCTAATTATTCCATCTAAAGGAAAGACAGCCAGCATTTCTGGTAACAATAACAGCATTATATATTAAACAACAGGATAATGCTGTGCTTTGAGTACTATACTAGGAGCTGCAAGACTCAGGATCAGACCCCAATATGACATAGAAGCTTGCTAGGTGACCTTGGGTCAGCTCAACCAGCCTCATCCGCCTCACAGAAATTGTGAAGATAAAATGGAGAAGAGCAATGTAAGCTGCTTTGAGTCCCTCCTACAGAGAAAGGTGGGATATAAATGAAGGAAATACATTCATAAATAAATATAGCTTAGCTGTTAGCTATCAAATATTAATGTGCACTAATAACTAATATTTGCCAATGTGAACTAATAACTATTTGCCAATGCAGTCAGTTTTTTAAAAAACCCATTAACTTTCAAATACTTTTGTTGTTCAGTTGCACAGTCAAGTCCGACTGTGTCCATGGACAAAGTCACGCCAGGCCCTCCTGTCTTCTACCATCCTCTGAAGTCTGCTCAAATTTGTGTTTGTTATATCAGTAACGCTGTCCAGTCATCTCATCATTTGCCGTCCCCTTCTTCTTTTGCCTTTTGTCTTTCCCAGAATCAGGATCTTCTCCAATGAGTGCTCCCTTCTCATTTGGTGGCCAAAGTATCTGAGCTTCAGCTTCAGCATCTGACCTTCCAGGGAACAGTCTGGGTTGATTTCCCTTAGGACTGACTGATTTGATCTTCTTGCAGTCCAAATACTATTGGATGTTAAATATTAAACATTCTAGAAACATAGATGACACCATTCAATGTTTATTTAATTGACTGCCTGCCTTTCTCATGGGGACTCAAGGCAAGTCAGTACAATGGAGTCAGTACAAAAATGGGACATTCAGTAACTAGTACATTAGGATTTTAGAAGTCTGGAACCACCAGAAAGAACTGAAGAGTAGCGTAAGTATTTACATGACACATTAAGCAGTACAGAAGTTGCATAAATAGGATCCTACTTACAATTAGCAATACACTGCTATATAGATCGCAGTCCCTAAGAATTTATTTAAGCAAGTTTGTAAAACTATTTTGAACAGTGCAACCTTATTACCTGTGCAGAGAAGCCCTCTTTAATAGTTCAGTTTTGCAGTTTGCTGAAAGCCAAGAGAGTGGGAGCTTTCCTGACTTCTTTGGGCAAATTTTTCCACAGGCGGGAACTGCAATAGAGAAAGCACATGTATGAACCATTGTTCATTCTGCCCATTTGCAGGCTGACACTTGCAGAAGCCCCTGCTGACTTGAGCACAGTTGATGTAGTAGAATATAGGGAGAGAGGTAAAGAAGAGGTGCCAAGGCCATGAAAAGCTTTGTAGGTGATAGCCAGTACTTTAAACTGAGCCCAGTAACAGATGGACAGCCAATGGAGCATCTACAGAATGGGAGTAATATTCATGCTCTGTCCAGGTCCAGTTAATAGCAGAGCTGTGGCACTCTGGACTAGTTGTTTCTGGGTTGATTATACAACACATTATAATACTCTCGACATTACTGTGGCATGGATCCAGGTGGCAAGATCAGCCATCATCTTCATCATCTTCAGGCTAGGCTGAGTTGGCAGAAACCCCCCCCCCTTTTTTTGCAGCTTCATTAATTGGTTTCTCTAGTAATAAAGCTGGATCCAGTATGACCCGAAGGCTTTTCACTGAGTCTGCAAGGGTCAGCTGAACTCCATCAAAAGTGGGGAGCACAATGTCCTTCAAGACCTCCTCTTTCCCAACCAGCATTACTTTTGTCTTTTCAGGGTTTAGTTTCAATTTGTTCGCTTTTAGCCAGTTAACCACTGTGGCTAGGTAGCAATTTAGGAGATGTGTGGAAATACCACTGTCTGACCTGGAAGCTCTTCTTCTTCTTTTTTTTTTAAAGAAAATTTTCCTTTATTTTGCTTTAGATTTTCCAAAACAGTTACAGGTAAAATATTCAATCAGAAAAACAGTTATGTATAAGGAAAAGAAAAACCATAAGTACAGTTCAGTGGGTATTTTAAAGTTACCAATCTCAAAAGTTGTTAATATCAACTCTTAAAATTAAGAATATAGCATCTTGCTGTAAATTATTCTACTAGGAAGAATGTCTTGGTCAGTCAGGTAGCTTATTAAAGGGTACTAAACAGCAATGAATTTTTTTTCATAATTTTCTGTTATAGCGGTTTGTGATTGCACAGAGATCTCTGACATAACAAAATATTCCCAAAGGCGTTGCTGCCATTCCAGAATCATTGGTAGAAATTTATGTATCCAATGTGCAGCTAATGTGGTACGTGCTGCTGAAACTAATATGTGTATTCTTTCTGAGTTGACTTTGTCTCTTGCAGGATCCCTCCATTTCCTCAGAATGAAAACTTCAGGCTGCAAAGACAAGTGTGTATTTGTAATAATAGAGATGTGATAGGCTATTTGTTTCCAGTAAGTTTGTATGACATTGCATGACCACCAAGAATGAAAATAGTCACGCTTTTCTCCACATTGTTTTAAACAGGTTGAGCTTATCTCTCTATTAATGTGGTGGAGCACATTTGAGGGTAAGTACCATCTCATAATCAATTTGTAAGACTGTAGTCTAATAGGAAGGATTTTGGAGGTATAGGATGGGAATGACCAGATGTCTTTCCAATCTATGGTAGTAAGGTTTCTGTTGCAGTTGGCTTGCCATTGAAGTTGGTATTTCAATGGAGGTTTCTGCTTTGTGTTAATTAAAACATTGCATAATCTAGAAATAAGCTTAGAATCTTTAAATGGCAATTCAGACTTTTCAAAGTCTGTTAAAGGTCTGAGTATGGCTTGCTGTATTTGGGGAGTTGAAAAAAAACTTATACTTTGGAAATAGTGAAGCCATGACAGTTTATACCCAATCCTGGTTTCTAATTTGCCCTTTTCCAATAGTTTCCCTTTTTCAAAAATATCTATTACATGGGTCAGGCCAGCCATATAACAAATAGTCAAAATCTCTGCAGTATCCTTAGGGGGCCATTCCTGATTCATATATGATGAGAGAGTGGATAGATTTGGAACAAGAGGTTTCCTATGTTTGTTCCAAATCTTAAAGGCTGTATGCATGTAAGAACATCTAATTCTATTTTCGTTACTGTTAGCCTTCTGATGATTCCATATGAAATCAAACAAATTAAATGGTGTGATACGTTGTTGCTCCAGCTGAACCCATGGGAGCAAAGGTGAAATAAGAGCTCTTAAAAGGGAAGCTAGGTTAGCTGCCTAATAATAGTGAAGAAGATTGGGCACCCCTAAGCCCCCATGATGAGTTGATTTGATAAGGATTCTTTGATTGATACAGGGATGCTTTTTGGCTCATAAAAACTGAGTAAGTTCTATTTGCCATGTGTCTATATATTTTCTAGGGATTTCAACTGGTAAGGTTCGAAACAGGTAGGAGATATTTCGGGAGGATAAAGTGTTTAATAAGTTTTAATCTATCCATCCAAGTTAATGTCATGGCATTCCATTGTTTTATAGAGTTCCTGATTTCCTTTTGCAGGGTTAAAAATTTTTCACTTAGTAGTTGTGTAAAAGCTGCAGGAATGCTTACACCTAAGTATTTCCATCTTTTGGATATCCAATAAAAGGGAAAAGACTATATCTACTTGTGATTTTGGTAGGTTTATCGGGTAAATGTCCACCTTAGCTTGGCTGAAGGATAATCCCGAAATAGTGCTGAATTGTTGCAAAACTGCCTGTGTCTGTGTTAAGGACTCTAAAGGGTCGGTTAAGCAAATACAATGTCGTCAGTTTGTAGAACTAAGAACATAAGAACATAAGAGAAGCCATGTTGGATCAGGCCAATGGCCCATCCAGTCCAACACTCTGTGTCACATAGTGGCCAATATATGTGTGTGTGTGTGTGTGTATACACACACACACACACACACACATATATATATATATACACACATACATACTGTGGCTAATAGCCACTGATGGACCTCTGCTCCATATTTTTATCCAAACCCCTCTTGAAGCTGACTATGCTTGTAGCCGCCACCACCACCTGTGGCAGTGAATTCCACATGTTAATCACCCTTTGGATGAAGAAGTACTTCATTTTATCCATTCTAACCTGACTGCTCAGCAATTTCATTGAATGCCTACGAGTTCCTGTATTGTGAGAAAGGGAGAAAAGTACTTCTTTCTCTACTTTCTCCATCCCATGCATTGTAAACCTCTATCATGTCACCCCGCAGTCGACGTTTCTCCAAGCTAAAGAGCCCCAAGCGTTTTAACCTTTCTTCATAGGGAAAGTGTTCCAAATCTTTAATCATTCTAGTTGCCCTTTTCTGGACTTTTTCAAATGCTATAATATCCTTTTTGAGGTGTGGTGACCAGAATTGTACACAGTATTCCAAATAAGACCGCACCATCGATTTATACCGGGGCATTATGATACTGGCTGATTTGTTTTCAGTTCCCTTCCTAATAATTCCCAGCATGACGTTGGCCTTTTTTATTGCAATCACACACTGTCTAGACATTTTCAGTGAGTTATCTACCACGATCCCAAGATCTCTCTCTTGGTCAGTCTCTCCCAGTTCACAACCCATCAACTTGTATTTGTAGTTGGGATTCTTGGCCCCAATGTGCATTACTTTGCACTTGGCCACATTGAACCTCATCTGCCACATTGACACCCACACACCCAGCCTCAACTGATCCCTTCGGAGTTCCTCACAATCCTCTCTGGTTCTCACCACCCTGAAAAATTTAGTGTCATCTGCAAACTTGGCCACTTCACTGCTTACTCCCAACTCCAGATCATTAATGAACAAGTTAAAGAGCATGGGACCCAATACTGAGCCCTGTGGCACCCCACTGCTTACCGTCCTCCACTGTTAAGACTGCTCATTTATACTCACTTTCTGGTTCCTATTAATTAGCCAGTTTTTGATCCTCAAGAGGACCTGTCCTTTTACTCCATGACTCTTGAGCTTACTAAGGAACCTTTGATTATCAAAAACTTTCTGGAAGTCAAGGTAAACAACATCTATTGGGTCCCCTTTGTCCACATGTTTGTTAACCCCCTCAAAGAACTTTAACAGGTTAGTGAGGCAAGATCTTCCCTTACAGAACCCATGCTGAGTATTCCTCAATGACTTGTGTTCATCAATGTGCCTACTCATACTGTCCTTGATAATGCTTTCTACCAACTTTCCTGGTATCGATGTCAGACTGACTGGCCTGTAATTTCCCATATCTCCTCTGGAACCCTTTTTAAAGATGGGGGTGACATTTGCTACTTTCCAGTCCTCAGGAACGGAGGCAGATTTCAATGAAAGATTACATATTTTTGTCAGGAGATACACAAGTTCAACTTTGATTTCTTTCAGAACTCTTGGATGTATGCCATCCTGACCTGGTGACTTATTAGTTTTTAATTCGTCAATCAGTTGTAGGGCTTCCTCTCTTGTCACCTGAATCTGACTCAGGTCTTTCAACACCCCTTTCCAAAATTAGTGGTTCTGGAGCAGGCAAAATTTCTTTTCTTCCACAGTGAAGACGGAGGCAAAAAATGCATTCAGCTTCTCAGCCATTTCCCTATCCTCCTTCAGTAATCCTTTGATCCCTTGGTCATCCAAGGGCCCCACTGCCTCCCTGGCTGGTTTCCTGCTTCTAATATATTTGAAGAAATTTTTATTGTTGGTCTTTATGTTTTTGCAATATGCTTCTCATAGTCCCTTTTTACCTGCCTGATCACAGTCTTGCATTTGATTTGCCACAGCCTGTGTTCCCTTTTATTAATCTCACTTGGATTAGCTTTCCACCGCTTAAAGGAGTCCTTCTTACCTTTTACAGCTTTGTTTGTTAACCATGCAGGCCTTTTCTTATACCTGTTTTTGCCTTTCCTAACTTGTGGTATATATTTTATCTGAGCTTCTAGGATTGTAGTTTTAAATAGCCTCCAAGCTTCCCCAAGGGTTTTTACCTTTCCTTTCAGTTTCCGCTTCACATGCCTCGTCATCTCAGAGAATTTATCCCTTTTAAAATTAAACATGGTTGTGCTGGTCTTTTGGGGCAACTCCCTATTTATACAAATGGTGAAATCAATAACGTTATGGTCACTGCTCCCAAGCGGTGCGATCACTTTTACATCTCTCACAAAGTCTTGGGCATTACTTAGAACCAAATCCAGGAACGCCCCACCCCTAGTAGGTTCTGTGACCATTTGTTCCATAGCACAGTCATTGAGAGCATCTGGAAAATCAATCTCTTTCTCTCAACCGGAACACATATTGACCCAATCAATCTGCGGGTAGTTAAAATCACCTATTACGCCACATTTTTTATGTTTAGCTGCTATCTTTAATCCTTCCATCATATTATAATCATCCTCTATCTTTTGATTTGGTGAGTGATAACTCCCATAGTTAAATTTCCTTTTGGGCTCTCAATTTTGAGAAGGGAATCTAATTCTTTGACGTCAGTCTTACTAGATTGTATACCCACTCTGACATACAGAGCCATCTCACCTCCAACTCTTCCCTCCCTATCCTTCCGATATAACTTATATCCAGGAATCACCGTGTCCCACTGATTCTCCTCATTCCACCAAGTTTGTGAAATTCCCACAATGTGTCTGTTTTCCCCCAACACTAAACATTCCAACACACCAATTTTACTTCGAACACTTCTAGCATTTGTATACAACATCTATAATTTCCCAGGCAAGTTAGGCTCACAACCTTCCTCCTGCTGCCTCAAGACTTTGGCAGACACTCCATACTGTTTGTCACCATCTCAGTGGACAACTCTGATCCATTACCTGGTAGAAAAGTAACAGCTAACCCTTTATCTCTTTGAGATGAGTCCTCCTGAACCAGAGACATTTCATCTCCTGTCAGCTTTCCCCCAAGATTTAGTTTAAAAACTGCTCTGCCACCTTTTTGATTTTAAGCACCTGCAGCTTGGTTTCATCTGGGGACAAGTGGAGACTGTCTCTTTTGTACAGCTCCCACTTGTTCCAGAAAGCATCCCAGTGCCTAACAAATTTAAACCCTTCCTCCCTAGACCATCATCTCATCCACACATTGAGACTTCTAATTTGTGCCTGTCTCTCCTGCCGTGCACATGGAACAGGTAGCACTTCTAAGAAGGCTACCTTAGAGGTCCTGGCCTTAAGTCTCCTGCCTAGCAGCCTAAATTTCTCCTCCAGGACCTCACAACTGCATTTCCCCACATCGTTGGTGCCAACATGCACCATGACCACTGGCTCCTCCCCAGCACTATCAGCCTAACTACAACACGTGTAATGTCTGCTATCTTTGCATCAGGCAGGCAAGTCACCATACGGTCAGTACGCGGATTTGCCACCCAGCTGACTACTTGCATAAGGATCGAATCACCGACTACCAAGACTCCCCCTCTCTCCCTGCCCAGGGATGGTTCCTTGGCACGAAAGGATACCTGCTCACCAACTGAAGAAGAGGTCCCTTCTGAGGGCGCATTCCCCTTATCCTCAGCACGGTGCCCTGTTCCCTCTTGACCCTCATGCTCCCTGGCAGCAAAGGGGCTGCCACGTTCAGAGTGGGGCTCATCTAATACGTCCCCGAGAGTCTTCTCCGAGTGCCTAACTGACTGTTATTTTGTGGGCAGTATGTTCTATGGTTATGCCATTAATTGAAGAATTTGAGTGGATGAGCCTCCACCAAGGGCTCAATAGCTAGAGCAAAGAAGAGCGGGGACAGAGGGCAGCCCTGCCTTGTCCCCCTCTGTAGTGAGATTGATTCTGAGGAATAACCATTAATCAGTAGTTTGGCCGAAGGGTTGTTATATAAGGCATGGATTGAATTCTGAAATTTAGCGCCAAACCCCATATTATTTATTACCATTTTCAAATATGGGACCTTTACGCTGTCAAATGCCTTGGTGGCATCTAGTGAAAGAAGCAGGGCCTCTTGTCGGTTAGTTTTACACTGAGAAATAATATTTAAAAGCCGTCTTATATTATCAACAATATTTCTCTTATATATAAAGCCAGTTTGATCTGGCTTTATATAGTCAGGTAAGATGACCTTTAATCTATTAGCCACTATCTTGGTGAAAATTTTGTTGTCCACATTTAGCAAAGATATTGGGTGATATGAGGCAGGGTCCTGGCGATCTTTATTTGGTTTAGGGATTGTTATAATGTTTGTTTCTGACCAAGTGTTGAGCATGGAGCCAGATTCTAAAATGTGATTGCATAATGTTGTCAAAGGGCCTACCAGTTCTGTTTTAAAGATTTTGTAATATTCCGGGGGAAGGCCATCTCTCCCAGATGCAGTGTTTGATTTTAGTTGTTGTATAGTTTTGATTACCTTTGAGGGTGAGACTTTTCCAGCATTTGTACATGAGGGTAGCTCAACCGTGGCAGTAAGCTCTTTAAAAAAAAAAAATCTGCATTTTAGTCATTTCGGGTTTTGTGGAGGTGTATAGCATGGTATAATAGTCAGGCATGATTTTAATGATTTTTTTGTGTCTCTCCCTGTTTCGAACCATTGGCATCCTGAAGTGAGTATATATGAGAGGCTTGTCTCTTTTGTTTCACCCTCCATGCCAAAAATTTTATTGCTCTAGATTTTTTCCAATATCTGTGTCTAATATACATCAGTTGTTTGTGAATTGATTGTTTCCTTATCCTGTAATATTTTCTGTTCTGCTTCGAGTTTCCTATAGATACGGGGGCTGCCAGTTGCTTTATGCAATGATTCTAACTTTTTTATATTTTCTTGTGTTTCAAGAATTGCTTTCTTTCTTTTTTCAGGTGAATTGTGCAGGAGGAAATAATTACCACCTTGGAGGCGTCCTATATTGTAGTTAGAGGGACATCCTGTGTGTTATTTTCCTTAAAATAATTTTGTATTCCTTGGGCTATGTGGTCTTCTATAGTATCATCCAATAAAATTTTTTTCTCAAATTCCCAACCTCTTTCTGTGTGTGGTTTCATGAATGGTTTCAAAGTGCATGTAACTGGTGTGTGGTCAGACCATACTTTCATGCCAATTTGTATATCCAATAGGTATTTCATTAGTGTCTGAGATAAAAGAATATAATCAATACGCGTATAGATATTATGGCTTGCCAAGTAATATGTGTAGTCTCTCTCAATTGGATGAGAGAGACGCCTTGTGTCATATAGCCCAAAGCTTTCTAATACAGGGGATAAGCCTGTGCTTGTTTTGTTAGGTTTTCTATGGCGTGGCTGCACATGGATTTTGTCTAAGGCCTTATCAGAAATAAACTTAAAGTCCTCACCAAGGATAACATTTTCAGATTGCATATTTTGTAGTTGTTGCAAAACCTGTTGCAAGAAGCCTAACTGGTTCAAATTTGGAGCATAAAGTGTTGCCAATGTTAAGGGAAGTCCGTCCAAGCAGCTTCTAACAAACAAAAATCTACCTTGAGGGTCAGATAAGGAGTCCTGAAGTTCAAACTGGAGGTGTTTAGCTATCAATATGGATACCCCCCTTGATTTTGAGTTTCCAGGAGCTGTAATTTGCATTGGGAACCAAGAGGACTTTAACACAGGATGGTCTTTGGATTTCAAATGAGTCTCCTGGAGAAACAAGATCTCCAGTTTGTCCTTCATAATTTGTTTTAATATACGCTTTTGTTTGATTTTGTTGTTCAAACCACACAAGTTGTAAGTCATAATCTTAAGGTGATTCATCTTATACCGCAAAAACTTCTGATACTCTTAAGGCTGATCCCTAACTGTCCAAGCTAGTAAAGTTTTCTAATTACAATACCCTACTTATATTCCTATAATAACGTTATAAACTTTAACTTTCACATTCTTATCTAATTCCTATTATCTATCCTAATATCATTAGGGTTTGTAGAATCTTTCGGGATCAAGTGCCGTGTTCTACTGGAGAAAGTTTTCCTTCCAGACGTTTCGTTCTCAGCTGCGGAGAACATCCTCAGTGGCATTGCAGCCGGAGCAGAAGGTCTGAGCGCCTGCTCCGGCTGCAAGGCCACTGAGGATGTTCTCCGCAGCTGAGAACGAAACGTCTGGAAGGAAAACTTTCTCCAGTAGAACACGGCACTTGATCCCAAAAGATTCTACAAACCCTAATGATGTTACCAGCCGTGAAAACCTGAATTCTTTGATATCCTAATATCCTAAATTTCTATCTTAACCTCATCTATAGATCTATTAATACCTATTCTAACACACTAAATAACTCTAAACAAAAAACACAGTTTCTATCACTATATAGGAGACCCAGAATGGAGAACGTAACCTCCCCCCTCCCCCTTATATAACACATTTTCAGGTAAGCTGCATCAGATGTTAGGTTCTGCAGTCTTCATAATCTTCTTTCAGAAGTTGACCTCAGGTGAAAAAGTTCAAAGTCTTTTAAGTTTTGCCCAGGACTGTAATATTGCTCTGCTTCTCTGGAGTAAGAGTTAGTTTTCTTTTTGCAGTTTTCTTCATCAGGTCAGTTGAGACTTCTAGGTTCAGAGCTTTAAGTAAAGTCATTCCTGTGACCAAGTCGGTAGCCACATATTGCTTGCCCAGATGCTTAACTTGCAATTTGCACAGCATTGTCCACCTGTACTTGATGCAGGCTTGTTGCAGTTTGATGGTAACAGGTTTGAGTGCCTTTCTTAATGCCAGCACATCTTGAGGAAGGTCAGGGAAGATGAACACTTTACAGTTGTGCTATTGCAAATAGCCTCTTTCTCTAGCTCAGGGGTGGCCAACGGTAGCTCTCCAGATGTTTTTTGCCTACAACTCCCATCAGCCCCAGCCAGCATGGCCAATGGCTGGGGCTGATGGGAGTTGTAGGCAAAAAACATCTGGAGAGCTACCGTTGACCACCCCTGGTCTACCAGAGTTATCTGCAGAACTGTGACACATCGTGTGTACTTGAGTATATCCCATAAGCCACATAGAAAAATAGACTGCATATACAGGTACTAATAAACATTTGAATCATCACCAGTCAGAGATTCTAAAAACTCTCTCACACAATCTATATAAAGGTCACAAATTACTGTTCAGATTTTTGGAAGCCAGAATGCTGAGGCTAAAAATGTGATTGGCTAAAGGTCAGCCACTAAATGGCAGTTTTGTTTTTTGTTGTAAAAGAGAACCTTATTTGTTAGCATTCTTTACTGTAAAGTCATTTTATAGCTAGAGCACAATGAGATTTAGAGATACACAACTTGCCTGTAGCTCAAGCATTTAAGTGTGCATAAGATTGTTGTATAAGCACATTCCTAGCCCAGCCACTTTAGTGAAAAAAATATATCCTACGCATGTTTACTCAAAAGTAAGTCATGATTTCAGTGGCTTACTCTGCATAGACTTATACCCCTAGGAAGTTAAACAAAAATAAAAATAAAGCTACCCCAAGGCTTGCCATGTAAGCAAGTATTACTTCCAATACCACAAATTACTAGGATCTGAGGGGTTCTTTTTTAATTCTAACAAAACAAACCAACTTTTATGCTCCTGTCTTTGTCTAGAAGTAAAGAGTGACCAGACTAGTCAATCTAAAGTGACCTGAAATACAAAAACATTTGAGAGAGCAGAAGTGCTATGGAGCGAGATACCAAAAATTCTCTAGTGATCTTGATGGGTACATCCAGTTTTTGTGGTTATCCCAGCACTGAAGTAAGATACTGGGACTGAGTCAACAAAATCACCCTCGAATACTACTGCATCCCAGGATCAGTGGAGAAGAGTAATAACTTGCATGACAGAACACATGCCTTACATGCAGGAGATCTCAAGCCCTGCATGTAAAGTACACACGATGTAATCAAGTACACACGATGTGTCACAGTTCTGCAGATAACTTTTGTATCCAGACAGCACTGCGGGATCCCTGGCCCTCTGGCGAACCCCTTGATGGCCTGGTGGAGACCTGGAATAGCCGGCTCTCTAGGGCCATTGATGAGATCACACCACGACGCCCTCTGCGACCTCGGACTAGGCTGGCTCCGTGGTACACCCCGGAGTTACACCAGCTGAAACAAGGTCTTAGACGGCTAGAGAGGCAATGGCGGCGTACTCGCGACGAAGCGTCTAGAACATCTTATAGGGAGTTTATGAGGTCCTATGAGATGGCAGTCAAGGCCACAAAGAAAAGATACTTTGCGGCTAAGATTGCATCTGCAAATTCGCGCCCGGCACAATTATTTAGGGTAATTCGGAACCTTACTGCACTGCCGCAAGGCAAACCAAACGTTAAGGAATTGGAGATAGGCTGTGAGGCTTTTGCGAAATTTTTTGCAGACAAGGTCTAGTTGCTCCGCCATGACTGCCCTACCATATTAGATACAGTAAGTGAACTCGAGGCCCCGTGCGTGTCTTCTGGTTTGATCCTGGACCACTTCGACCCGCTCAGCTTGGAGGAGGTCGACAGAATCCTTGTCGCTGCACGCCCAACTACTTGTGATCTGGACCCATGCCCCTCCTGGCTAATTAAGGCCTGCCGGGAGGAGCTAAGATGTCCCATATGGGACATCATAAATAGATCTCTTTCAGAGGGCTCTTTTCCAACGCCCCTGAAAGAGGCAATGGTCCGCCCTCTCCTGAAAAAAGCTACATCTTACCCAGCTGAATTGGCTCACTATCGGCCGGTGTCAAATTTGCCCTTTTTGGGCAAAATTATTGAGAGGGCTGTGGTGTTGCAGTTACAGGGCTTCTTGTATGACACTTCCTCCTTAGATCCATTCCAGTCCGGCTTCCGCCCGGGCCATGGGACGGAGACAGTGCTGGTCGCCCTCATGGATGACCTCCGGCGACATCTGGACTGAGGCGGCTCGGCGGTATTGCTGTTGTTAGACCTATCGGCGGCGTTCGATATGGTCGACCATCGGCTGCTGACCTGCCGCCTCGTCGACGTAGGAATTCGGGGGTTAGCCTTACAGTGGCTTTCCTCCTTCCTTGAAGGTCGGGGACAAAGGGTGGCAATTGGGGGAGAGGTGTCCCAGAGGCGCCTACTTAACTGTGGGGTGCCCCAGGGGGCAGTTCTCTCCCCGATGCTGTTTAACATCTTCATGCGCCCCCTTGCCCAGATTGCCCGGAGGTACGGGCTGGGCTGTCACCAGTATGCTGATGACACCCAGCTCTATCTACTGATGGGCGACCGGACTGGAGACGTCCCTGAAAACCTGGACCGAGCGTTGCAAGCCGTGGCAGAATGGATCAAGTTGAATCCAGCGAAGACAGAGGTCCTTTGCATGGGCCGCGGTGGACCAGGGGAGGAGATCTCCCTACCAGCCTTTGACGGTGCGTCACTGATACCAGTGCGCAGGGTCAAAAGCTTGGGAGTGCTACTGGAGCCTCCTTTGACAATGGAGGCACAGATAGCTGCCACTGCCAAAGCCGCCTTTTTCCATCTGAGGAAGGCGAAGCAGTTGGCCCCTTTCCTGGAACATGGCGACCTAGCAACAGTGATCCATGCAACGGTCACCTCGAGGTTGGACTACTGTAATGCCCTCTACATGGGGCTGCCCCTGTATCGAACTCGGAAACTGCAGCTGGTGCAGAATGCAGCGGCCAGGCTGTTAGTGGGACTACCCCGGTGGGAGCACGTGCAGCCTAGGTTGCGGGAGCTGCACTGGCTGCCAATTGTGTTCCGAGTTCGTTACAAGGTGCTGGTTATTACCTTTAAAGCCCTATATGGCTGAGGACCTGCCTACCTTAGGGACCGCCTCTCTCCATATATTCCCCAGAGAGCACTGAGATCTAGCTCCCAAAATCTTTTAAAAATCCCTGGACCAAGGGAGGCCAAATTGAAAACAACTCGAGAGCAGGCCTTCTCAGTAACGGCTCCTCACTGGTAGAACCAATTACCAGCGGAGGTTCGAGCCCTGCGGGACTACAATCAGTTCCGCAGGGCCTGTAAAGCCACCCTTTTTCAAATGGCCTTTCAAGACTGAATCTTGAAATGACATCCAGCCATCTGACATACATCCGATAGGATTTGTATTATAGCACCTTAATTGTAAGTGTAATGGTTTTAATTAATTAATTTATTTATTTAATGGATTTTAATGTATTTTACTGTATAATGTATTGTTGTAATCATGGTACTCTCCATGTCTGTGAGCCGCCCTGAGCCTGCCTCGGCGGGGAGGGCGGGATACAAATAAAAAATTATTATTATTATTATTATTATTATTATTATTATTATTATAAAGAAAGACTGAGCTGTTGCCTGTCATTGAGGAGCTCAGTAAGAAACAACTTCACATCTCCCTCAGATAGGGGTCCCAACCCTCCCGCTCTAGCGGGGGACCCCAGGTTTCCGAGCCTCTTCCCCCGCTCCCCCAAAAAACGGAAGCGGAGGGAGAAGCGGCGTCCTCCTGCTGCTGCTGCTGGCGGCGTCGGGGGCTGCCGGGGAGGATGCTGGGGGTGAACAGCATCAACAGCGGGGGTTGAGGGGGCCGCCTGCGCTCGCGCTCCATGTGCTCCTCATCGGCTGCTGTGCTGCTGGAGGCGGCTGACCACGCAGTCGGTGTAAAGGACAGGCTTGAGGGTGCGCGAGCGCTGCGGCCAGCCGTAGCAGAAGGTCTCCACGCCCCGCCCATTGCGCCCGTAGCGCTCGTGCACCCTCAAGCCCGTCCTTTACACCGACCGCGTGGTCAGCTGCCTCTAGCAGCACAGCCGCCTCTGCCCCCCCAAGTCCCAGCAACCCCAGGTGAGTGAGCGCCCTGCCCTGCCCCGCCGCGGCACGGGAGGGAGGGAGGCCGGGGGAATGGAGCTGCCGAGGCCCTGTGGGTTGTCCTTGCCGCCCTCCCTTCTCTGCTGCCTTCGCGGCTTCCCCGAGACAGGGCGGGCGGCTTCTGCCCCACACCCTCCTCGGAGGCCCAGTTGCCCAGCGGTGTTTCCTGCAGAAACTGCCGGAAGAGCAGGGCCGCCTCTTCTCGCCTTAATTTTAGCTGCTCCTCCGAGATGGGGTCAGCCTGAGCCCATCTCGGAGGAGCAGCTACGGTGAGCGGAGAACAGGCGGCGGCAGCCGTCCCCCCCTCCCCCTAGCTCCACCCCAGTGTCTCCTGGCTCCACCCCTAAAGTTCCCAGATATTTCCGAAATTGGACTTGGCAACCCTACCCTCAGATAAGATATAGCAAAGGTTTTCAGCAGTCTTCTTTGGAAGCTTATTGGGTGTTCCCGAATGAAAATGCCTGAAAGACAGCTTATTAACCCTTACTAATATTCCTTTGTACACAAACTCAGAATAGCACTAGCAAGGCCCAACTCTGCCATCTGAACTGTGTGTGCCTTCTAGAACAGCGGTAGCCAAACTGTGGCTTGGGAGCCACGTGTGGCTGTTTCACACATATTGTGTGCCTCTCAAAGCTCCATTGCCTGGCTTGGAGAAGGCATTTCCCTCTTTAAATAACTTCTGCAAGCCAAGGCAGCTGGCGGCTTGGGGAACACATTTAAAATTCCTTTCCTTCTCTCCCTCCCTCCTCCCTTTTCCTGCCTGCTTTCCTAGGGCTGCCAGGTCTGTGTTGGAAAATACCTGGAGACTTTGGGAGTGGATCCAGGAGAGAGCAGGGTTTGGGGAGGGCAGGGGCCTCAGCACGGTACAATGCCAGAGTCCACCCTTCCAAGCAGCCATTTTCTCCAGGAGACCTGATCTCTGACAGCTGGAGATCAGTTGTAAAAGCATAACATCTCCAGGCCCCATTTGAAGGCTGGCAACCTTATGTCTTCCTTCCTGACTTGTGGCTCTCAAACATCTGATGTTTATTCTGTGTGGCTCTTACATTAAGCTATTTTGGCCAGCCCTGCTCTAGAATATATGCAAGAATTCTACATGATTTACAAAGGTTTTGTGGCAGTCATGCAAAGGAGAAAGTATTCTCTGAAAGTACCATCCTTGAACACTACTGTGATATGTGACAGCTATCAATACTGTCAAATATTAAATATCATTGCAAATTAAGCTAAGGCAGCAACAGCTGAACTGTCATATCAAATGTTCAGAAAACAAGAACATCTGGAGAATAGTCACCATCCAAGTTCACAAGGAGAAAGACAGGCTATAAATAAAATAAATTCAAATAAATTACACCAAAAACAAGATTTTATGGGTGAGGGGAATCTCCCCCAACCCCCGCCCATATTTCAGCTTGTTCTCACTCTAGTTTTCTGTTCTTGAAATAACAATCTCCTATTGAGGCATTAAAGCAAAAACCTGCAGCAGATCTATAAAATGGTAAGACTATAGAGAAGTTGATAATAGCTTTGAAAAGTTTGATGTGCACATTGTAAAAACATACTAAATAAAGAGCTCCTTAGAAGTTATCTTCATTTTTTTTTGCAAAAAGAGTAAACCTATGCATATATTATTAAAGCACTTTGAAATAGTAACATGTTGTTTAGTAACAAAACAAAACATAAAAGCATTGGCTTGTGTTCTTGCTTGGCATTCAACAAGTTCACCCTACAATCCTACCAGCTGCTAGCATGCCTTGCCAGTAGTAGGAAATACACACTTTGGATGATCTATTTAGACTTGCATACTTTAAAATACAAACGTGGAACTAATGCTACATAGCTTGGCCACCAGTCCAATATTAATATGAGAGTAAACAAAAAATATTAAACCAGACTAATTTTTTTCCTGAATGCAGAACAGCTGATGGCTTGGAGTTACCCAAGACTGCCAAAGACAGAAGGGATTTCCACCCACATAGCATATCCCCTGCCTCCCTCCCTTCCTCCTCCAACCTCCAATACCCTTACGAAGGCTGCATGAAAAATGCCAATGCTCATGAACATTATTCTGCTGTGGAGGTGGGGGTCAGAGGTCTGCATAAAGATGAGGAAAATCAGCAAAAATTCCCCTTCCGTGGAATTATTCATCCCGAGCTCATTTATCTGCCTATGAAGACAGGTTTGTTTTACAACATACATTGCACAATGGGAGATTATCAAGGGAGGTGTCAGAAAGTAAATCCCCTCCTTGTAAGCAATAAATATTATGCTTCTGCCAGTCAATTCTGCATGAAATCATGATGTGGGAAAAATGTTAACCCATGTCTCAACAATGCTAAGAACTTGGCTTGCTTGGATACATACCCTTAACAATGTTATATTTTTATTGTAATAATTCTGTCTTTGGCATAATCTGTGTGATTAATTTTGGCAATTAAAATTGCTTGTGCAATTAACTTTGGAAATTAAAGCTGCTACAGAAGAAATGATCCAGACATTCATTGTTAGAACCGGTTTACTTGTGGAGATGTAATGATTATAAATTACTGCATTTTACAAAAGACATTTTGGCTATACCCTTTTAAGTCCACTGAAGTCAATAGGCTTAGAAGGGTGCAACTGTTTAGGACGGCATTAGTGAAGAAATTCACATTTCCAAGGAGACCCTGTTTATAGTAATTTTGGAAGTCCCACTAAATTCGATGGATTCAGCATTTCATTAGTACTATTACATGTATATAAATGTATGTGTAATACAACAACCTGTTCATTAACATTTATTAGAAATGTAGCATGTATGAAAGCTACTACATACATTACTAAATTCTTCAGGCATTTTTCTGTGCCTGTTAGACACTGAAGCTGTTGCAGTGACACCTTATCTGGTGCTTGCAGTTAACTGCCTGCTGTGCCTGTTTCCTATTGCAGGGAACGACAATGTTGTAAACCACTATGAGTAGCAGCTTGGAAGAGGAGGCCTTAATCCAAGTCTAGGCTGCCCTGACCTACGCCAAGCCAAAAAGAGATGCCAGGTGACAGCTTTATTGTGACTCAAAGCACCGAACAGTGGCTAATCATTTCCTCTGGAGGTCCAACAGCAGGTCAGAGGTCAAAGCCTTCCCCTGATGTTGCCTCCTGGCACTGGTATTCAGAGGTCAACTGTCTCTGGACATGGAGGTTTTCTAGTCACTATGGCTGGTTAGTCACCGGTTAACCTATCCTCCATGAATTTCTAATCCCTTTAAGGCAGTTTACAGTTGTGGCCTAAACCATGTCTGTCTCACACTTGCCTTGAAAAACCCCTTGCTTGGGTCATCCTTGGTTTTCACCTTCCTGAATAGTTTTGTGCCATCTGCAAAATAGGCCACTACACTGCTCAGCCCTAATTCCAGATCATTCATGAGCAAATTAAATATCAACCCCCAATACTGAATTCTTGTGGGACCATACTGCTTATTTCCCTCCACTGTGAGAACTGTCCATTTATTCCTACTCTTTGGCTGTCACTTAACCAGTTTTTCATCCACAACAGAACCTGTCCTCTTGATTCTTGACGGCTAAGTTTATGTAATGGTCTTTGGTGAGATACCTTATCAAAAGCCTTTTGAAAGTCTACATGTATAATGTCTACTGGATCACATTATCAACATGCTTGCACACTTTCTCAAAAAATCAAAGACTTATGAAGCAGGGCCACCTGGTGGGAAGGGCGGGATATAAATTACAAATAAATAAATAAATAAATAAAATTCCCTCTGCTGAAACCATGTTTTCTCTCAGGAAAATAGTTCCTTAAATTTTGCCAACAATAGGCCACCTGTGCCCTTCTATTTTTAATAGTCTTGGTGACATTACAGGCAAAACATAAATTGTACTGCTTCACAAATACAAAGGTTGACTAGCTGCCACTCTTCGTTTTTGCTAATTTTCTTTATAGTTACAGCACAAACCACATGCTACCCTAGACAAGAAGGTATGACAGATGAAAATATTTTATTGAAAACAGCAAGTAACTTCCATTTAGAGCCAAACACATCGTTCTGCTGGATTCTGCACCGCCTGGGATGGTTGCTCTAAATGTCTGTTTCAATTTCAGTCTTATAATGGAAGCAGCAGCTTTATTTTTCTAAAACAAATTTATTTTGATTGTATTGGATATTCATTTCCTCTTTGTACTAGGAATTCTTTGTATTGAGCTGAATCTTCTGAAGATGCAGTTTTATAATGACCAACCATGAGGATCTGGATTATGTTTCAATCTAACAAGGAATACTATTTGCATGGGGGGGTAAATGGGCAATTGGGCCTAAAAACTGTCCTTCATCTGGGTGTTTAGCAAAAAAGCATGACTGAAAAAATTAGCTTCCATATAAAGATCTAAGATGTAATCATACCATACACAGCTTCTATTATTTTGTTGTAGATTGCTACAATTACTCACATTTTTGCTATTTTAAGTATTCATCCAGTGTAAGAGAAAAGCTGTGCTCCATTTGGAGGCTGGTTATATCTCAAGCAACAACACGCCACCTGTGCAGCCATGATGTGGTGTATTAGCCAACAAGTGATTTGTTGAATCCAACAATCTGTATGTGGGCACAAGGATCACAGATCTTTCCTGCATTCCCCTTCCCTAGCAGATCCATCCACATTTGAACACTGATTCCAGGGTAATCTACCCCTTCTGTCAGTGCAGTGTATTTCAGCCCCTTCCATCTCTACACCACAACTCATTTGACCTGAACAGCTATTAGTCGAAGCAGGTCCATGATCCCAGGAATCAACTTTTCCTTGGCCTCCCTATGTATTTATGGTGGGCATCAAGTGGATAGAACACTCTTTCATAACAACCGAAGTTGATTTCAAAGAAATCAAAGGGCTGTAGATGCAAAAAATCTTAAGCAAAAAATCCTCATCCCATAATTAACTTGTAGAACTTAATACCAGTAGCTGTAGTAACAGTCAGTAGTTGAAATGGCTGAAAGAGATTAGACAAACTCATAGAAGTTAGGGGTAACAATCACTATTAGCCACAACAGCAGAAAAAGTCTTCTATGTTCAGAGGCAGCAACTCACTGAATACCAACTGTGGCAGACAGCAGCAACTTTCAGGCAGGGGGACAGATTTGGGATTCACTATTTTATTTTGATTTTATCTGAAAATGTTTTGGACTATTTTTGTAAGCTGCCTTGGATGATGATGGCCACTCTCTGGCCATATAGCTGACCCCTAGGAGAACCAGGATAAACTTTATCCAGCAAGGCTCTTAGATTATTACATTCCAATCTAAAAAATGTCTTCCATTATTTGGAATACTGTTACTTTGTTTAGCAAACAGCAGTACGATAATGCCGAATATATGTGACAGATTGTTCTAAACACTAATGAAGAACAATTAACAGAATTAATTAATTAAGTGTTAAAGAATTACTTCAGGCAACTTTTGGCATTTCCCCCAACAAGGTATAAACAACTGCAATTAGCACAAAGTAGAATTGATTTTTGTGTGAGGCACAGGATAAAGTTCATTTCATGTAAGTCTTAAGCAAATTTTAGTATCCGATTACTATTGTTGTTTCATGCATAAACCTATCAGCCAACACTTGCTTAAAATTTCTGTGAAACATTAATGGAACAAGCTTTTCTTTTATCTTCTTCATCCCCATGCTTTCCAGGAATCAAGATGGTGGGCAGACAAGAAAGATTTATTTAACAAGAGTAGAAGCAGTGCGTTTTGTGGGAGGATGAATGAGATCGTCTGTCAAACAGAGCAAAGTACAGGGAGGAACATTCCAAAGGATTATGATAAGAGGCAAGGAAGAAGAAACTGATTCAATTGAAAGCTCTCTTGGAACATGAATCAAAACTTTAGATTTACAAGACTCATAGAAATCCCATGCAATAAAATGAACCAGAGGGTTAAATTTATCTACAAATCAGTAAAATCTGCTGTAAAGTACCTGCCTGCATACTGTTTCTCCCATCTCCTACACTGCAACTAAAATGCATTATACATGAAGCAAAGATGTAAAGAGCAAAGCAGTTTTCCCCAGAAGTATGTAAATTACAGCATTAAAAGCCAACATTTTATTGAAGCTATTTTTAAAAAAAATCACGTGAGGCAGTATAAATGATAAAATAACTGGGAAGAAAAAGATGGCACATTTCAAAAATCTTTTTAAACAGAAAAAAGCTTTACAAAAAATCCAAAAGAATACATTTTCCAAACTACAATGTAATATAACATTAACAGGAATTTTATAAAAGAATACAGCAGCACACACATAAAATAGACTACAAAGATCATGGAAGATCCTAATTCAGATGACCTAAGTTCCAAATCTACTTTAACAGCGACTATGTATTTCAAATATACACAGTTGCCTGATATAGGCACAATATTTTACACATCTGCCTGGCAGACTGGCAATCCTCCTCCACTTAGCCATGAGTAGTATCATCTTCCACAAAGTCTTTAGCCATCTCTGCTGTGATAACATCAATATGACTGACCTGTCATAAAAAGAAACACACATGTAATCAATGAAACTTAGTTAAAATTAAAGCTAAAATAAACAACTATATAGCATGTATAAACTGGATACAGATGGATCATGTTTATAGCTGAAAGTACAGACAATGCAGTCTGCAAAGTGTCTTCTCCACCAAGCTGTGTACTCAAAGAATATGGTAATAGGTACAAAATCCAGCTTCCTGGGAGTCTTAATTTTTTTTCAAAGCTCTTATGCTTGCAGAGATGCATATGGACAAATCCTGGTGAAATCTTAAAAGCAGAATGGTGTCTAAATAAGATTCACACTCGCCAATGCTTTAAGCTCTGTATCAGGGGTGGCCAAACTGCAGCTCGGGAGCCATATGTGGCTCTTTCACACATCCTGCGCGGCTCTCAAAGCCCCCACCGCCTCATTAGACAGCTTGGAAAAAGCATTTGTCTCTTTAAATCACTTTTCCAAGCCAAGGCAGCCAGCAGCTTGGAGAATGAATTTAAAATTAAAGTTGCTTTCTTTCCACTTCTCCCTCCCCCATCTACCTTTTTTCCTTCCCTCAAACATCTGACATTTATTCTATGTGGCTCGTATGTTAAGCAACTTTGGCCACCCCTGTTCTATATACAAAACCACTCCTCACCTTGACTAAAAACAAAAAGGAGAGTAGGCAGAAGGTGCCTGCCTTTCCTTCCTATGATCACGAGCTCATAATCACAGAGCCTAGGCACTAAGTTCCTTTCCTGTTCCCCCATCAATGGAAGTGACACTGCTCCTGCAGAACTGCACCGGGCAGATCTCAGAAACTGTAATGACCTGAAAGCAGGGCCAATGTACTCATCTCTCTCCCTGCACATTCATTCAACACACAAAGGAGATTGTGTCCTTCATAATCTTTGATTCTACTTATTTGTAGCAAAAGTAGAGCAAAACTTTTAGCAGTGTGATGGGGTGGGGTGCACAGGCCCAGACATTTTATGTAGTATTATGTAGCATTTTACTACATAATAAATAGGCAAAAAGCATACAAGTGCCATAATTTACAAAAGTACCAAAATCCACGTGCATTTTTTTAAAATTTAAACTACATACATCCCTACTATTAGGCTATTTACAGAAGTGATAATAAAAATTAAGCAACCATTTAACACACACACACACTCTCTCTCTCTGTAAATGCAGATACCTTCTTGGTATCATATACCAGATACAATGTTATTATAAGCAAGCAACACTGTTTGGAAGTTAACTTTCAGCCACAGCCACAGCCACAATGTCAACATTTAAAAATGCATACCTTATTTCTGAATTTTACACCATAGAACTTATCTGCTGACTCAAGCAGTTCAGGTCTGAAAGTTGTGGTAATGAATTGAGCATGTTCTGCTAATTCCATTATCATATCTAAAAGTATAACAAAATAGTCAATTATTATTTTTCTTACAATTTGTAGTGCATTTCTTTAGTACATATAACTTAAATGCAGAGGCTTATAATATAAACATTTTTTTAAAAAAAATTAAGTTTCGTTTTCCTTCATATTGATGGTCTTAATAAATTTTATATTATTATCATGTATCATATATAATTGATTAATGAAGTTTATTACTTAAAAAGATTAATTTTTATTGTGACTATATATACTCTCAATTATACTTCAACAGGCACATTCTGTTCCAATGTAATGCAGTATGGAATCGGAGCCTGGGCAGAAGAGATCTGTGCTGCATGCCCTGGTTACATCTGGATTATGTTACTGCAATGAATTCTGTGTGGGGGCTGCCCTTAAAAGAATTTGGAACCTTCAATTGGTGCAGAATGCTGGAGCTAGGATTTCTTTTTTAAACTATCTAGGATGTTGACACAGTGGGTTGTAGGGACCATATCATTCCAGTCTTGGCACATCTAACAATGGCTCCCAAATTATTTCTGGGCACAATTCAAACTTCTGGTGTGATCTTTAAAGCCCTATGTCGCTTGGGACCAGCATATCTGCAGGACCATCTACTCCCTACAAACCTATCCAACCGCTATTGTCATCATTCAAGCTCCTGTTTCAGATGCCCCCTGCCTTCTGAAAACAGGTGAGTAGCAACCCAGAAGACCACATTCTTTGTTGTAACACAAAAACTCTTGAACTCTCTCTGCAGGGAGAGTAATTTGTCTTTTTTTGTTTTCTTCTGGCACTCCCTCAGTGAGCCCTCTTGCCTGCCCTATGTTTTAGTTTTTATATATGTAGTTTAACCCTGGGTTTAATTGTTTTAATGATACATTCAGGTTTAGTTTTAATGCCTTTTAAGATATTTTTATTATGTATGCTTTTGTTAGCCTCGGCAGAAGGTGAGATATGAATTTTGTCACTATGTAGCAATACTAATAATAAATTCCTATTTTATAACAATATATAACAAACCTCTCAATTCTTGCTAATATTATAAGGGAGGGAGATAGTGAGGGAACATATTTATCAGCTGCACCAGCTCACTGCAGATCTGCCCCCCTCTTAGATACCAATCAAGCTTGGCAAGAGGCATGAGTCCAGAACCAGCCCAAGATGTCATTTGCTGTGGTTTTCTTTATGGTTTATGCCAATAGCTAGGCTCGAGGGGTGGGATTGGTTGTAAGTTGCTTTGAGTCCCTTTAGGGAGAAAAGACAAATATCGAAATATATATATATATTAACTAATTGTAGATCTTTTTAATGCACCCATCTATTTACATATTACAACACAAACTCACTAAGAACATCAGTATTGAATGAGGCTGAGCATCTAACAATGCCTGCTATCTCCTGCCAACAGTTTAAACCACCCTGCAACTTTACCACATGTGCCTATCATTTGTCTACAAGTTACATTACACCAAGAGAGATCTGAAATACTCTACTGAATCTGCAAGAGTGAGATGCCAGTTACAACAAACTTGTTTTTCTTTAAATTGTAATGGCAGTTTAGTACTCCACTTTTAGTATTAAATCCTCTCATCATTATTCTATTACATTTTAACTTTAGAGTTTTCATCTTAACTCTCTGGACCTTCCTGTATAATAAACCATATATGCAGTGCCTTATCTGAAAATATCATAACAGCGAGAGATCATCATTATTTCCCATGAACCCTTGCAGCATCTTCAGTTAACACAGCAATGTCTTTTGATTCCTGGGAGGGTATGTTCCATAGCCTGTGGGCTTGTTCTGTGGCTGCTCCAATTTTACAGAAGAGTCTTCCAGAGATAATCAGAACATGGGTCCCAATTTTTTTCAGCCTGTGGACACTTTTGGAATTCTGATCCACTGTAGTGGGGACAACCACAAAACGGCTGCTGCAGAAGGTGGAAACAGCTACAAAACCTCTGCCATAGTTTAATTGCAGTCACACAGTGAAGATCTTTGAGTTCTGATGGCACCTGCTGACAAAACTATGTTTTTAAAAATCTGCAAAGCCAATGAAATCACCAATGGCCAACTGGAAAAACCTTGCTGGGCAAAAGTCCTACCATACCTCACCCACTTTCTGCAAACACTTGGCAGGTACCAGAAGTGTGTGTGTGTGGGGGGGGGGGGGGGGGGCACGCCGTGGCATTCAGTCACTGCATTGGGAACCCCTGAATTAGAAGATCGATGTCCCTCTTGCAGTTTTGGAGGGTTTCTTTAGAATTTTTAAAAGAAAAATTATTTAATTTATACCCCACACACACAATGCACATTCCAAATGGCTCATATCATTCTTCTCACCTCCATTTTATATGCACAACAGTTTTAGCTCCACAAGATGATTGCATTATGGGTGCTTTGACTTGTAAAGCTTTCCCCTCCAGACAGTTTTGTGTTGTTTTTAGGATTCTGTTTTTTAGTGTTTTAAAAGTTACCACCTCTCTTGCATCCCTATTAATTAGAAGAATGAACACCTGTTCTATCATCTCTCAATCTATAATTAAATACATATTACAAAATCTACTATTTCCTCATTTTTTGAATTTCCTTATTATCCCACCCTTCCTCCAAGGACCCTGGGACAGAATACAAGTGGAGGAGGAGAGAGTGAAACACTGGGCTTACTATGAGGGTTTCTTCACTTCAATGGATTGGTAAGTATCCTTGTATGGGTTATGCCTCCTTCCTTGCTCCATGAGCAGGGCATATGCAAAATTTTGTTACAAAGGGCTTTCAATATCCTGAGGAGGAATTTAACCCTCCTTCCCTTGTTCATGTCTTCCCCAGCTTTGGAGGAAGACAGCTACACTTCTAGAGTGGCAATCATATGACTTGTCCCTGAAGACCTGTAACTGGATATACTGTAAATGGGAAGAACAGACCAGATAAACCCCAGACAGATTCCCTGTTGACATCCTGTCCAATTCCTCCTCTGCCAGCTAGGATAAAAAGGAATAAAATAAATAAATAAAAAAGAAAGCCCTATAGTAAGTCCAATGTTTTGTTCTTCATCAGTGCAGGAAGATATCCTTGCATGGGATATTGAAAAGCTCCATTATCCTGGTTGAGAAATAACACAGAGGAAAGAAATTACTGAGGAACTACTTTTTGGAGGACACTTCTCCCAAGCATGGCCTTAAGACTACCTTACGGATACTTTTTGGGTAGCTATGTTGTGTAGTGCTCTCCTTTCAATTCCCAAGCACTGCAGTGAAGATGATCTGTGGGTGGTTCTAGAATTCAGATAGTAAGAGCCAGATTCCTCTGAGGAATGGTGCTGGCACCTGCTGAACCCTTTTCCATCTCCTCCTAGGTGGGGAGGGGGAAGAAGAGGAGTAGGGAAAGGAGGAATACTTGCTCCTTCTATAGCAACTCTCCCTCCCCCGACTGTTTATTGGTCTTCACCTTTTTTTAGTAATGAAGGCACAGAAGTCTGGGGTGAAGTGAAGCCCTGTTGATGATGATGGGTGAAGAAGGAAGGGAAGAGACACCCTCTGAAGGCATATGAAGTCCTGCTGATGGGGGAGGACATGCACTTTTGGTGTGTTACTTGCCAGTGCCTCCAGGCTTTGCAAAATTAACTGGGTAAGGTGTGCTGGCTCAAATGAACTGTAGGTGTCTCCACCAACTGGGCCATCTACCACACAGCTTCAGAGCAGAAGAGGACCTGCTGGCCACTCCCTGTTCCTGCCAGTGCTTCAGCAGTGGAAAGAGGAGAGCAACAGCTAAAGGAGGTGCATTGGCTGCCATTGCAGAGCCTTATCTTGGGACCTTGAATAGTGAAGCAGCTGAGCTGTCCCTTTCATAGTGATTCAGTTCCAATTGCTGCCTTGGGGCATTCCATCCAATACAGTTTCTTCTTCTTCACCTTTGCTATTGCTCCTTGCAAGAGAGAGGCTGAAAGAGCCAGTGCTGATTTCTTCAGATGTTTTGGCATTTCTTCTTCTTGTTTTAAACAAGAGAGCTGTGGAAGATCATCTGTCCAAGGAGTGGGCAGGGCATAGTCTTTAGGAGGAGAAGGATCAAACACCTCCTAAAGATAGAGATACCTTGGCAAAAAGTCTGAATATGCCCTGCCCATGAAACAGGGAGGATACATAACCCATTTTAATAAAATCAAATTTTAAAAAATACAATACATTTTTCCACAGAAAACCATGCATCTTCAAACCACCCTGTGAGATTCTTTTCTGTCTGAAATGATACCAGTGAAATATTGTGTGTTGTTACTTGTGTTGTTACCTGCCCCGAGCCTTCCTGTGGGGAGGGTGGCATAGAAATGTAAAGTAATAAACACATTTTTGTTGATCTATAATATATATATAATCATATAAGCCCTTACCTGAAACAGCCTTTCTATGTTGGGCATCCAAGGCTTGATCAATTTCATCAAAGAGATAAAAGGGAGCAGGGTCACATTTCTGAATGGCGAAGATCAAGGCTAAAGCCACTAGTGACTTCTGTCCACCAGAAAGCTGCTGCATCTCTCTCATTTCACCTTGTTTACCAGTAAATGAAACCTGAAGAAAAATCATCAAGAGGTTAACTACTTCTACTATGTAAGAACTACATTTTTTGCTATCTGAAAACTAGTTATTAGCAATATGAAAGCTATGTATAACAATCCTTTACCCTAATCCCAACTCCAGTGAACTGGTCTACAGATGGGACACTGCTTTGAGATCCTGATCCTTTTTCACTCTCAGCACTGCCTTCACCTTCGTCTTGAGACTGACTGCCTTCCACATCACCCTTCTTCATCACAAGAGTAGCTTTCCCACCAGGTACCAGTTTCTGAAATACTTCACTGAAGTTCTTTGACACCTAGAGAAATTCAATTCAGATTTTTAAAAATAAAAATAACATACTGCCAAAGACAACATAAAATACATCAGATCATTTATTTTAAATACGTACAAGAATGAATGAAAGTTTAGTGTTACAGGTGCAAAATACATAATAGGGGTCAACATGCCCTTGGACCCATTTCAATCTGGTTTGGTACTGAGATGGCTTTAGTTGTACTGATGGACAATCTTTGTTTAAAGTTGGACAGAAGATAACCTTCCCTGTTGATACTGTTGGACCTCAGCAGCCTCTGACACAATTAACCACTCTATACTTACTCACCAGACGCAGACTCTCCAAATGCCTCCATCTTGTTTCTGAACCAATGCTTTGAAGTTGGTGGCTAAGACAGAACAAACTGAAACTTAATCCAAAGACAGAAGTAATGCTGGTTGGAAAAGCCAGTATTCTAAAGGGAATGAATCCCTTTGTCCTACATGGATGTTGGCTTTTTAAAAGCAGGTTAGGAAATTTGGGAGGGGGGCTGCTTTCAGACCCTAAAAAAGTTGGCATGGAGGCCATGAGTGCCTTTTATCAGCTGCATCTGATTTACCAACTCTCTTGTTACCTCGACTCAGCTGATCCGGTCATGCTGATCCATGCTCTACAAGACAACCAGGAAACTACAATTGATCCAGAATATGATAGCATGACTATGGGAATATATTGCCTATTTTGAAACAGTTCCATTGGCTGTGAGTCTGTTTCAGAGTCCAATTTAAGGTGCTGGTTGATCTTTAAAGCCCTTCACAACCTGGGATCCATGTATTTGAAGGACTGACTCTTTCCACATATTCCTGTGCACCAAATGGCACTGACCAGAGCCCACACCTTTTTCATCATGGTGGAATAGCTCCCTGAGGATGTGAGGGGGGCATCCTTTGAGATCTTCAGGAGGCTCTACAAGATTTGTCTATTTGCCAGGTTTTTTTGGGGGGGGGGAGGGAAGGGGGGAGGTCAAAATTGGCAGGCATCTTTTAATGGGGTGAGATGTGAGGGATTTGGAGTTTATTGTATCTTTGGTTTTTAAATTGAAAATGTTTTTTAACTATTATTGTAAGCTGCCTTGAACCACATGGAAAGGTGGAGTATGTTTTAATACCTAAATTTGTACATGAAAATGTACAAAATACACATCTTCCTGAAGCAATATAACAAAGTTTTCACTTCCTTCTCTGAAACTAACAGAAATGATCCAAGGGTTACCACTTCTGCCTTTCAGTTTCAACTCAGAGAAATTGCATTTTATAAAATACAGTCATCATTTATACCAACACAAGCATGCATACAAAATTCATTATAGCTCAATTCTGAGACATGTACAGTAATACTGTTATATTTGTGCAGCAAATGAGCTTTCGGTATGATTTCAAACAACCCAGCTTTTCTATAAAAACAAAAAATGTTTAACTGAAAACACATAAATTCTATCAAGATAAAACAAAGTTTGCAATAGTAATAACTATTTTAAATATGCAATTAAAATCAAAACAAAAACTCTATCCATGTCGAGTTAAAATTATAAATAAAAGCCAAGTACTTCAAAAAGTAAATAATGCTGATGTATTGCTACTGTGGCAACTCAATGCAACAAAGTACATTTCCAGAGCTTTACAGTTATGGTTATGCACTTTAACATGATGGCCAAAAATACCAAGATTGAAACCAAGGGATAAATAAAACCCCTAATACCATTGCAAGAAAAGATGGCTTTGTCATTATGGGTGCCATATAATACCTGTTTGAAAGTCAGCTGGATAGCTTCATATTTTCTGAGTTCAAGGACATTCATTAACTCCATAATGGATTTGTAGCCCCTATCTAGTTCTTCTTGACGTTTTATCAATTTCTCCTTCTGCTCCGAAAAATTCACAAATTGATCAAGAGCTTTTTTATTGACATGACTGTACTTTTTCAGTTCTGTGTTGCATTGCTCCAGTTTGCGAAACAGCTGTATAAAAATGTAACAAACAGTCAGCACCACACTAATATCCACTACCTGTGAAAGAGAAAGCTGAACACTGTTGTTACCTGTTTTAGGCTCAGTGTCTGATATTTTTCAAAGGCTTCCTGGGGAAGTGAGCCGAGTTCCCTGATTTTTTTCATACACTCTTCTTTCTTCTTCAGAAGCATGCCTTGCCGGTTAGTCATCTTCTCTAGTTCTTTTGTGTCATGGTTAATGGCATCCATGTGCTCTTTCTCCATATTCTTCCAACGTTCCATACTTTTCTGGAGCTCTTTAATCCCTGCTTCTGTTTTATCAATTGAATTGTCCAGATCTAGTATATAAAATAAAAATATAAATGAGAAAATGCTAACAGTATGGTCGTATTTGAACAGTTAAAAATATAGTATTATTTTAAAAAGTTATGCAATGTGCAAGCAGCACCATTTTCATCACACAATAGTCTTCTCTACCAGTTACAATGAACACAAGTACAATCAGTGCACATCTGATTTTATTACATACGTAATTCTCATGTTACATTCAATACATATGATACAAACCCTACATATATCCAGATACTTGTCTCTGGTTTCAAACACAAAATGAATATATCATGGGTGTTTATTACAAACTGGTGTATCTATGTACATGCAGGATGAATGTGCATTCACTGTTACACGTGAACAGGGCTAAATGTTAAGAAACTTTTGAAGTTTATGTGGAAATCCATGTTGATTTGAAACCAAGAAAAGTGTAGAAAATCCTAGCAGAAAAATTTTGGACTGTGACATAAGAATCAACTGCAATAAGACAGTACAACAGAAGCATTATAACTTTCTGAAAGGCTTACTGACAAACATGGCAAAAATTTCCAGGCATAGAGTAGTACTTCTATGTGTAGTGTATGTTCTTTGAAGACAAAATTGACTTTTAAATTTGCCCTCAGAAGTATACTATACTAATTGTTCTTAAGATTGTTGAAACATGTAATTTAAAGCAGGAAATAAAAGAGCTATACGTAGGCTTCTCCCTTTAAAGAAGAAATGTTACCAACCATCTGATCTTGCTAAGGTATCCTTCACTCTTTTGTTGATTGCCTCAAGTTCAGATGTTGTAGCTGTAAGAACAGTGCCACCTTCAGTCTCTCTTAGCTCATTTAGCTCCTAAAATTGCAATGCAGAGTTAATATTTAGTTCTAAGTTGTCCGAGTATAACTGTACTCTAACTCTTGGCTTGCTACCATGGAATACTTGCATTAAAGTCCCACTGACAAGCAGAAAAACTGGATATAAAGTAAAATGACAGATTTTGTTCATTAGAAAGGAAACACATTTCATTAAAAAAATTTAACCAAATAACACAAACTAATTGTTCAGTTTATGATTGTATACTACAATATGAACTGAGGAGTTTTTAACTGTACATGTTTTCAAAGTGTTGTTAGTAGTACAAGTTGTTCAGGTACGGGTTTATTGTGATCAATATTTTATGAATTTTCTTTTCTCTGTAAGTTTTTATATAGTACTTTAAACAGAAGTGATATCCTAAATATTGCTACCTCTAGCTTCATAATGAAAAATACACGAGTAAATCAGGAAGAGTGTGGTGTTTTGATATGTTGTAACAGGGAAAGTTTAAAATTTGGTGAATGCTGACAGTTTCAGAACACTGAACAACTCAAAATACACCAGTTAATATTCACAGTGTACTTAAATTGTCAGTGTTCACCAAATAATGTTGGACATTCAGAAAATTTGTCTGGAGTCACCCACAAAAGAGGGAAAGTAGGTAGCAGACAGGCCTTCAGTCATCATGCCTGGGTCCAGTCCCAGCAGAAAGTCCCTCCTGCCCTACTTCCAACTGCCATCACCAGAGCCAGCATAAGGAAAGCTCATAGCAGCTTGGCATTTTTTTCTTCTGTGCCTCGACACCCCTCACTTTCCAGCTTTCAACTGGTGTAAGAACATAACTTGCCATCCCTCCACAATGCCCTTCCACAAAAGAACATTTTAATTTTTCATTTCTGATTTGATTTCTGTGAGCCACTCTGGAAACTCATTTTTCACTGAAAAGCGAAATAAAACTACATCACACAAACAGCCAAACATGTGAACATCCACTATATCTTGGACATCATATTACAATACAATTTCAAGGTCCATTTTCAAAAACTGCTTGTTGTGGCAAACATTTTTTAAAAATGTAATCTTACTTGTTCCACTTGGTCTAAGCGCTTTCTAAGATTCTCATTGAGATATGTCTCAACTCGTGTGATGATACCTTCAAGCTTGATCCTTTCATTCAAAAGCTGTCTGTTTTCCTAGAACAAAAAAGAAAATTGTATTAAAAAGTCATTTTAAAAATACTTTGTGGGCTAAGTATTACACATTTAAAAGAATCAAAACATGACAGACCCTATCTCAGTCTTGTTATTGTTATGAAAAATGTATATCAACTACAATTTTAAAAGTTAGTTTCTCTGCACTTAACTGGATCCGATTTAACTTAGAAGTCTTGGCAAAGAAATTCTTGAACTCTAAACAGACTTTTGAACATGACCACTTATATTGAAGTAATACTGTTAATCTACCCTATGCTACTGCAATCTAGACTGTAAAAGGCCTGTTGTTCCCTTCCAAATGAAAAAGTAACTGAATCATTCAGAATTAGATTTTCATTCTTGTTTTACATTAGGATAGGACAGACACAAAGGGACCAATAATCAACACCACTTTTGACTATTTTTTCTTACTTGCTGTAGCTGTCGGATCTCATCATTAAGTGCATCTACACGCTTCTGATCATCTAAACTAAGTTGAGATAACAGGTCTGTTCCAAGTTCTGCTTTTAATGATTCTCGTGTTGATTCCATAGCATGTAAACTTGCTTCCAAACTTTGTAAGCTGCGTTGCTAAACGTAAAAAAATTACATTAAATGTGAGCACCCCTTTAAAGACAAAGGATAATCCTCCAGTTCATCACCATCAATAAAAGTGGCAGCAGAACTTGCTAGAATAAGCAATAAACAGCAATCCATTACAACTACATACTTCTTAAGGGCCTAACGGTATAAATATGGAGACCTTTGAGAATATAAAGTGGCTCAAATGGTCAATAATAAAAAAACGCGGGGGGGGGGGGGGGGGAGAGATCCCAGCACAGAAGAGAAAGAAATTACACATTAAAGATCTCTTCACCGTGCTGTTTCATAGCCTAATGTGTACCTTTCTTGCTGACTTTCCTGACAACACTGAACTCACTCGGCAGTTACCATAACTGGTGGCACTGAATTCTGTAACTCAATGCAACTAAAACAGTTACCTAATACATGTTCATATGTTTCTCAGAGATCCCATACCTTTGGCATAAATGTTTTCTCAGACTGCTGTCTCTTTTCTTTCAGCATTTTCATCTCTGACAAGATGCTGTCTCTGGAGGCTTTAAATTTTCTTTGTTGGGTTTCAATCTGCTGCATTTGATTCATTAGCTGATCAATTTCATTATTAATCCATGCAATGCGCTAAGGAAAAAAATCTTATTTTTTTTTTAAAAATGAGGGGTTATGTAACAATTATTTGATGTCTTATGTATTAGTAAGAAACTTATGTAATACTGTGGTGATGCAAAAATGATGTATTCCATGCCATAACGAATGAGTAATTGTAATAGAACGGCCCATTGGACTTACCGTGAGGGGTCCTTCTCCTCAGAGGTTCGGAGGACATCTCTGTGGGTTATTCCTACTGTTCCTTCAGGGAGGCAGGAACACTTTTTTCACCTTCCTGTTGGCGCCTTCGGAATAAGTAGTACTTTATTCACGGTCATCCGACCAGCTTAATTTCGGAATAACCCTGCCCTCAGTTGTGGGACTCCGAAAGCAGTATCGTCTTCCCTCTAACTAGAAGGACTATAAACAGAACTAAGAACTCGTATTAAAATGCAAACTGTAAACTTGAACTCCGATAATACTGAAAGTAACACAGTACAAGGGAGATAGGCTGTAGAAAGAAACCTAAGCGATGAAAATGAATCTGGGAGTGGCGAGATGTCCTCCGAACCTCTTAGGAGAAGGACCCCTCACGGTAAGTCCAATGGGCCGTTCTCCCTCAGAGGTTGTCGGACATCTCTGTGGGACCTACCAGAGCAGTCCCCTTTAATCGGGTGGGTCTTCATCGCTGACCTCCCCCAGAACATGCTGCAATACCTTTCTCCCAAATGCTGCATCTGCCGATGCCATGGAATGGATCTTATAATGCCTTATGAATGTAGACGGAGAGGACCAAGTAGCAGCTCTACACACCTCTTCGACTGAAGCCCTATTCAGCAGTGCCGCGTTTGTGGAGGCACTCCTAAGTGAATGTGCAGTAATTCCTACAGGTACCTGTAACCCTGATGCCCTATATGCTTCACTGATACAGGCCTTCAGAACTGCACTAATTGATGAATTAGACATCTTGTCTCCAGCTCTTGGAGGAGAGATGTTGATGAACATGTAGTCAGTTTTTCTAATTGACTCTGATCTTAGAATGAAAATCTTCAAGGCTCTGCGCACATCTAACGTATGCCAGACTACCTCCTTTGGGTGTTTGGGTTCTGGACAAAAAGTGGGTAAGTAGATTTCTTGTGAGCGGTGGAACCTAGAAGGAAGGAGGGATCCGTGCGCAGAACCACCTTTTCTTTGTGGAACACGCAAAGACCCGCCTTCACTGATAAGGCCCCCAGTTCCGAAACTCGACGTGCAGACGTGATGGCTACTAAAAAGAGAGTTTTCATTTGCACCCATTTTAAGTCCACCTCTCGAAGAGGCTCAAATGGTTTCTTAGTAAGCGCTGATAAAACGGTATAGAGCCGCCAAGACGGAAAACGATGGACTGTCGGAGGAGACCTCAAGTTTGCCCCCTGCAAAAACAACTGGATGTGTGGATGTTGAGACAGCCTGAACCCTCCCACGACCGGTAAGACAGTGGACAGGGCAGCTATCTGTCTTCTTAACGTAGCTGGTTGTAACTTGGACGTTAGGCCCTCCTGCAGGAACGCTAGTATCTCCGCCACAGAGGGATTAAGTGAAAAAACCTTTTTTCTACGACACCATCGGACAAAAACCTTCCAGGTAGTGTTGTATGTGCGAACTGTGGAGGGTCTTCTTGACGCTAGCATAGTGTCCGTCACCTCCGGGGAGTAACCTAGACTTCTGAATGTCTCCCGCTCAATCTCCATGCGGTCAGATGAAACCACTCTGGGTCGGGGTGCCACACCGGACCCTGATGGAGCATGTCGGGAGAAACTGGTAGCGACATCGGAAGGTCTATTGATAGCTCTGTCAACATTGAGAACCACGGACGCCGTGGCCAATAGGCAGCTACCATGATGATTTCCGCCTGTAGAACTCTCACCCTCCGCAGAACTCGAGAAACCAGAGGGACCGGAGGAAACGCATACAAGAGACCTGGAGGCCATATGGCTGTCAAGGCATCTGTCTGTTTGGCTTCTGGATGGAAGAACCTTGTGAAGTACCTTGGTAGCTGTGAGTTTGTGTCTGAAGCGAAAAGATCCACCTCTGGTTGACCCCAACGCTGGCATATGAGATCGAATATGTCTGAGCTGAGGGCCCACTCGCCCTCGCAGATTTCCTGTCTGCTTAACCAGTCTGCCTGTATGTTGTCCTGGCCTCTGATGTGTTCCGCCCTTAGTGAGGCCAGATTCTTTTCTGCCCATGTCAGAATCCTTGATGCTTCCCTGTGCAACTGCGAAGATCTGGAGCCCCCCTGGTTGTTCAGATACGCCTTGGCTGTGATGTTGTCCGTTCTGACGAGCACATGCTTCTGGAGCAATTGGGTCCTGAAGGCAACCAGAGCTAGACGTATGGCTCTGATTTCCAGAAGATTGATGGGAAGCAGACTCTCGGGTTGTGACCACCTGCCTTGGACTGGTTTGTCCTGAAGAGAGGCCCCCCAGGCTGGCATCTGTGAACAGCTCTAGGGATGAGGGAGGATGGAATAATTTGCCCTGGCGAAGATGAGACAAGTCCGTCCACCATTGCAAACTCCTCTTGACTGTTAGTGGAATTATCAGATTTATGACCTTTCTCTCCATTATCTGAAGTTGAAATGGTCGTAGGAACAATTGAAGAGGTCTGGAATGGAATCTGGCCCATTGAACCATGTCTATGGTCGATATCAAAAGTCCCATTAGTTTGGCAAGCAACATCAGTGGTGATGATTTGCTCTGGATGACCCTGGTAGCCAAATCCTTGATGGCCCTGGCCTTGGACAGAGGTAGAAATAGCAAATTGCAGGTGGAGTCGATCATTGCACCTAGATGTTCCAACCTCTGGCTCGGCTGAAGTGAACTCTTTTCTGTGTTCACCAGGAATCCGTGTGACTGAAGACACTGAATGGCCAGAGTTGTACCCCGAAGGGATTTCTCTTTGCTGTTGGATCTGACCAAGAGGTCGTCTAGATAGGGGTGAATGTGAATTCCCTGCTTCCTCAGCTGGGCTATCGGATGTATTAACATTTTGGAAAAAACTCTGGGCGCTGTTGACAGGCCGAAAGGTATGGACAGTATGCCCTTTAGAAATTTCTTGCCATCAACGGAAATTTTAATAAATACTGCTTTTGCAGCTATCAATACCATATTGAAAGAAGGACTTAATTTTGTGCACAACCTATTTACAGTAGAATCCTATGTGAGGAATACTCCTATGGAACTTAATACAGCTGTTTTCACCTCTTTCTCTACAAATGTAAGCTGTTGAGGGAAAATGGGATGCCTGTGTGTACATTTCCCAGACCTCTTCTCAGCCAGATACAAATTATTTGTACTCCAGAGCACATATAATCACCATTGAGAAGAAGTAGCTAAATATAAATCTGGCAGGGTCACACATTTCCCATTCACCTCAACAACCAGTTGTGTTGCATACAACTAGATATGAAGTGGAAATGGTAAAAACAGGACTTGGCTCAAATAGATCAAGGTCTCATATTACCTTTACTCAGTGCCCTAAGATGCAACACAGTATAAGAAGATCAGTCTTGGCTGTTTATATAGCAGTGAATGTCATCATTAATTAAAATGGATGCTTATACGGTCCAGCATTTTTCTTTTTACAGAAAGAGTACAGAATTCTGCCACCAATTATGAATGAAAACACAAACTTGCCAAAACAAAGTCTCCTATCCAACTTATGAGTTGTCTACATATTTGTCTCAGCTTCTAATCACACACTGCTCTCAGCAGATACTTCCAGTCCTTCCCTTTTCTTTCCTCTAGCAGAGTTTGATATATCCTGTTAAAAACCTACCTGTATCTATTTGTCTAAATAGTAGTTACTCCTCATTATCTTCCTAAAATTGACTGTAACAAACACACAAAAGTGTGTGCATGCATTCAAACTACCAGCTGTTTTCATATTGTAATCATGTCAGTCTATATAATTTTACACGAGACCTTTCATAGAAGCAGATATGTTGCATTCGTGAAGGATATTTTCAATGTTTCTACGCAAGTTTTCATTGAGTTTTGCTTCAAGTTCTCCTAATTCTTCTTCTGCCTTTCTAACATCTTTCTGAAGTTCAAGTCGAGACTTCCTTGTGTCATAATAACCTCCAGTCAAAGCCCCACGGTGGCTGACTTGATCACCTAAGAACATAATTTTTTTTTGTTAAGAATAAATGCTGTTACACACCCACACAATGTGCATGTCAGAGTAATTCACATTATTAGCAGTGATTCTGTAAAGCTTCTATAGAGAATCATGAACCTAATGGTGTGCCATTAACATACAAATCCCTCAAATAAATGCTTTGCTTTCAAAAACCAATTTATGCCTGAAGTTCAGCAGGTTTCTAACGCTAGGACTAATATTTTCTAAACATTCAGACAATTATAGGGGTAGCTTTTATAACACATGAACTGAACAAATTTAGGTACAGAACTGGCACAGCATGTTATCCGCATAGCAAACCACACCAGGTAACAGATGATGCACTGAGGAGCTGTCACAACAGTAGATCAAGTGATACTCTCGTTATATATACTTTCCACACAAATACCCTTAACTTTCTCTTAAAAACCTGAATAACAGATCCTCTACATCAATGTCTAACTTTCTATTTGTGAGTAATTTGTTTTCAAGTACTGAAAGTCCAATTCAAGATGTTTAAGGACTGTTCCACCCCCCCCCCCAAAAGTCCCACTCCTTAGTCCCTACCACACAGTATACAGCTTAAAGCATAAATTGCTTGGACTTATCCTATGCATGTGGATATTAATATTAATATGTAGGGATGGACACAAACCAACTGATGAACTAAAGTTCATCATGAATGAAGAAGAAGAAGAAGATATTGGATTTATATCCCGCCCTCCACTCCGAAGAGTCTCAGAGCGGCTCACAATCTCCTTTACCTTCCTCCCCCACAACAGACACCCTGTGAGGTGGGTGGGGCTGGAGAGGGCTCTCACAGCAGTTGCCCTTTCAAGGACAACCTCTGCCAGAGCTATGGCTGACCCAAGGCCATGCTAGCAGGTGCAAGTGGAGGAGTGGGGAATCAAACCCGGTTCTCCCAGATAAGAGTCCGCACACTTAACCACTACACCAAACTGGCTCTCCAGAATGTTAGTCTGTTCGTGGTTTCTGAAGTTATGTTTGCCAACTGAAGAACTGCCATGAACTTCCATGAATTTTGGTGCAACTCAGGAAGAGAAGAGAGGAGCTTACTCCTGCTTTCTGCTCTTCACAAAAACAGCTGAAAGTCAGGATGCTCTTCACCACTCAGCTGTTTGGTTTAAATGGCTCAGTATCATTTAAACCATGCTTTCTGCTCCCTACAAAAAAGCAATCGAGAGCAAAAAACAGCAGTTTTAACTTTAAATGGTTCATGAACTAATACAAACCAGGTTGATTTGCGAACCCAGCCTCCTTTGTACAGGTTCTTGGTTCAGCCACGAACAACAACAAAGCGGTTCATGCTCATCCCTACTAATGTGGATACAAAACTGTCTAGAACACATAAACAATTTACAGTGCAGTCCTAAACAGGTACAACTGTTTAACCCAATGGACTTTGATGAGTGTCTTCTTAAGACTGCACCATTAATTATGCAGTATTTATTTCAATGAAGTTTGTACAGTAGTTGGTAAATAAAAAGCACAATTTAGGGCTGAAATGCAAGAACCAACATAGAGAGCCAGTTTGATGCAGTGATTAAGTGCACAGACTCTTATCTGGGAGAATCGGGTTTGATTCCCCAATCCTCCACTTGCAGCTGCTGGAATGGACTTCGGTTAGCCATAGCTCTCACAGGGCTGTCCTTGAAAGGGCAGCTTTTGTGAGTGTCCTCTCAGCCCCACCTATGTCACAGGGTGTCTGTTGTGGGGGAGGACATTAAAGAAGACTGTAAGCCACTCTGAGACTCTCTTGTTAAATATACTTTCCACACACATACCCTTAACTTTCTCTTAAACAACCTGAATAACAGATCCTGTACATCAATGTCGAACTTTCTATTTGTGAGTAAAAATCCAATATCATCATCATCATCTTACACTGCGGACAATCTTCTTGCATGCAGTTCTAATATCTAGGACCCAAGTAGTATTTCTTCAAGGCAAGGGTGATATTCCCCCAAATAACACTTGAATGGAATTCACGCTTTTTGTTGTCATTATATGTCTCCACAAAAAGCTGGCATTCTATCTACAGGACTCATATATTGGGAGGTCAAGTTGAATGGCCATCTCCTAAATATGGAATTTGTAGAGGGTTCCCCCCCCCAACAAGTTTGTATAATTAATTTGAAATTGCTATATATTGAAGGATTAGCATGTGGAGAAGGAACAGCAAATTTAGAGTTGCTCCCAAAACATACCTTCCAATGTAATGCAATCCATAGTAAAAGCTCTGGCCAGCTGTGTAGACACTTCCATACTACGACAAATTAGAGTTTTTCCAAAAACATGTTTGAAGGCTTTATCAAATCTTGGATTGTATCTTAGTTTACTGATCATAGGAATAGCATCCTGTAAGCAGAAATGGGATAAAACACTTGAGTTGTGTCAGTTTTGCAGTTACATTCCGGTATCAAATGTAACATATACAATACAAACGGGAAGAAAAAATATAATCTAATGTATAATGAACTAAAACGTACTTTAAAAATCACTGATCTTGAATAGAAAATGTTCACATAAGAATTCCATTACAGAAATGAAAATAAACTGGGCCATAAAAATGTAGCTAGAGCAGTGCTGAAAATATTACAGCTAAAAGTGTTAAAATAATTTTAAAACAAATAGGCTCACATTGGTTTCAGGGTAGGCAGTATCTCTAACATCCAGTTTGTTCAGTGGCAGAAAAGTTACTTCTCCAGGTAGATTCATTTTATTGAACTCCATTAAGATCTTTGTACTAACTTCGTCAGAATCTACAATATGATAGAATAACCTAACATAAAACAAAAAGAAGTCAAAGTGCAGTTACAAAAAACACTGTCCTCACCCCCAATCAATAAAGTGTTCATAACTTTGACAATAAGCTTAGTTCCACAATTTTATAAAAGTTTTAAATCTCTTCTCTGATTAATTTTGGCTGTCCATCACCTACTGGGTTCAATTCAAAGTACTGGTTATCACATACAAAGCATGCCATGGGCGTGGTGCCTTGTATCTGCAGGACCACCCCCCTCCATATGCTCTGCCACAACTTCATTCATCTCAGCAGGCCTTTCTACAGTTGCCACCCTGCAGATGGGCAAAATCAACTGCTCATAAATGCACATTCTCTATTGTGTCCCTTTCTCCACCTTATGGAACAGCCTGCCCGACAAGGCTAGAAAGGCTCCCTGCTCTTATGGCTTTTTGCAAACTATGCAAAGCTGTGTTGTTCAGGAGGGCTTTTTTGCACAGGTAATGGGGCTGTACTGTAATGCAATGGTTCAGAAAGTTGTGTTGGTAAAGGGATATGAACTGGGAGTGACCATACTTCAGTGATCCATCTGTACTGTAAGTATGCTCTTAGTATATAGTTTCTGCATCATTTGTGTCATGTTTAAATGCCTATGCTTTATTAATAGGTTTGTTTCAGGTCTGTTTCAGATTTCTTGTTGGCTCCCAGATTTCTATAGTTCAAATCCTATTGTACTGTTTAGTGAATGCTCATCCTCTTGACTGTATTTGACTATGTAATCCACTTTTGAGTCTCACTGAAAAAGGCAGACTATAACTAATGTAAATAAATAACAAATAAAGTAAATAAATTTATTTACAATCTAGTTTAACAGGATCATTTTCCAACTTCAAACATTTGTACAAGAAACAATATTGTTCAAATATACCTGTTTCCTGCAGTAACTTCAACACAAGTGTAAAAAGCAGGCTCACACTCAAAGTTATTCATTACTATTCCATGATAGCCATTTAGAACATGCTGGTTAATGCCTTTGCGCCGAAAATGTTCCAATACTTTGTTTATGCTGTCAATTCCATTTAGAATTGCCTGTCATAATAACATAAATGAAGACACTGTAGGACATGAAAATAATCTTATAATATTTCTATCCTGTAAATTATTCTGAAGATTTGTTTTTGGCCATTAGTTTTGCACTGATCAAAACAGGGTCCTTGCTGTATGACTGCGGGCCAAGAGACAAGTGGGAAAACCAGGGAGAGGGTAATGAAAAGAATAACATTCAGACTAGTTCTGATAGTCAGCATGTTTGAAAGGTGTCAGTACGACATTAGCAGATCAACCAGCCTGTTCAGGTTTTGTCCAACAGGACTGCATCAAGATTTGTTTTTGTTTTTTTGTCAAACTGTGTATGCACAAGGACACTCACAATTCAAACCAATGCTAGGACACACAATTCAAACCAATTGGCAGCTATTAGTATTGCTATTGATTACTTACATGAAAACTAAATAGTAGGATTCTAATGAAAGATAGCATTTACAGTGATTTATGATTTGCGACTGATACATCTATTTAACCAAATGCAGCAAGAAAAGGGAAGAGAAGTAGTAGAACTCAATCGACTGCATGAGAACATACATGTGCAAAAATCCAATTGCTTTGTACTGCAGATTCAGAAGCAATACAGTGAAAACCTGCCAAACAGCTGTGATTGGACAAGAGCTGAACAGGTGGGTGTTTCAGCATCCCCAATTATACTGTCTAAAGCGGGGTGTCGAACTCATTTGTTACGAGGAACGGATCTGACATAAATGACGCCATGTCGGGCCGGGCCATGCATGTAACTATTTATGATTAGGTAGTAGAGATATCGACTGGTGCTTGCACAGGGGACTACCTTTACCTTTTTTTAGCAGAGATATAAACGTTATAAAGGAAACAAACACAATTAAAGATTTATTTTAAAAAAACTTTTAAATGCTTAAAACTTTAGCACTTATTGGTCTTAAAGGTGCTTTCTTTGTATCTCTCTTGTGCAATCCAGGGAACTGGGCAAAGGAAGCTCTGGCTCGTTCTTTCCCTCCCCAGGGGACCAGGAGGGGGAGGAGCTTCAGCCAATAGAAGGAAGAGACGCTTGGCTCAGTAGTTCTGCTGTGCAATTGAGAGAACCTGGTAAAGCAAGCTCTCCCTCCCCCTCTTCCTCCTCAAGGGAGGAGCCTCAGTCAATGGAGAAAATAGAGGCTTTGCTCCATAGCTCCTGTGTGATTGTGAAGCAAGCTGCTATGCAGAAGGAAGCAAGAGACAGGGAGATGGAAGCAGATGACAGCCAGTTGCTTGGGGGCCTGACAGGAGCCCTCTGGGGGCCTGATTCAGTCCCCAGGCCGCATGTTTGACACCCCTGATCTAAAGGAATCATGTAGCAGAGACACATTAATTAATGTAGTTAAAGTGGGCAAGGTGTCTGCCAGTCAAAAAAAGATCTGATCAAATACTGACAAATAATAAGTACTTCTAAAACATTAACTTTATTTAAAGCAACAAAAAGACACCTTAGTCATCAACAGGTATGACACGCTAATCACAAGTTAGTTTCAGTTTTGTCAAAATAAATTAACTTTTAAAACTTGTAATGAATTATCACAGATTAACAAAGTTAGGTAGGGTTTCTAGAAATGTGAACAATTTGCTAAATTGCTCTTCAAGGACTAGCCTATAGATACAATTAAAACAAATATCGCTACCATTTACACCATGGCATTCTTGGCTTCATGGAATATTCAACCACAGGCAAATATTGGGACAGTTGATGGACAGAAGTTGATGGAATATCAACCCCAGAATTAGGGAATTAAGGACTAAGCATTGGTGCTGTTTGCACAAAAGCATGTCTATGGGCAAAGGACCTAACAGAACAAGAAGCCTAGCTTGATTTGAATCTTATAAGCCACCAACCACTTACAACTCTGTCAACAGCGCCTTCATCTTCAGCCATTTAATATTTACACATTATAAATAAAGTCCTCATAAAGGACTATAAACTGGAAGAGCTCATCACAGAGCCAACTAGAGGTGTAGTGATCTTGAACTTGGTACTGAGTGGGTCTAAAGACCCTGTGAGAGATGTGAAGATGCCAACAGTTACACCAACTGTGAACAGTGACCGCAATGCTATAAAGATTAGCATTTAGATCAATGGAAAGTTACCCTTAAAATCCAAAAGTGTAACATTTGATTTCCAAAGAGGAAACTTTACAAAAATTAGGGGAATAGTAAAAAGGAAGCTGAAGCGGAAACAAAAGAGAGTCAAATCCTGAGAGGATATTTGGAAGCTATTTAAAACCACACTAATTGAAGCACAAATACAATGATTTTACAGGTGAGGAAAGGAACTGGTCACGTCTAAAAGAAGGCCTGTGTTGTTAACAAGGCAAGGATGCTATAAAAAGAGGCTTCTTTTAAAAAGTGGAAGGTCTGTTCCAATGAATGGAACAGGAGGGACCACAGGCTCTGGGAAAAGAAATGTGAGTCAATAATTAGGCATGCAAAAAGAAATTTTGAGGAGAAGGCTACTAAAAGCATCAAAACTGACAATAATCATTAATTTAAATATATCAGGAGCAGGAAAGAGGAGAAGCAGTGAGGCCTTTAGGTGACAAAGGAATAAAGGGGTTGCTAAAATAATATAGGGAAATGGCAGAGAAGCTCAATGACTTTTTTGCTTCTGTGTTCACTGTGGAAAGTGTGGGGCATGTACCCATGCACAGCCTCTATTTTCAGGAAGGAAGTCTGAAGAATTGAGCCAAATGAGGTGGCCACACATGAAATTCTAGACCTACTGGTGAAATTAAAAATGGATAAGTCGCCAGGTCTTGAAGGCACACACCTGAGAGTTCTTAAGGAACTCTGATGTGAGATTGTTGAGCTATTAACCCATATCTATAACCTAACACTACATTCAGCTGCTGTACCAGAAGACTGGAGGGTAGAAAACATGACACCAGTTTTAAAAAGGGATCCAGAGGGGAACCAGGAAATTACAGGCCAGTCAACCTAGTGTGTATCCCAGGCAAATTAGTAGAAATTGTAATCAAAGATACAATTTAGGCACACAGAGGGACAAATCAGCTGAGGGATACAGCGTGGCTTCTACAAAGAGAAGTCCTAACCTTTTGGAGTTCTTTTGAGAAAGTGAACAAGCCTGTAGACAACAGTGACTTGGTAGACATTATATACTCAGACTTTCAAAAGGCTTTTGACAAGGTAGCTCACCAAAGACTCCTGAGTAAATTTAGCAGTGATGGGATAAGAGGATGGGGTTCTCTTATGGATTAAAAACTGATTAAATGACAGGAAGCAAAGAGTAGTTATCAACGGACAGTTCTCACAATGGAGGGAAGCAAGCAATGGATCCCATAAGGATAATTTATTTATTCAGCAATGATCTGGAACTGGCAGTGAGTAGTTTAGTGGCCATGTTTGCACATGGCACAAAATTACTCAGAATGGTGAAAACTAAGGCTGACCATGAAAAGCTCCAAGAAGATCTCCACAAACTGGGTGAACGGACGACAATGTTGCAAATGAAGAACAATGTTGCTAAATGTAAAGACAAAAAATCCCAACTTCAAGTGTAGGCTAATGGGGTCTGAACTCACTGAGACTGAGAGGGGAAAAGATTGAGTGGATGGCTCAATGAAAGTGTCAACCCAGAGTGCTGCAGCAGAGAAAAAAGCAAACTCTATGTAAGGGATTGAGAATAAAACAGCCAATATTGTAGTCTCTATAGATCTGTGGCATGGCTTCATTTGGAATACTGTGTACAGCTATGATCACTGTATCTTCAAAGAGACACTGTAGAGCTGGAAAAAGCACAGAGGCAGGCAACCAAGATGATTAGGGATTAGAGCACCTTCCCTATGAGGAAAGGCTGAAGAGTTTGGGACTTTTCAGCTTGGAAAAGGGATGACTAAAGGGACAAGGAGACATAGAGGTATATAAAATTATGTATGAGATGGAGAGGGCTGACAAAGAGAAAATTTTCTTCCTCCTTCAAAATACTAGAACTCAAGGGCATCCAATGAAACTGATGGGCAAAAAGTTCAGCACAGACAAAACAAAATAGTACTTTACACAGAGAGTGATAAAACGTGGAATTTGCTTCCAGGGAATGTAGTAACAGCTACAGGAACAAACAGCTTTAAATGGAGATTAGATAGATTCATGGAGGTTAAGTCTATCAATCGCTACTATAGCTATGGTGATGGGAAGCCTCCACATTCAGAGGCACTAAAACTCTGAACCCCAGAGCCAGAAGGCAAAATGAGTGGAAGGCCTCAGCCTCTATGACCTGTTGTTGGCTGTCCAGAGGAACTGGCTGGGCACTGTGTGAGACACGATGATAGACTAGATGGACCATTAGTCTGATCCAGCACAGCTCTTATGTTCACTTTCAACCTCAACAAACCACTTCAGTTCCAAAAAGATTATTGTGAGAAAATATAAGTTTTAATAAACTTCAAGAGTGTATCTGCAATACTAGCCTAACTATTGTCTCTAACACTAAATGCAGGACTCCTCACCTTCCCAGTTGCTGCTCTAAGCAGCTGCTGTTTCTTTTCCAAGTCTTCTCGTTTTGCAGCAAGAGCTTGCTGTTCTGCATTCTCTTCTCTCCATAAGTAACTGAAAAATTAAGTTGACATTCTTTTTAAATAAAAGCACCTACTACAGACTACATAAAAGACAGTTTATAATCTCTTTATTTAAATTACCAGGCAGCGATGCTTTCATTGGTTTTCAAACCTCTAAATCCAAAATGCATTCCAAGCAGTGTTAACACTTCTGTTAACTTTTCTACAAGCTGTATTTCAAGCTAATGTTAGGATTTGGGGGGAAGGGAAAGTAAATAATCTCCAGCTATAAAGAGGTAAACTGCAATGTCCATTTTAAAGACATAATTTCCTTTTCAAATATCAACCCTTTATTAACACAAATTGCCTAACTTCAGTTGAATCAGCATTATGTTCTATAACTGAAAGACTCCAACAGTGAAACTGTTTCGTACAGTTCTTGAATAATTACTGCTGTTGAGACTCAATATAAAGTCTTTGTGTAACATTTAAAATATGAAAAAATTAAACATTTTTAAAAGCTAAGCTTGCACATTCTTCAAAATAAGAATAGAAGTAAAACCACAATAAATTACTAACTTTCTCTCACTCTGTAGTTCATCCTTTTTGTTTTTTACTTCGTAGTATTTTCTGTCCAATTCTTCAACACGAGCTTTTACTTCATTAAGATCCTGATCCAATTTCTAATTCATACAAAAAAAGGTTTTTAAACTAAACGTCCCATAAATACTGTTACCTTTAATATAATTAAAGTGCTAAAAATCCAGTTGTTTTAAAGTTTTATTTAAAAGTCTCAAACACCACGAAAGAACCACCATACAACCAGCAGAGTTCAGGCTTTCAAAAGAGTACAATGAGTTAGCAGAAACATATGAAGATAGGATGCAAAAAAGCTATATCTAGCACTTGTTTTGAATGTTTTCTTTTACAATTTACGTCCTATACTGGGGGTGGGTGGGTGTATTATTGGGATTGCGCTATACTGCAACCCCCACTCCATGCTCACTCTGCCACTGGACATGTGTGAGAAGCCATAGGCCCAATTCAGACAACATGGATCTGTTAAAGTCAGGGGCCATGTTCAAACATAACATACAGAAGCATTCGAAGGTATGCTGAGTGTACTAAGGGGAGGCAGGGCAAGCTGATGCAATTTTAATCCTCAGTTCTTCATAATGAGAGAAACTTCATCTAAAGCTCCTAAATCATTACAAGTTTGATAACAAGATAATCTACCTCCCATAAGAATTCAGAGAATGGCAGATTCTTACACAGCAACACACACTTACTCCTTAACCAAAAAGCAAATAAATACAAATATAGGATTTTCAAGTTAAAGGTACATATTGTGATGTCCTATGTAATATAAACACAAAATGTAGCTAGCTGAAATACTCCTAATATATTATCTGTAGTGACAATCTTGACTCCTTACACTGTATTGCTCTAGATTCTTCTCTTTGTTAGCTTCTGTATCTTCTAAGTCCTTATGTATAGCAGCAATTTGCCGCTTCTTGTCATTGATTGCTTGATCTAGGGACTTGAGCTCTTTTTTAATCCATTTATCTCTCTCTTCTTTAGAAGTAAACTGACTTCCTCGACCTTGCTTTGCATAAAGATCTGTTCTTTCCTGAGTTGCTTGTGCCAGTCTGTTTGAAGAGAAAAACATAATTTTAAAATGACAATATTTATACCATAAACATAATGGGCTAGCTTTAATAATGTTCAGTGTTAACCAATTTCTGCAGCTTAACTCAGCTCTCCCCTGTGATATGAATAAATGCTGATTATCATCTTGTTCTTATACAAGAGGAATGGTTCCCAGCTACTTCAAGAAGGAAATGCTTGGGTATGCAGTCATCCATGCAGAATTATTCTCACTGACATGGCACTATGGCGCCACTAACCATCAAACAGACCTGGCAATTCCTCGTTCTTCTTTTTCTTTGACACTGTTGAACTTGGGTTCTGTTTCAGCCAATTCCTTCTGTTTTTCTTCTATCTTTTCTAGAAGTTTCTGCCTCTCTTTTAGCAGTCGTTTCTAAAAACAAAGGACACATTAATCTGAACCCTAAAAAAAGCAATCTTTCTGTCAAAGGATGAATATTAATCATAGTACTAAAAATGTCTGCTCAGAAACAGCTTTGGTTACTAAAATTTTGGCTAATTTCAAAGTACAATTCTTGAAAACAGCTCCTGTGTGATCATGAACCAGACTTGAAACAAGAGTAGATGAACACTTTTTTTGGAAAGTGTGGTCAAACAGGGACATCATTAACAAGACATGAAATCTTGGTATGGGGTAAATCACTCTGAGATCCTCATGCTGCATTCTTTAAATAACCTAATTATGTACAACTGCAACTAAGATTGCATTTTTCACTATGGTAATACAACCCAATAAGAGTATTGCTTTCACTGAATCTCAACATTTTATAAAACACAGCAACGCTCTACACTAAAGTGCCTACAATCTGAAAGGACAAAATAAAAAATAACCAGAACCATTTTTATGAATAACCGACCCTTACCCGTTGTTCACTATTGCCAGCTAGCTCATCTTGCAAATCTTTTGCCTTGAGTTCTAATTTGGTCCTCTGCTTAATCTGTTCCTGCCTTTCAGAACTGAGCTGCTCCTTCTCTTCTTTCATAGCTGAGATCTTAGTTTTTAGTTCTCGGACTTGGCGCTCAATTTCCTACAGAAAAATGCAAAAATTAACACAAAAGTGGTAATATCTCTGTTGCATAATTTCAGAACTAATTCATCAAGTTCTTGTTATCGAACAAGTTACCAAACAATGGAAGAAGCATACAAGTTGAAATTTAAGAAAACATCATTGTAGGAAGAAGGATACTTAGGTAATTGTTCCCCAGCATGGTGTCCATGGTGCTGCGGCACCTGCCAGTTCTTTCCCTGTTGCCCACTGAGCTTTTCAGAAAGTAGGTGGGGCCTATGTAAGACAGTGCTTGATTCTGGCTGACCTCATTAAAATGAAAGGATTTTCCTTCTATTCTCCCTTTCTTCCCCCAGGCTTCCCTTCATTCTTTTTTATTTTCCTTCTGCAATTATTTTTTGTTTGTCTCTGTCTCCTGTGGCAGCCATTTTGAGATTGCACTCACCACCCCCTTTAAAAACACCAAGTGTCTGCAGCCTGCGAATCCCCACTTCACATTCTGCTTGTGCTCCTCTTCAACTATGAAAGGCACATTCCTCTGATAACAGGCACATCTACTTATCCAAGGACACACAAAAAGCACCACCTAGTGTTAGAAAAATGCACTCCAAAGTAGAGAACTGCCTCTGCAACAGACAATGAGGAGCACAAGTGGTAATAAGGCATATGATGCAAAAGAACACATATTCATTAATTAGTTCATCCACATCACCAAATCAGCTTGACCAGTGATTTGCAAATTGCTTTAAAACTACAATTTCACATTCTATTCTGACTACTGCTTGAAAGCTGGTTTGCAATTTATATCACAGCCATTGCTATTACTATGATCTGGAGGTGACACACACCTGGTAGTAAGTCATCCTTTCTCATGGCTGTTTACACTGCACTACTTGAATGGACATATGCACATCTCATCTACCATCTTGGACTACTACCTCATGACAATATCTTGTTATATGTGGCCCTGACGAGATAGCCTAGGCAACCCCGATCTTGTCAGATCTTGGAAGCTAAGCAGGGTCGACTCTAGCAAATACTTGGATGGAAGACCTCCTTAGAATACCAGAAGTCGGGAGCCAGGGGCAGCCTTTATTCAGCCATCTCTATGAATATCCTCCATGTCCCCAGTAGGCGCCAGTCACCAGAAGTTACCATGACTTCCAGGTGCGCGCGCACACACATACCTCCCCCCCAATCTTGTTATATATCTATGGGTGGAGGCTACTCTGTAATAAAAACTGTTCTTATGATAAGATGCTTCTGGATCTTACTTCCATTTTATCACGAGCATCCTGTTGTGCATCTCTTAACTGCCTTGATTTTTCTCCACTTGTTTCTCGTTTGGCAGAAAGCTGAAAAGATTTAATAAATAATCATTTGAGTTTTCTTGATATGAAAAAATAAAAACATTTTAAAAATTTCACAGTTATATTACGTTGATCAACAGTGTATAATGAAAGAAATTACACTCAGGACCAGTATTATACAAAATGACTTACCTCATCAAGTTTAGCCCGGGTTTCATTAAGTTCCTGATTATAAATGGTGTATTCCAACGCTCTTCTCATTTTATCCCACTTCTGATATTGAGCTAGCTCTTCTTTCTCCTCTTCCAGAGTATGTAATCGTTCCTCAATATACTTTAACAGCTCATTGATTTTCTCTCTTTTCCCCTCTTTAGAAAGTTTTTGTTTCAAAAAAAAAGAGACAGCTGAATATCTCATGACAAAGATTATCATAATTAAATCCCTTTAAGCACTCATATTAGGGGACACTATGGAACACGGCAGTATGTGCTCTTCAAGCTTATTATTAAAAATTGGATTTAAAATTCCATGAGGACTAATTATTTCAAATTAAATTTTGATACCAACAACTTATCTATTTTTCAATATAAACAAATCCAGAACATTAGCATTGAGTGTTTAGTGATGTTAGGCTTTGTGAAAGTGTGATCTATGAACAAAGTAATGGATGGGAAAAAAAAGAACAGGGAGACAGTTTCCACATAATATCAATTACAAGCAATATCCCTTGCTAGAAGATTAACATATTGTAAACTGGTGTCAAGTGTTAATTCCCTAGCCCAAGCCAGCACATAGCCCTATCAGGTAGTCAGACTTAGACCCAAGCTACTCTTTGGAAGGGGAACTGGATTTAGTACATCCTACGTAGCTGATAAACCAAATGTTTGATATATCTCTGTGTGTGGGCAGTTCAACATATTCAATTGAACCAATGTACACATACCGGACTCCTACCCAAAAGCAATAGCTGCCATATGATGTCAATATATCAGTTATTAGTTTACATGCACTATTAAAATGTAAATTAAGAAAACATGCAAGTTAGAAATATTTGGAAGTTATGAATAACAGTGACACAGATACATGTTGAATACTGAATGGAAAAAGAAACATGTTTACCTGTTTCCTTCATTAAAGAGATACTCTCTTCTTTACGTTCATCATATACTCTAGTGCCAGCAACCTCCCTTAGAAGTTTCAATCTCTGAGAATCAGGAGCTGTGGCCATCTGATTGATCTAAAATTGAGAACAGTATATGACTGAATAAACCAATAGTATATAACTGTTCATAGGATTCTTCCATAAATGAGAAAAGGAAATAACTAAAGCAATAAAAAACAATGTGTAGCTTATACAACACTGTACAGATCTTACATAGTGCACTTTAAGAGAATTCTCTTTAACCTTAATACTACTATTTTTATTTCTTTCAAAAACAAAATGCAGGAAAAAAGAACAAAGCAAAAAGCAAAATCCAGAAACTAAGTAAGATTTTAAAAAGGTGCAAACAACTTGATACTTCTATTGTAAACTGCTATAACACCTAATGTCCAGCAGATGTTATACTAAGCACTAATGTGTCAGTGAAACAAGAGTTAAATTTGAGCTACTTATTAACTGGTGTAACTAGCCTTGAGAAACATCATGCCTGCAGTAGTAGTGAGCTGTGCAGAGGGACAGTTGCAATAGGTGGGAAGGTGGAACAAGGAAAAGAAGCTGAAATCACTCTCTTCCCTCTTCCACCAACTCAGCTCTCCTCACTACAGTCCATTAATCCTCACAGATGTTTCTTTGAATGGTTCCTGTGACCCTAGGAATGCTCTTGTTCAGAGTTCAAAAAAGCAGCAGTAATAGAGAAGAATGTGAGAAATTCCTTTGCCTTCCACACATGGATGGCAGCAAAATGCCCATTTATTTTTTCATCAAAAACTGCTTTAGGCATTTATACCCTGAATCCAAATATGATGTTCTAGGTAACTTAATCATACCTTTCCTTGCTTAACAATATAGTAGGGATTGCTGCGAGAAAATCCAGCACTTTCAAGAAGGTTCATCACATCGTTTTTTCTGGAAGTAAAATTTTCAAAGAGTAATTTGCAATTGTGGTAATTAAAAATAAATGGAATAATTTAAACATGGGATTTTAAAAAGACAAATGATCTGCTTCCATTCCATTTTAAATGTGAAAATGTCACTGTTTCTTTTCTGAAGTTAGAAGAATATGAGTCTCAATGACTAGTCCTCTTTTACACTATTAAGTAAACGGGACCTATACCACCAGCAGAATATCTGCTGATCAGGCATCTCTATCCAACAGCCAATTTCTTCCATGATTACGAGGACCCCAAATTTTGAGTACCAGTGCAGTAAAAAACAGAATATATGCAGATCTTCCCTCACCTAGTTGCTATGAATAAGTATGTCATCGATTCAAGATACTGTAGCTTGGTCTGGATTGCCATTTAGATGGGGGGAAACAGTATGCATGGGATATGATGACCTAAGACTCTCTCTATATAAACAGGCATTTATCCTTGAATGTGACTGCTGGAGAGAAAAACAATTCTTTTTTTGTGACCCTCCCAAAGAAAAACCCCCAACTATACTACTTTGGCATAGGGGTCAAAGTGACCCCATATTACAGCAAAAAAGCAATGGAAACCTGATAGTCATGACATTAGCTCCTAAGAACAGAATCAGGACTCAAGAATAACTTCCTTCAGAAATTGAGGACAAAAAAGAGTAAAATTTGGATTTGGGGTCAAAAATCCCCCCCATTGAAAATGTCAAAACTCCACAAAAACGTAAATGGGGTCAAATTGACCCTGCCATTTTTAAAGCAGAAGACACAGTTAGGAATCTATAAAACTGTTTATTTTAAAGAAAACCATCATTTTAAACTATTACAACACCGAAACTTAACATGATCTAGTGGAACAACTAATAAGGACAAAGGCAAGCAAATTAGCTCAAAAAACAGGAGTAACTTCCCCCTGTAAAGTTGAGATGGTCAGATTAGAGGTTTGGAAAATCTGAAGGTGAACAGTTCAGTGCAAAGGTCAGCTCAGTGGACACGTGGCTGGGGGTCATCTGAAGTACTTCCCCCACCCCAGGTATGTAAAGTTGAGAAGATCACTCAGAGGCTTGCAAAATTTAGGGACAAGGGGAAGCAATTAGCTCAGAATGGCCAGGGGTGATCTAGAGTTCCAGGCTTCATGGCTCCTTCAACCATTGGCACTTACTGTGAAAAGTCATTCTCCTCTGAGGACAGGAGGACATCTTGGGTGTTTCCCACCATCCAATCAGGGAGGCAGGAAATAGAATTTTCTTCCTCTTCCTGTGATGAGGGAACACCCATCTCTTCAGTTCAGGTGCTGTGAGAAGCAGTCCAAGCTAACAGCCTTACTCAAATCAACAATATAAATAGTAATGATGTGAACATTTGGAACATGAACAATACTAACTGTATAACATGACAGCTGTAAATAAGGCAGAAAAGGAATTCAAAACAGACAGAAAGGCAACGCATAGTGGAGGGCAAGATGTCCTCCTGTCCTCAGAGGAGAATGATCCTTCACAATAAGTACCAATGGTAATTCTCCTTTTGAGGCAGAAGACATCTTTGGTGCTCTCAGAACAGTCAACTATTTTCTGGATGAGACATTGTCATCTTCTGGAACCATACTGTAGCACTCGTCTGCAGACATATAGATATTCAATCTGTAATGTCACACAATGGTAGAGATGGAAGACGAAGTTGCCACTCTACAGGTGCGGTCACACGTCACATTAAAAGCGGGCGTGTAGCGCTCAAATTTGAACCGCTGAATATTGATTTGATGTAGGGTCATTCAGATGAGTATCCAAGAATGCTACTCATTCTGTTGTTGAGCATTCAGACATCCAATACTATCATGCTCTTGGAGCATGCGTGATCAGATGGTGATTTCTGGGAGGGGGGGAGGTCCACTGAACATGCGCCCAACTGTTTGGAGGTGGGAAATCAAAGGTTGCTTCAGAGGCAGGGGGAAAGTTTCCAGAATTAACATTGCCGATTCAAACCAAGGAACTGCCAGGAATTACTTTCCTAGAAATTGGCAGTGACAATGATATCTGGAAATCCTCCACATTGAAAAAAAATATTTTTTTTCCTGTTCTGAATAGTGGGATAACGCCCCCCCCCCCCGATCCTGTGTTGATTGGAGAAGCAGAAGCGTCACCTCAGATTCCTGGATGATCTGGCAATGCGCATGTCTGCTGGGGCTTTTTTTAAAAAAAAGTTGGGAGGAGCGGTAAACATTCCAAGGGGCAGTATCATGCATGAGCTGTCCAAACAGGAAAAAGCCAATCTTGTGCCGCTTTTTTGAAAAAGGGCTGGACTTTCTGCGCTGTCAAATTAATGCGGCACTGATCCGCAGCAAGTTGGAATGACCCTGGATGACGCTCGATTGCCAGATGTGGATGTCTGGACGAACATATTTAATTAGTCTGCGAGACGGAGCTGTGTTGCCACTAATGGTACATGTGACCGCACCCTACATGCTTCTCCACTGAGTCATTTCTGTCGGCCCCAAAGTTGGGTACATTACCAGACCATGGATCATGAAGGGGGCATGAAGCAGAGGCTTGCCCTGGCTGAGGGTGCTTTGACATCAAGTCTTCTGCCTGGAGGTTGGGAACCAGCACATCTGGTGTAGCTTGGAGCTTGTGATGCTGATTGGAGTTGTTTTGCACCAAAGATCCGTCTCCTAGATGGCTGCATTTCCTAGCCATGCAGCAAGGGCAAAGTAGATTGACAGAAGCTAGAATGGGGCCAGGGTACTTTCATCCATTAAGGCCACATTGGCAGAAGCCGGGACAAGCTGGAGGGACATGTCGGCTCTGGATCTGCCTCCCACAGTCGCAGACTGGGCGCTGGAGTTGAGTGTACTTCCATGAAGTCGTCTCTCTGGGTCTCCATGCTCAACCTCTTTGCTCCACAGCTATTTCTTGTGGCTGATAGCTGCCACTTAGCCAGACCACCGCAGGAGAAGGAGGTAGGAAAAGAAAACATAAGGACTAAATAAGTCAGAAAAGAGAAGGGACAGCAAAAAGAGGTAGGTTAAGAGACTACAGAGAAAAACAGTAGGCTGCAGGAGAACGAAAGGAGTAAGGCTGGAAGAGGAAAACTGAAAGCGAAAGTAGAAGTAGTGACTCGGTTTTAGCCTTGGAGTTAGCCAAACACGCTGCTCTCCTTATTGAGGCACGAAAGGAACTGAAGAGATGGGTGTTCCCTCATCACAGGAAGAGAAAGAAAATTCTATTTCCTGTCTCCCTGATTTGATGATGAGAAAACCGAAGATGTCCTCAGTCTCAGAGGCAGAATGAGAGATTCAGAAGATGCCTTCTAACATGTCCAAGCTTAATCTGCTGGAGGACAGAATGGTCCCATTTCCAAAACTGCAGTAGAGTTCAAATTGAGCTTTTCCATGTGGCTGTGGGCATGAGGGAAGCTTTTACAGAGCGCAAACACAGGGCTTTTACCTGCTGCTACTATATAAACAATTCAGGTTGCACAGACTGGTTCCTTGCAACTACCATTTCCAAAAGTGGTGTAAAATCTCAAAGCCAAAAAATGTCTACAGATATAAATTTTGAGATTTTTTTTCATTGCTTGTTCCACCTTTCAATAAAATGGAGATAGTAGGCATTGGTCCATTTATTCAAACATGGGAACATTTTTTTCAGTATTTGTTGGGGAAAATAGAAACCCCAGTAATGAGTATGCCAGTGCTTTCATTTTCAAGTCAAGTCTACTGGGGACCATATGGATCCCATTAACCATTTTGATGAAACTAAAAATTAAAAAAGAAAGGCAGTGGGGAGGGGAGAGAAGGACTTCCGGGCAGTGCAGTTCATTGAGGAGAAGACTCAATAGGAGTTTGGGGCCTGTAGAAAGCTTTAAATGAGTAAACCAATTTTTTCCCATGACTTCCCAGGTCAAAAAACCACCTGATTGCTTGGAAGGGTTAACATTAAACAGTTACCTGAAGTCTATGTTTCAAAGTCATTTTCAAGCAACTGCTACATACAAGCCAGCTACAGTAATCCCAACCATGGCACCATTCAGTCCAGATTTTCTAAGAACTGAATTACAAATCATGGGGTGAGAACAGAATGTAATTGGTATCTCTAAATTTTAAAGCAGTGGGTCATGTTTTGTGTATTCCCCAAAAAAGTACTAGATATTGTTTTACATAAAAATTGAATACTGAGCTTTTCTAAATTTCATCAACAACTTGTGGGTTACATCATCCTCAATTACTACAAGTATCAGACTGGAATTAAAGGAGAAATTGCACCTACGTAACCATTTTCTTGTCTAGGAAATACTGGTCCTTTTTAGCTCCGATGACTCTGCGAAGAGATACTTCTTCCTTATCAATCTTAAGACAACAAAATGACACACAGTTAACATTCTGAATGATTAAACTTACACCAAACTTAGACCAAAAGGCAACAACAAAGTGTACATCAATAAAAAGTTAATATATTTAACTTACTGGTAACCGGTTGTCTGAATTGTCAAAGATGATTTCCACAAAAGCAGAAATAACACGAGGACCTGTTCCTTCCTTTAAAATAAAAGAGACAGCCCAAACAGATTAAACCTTTGAATTTATTTTGCCTATCCAATGCTCCTCTAGTAAACTATTTTATTTTACTAATGATACAAAAGCTTTTATTTATTCACTTCATTTGACCCTGCCGTTCTACCCCATGTGGTCCCAAAGCAGCTTACATTATTCTCCTTTCCACCATTTTATTCTTACAAGAAATTTGTGAGGTAGGTTAGGCTGAGAGAGTGCAGCTGATTCAAGGCTACCCAGCAAGCTTCTATGATATGAGTGCGGATTCAAACCTGGGTCTCCCAGTTACTAGTCTGATACTTTTAACAACTACATCACACTGGGTTTGTGTCTGTACAACAATCAGCCTTCTATTTCTTCTACAATATGAAAAAAACTCATCTTAAAAAAAAAGATATTAAAATAGCCTACTCTGAAACAGGATCTCATAAGGACAGCATTTACCAAAAGGGTGCAGAGACCAGCACACACAGATTCAATAAATGCACCAAAAACATGATACTGTACATCATTTACAACCGAAGTATGTCTATTGTTTTCACTTACATGTAACAAAGCAAGCCTCTGCTCAGGACGAAGGTGACTGAATTCATCACTGAGAACAAACTGAATTGCTGTAACACAGGAAGCACAATAAAAATTTTTAATTTACCAGCATGGATTCAATAATGAATTCAATAGTAAATGTTTAAAATATGTTGGAATATTTCTCATAAATACTAGCATTCAACCTATCGCAGTAGAACTGTGCTCATATATCATTGAAGTTTGGTAAATTTCACAGCAAGGGTTTTGTTATAACATTTCAAGTTATTTTAGCTTCTCCTATTTTCAGCAGATTTATCTTAGACCCTCCCAACTTAGAACAGCATTCAACAAAGTAAAACCATGTGCAAGCATTATGAATAGGTTTTTCCATAAGAGTGGGGAGGTATACTCCTGGAGCTGCGCAAGCCTTCAGCTTGAAAATGGTTCTTTATTCCTTTATAGCTCAGCTATTTGGATCAAAGTTATCTCTAATAATACTGATTAACCTCAAGCCCAGTTTTAAAGAAAAATACTGAATGGCCCCCATTGTGTATCAAGTGTTGTATTGTGGGCAGGATTTGGACAAATATCCCCGGAAGCAAGAACATGGCTCTATGTCTTCAAACTAACACTAAAATTGTTCTGTGCTAAGATGGCTTGCTAGCCTCTCTGAAATGGCATATCCACAAATCAATATGGATGAAAGTTCTGGATGAGAAACTGACATTAGTTAGAATGTCAACTAATCATATTTCTACTGTGGGCAAAGCAAAGCGTTTTCTTTTATCAAAAAGCATGTCCTAGATACTGATTACAGTAGTTTGATCTTAAGAGGCCGCCGAGTTTGCTCACCCCTGTATTTTGGTCTTTCCCCAAAAAAATCTTTACCCCCTGTATGTACTATCTTACAAACCTGCAATACTGCAGAGTTTTCTTATTCACAAGGTTGAATATTGTACCCTCAATGGTCTACAGGGGAGATTTCTGAATAAGCCTTATTTCAACAGAATCTGCCTTTGTGGCCTTAACAGGATTGACAGAGCTTTTAATGTTTTTCTTGAATGCAGGTTTTTTGAGAATATAAAGGATCATTATAATAAGCTTCTATTTGATCAGGCTTCCCCTTACACCTTGGAAACTCTATTGCCTTTGTTTAATGATAAGGATCATAAGATCACTCTGCAATAGCAAAATTCCTTTTAGTCCTTTTAGCCCTTGTGTCCAAAAAATGTGGAATGAGAATCTTCTGCTGCTCAAGATTTGTCAAGAAGAAGAGTTGGTTTTATACCCTGCCCTCCACTACCTGAAGGAGTCTCAGAGTGGCTTACAATCTCCTTCCCTTCCTCTCCCCACAACAGACACCTTGTGAGGAAGGTGGGGCTGAGAGAGCTCTGAAAGAACTGTGACCAGTCCAAGGTCACCCAGCTGGTTGCAAGTGGAGGGGTGGGTTCTCCTCATTAGAATCCGCTCTTAACCACTACACCAAGCTTCTAAGGCAATAAAAAGGAAGGAATGTTCATGGAGAATGAAGTGTTCTCCTGCTGATTTTGATGTCTGATTTGTGTTCATTTATTCTTTTGCATGTAGACTATCCAGACTGACCAAATCTCTCTGCCTTCTAAAAGTAACATTTCAGGCAGCAGGTGTCACAAAAGCTTAAAGACAAACTTTTTATGGTATAAACTGCCACAAGATTATTCTGTTATTTTAAAAGTGTCTTTATTGCAGTGTTTCTTTATACTAGCCTAAAGCAAATCTGAATCAACAGCATAAACCAGGGGTGGGGAACCTTCTTTCTGCCAAGGGCCATTTGGATATTTATAACATCATTTGAGGGTCATACAAAATTATCAACAATTCAGGCTGGCAAAATTAATGCAAATAATTGTTTTTTTTATTTGAAGGCATGTGGGGAGAGCCCAATTTGGCTGGCACACACACACCCTGGCCAGCCACCCTAGGCAAATGCTCTTTTTGTTTTAAAAAAAGAGAAAAAAACCCAACAGGAACTCATTAGGATATTAGACCACATCCCTAATGTTAGCATATTACGTCACACACTCATTAGCATATTAGGTCACCCCATCTGGGATAATCAAGTGCAAATAAAACTGGTGGTAGCTGGCTCTTGCCCCCCACCCCTCCTCCATCCAGAAACTGCAGCTGGTCCCAGCAGACCTTTAAAGGCACCCACATACCCCAGCAGCAGTCCTTCACAATGCCCACCACTCAGAATCCACTGAGAGAGAGACAGAGAGAGGGAGGGAAATGAAGAAATGGGGGGGGGGGGAGAATAATAAAGGAAAATAAAAAAGGGGAGAATAAAGGGGAATAAAGGAAAATAAAGAAATGGGGGGAAGAAATGGAAAGAAAGTGGGGGAAGAAAGGGGAATTAAGGGAAACAAAGAAATGGGGGAGGGAGGAAAGAGAAAAAAAGAAAGTGGGGAAGAAAGGAAAATTAAGGGAAACAAAGAAAGGGGGGAAGAAAGAGAAATCAAGAAATGAGGGGAAAACTTACATGAACTGTGACAGTGACTTTTCCAGGCCCCACAGCGATCCTGGCTGGCCAGCCAGGCCCCAGGGAGGCTGCTGCATAGTGCAGCTGCCCACCACAATCCTCACCAGCCAGCCGGACCCCAGGGAGGCCACCACATGGCTCAGCCCAGAAATCCCTGAGGGCCAGTCCAAGTGATCTCGAGGGCCACTTACGGCCCTTGGGACGGACGTTCCCCACCCCTGGTATAAATAAAGACTTCAAGCAGTAAGCTTATCTTCTACTATCATTTGTATGTTTCAACTCACCATAGAAAAAGTTGCTTTTTCCAGAACCATTTCTACCCACTAGAGAGAGAGAGAGAGAGAGAGTTAACAGACATGTCAAACTACATGTGAATTAGTTTTTAACTGTGGGGTTTATTTGAAAGTTACAGAGACAAATATTAAAAAGCAGAACAGCAATGAAGAAAAATTGTAGCATTAAACATCACAGTTATATTTAATATTCCTGCACTTATGCAGGGTACATGATTTCAATAAACCTATCTGCAGATCTAACTCTCACAGATTTTAATAATTTTACTTCTTGTACAAACTGCTGTTTGTAAAGGAATCGTTCAATTCAGGTGTATGTGCTAATTATATTCTGGCAGCATAAAGTAAATTTAAAAAAAATTCAAAGCCTATGACTCAACTAATCCTCTCAAATCTACCAGCAGAACAATCCATGATTCAGAGCAGAACATTTTACTCTTCATTGGATTACAGTGTGAGATGCTTTCACCTGTCTCACAATAGCTACACAGATGAACTTGCATTCATTATGAAAAAACTAACCTGAAACATCATACAGCCATATGGGAAACCCATATATATTCAAAGGTGAACAATTTTTGTTATTAATACGGTCGACAAATCCATATATCAACATCTCAAAGGAGATTCATACTTAGATGATACATAATCATAGAATCATAGAGTTGGAAGGGACCTCCAGGATCATCTAATCCAACCCCCTGCACAATGCAGGAAACTCACAAATACCTCCCCCTAAATTCACAAGATCTTCATTGCTGTCAGATGACCATCCAGCCTCTGTTTAAAAACCTCCAAGGAAGGAGAGCCCACCACCTCCCGAGGAAGCCTGTTCCACTGAGGAACCGCTCTAACTGTCAGGAAGTTCTTCCTAATGTTGAGCCGGAAACTCTTTTGATTTAATTTCAACCCATTGGTTCTGGTCCTACCTTCTGGGGACCCAGAAAACAATTCTGCACCATCCTCTAGATGACAGCCCTTCAAGCACTTGAAGATAGTGATCATATCACCTCTCAGTCATCTCCTCTCCAGGCTAAACATGCCCAGCTCCTTTACCTCTCCTCATAGGACTTGGTCTCCAGACCCCTCACCATCTTCATTGCTCTCCTCCGGACCCGTTCCAGCTTGTCTATATCCTTCTTAAAATGTGGTGCCCAAAACTGAACACAATACTCCAGGTGAGGTCTTACCAGAGCAGAGTAAAGCGATACCATCACATCACGTGATCTGGACACTATATTTCTGTTGATACAGCCCAAAATTGCATTTGCCTTTTTAGCCACCACATCACACTGTTGACTCATGCTCAGCGTATGGTCCACTAAGACCCCTAAATCCTTTTCACACATACTACTGCTAAGACAAGTCTCCCCCATCCTATAACCATGCATTGGATTTCTCCTACCTAAATGCAGAACTTTACATTTCTCCCTGTTAAAATTCATTTTATTGCTTTTAGCCCAGTTTTCCAGCCTGTAATAATATTACAGCCATTAAACTAAAAGACCTTACCAATGACATTATGCTTTGAACTGAAGGGATCTACTATAGTCTGATCTCGGTAGCTTCGAAACCCCTGGATGATCACCTATAATAAGAGGAAAAAATCCTCAATATGTAAGATCATTTTTACCATTTGCAGGTTTTGAAACTACAATACATCAGTTTAAAGGTTCATTATTACACTTTTAAGTGCACAATATTTATTCACATCATCCTGACATGCCAACAAAGGAAGCCTAGGCAATTAAGTAAGAGCACTGAACAGCTGATCAGCAACGTGGGCCTGATTTTTTCTTGTTGTTCAGTCGCACAGTCGAGTCCGACTCTTTGCGACCCCATGGACAAAGTCACGCCAGGTCCTCCTAATGTGGACCTGATAGTACTACTCAAATCATACTCATTACATTGCTCTGGATGCAATTTCTTGGTCATCAGATGAAAAATGGGGTCAAAGCATATTAGCAGATTGTAATATAAGCCAAAGGTTGCTAACACAACATGTTAAAATGAAACAATGCCACTAAGTACAATACAAATAACTCATACTGTGTAATATATGCAATTCTACAAATGTAATCATTTTTTAAAAGGATTTCACATCCCACTTGGCAATTTTCAATTGTAAGCACAGCCACAAGAGCTTTAATTTAATCACTAACAGGCATGTAAAATTTTAGATAATGCACTGTGCTTGAATTTATTAGGAGAAATTAACTTACAGTTCAAGCAGTTTAGCTGGTTTTTACAAGCAACCTGCATTAAACACTTGTAACAATTTGACAGTAATTTTACCATATTATATAGTCTGCAATTTATTGGGGGGGGGTGTCAGAAAAGTTCAACCTTAATACTGAGAAGAAAACAAAACTGTATATCTACTTAAACAGTTTCTTTGATGTAAGGACTTTACATTTTCTGAAGAGGGATCCCCATGTCCCTTTACTCCTCAAGAAAGCCTGCTGACTACCAAGAACAATTTAAGGGGACTCCCTAGTTGCAAGGAACAAACACCACTATTTAATTTATTACATTTGTATACTGTCTTCCTTCTGCAAAGGTACCCAAAGCCTCATTTTATTCTGTATCCAAGTTACTGCATAGGGTTTCAGTTCAAATGGGAGTTAAAATTAAATGGCAAGAGTGATAGCTCTTCTTCTGCCATTAACCCCTCTCCCCTACAAAAAATGACACCTTAGCATTTACTGTTCGGTTTTCCTAGTCCTTTTATATATCATCTATTTTGATACAGCACTGAACTAAATCTTTCCTTCCAATTATATACTGTACTAAATTCTGAAAATAATCTTATTGCCCGAGTGATTTACAAGAATGCCATTTAGCTATATTGCAAAGTTCATTCCACTGCAACTAAAAAGGATGCCTTAAACTCCATAAGCAAGCAACATGGATTCACATGCATATTTGTGTCACACCTTATAGTATGGTTTTCTTGCAACTTTTTCTCCAGTATGAAGGTGTTGCAGCACTGGGGAAGAACTGCAACATTCTAAATCAGCACTAGCCCAGTTGTATTCATTTCATGGCTCTTAAAGAGCAAAATGGCTACTACATATCCTGCAACACCACCCCATTGAACACACACATACAGTAACATACTTATTAATCTAAATATGTAACTATGACCAGAGGCTGTGGAGGGGGGGCGCTGTTGGAGAGAACTAGCCCTTTACTTCTGCCCCATCACAAGGCCAGGAGCCCAGGAAAGCTAGCAGCTTATTAATTCTTCAGCTCTCATCCCAGCAGCGGTCACACCATAGATCTATGCAGAGACATTACAATATTGGCCGTTTTATTCTTAATCCCTTCCCTAATAATTCCTCACATAGATTTTGCTTTTTTCACCGCTGCAGCATGCTGGGTTGACACTTCCATTGAGTCATCCACTATGTCTCCAAGATCTTTCTTCCTCTCAGTCTCAGTGAGTTCAGACCCCATTAGCCTACACCTGAAGATGGGATTTTTTGTCTTTACACTTACCAGCACTGCACTTCATTTGCCACATTGCTGCCCACTCACTCAGTTTGTGGAGGGCTCTTCACTGTCACCCTTAGTTTTCACCATTCTGCATAATTTTGTGTCATGTGAAAACCTGGCTACTGTTCACTGCCAGTTCCAGATCATTGGTGAATAAATAAATTACATAGCAGTGACCCCAATACTGATCCTTGTGTGACCCTGCTGCATGCTCTCCTCCATTATAAGAACTGTCCACTGATTAGTATCTTTGCCTCTGCATTACTCACACCTTGTTCCAAATCATTTAAACCTTTTAATTTTTTAAAAAAATTCAGGTTATGAATATACCACACATTTCTAGCACATATGGTCCAGCAGGCTTTTAAAAGTGTTGCCATCTGACCGCTCAATCCTTTTATTTATCTAAAAAATACCAAAGAAAGGTTTACAAAATGACCATTCTGCTCATTGCCTTTATTTTTATTTATTTTTCGCATTTATATCCTGCCCTCCCCGCCAAGGCAGGCTCAACGTGTAAACAGCATACACTAGAGGGAACAAACAGCAATAAGAAAACTCTAATCTTCATTTCTCCCAAGCACAGCATAAATCTTTCACCAAAGCAAAAACTCATTTATGGGGCAATTAAATGGTCATTTTGTTGAAGAGCAACACTGACATCAGTCATCACAGTTGCAGAGTAAACTAGAATCAGGAATATAATTCTTCAGCACAATTTAGTTATGTCTAAACTATTCAGCTAAAACTGTTAAAAGCAGCTGTCCTTCAGGTACCCTCATCACCTGAAGCCTAGACAGTTAGCAACCAGTCTGAGGTCTTTCACAGTAATGGCACCAAAACTATGGAATTGCCTTCCCAAGGAGATTTGTCTACCTCCCCTGATAATTGTTTTCTGCTAGCAAACGCAGACTTTTTCATCAGGCATATTCTTACTGACCCTCCTCCTTGCTTGTTTTTAAATTCTGGCTTTATATATTTGGACTTTAAAACACTGACTTTACTTTCCTTCTAGTTATGTGCTGCTTTGAAGGCCCTACCTAGGAGGAAAGCCAGCATACAAGATCTTTAAATAAAATATATATAAATAAAACAACAGCCCCCTCTATAGTTTCAATGCATGATAAGAGTAGGAAAATTGATTGCCATTGGCTTAGTCTGTTGTAACTCTGGGTATGACAGGCCTGCAAGGGATGAATAAAACCATGAGATTAATTTATACACTGCCTCTCTTGTAACATGCTTGAAACAACTCACAAATAAAAGGGACATTATAAAACACTGGGTCAAATCCAGACAAAATTGGCACTTTCTACCACTTCCCCTTTCCCATCATAGAGACCACCCCCTCATGTTGTTCCTCAGAGTCCCCAATCCCCCAGGAGCAGCAGATTGTGGAGATTTGTAGGCTATAATGGGGGGAAGAAGGCAGAAAAGTTCCACTCTTCTAATGGGAAATTTAGATGGGTCCTAACTTCATAAAACCAGCAACATAAATTATCAATATTAGAAGTTGTTTTTGAGGACCTAACAAGATGAGAAACAGATCTGGTGGCACTGAGACTTTGTTTTCACAGACAGCTGTTGAGGTAGAAAACCTTGTGTCTACACTATGTCACTTATTTACTTGACTAATAGATTATGGCTTACATGATAGAATACGCAATCACAAAAAAACATTTCTTTGCATAATAGGAACTAAAATGTTAGCGAGACTAGGTTATATTATTTCCCCTGACATTCCTGCTACCTATATGCATGGAATTTTTGTTTATTTAGTAGTGTACAATCGTAAGTGCTAACCCACACTCTGAAGAGGTAGAAGCCAGATACAGGCTTTCTTCTTCACCTGAGGAACCAGACTTGTAAGGTAGGGGCTTTAAACATATAAAACATATGACTTCTAGTTTAAAACAGTCACTCGTATCAACTTGTGCTTCTAGTAATTCTATGCATTTGGAAGAGCAAAGTTCACACCTGCAGGCACCCGATGACACTATTACTTTTCTAGGATAATTCCAGGTATAATCCAAACTTCCAAGGGTTACTCATTGAGTCGTTCAGTTTAGCACTACGGCTGACTAAAGCTACCATAAACAAAGGCTGATCACTGCCTCCTGTCAACATACAGACTGAAAGGAATTTTGGAGTCTTTTCATCAGCCTCACCATACCAGGTAGAGGCCATAAATAGGCCGGGATTTCGTCTGGTCAAGCGCTGCAGCACTTGGCTGCTCACAAAAATCCACACACTCCTAAGCATCTGAAGTGTCCCCATCCTTTTCTGAGAATAAACCGTTCCAAGTGCAATATCCACTGAAGGCGCCCGCCCCAGATTCTGACCGATAACATCGCCACTGTCCCTGCACATTTCACATCCCCGGGCCCGAACGAGTGAAGACTAACGACCAGTCCCTTCAGTCAGTCAACAGCGAGCCTCCCCCCATTCCATTAGCAACGGGAGACATGCATCTACCTACTTTACCTGCTTGATATACATGTTGGTAGAAGTAGTGGTGGTGGTGATGGCGGCGGCAGTAGCGACCACCCCTCTCTTCACTGTGTACTGCCCGCCACACTAACAATCACACACAAAATGGCGGTAAAGCGTCCCTCATCCACTCGTCGTGGAACGTACTACTTGGCACAGGAAAAGAGGGGAGGCAAAAAGGGGAAAACACGAGAGACTGTAACGCTGACTGTCCCTGCCACCTCCTGAAAATACCACGCCGACTGGAATGATTTCTAACACTGACGACTCGTGGAAGGGCGAACGGCAGATGCGCATTTCTTGTCCGCCTTGTATAAAGTTGGTACGGCCCAATACGAGCCGCGATGGGCGCCAAAGGCAAGCGCAGCCAATGGGAAGGGGGATAGAGTAGCAAACTCCAGCTCCGCGGTTAATAGGGTGTGGAGAATCACTAGGAGACTGCAGAGGGCACTCGTTGTTCTACTGACATTAAGGGAGGAGTTTCTTGTACATCTTGTGACCTGCTATTTGTTAGCCTTGTTCTGGAAGAGGCGGACAGGAGCAGCTTAATTCTTCTTTGCGCTGTCGTTTCGTCTAGCTGCGAATGCCTGTAAGGAGGGAATGCCTGTAAGCGATTGTTAAAAGATGCTTCCTATGTAATCTACACAGAGATATCGGGAATAGATGAGAGGTTTTTCACGATGGTAAACTGTAAAATCTCTGAGGAGGGGCAGTGTTGCATTCTGTACCATACCACGCCTATACAAATATTTTTTGCGGACAGGGCGGGTGGTTTATCTGAAACTGGGGGGGCATACAACTGCTCTAGAAAGAGGTTGTGGATGAGTGCCTCCCCCTTTCTGTCTTCCCACCCCCTTACCCAAGCGGAGGCATTCACTCCCCGCAACCTTGGTATCTTTTGACCCACCCAAGGCAGCAATTTGCTGTAGGGGAATTGATATTACTTCAGCTTTCTATATCCTTCCCCCCGTCTGCAGCATCTATCTAGGAAAAGTACAGTCTTTCTGCGCATTGTGGACCAAAGCAACTTACATCATTTTCCCCTTCCCCTTTTGAGCTGCATAACAACTCTTTGAAGTAGATTAGGCTGAAAGTCTGTGACTGGTCCAAAATCACAGTGTGGACTAAAGCAGGAAGGAAGAGCCCTCTGCATGATATAGTGATAGTCAAGCCTGGGGAGCTGAACTCTACCATCTGGAGACCAGTTGTAATTGTGAGTGATCTCCAGGCCTCACCTGGAGATTGGCAACAATGGTTCTTCAGGAGGAACTGGCTGGTTTGGACGGTGGAGTCTATAGCATTGTACATTTCTGACATCCCACCCCTCCTCAAACTCCACCGTCTCCAGGCTTCACCCCTCAGATCTCCAGGAATTTCTCAGCCTTGGGTTGGCAACCCAGTTTCCTTCCCAGCAGCAGTAGCAAGCAGCCAGGCATAGGGTAGCCAGCCTCGAGGTAGAGCCTGAAGATCTGGTATCACAACTGAACTCCAGACAACAGATCTCTTTCCCCCTGAGGAAAATATCTGCTCTGGAAGGTGGACTATATTCAGTAGAGGCCTCTTTCTTCCCCAAACTCTGGCTTCTGTAGATTCCATCACAAAATCTCCAGGAATTTTCCACCATCCTGGAACTGGCAGCCTTAGTCAGGACTGGGCCCAATGAGCTCTCCCTCAAAGGCCAAAAGAGGCCTGGAAAGGGCCTCCCACACACCTTTTAATAAGAGAACTATGCTTGGTTGCCTTCTACTGATAGAAGCAAGATTGGTTGCCTAGCAACAGCTACTTCCTAGAAGTTCCCCCAGTGGTCCAACCCTCTTCTGTCCTGGTTCCAGTAGTGGGCAGGAGAGAGAAGCATAGCCAGTGAATGGCATGGAAGAGCGATTGACTGGTGGTTCATCGGCCAATCATAAATGGAGTGTACACCACAGCCAGTGGGAAAGCCAATTCCATTAGGGAATTATTATCTATGATAATAATAATATACCTTAGAAATGGTGCTAAGAGAAGATGGTCATTTTCTAAATGTTACTGTATTCAAGTTCTGCATGTAGATCAAAACATGCAGCCACCCAGGAAGAGGAGAAATGTTTCTGCAACCTGCTGGATAAATAGAGATCTCTCTGGATCTGGTAGGCAAAACAGTGCAGGGCTGAAATCTAAATTGCCCTCATCCAAGTGCATATACTCTGAGACACATGATGGAGAGATCCAGGCCAATAATGTCCTGGAATAGAGGTAGGGGTGCCATAAAATGCCTATAGAACATTCAAAAACAAGTATTCCCAAGCCTCTGATGATGGCTTCTAACTCTACCTCCTTCCGTCTTGGGTTCGTAATCAGCCACTTCTTCTGTCATTGTCAGAGCCCTGCAAACTTTAGTGGGGAGGGGGGCTATTTGCAGAATAAATGGAGTCAAGTAGGCAGAATAGATAGGAATGGAGACAACCAGTCTGATTGCATTGTAGAAACAATGGCCTGCTTGTGAGTTGTGATAAGACTAGAGAAAAAATTGACTCAGTCATGGACTGATGGTTCGATCAAGGCATTTTTGTTCAGTCAGGGTGCTCTTATGCCCAGTGCTGTGTTGTGTTGTTTTCATTTCTAACAAACGTGACTCAGGTGATAATAGCCTAAAAGTGTGATGTTTTTATTTGTATCATTTACTTTGATTTAACTGCTGATCTTTTCCCCATGGGATTTCCTAGGGTTACCAGTTTTGGAGGCTGCCAAGGATAGAAAAGAAGCAACTGTGGGGAAGGAAATTAGATGTCCCTCACTAGTTATGGGTCCCCGTTTGTCTGAAATATTTATCTTCCTGCGGGTATTCTAGTATTTGGTATGCTTGATATTACTCTGACTGTGTAAGTATATTCAATATCAAATAAATTATTTTTCAGTATTCAGTGTTTTTTCCCAAACTCACCTAGAAGCTTTCTACAAGCACATGGGCTGTGATCACACACACACCAAATAATGCACTTTCAGTCCACTTTCAATGCAGTTTCCAACTGGATTTTGCCAGTTCACACAGTAAAATCCAGTTGGAAAGTGCATTGAAAGTGCATTATTCAGAGTGTGTGATTGCAACCTTAGATTTCTTTGTGCATCTTTGCACCCCCTTGCCTTACACATGGTATTTGAACCTAAACCTGCAGCTCCTTTAGATGGAAGAAGTTTCGCTTTGCTTATGGGCAGTGAATTTGAGTCCAGTTAAGAGTCAGTCTTTGTTTCTGTGCATATGTGTGTAGTAGACAAAGATGCATACAGTTACAAAATTGGTGGAAGAATATGTACAAACATCAGAACCAAATGTAGGGAGAGCACGTACCTGTGGTTAGTCTGAAATCTGTCTTTCAAGTTTTCTTGATGCGCTTATATTAAAGGTTGTCCATGGGCCAGGGGAATTGTTTAAATTAAATTAGCAAGGGCTATAACTGCATCTTGGCCTAACCTTTGGCTTTCGTGTGTACTTAAGATAATTACCTTTTTGGATTGAGCTGGTTGTTGTGTGCTGTTACCCTGCAAATTGGCCTGGTCATTTGTGCTGGATACTGACCTCCATATCCTAATGGGGTATGTACTGTGGTCATAGCACCCTTTTCATCGCAGTACCCATGCTAGGATTCCATTCAGCTATTGGATCTTAGAATTCTATACACAGCCCAAATGCTTTAGATCGGGTGGCCAACGGTAGCTCTCCAGATGTTTTTTGCCTACAACTCCCATCAGCCCCAGCCATTGGCCTTGCTGGCTGGGGCTGATGGGAGTTGTAGGCAAAAAACATCTGGAGAGCTACCGTTGGGCACCCCTGCTTTAGATCAAAACGGGTAGATGTGTTAGCCTGTCAGTAACAGCAGAAAAGCGCATGAAGCCACTAGCACCTCAAAGACTAACAAAAGTTGTGGCAAGCTGTGAGCTTTTGTGAATCATAAAGCTCATACCCTCAGGGTCAGCTCTAGGCAGTCAGCAATATAGGCCATTGTCCAGAGTGCCATCTGGTGGCAGGGCTCCTGCAGGCTGAAAGGAGGAAGCGCTGGCCTGGCAGGAAGCTGTCTGCACCTGGATGGGCCACTGCTGCTCCTGGCAGCTTCCAAGCCCCAGCCCCTGCTGCAGCCCACTGCCCTGGAGAACCCACCAGCCAGCTTCTCCCCATTGCCCCCTGCAGCTGCCAGGCCCAGCCCTGCACTCAGCCATGCCAAGGTGGTCCCCAGTGGGCACACAGCCTCCTAGCAGCAGCAGTGTCTTCTGCAGTGCCCCTTAGCCCAATGCCACCATCTCCTAGCCCCACAGGCTTTAACCGCCACTGCTAGATGATGCTTCTGGGAAAGGAGACCTCTGCCCGAGCACATCAAGCACAGCTGCCTGTTTCTGGTGGTGGTGACCTATGCCAGGCAGCAGCAAGCGCTCCCCAAGAGCATCGAGTGCAGTGTCTCCCTGCCTGTGAAATGAGCCTCTCTACCTCCTTTAGAGGAAACATCTATAAGCATCTGAGAAGAGTAAGAATCCAGTAACACCGTAAATGCTAATAAAATTTGTGGTAGGGTATGCAGGGCCAGTGCCAGACTTTTTGGCACCCAAACAAGGCTACCTACTTGTGCCCCCCCCTTTTAAAAAAAACAGAAGAAATGCAGGAAAAATGAAAACCACAAAACTTGAAACTTGTTACATTTTTAATTTATTTTTAAAAATTTCTTGAATTTTTTTAAAAAAATAATTCAGTTTCTCATTGTGCGTATGCAAATACACGTGTGCAGATTGTCCAACACACTGCTCTGCTCCAAACATGGGTTGCACACCATCTACCTGCATGGAAATTCTTGCTTGTATAAATGTCAATGAAAGATACACTCCTGGTGAACACACACACAACTGTTCTTCTAGCCTGTTAATAGTACACAAGCACACGACTTTCCTGTGGTTCACACCGTGTATCTTTCCCAACACCCTCCTCATGAAGTCAGCATCCTCCTTATCCGTAACATTTTAAGTAACCTTTCTACAGCTCTGCTATGAAGTTTTAACTGGTAAATTTCCAAACTTCCAATATGCTCCAGAATTACTTACTGTTTGTCCACCTAATATAAAGCTTAATGTGAACTTTGAAGCCCTGATTCACAATCAAGATGCTTCCTACATTTTGCAGGATATACAGTTTTCAGTACAAACAGGAAATGATTTCATTTTCTCTCTCATCATAGATAGTAGTTGTGACACACTGATATTGGATGACATACAAAATTTATGTAGAACAAAAACATTCTCACTTCCCCTACTACAAAAGCCACCCTGAGTCTGCTTGTGGAGAGGGCGGGATAAAAATCTAAAGTACGGTAAATAAAATCAATTTAAAAATATTTAAGTAAACACACATACACAGCAAGCTGCATTTAAAAGTCAAAGTTACAGTGTATTAAACATTCAAAATAATTATCTACACTGAAATTTTGAAAACTATGCTTTGTGGGAAGTTTGGTAAGTTTGAACTTGCATAAATTAATAAATTCTACTGAAGATAAGAAACAATTTGTTTTGAGAAAATACCAAATGCAAGAGCACACATGCTAGAAGATCTTCCAAAGAGCTTGTGTGCATACTTTCAGATTTTTGTTTGGGGGGGGCCAGGGGGCCACTTGAGATACATACAGATGGAGGTAAATTTGGATACTGATCCACTGTTGGGGTGAGGAGTGTGTTGCAGTGCCCTGGGCAGGCAGAGCAAGGAGGCAGGAGAGCGGGGAAGCCAGCATCAGTGCAGGGAGGCTGGCATGAGTTCAGAGAAGCTGGCAAGAGTGTGGGGACAAGTGCAGGGAGGTCAGAACGAATGTGGGGAAGCCGGCACAAGTGTGGAGATGAGTGCAGGGAATCTGGCACGACTGTGGGGAAGCCAGGACGGGAGCAGCAAGCTACGGTGGAGGGGTCAGAAAGGTGAAACGGGAATGGTTCATGGGATCTTCCCCACCTGGGCCCTCCATAGCTATGGGCCTGCACATTTGTCTTATGAGGTCTTTGCATTGCTCTTTCCTTCGTGTTCCCTCATATCTCATCTCTGCTTATTGGTCTTTGTCAGGAGGTAATATGGTAGATAGGAATTCACTCATTCCTTTCAGTAACTCCAGAGGTTTCATGGCCTGTGCTTTAGGAACTCTTGACTGTGGGCCTGTTATCAAATATTGATTATCCCATATGAAACATAATAATATAAGCTTTTAAAACAAAATCAGTATTTTGAGAAGATGGTGGAGCACTTACAGAGAAATATTCAGATTTCAAATGAAAGCACATAAAAAGAGCCAGTGTGGTGCAGTGGCTGAAGTGTTGGCCTAGAGCAGGGGTGGCCAACGGTAGCTCTCCAGATGTTTTTTGCCTACAACTCCCATCAGCCCCAGCCATTGGCCATGCTGGCTGAGGCTGATGGGAGTTGTAGGCAAAAACATCTGGAGAGCTACCATTGGCCACCCCTGGCCTAGAGTGGTCTTCCCAGTGGGAACCCCAAATGGCTTACAACATCCCCTACTTCATTTTGTCCTGGCAACAATCTTGCAAACTAAATGAGTCACAGAGCATGTGACTGGCCCAAAGTCACACAGCAAGCTTCCATAACAGAGTGGGGATTCAAGCTTTGCTCTTCCAGATCCTAATCCAGGGGTGGCCAAACTTGCTTAATGTAAGAGCTGCATAGAATAAACATCAGATGTTTGAGAGCTGCAAGGCAGGCAGATGAAAAGGGAGAGGGGTGGAAAGAAAGCAACTTTAAATCCATTCTCCAGGCAGCTGGCTTGAAGAGATAAATGCCTTCTTCAAGCCAGCTGACAAAGTGGTGGGGGCTTTGAGGCATAAGTGGCTCCTAAGGCACATTTTGGCCACCCCTGTCCTAGTCCCGCACTCTAATCACCACACCATGCTGCTTAATAAATAAGGTGGAGGGAGTGATTTGCAGAGAGGTTGTAAGCCAAAATGCCCTCAAAACAAGGTTGGGGAATTGACAGACGGGCACCTGGCTTAAACAGGATCTTTTAATCTATGTATACAGGATACACGTCCAGAAATTATTGCTTAAAATTACCAGGGACACTAATTAAGTAAAAACAAAATTTATTCCAGAAAAATATAGGCACACATACAAGACAATAAACTCATAAAACATACATACAGTCCTAAGAAAAATAGAGACTCAGAGATAACACAAGGATGGACAAACAGGGTGATAATTACCAATCGTAGTCTTCAAGGAAGGCTCCAATGGCGATGAATGAGGATTAGGCGGAGGGGACCCTCAACTGATCAGGAATCGGGGATGTATTTAGACAGCAGAACTGGGGTACTGCTAGATGCACACCTGTGAGGAGCTGGGTCACAGGTTATAAGGACTACTTTGAGCCCTTGGGATGGGAGGTACAGGGGCAGATGAGAGTGGTCAGCTGGTACATGACCTCAGAAAAAGGGGAGGCCCTGCAGTGACCATAAGGGCTGGACTTCTGCAGTAGCCAATAGCCAGTTAATTCCCTGATTGGATGCTCATAGCTAGCCAATGAGCAGACTCAGCCTTAGTTACCTTATTGGACTTCCAGGTAACAATGAGCCAAGGGGGAGGCTCCAGGATGACCATTAAGGGAAAGAATGGGAAAAATTGTTAAGGTGGGGGTACTTAAGTCTATAAAACTTATCTAAAAAGGTGACAGTAGATGGCCAAATTGCTACCTAGGTAACACCTGGTCTATACAATGGAACTTGGCTCTGGGTGAAGATGTTCTTCCTCCTCTTCAATCTTCCATTGGCACTAGTCTTTGTCTTGAGTTCTGTTGGACAAAGGCTTAGGCAGTCTGACAGGATCCATGCCTAAGATAAGCTTGATGGCTTTTATGCATAGGTGACATCTGTTGAGTACGTGAGCCTCCCGCTTCGCTGTAATGGAGTCTGGCACTGCAGGAAGATAGCTGCTGGTGGTGTTAGCCCCCCAAAGTGGATTCTATGGTCAAGGCTGGAAACCGCTTGCCTGGACAGTTCCTGGCAGCGCACCTTCTTCCGCTTCCAAAGCCAAGATGGGGATCGCATGGAGCGACTGGAAACCATCTGTTCTCCTGGTTAGCCCTCCTTGAGAGACATGGAGAGCTGCTGCAATGTTGTGGCTGTTAGTACTCATAAGTCCCTTCCAGTTCGGTAGACAAAACCCACATTCTCCTGGCAGATGTGTGTGAGTTGGGTCTCCAGGCACCCTGGCAACCAAGCGGGTGACTACGATGTTCTGGAAGTAGGGGTATTTTTCTCACAAGGTGTAACTCAGTCTTCACATAGTAATCAAAACTCTCAGCTTCCCAACACAGTTTGGAATCTTACCCCCTTACTTTGCTGCCTTGCAATATCTGTTAAAAGAAGAATAAGTACATTAATTCAACAAATAACTCATGATATGATTAGAGGGAAATCACTTTTCTCTATGCCTGCCTGCTTGTAGTAACTGCTGTACAGGGCTTTGTTTGTAGAAAAAGGTCCCGCAGGAACTCATTTGCATATTAGGCATTCCCCCTGCTCCTATGCTTGCAGCTGCTGGAATGGCCTTGGGTCAGTCATAGCTCTCTTAGATGTTAGGGAAACTGCTCTCAAAATAACTTGGGGGAATTAGACTGAGAGACAGCTAGCCCCAAAAAGGAATCTTTGTTATCAATTGTATACCAGGCTCAACCGTTCAGAGAGTCAATGCTCAATAAGAGACTCTAATTTAGTAAAAATCAATTGTAATTTACTTAGAATAATATTTCTTCCATACAAGGTAAAAATACAAAACACTCACACATTCACACAGGTCTAGGAAATATAGATAGATCAATAGGGGAACATATATGGATAAACAGACAGGGTAATATTTACCATCGTAGTCTTCCAGGAAGGTTTCCAATGGCGACTTAAGAGGACAGGGGAAATGGACCCAACACTGTGGCCAGAATTGGGGATGGATCTAGACAGCGGGTAATAGGGGTTGCTGAATAGAAAGCACACATGAGTGGAGTTGGGTCAGAGGTTAAATAGACTCTCTTAGACCCCTCAGGTGCTGGGAGGTCCAAGGGAGGAGAGATGGGAGGTTCAAGAAGGCTGGACATTCCTTACTGACACCTAATTGGATGCCTGCTTTGGCCAATGAACTTCACCTTAGTCCAGTGAACCTGGAAATTTCCAAGCTGCAATGTTGCCTGGGTTGGCCCCAGGGTACTTAGACTGGAGTAAGAATGGGAATGGCTGGATACTTAAGTTTAAATGGGATTAACTAGGAGGGTGACAATAGGTAATCAAATGCTGGCCTAGGTACCACCCAAGTTAGACAAAAGACTTGATGAAGACAGGAGATGTCCTTCCTCTTTCTCATCTTCTGCTGGGCAAGATTTATTGTTCTGGCATTGCTGAGCAATTAGGATCAACAGTGGAGCTATTAATCCATTCTTAAAACAGATGGGTTGCTTGCAGGCTCAGGGTGTGTACGTGTGACTTTCCCACTAAGAAGGAATGAGTTCAGCCTGGCAGGGTAAGCTTGGGTCAGGAAAGCAAGCTGGATTCTGCTGTTGTTAGCTCTAGGTCCATGGAGCCAGGCTGGAAACATGGTGGCTTCTTCCACTGCAGTGGCCAAGACTGGGCACACAAGGAGCAGCTGGAGCATGTCTTCAGAGACGTAGAATGCAAAGCTGAGGCTTATGGTATCCACATAAGCCAGAAACTGCAAGCAAAGTCCACTTCTTAGAGCAGAGGTGTGAGAGTCAAATCTCCAGGCACCCTGGCAACCATGCTGGTGATCATGATGTTCACATGTATGAAAAGTAGGGGGCTTTTCCTCACAGTTCCCCCCCTCAAGACCTATGTCACCATCTGGTGGCGAGGTCTTGCAATAACACAATGTCCATATCTGTAGTTGACAGGCGGCGAGTCCACGTAGCTTCAATTGTCTACCGGGGTGTACCGTCTATCTAAAAAGGTTGGAGCCACTATCTAAACTACTCAAAAATCAATTTGGAAAAATATTCCAATAGGCCAAAGGTTCCTTCCTTTGAATACTACGATACAGGGATAACAGGCATTGGCAACGTTGTAGGGCATACAGTATTAAAACACAGGGTTACAACCATTGAAATAAAAGTTGAGTTCATAAAATCATTACTGCCATTTAAACCAGATAAATAACAAGAATTGATCTATAAATCACACACAATCATGACAATAATTGATTAGGAAAACACACAGGTACATTAGAGTTCATGGTTACAAGTGAATCCATATCTTAATCTTGAGTCTTCTTTTCTTCTTCTCCCCCCCTTGATAAGCTTCTTATACTGGGGTTTGAAGAGGATCTTCTTCCATGTACCTATTGGGTATGTGAAAGTCCTAGTGGAGGGTGAACTAAAGAGTCTTCCCACCCCCCCTAGCACCCAGCGAAATCTGTCTTTATTGTTGCTAAAAGGGAGTCTTCCTGTAACCCAGCATGTAATTGGCAATGGTGCTTTTCTGCCTGTATCACTGATGGTCCATAGAGCAACAGTGGGCTTTGAGGAAAGAACCAAAAAGGAACCAAAAACATTCACACATGACAACATGGAGATGATTCTGTACCATTGTAGGGAGCAGTGAAAGCAGATCAAAAACGCATACATTCAACCATGAAGAAAGGAGTCTTAAAAAGCTATTAGTGAAGTGTCCTCCTGTCCAGAGTATGGTGACCAGTGAGCTTTTACGTCACAAGCTTACATATGTCATGTTAGGGGCCTGCATTGGGCAGGTTTGCCTATTACACTAATCATTCAGGACTTTAGGAGGCTTTTTCCTTGTCAAGGAAGGGAAGTAACATACACAATTCAGAAAACACAACCCAAAGTATTCTTTGTTGCAACATAAAACTTAAAATAAAACATTGTGCACAATCCAGGAAAATGACCATAGTTTGGGGCGTCCCCCATATGATGAAAATAGTTCCATAAAGAAGAGACAAAAGAAAACCTTTGCTATAGCTTTGGAATATAATAAATTGTCAAAACAATATAAAAACTTCAAAAACAAAAACTGAGGCCTCAATAGAACAATGCTAGCTAGCTTTACATGAGAGGGATCATACCCAAAATGGCAGGTGAGCTAGAGCAGAGAAATTAAAACCTGGACATTAGTGAGCTGATCAGGTCCCACTAAATCCAGTTTTTCTCTAGGCTAGTTCAGCTAAAACGATCTCGGTATGGGGGTCTCACATGTGAGCATAGATTTCAACAAAAACTTAAAACTTAACAAAACAGGAATTCTGAAAAGCAACATAATGGTTACACATACATAAAACAATTCTTAACAGGACTATCAACAACCTTTAGAACTACTGAGCATGCATTAGACTTGATTTGCAGGTCCAGATTCCCTGCACATCTATATTGAAAGAAAAGATGAGCAAACTTAACAAAACAGTTACAACATCCTAGAAATCAAATTATGGTTAATTCACCTTGACAAACACATTAAACAATTCATAAAAAGAGAAAAGATGGGCAAGGCATCTGTAGTACCACGAGAAAAATGCTTAGTTGTTGCAAGGGCAAGTCAAAAGAAAGACTTGAAGCACGAAAGCATATCCCTTGAAGAAGAAACCTTTTATGGAGTAAAAGGCAAAACTAAGATGATGGCACAATGCTCCAGGTTTAAGGCTTGTGCCAGAGAATGATTTTCCTCTGTGCATACACAGAGTGCAAAGAATGTGTTGCTGGAAGGCAACATGCTGTCAGAAATACCAAGTAGACCAAAATTTGAGCATAATACAACAAGACTTAAATTGGGGAGCCTTGATAGGCTCAGCCAACTGGTTATAGATGCAAAAATAACACAAAGGACATTTAGTGGCAAGAAGAAAATCATGATCAGAAATGAACCCTGAGGAATCTATGTTAAGAATCTAACAGGTTATTGCTCATTTCCTTGAGAACATGGAAAATAGAAAAGGGTTTTCGCTCAGAGAAAGTCTAGCTCTAACAAGATATATATTATAGGTGGAGGCAGAACCATCCATTGGTCATTATATTACTTAAGACCAAACAAAGATATTGAGCCCACAAGGTGGGGCCTTTTAAGAACATGTGGATACCTCTTTCCACAGGCAGACTGGATTAACCTAGAGTTAAAACTCAAGATTCACCAAATAGCTAAAAGGGAAGATTGATCATAGATGGAACATAGCTATAAATGACATTCAGAGAGCACAAAATTTTCTTAGCTCTAATGTTTAGCAGAGGGCCTATAGATTGTAAAGCATTTTCCTTTTACTACAAAGCACTGGGAATGCCCAATAGACTTTGAGGAGCAATTTCCTAAAAGTGTTTCCCTTAAAATTAAAACTACAAAATCTAAGTATAGGGGAGATGGGTACCAGTCACTAGAAAAAATATTTTAAGACTTAAAAGGTAAAGCAAAAATAAGTAACAGAAAGAAAGCTTCTAATCTAGGAGAACTCTTAGTATTAGGGCAGTTTACAGGCAGGGGATTTTCTCTAGCAGAGAACGATTGGCTGTAAGCAGAGCTTTGGGATGCCAGCTCCAGGCTGGAGATTTCTAGAAATTTGGGTCAAATTTGGAGATCACAAGGCATGCAGTCCATGTCCTTGGACACTCATTTCCTCCAGAGGCTTAGCCTCAATGTACTGGGGGAAAGGCTATGATTTTGGGAGAGACCTCCAGGTCCCACCTGGAGACAGGCAACCTTACAAAAAGCACAGTAGTATGCACATCTTCCATCCAGGTATTTCTCTGGCTGGGAAGAGGCTGTCTCTGTGAGAGACTGCAATATAAAAAAAAAGTTTTGTAATGAAAAACTTTTGAAATTATATCTTTTTAGACCCAAAATCAGGAGATGAGAATTCAAAATAGCACAAAAATACCTCAACTGTATTTCCACCCCCCCTAGATGAAGAAGGCGGGGAGGGTTTTAACAGACAAACCAAAAATTCCTTCCCTCTTGCATGAAGTTTAGCTTAACAAAAGGCTAAAACAGACACAATGGATCTGGCCAGTACTCTCTTATCTGACCCTGATAAGTTTTTACAAAGAAAGGTGGAGGAGGAAAATAATGAGCTTTCTGCCTGGGTGGGGCTCAAAATTGTAACTCTTTTCCAGTTTCTTTAACTCAAGCTGAATTTGGCTGAGTTTATTTCAAGAGGGTCTGCATGAGATTTGCCAATCAGTACTACATTAGTTGTTGCTGCTCTTGCAGCTGGAGGTTCTCCTTTCTGTACTTTCAGATTTAAATGACAGACTTGCCCATTTGAGGTTAGCTGTCTTGTGTTGCTGTGACCTTTGAGAAGGAGAGGCAACACTTCTTACAAGACAATGAGGCTCTCTCACTCTCAAAGACACTGAGTTGCTTGTACCTTAGGGAGACCCGAGATAAACAAAAATTTAATTTCTCAGGGCAATGCATTTAAAATTCTATCCCTTTGCTTTAGTTACTTATCAAATCTTTACTGCTACAGATTTCCATTGAGCAAGAGGGAGAACAATTAGCATTTCTTCCTGATAGCAAGAGTGCTGAGCATTTGCAATACTTTAGCCAGCTCTATTCGGGCTAATCTGCAGGCACTCTGTACAAGCTCAGAGGCTATACCATTTAAAATTCATAGAACTGAGGCAATAAATATTTTCTGACTTTATAAGCAAGAGAGAGAAAGATGAACTTGTGAGTTTCACAGATTTTCATTCAGCCAATTTGAAAGTTAAAACAGTCAGTTTCTTACATTTTGCTCTAATTGTTTTGAATTAACAAAAACTAGTGCAGTCTCTCTTTCTCAGGTACTTGATGCTGGCATCTTTAAAGGGTTAAACTAAATATATATTACATCAAGCTCCCATTACCCTGCAGAGAAAACTAACTCTGCAGGCTGGAAGCCTTGCTGGGATTCCAGGAGATCTCCAGGCCTCACCTGGAGAAATGGCCTGGTCTAATTGTAGTCCAAGTCATTGCTTGTATGTTTTCTTATTTAGTCAAGGGAAAAGGTGCCCTTGTTACCTTTAAACCTAATAAAGCCAGATCTCTCTGTTTTAAGAGACATTCAAGTCTAGATGTTAGATTTTCCTTTGGGTGGGGGGAGGTTCAGAGACAAAGGAACCTTGCCTGCCCATGTGGGACTACCATTCTCTGAAGTTCCACAGAATTCTGGCTTTCAAATTCCCCAAATGGGATGAGCTAAAGACAGAAAATTTCTGGCGTAAAGGGCTGAGGCTTGCTCATGTAGGAGTGTCTGGAGCAAGTCCTTGCAAAAAGGAATACCTTGTGCCATAATTGTGGAACTCTGCATAGGCTCAGAGACCACATTTCCTTCATGATTCTGGGGTAAGAGAACTGAAATAGGGACTGTTTTCTCATTTTCATGGGGGAAAGAAGTCTGGGGCTGCACAGCTGGGTTTGCCCCGCCATATTTCCTTTTATCCTGCACTTCCAGAATTTCCAGTCTCCTCTCTGTGGCCCTGCAAGACTCCAGGACATGTTGCAGGAGACTGGCAGTTTCCTTTTCTTTCCTACTAGCTTCTAACTTTTGCTGAAGTTCCTGGTTTTTCCCAGCAAGCTGTTGGATTTCTAAATCTTTTTCCTGAGTAAGATTTGTAAGTTTCTCTACCCTTTCCTTATTAGGGAAATTTTCCAAAGCAGTAGCTTTGGGGAGGCTATCTCCATTTTCTGCAGACCCTGGGGCTTTGGGAGCCATGTGCCCTGGTGGCTTCATGGCATCTGAAAGGGCAGCAAGTAGCACATGTGTGGGCTGCTTATCAAACTGCCTCATGTCTGCTCCAGTGGCTCTAAGCTGGGACCAAGCTACCATTCTGACTTTGTCTCGAGGGGTCCGCTGAGGCCAGGGTTGCCCAGAGGCTGACTGTGTCTGCCTAAGAGCACCAGCCTGCTTGTTGAGGGGAACCTTTGGGGCAAGCTGGGGATGGCAAGAAGAGCTGGAACCAAGGCCATTGTTTTGGAACTTCCAGTTCTGGCTCTCTTTTCCATGCCCACCCTGCTCTTGATTATATTGTGCCTGAGTGAGCTGTGTTTCTAAAACAGCAACTCTTTGTTCAGAGACTTGGGCATGCTTTAAAGCATTCTCCAGTCTCCATTTGACCTCATGGAGAGAGTGGGTTAAATTTGCTATCTCCTTCTCATGCGCACTTAATCTAGCTGTGTAGTCTTCATGAACTATTTCCCTTTTTGCATAGTCAGCTTTCATTCTACTCTCTCTTTCCATAAAATTGCCAACTCTGTCAAGATTAGCCTCTAGATCTTTCCAGGTGGTGTTTACCAGGGCTGTTATGCCATAGCACCTCAAGGTGGGTATATTGAGACCTCTGATCACATCGGATATGAAATTTTGATTCTCATAATCTGGTTCCCCATTGTCTTTGGGTGATACTACCTTAGCTGCTTCTGCTAGGAATTTCTTCCTTATTAGATAACTCACTGGACGCTCATCATGACCTTGTAAGGTCTGATGGTAGAGATCTTTTATATCCTCTCCATCCCAGGTGGCAAATAGTACCTCAGCCATCCATTCTAAGATGGTGGCATTAGACAGGTTCAGGCGATACATTACATTTCTTACTTTGTCTAGTTCAGGGCCTGAGGCGCATAATCTCAGCACATGGTTTAATTCAGTTAAGGAGGCTTCTTTGTAGTGAATTCTAGCGCTGGCCATCCACAACACTGAGGTGTCTATGTTATAGGGGCCAAGGAAGCTGGCAGCCATTTTAATGTCCTCTGCTCCCCAAGATCTGGTTTCCTTCACTACTTTTACAGATTCAGCTCCATTCTGTTTTCTGGCTGTGGTCTTTTTAGCGACCACAGGACGGACTGGGGCTGGCTGTTCTGCTCTGAACTTCCCAACTGCCTCGTCCTCACTCTCTTCGTCTGAGGAGAAGTCACAGAGAGCAGAGGCCGACACAGTTGCTATCAATGTCTTTTTAATCTCTAATTTCTTTTTTAAAGCTGCTATTTTTCTTTGGCACAAATCATGGTTGGCTGCTTCTCTAGCCTTTCGGTTTTTCTCTGAAATGTACTCTATGACACTCTGTAATTTATTATTTTGGGCTTTAGTTTGCTCCATCTCTTTTTCCAATGTGGCTACCTGCATTTGGGCCTTTTTCAGAGCGGACATGGTGTCTTGATGCACTAAGTTTAAGGTGTGTTTCTCTGCCTTAATCTCCTCTATGGTTCGACTTGCATGTTGCCAGTCGAGGTCCAAGCAATTGTTTTCCGCCGCCAGTCTATTTACCTCTGTGGCATGTTTTCTATGCAATTCTGCTTTTTCAGCCTCATGGGTCTGGAGTATGAGTTCCTTTTCCGCTGTATGCTTCCGGAACTCATCCTCCAGCACCTCTGCATGTCTCTTAAGGCTTGCCTCCAATTCTTTTCCCTTCTTTTCTGTCTGCACCTCTTGCTGTTCTATTTGCTTGTCCCTTTGGGTAAGCTGTTCCCTGAGTTGTTTAATCAAGGTTGAGCTATCCCGCAGGGCTTCAAACAAACCCCATGTCGCAAAAAGGTCTCTTTTGCCCGAACTTATTGTTTTGTTGCTACAGTTCTCCTCAAATATATCTCTAAAGGACTGAAGGGGATCAGAGCCTTGGTTAAAGATTCCCTTGTTCCAGGGGTTGTCCCCTTTCTTTATTAACCATTTCTCCAACTTGGGGAGTTCTCCCTTTTTGGCAAAGATTTCCATAGCTTACAATTTAGTTCCTTTCAAAGTTCTAACTTTACTTGCAGGGCTGGTTTTCCTGCACTGTTAGGTGCCTAACCACAGGCCACCAAAATTAACTGATGCAGGAGCCTTCCCTGGCACTTTTCCTGCTTATTGGGGAGCAAAGAACTTGCAGGACACCTCTGTGTGTCTCACAAGTAAAGGAGAGAGTTGCAGGACCTTCCTTAGTTCTCTGCAACACTAACAAATGTTTGTGGCATGGGCTTATGGCCTTGCACACATTGTTGAGCTCCTCAGGAGGGGCTTTTCTCTAGCCTCTGCCTCCAAACAAATCAAAAGTCACTGGCCTGCACCTTTCCTTAGTGGGGCAGTTCTGAGTTCACCAAAAGGTTTTAAACGTCTCAGAGCCTGAACTTTTCCTCAGTTGGCCCTAAGCAAAAGGGAAATTTTTCGGCTGAGAAGAGTTCCTACCTCCTCAGACCCGGGACAAATTTTTAACCCCCAGGGAGAGCTTCTTGCTCCTTCCACTAAATTCTCTTAAAGGCACAGCCAAGTGTAAGAACTAGCAGCATATTTCCAGATGCTTTCTGGCTCCTATGTGCTATTTTACACCTGGGCTGGCAACTTTACTTATGTTCCCTTTTTTTGTTTTGCCTACTGCCAATCTCTGATTGCGCTTCGGCTTGGGTTTAGGGGGCAGTGAGCCAATCCTATGATTGCGTCTCGGGCGAAAGGGAGCCACGAGCCGACCCAACGGTCGCGTCTTCGGGCAAAAGGGAGCCACGAGCCGACCCAACGATCGCGTCTCGGGCGAAAGGGAGCCACGAGCCGACCCAACGGTCGCGTCTTCGGGCAAAAGGGAGCCACGAGCCGACCCAACGATTGCGTCGCGGGCGAAAGGGAGCCACGAGCCGACCCAACGGTCGCGTCTTCGGGCAAAAGGGAGCCACGAGCCGACCCAACGATCGCGTCTCGGGCGAAAGGGAGCCACGAGCCGACCCAACGGTCACGTCTTCGGGCAAACAAAATAAAAAGTTGCCCAGCAGTCAGATTGCAGCGGTCCTACGACCCACCTGCCTTCTTGACTGTCGGGTGCCTTAGACTAGCCTTGGCCTAGACTCGTGTAAGGACTTGGGTGTGTGTGTGCAAGTGTCTGAGTGTGTATGTAGTGTGTGTGCACTACGCTCTAAAGAAAAGGGAGAAGGGAAGGGTGCTCTATCCAGATCTTAACAGCTCTGACCTATCCTGACATTCCCTCCCACGATAGACGCGTTTAGAAAGGCCTCGGGACGGCGGCCAGGCTTCACGGGACTTCCCCCTTGCGTTCTATCGGGCTCAGTCCTCTTTCGAGGGGTCTGGCCTCCTAGGGGCGGCTGAGAAGTCCAACGCTGAATGATAGAAATGGGAGTAGCCCAACCCACAATTATATAGAGATGCTCGCTAGAGCCGTTCACACAGAACTCATTCACTCAATCACTCACACAATAGCCTCCCTAGCAAGACTGTTTGAACGGTGCAACCCTACGTCTGTCTGTATGAAGACACGCGTGTCGACTCGCGTGTGTTCCTACAAACAGGATAATGCCCGCATTCTCCACCAATTTCTGTTAGGGAAACTGCTCTCAAAATAACTTGGGGGAATTAGACTGAGAGACAGCTAGCCCCAAAAAGGAATCTTTGTTATCAATTGTATACCAGGCTCAACCGTTCAGAGAGTCAATGCTCAATAAGAGACTCTAATTTAGTAAAAATCAATTGTAATTTACTTAGAATAATATTTCTTCCATACAAGGTAAAAATACAAAACACTCACACATTCACACAGGTCTAGGAAATATAGATAGATCAATAGGGGAACATATATGGATAAACAGACAGGGTAATATTTACCATCGTAGTCTTCCAGGAAGGTTTCCAATGGCGACTTAAGAGGACAGGGGAAATGGACCCAACACTGTGGCCAGAATTGGGGATGGATCTAGACAGCGGGTAATAGGGGTTGCTGAATAGAAAGCACACATGAGTGGAGTTGGGTCAGAGGTTAAATAGACTCTCTTAGACCCCTCAGGTGCTGGGAGGTCCAAGGGAGGAGAGATGGGAGGTTCAAGAAGGCTGGACATTCCTTACTGACACCTAATTGGATGCCTGCTTTGGCCAATGAACTTCACCTTAGTCCAGTGAACCTGGAAATTTCCAAGCTGCAATGTTGCCTGGGTTGGCCCCAGGGTACTTAGACTGGAGTAAGAATGGGAATGGCTGGATACTTAAGTTTAAATGGGATTAACTAGGAGGGTGACAATAGGTAATCAAATGCTGGCCTAGGTACCACCCAAGTTAGACAAAAGACTTGATGAAGACAGGAGATGTCCTTCCTCTTTCTCATCTTCTGCTGGGCAAGATTTATTGTTCTGGCATTGCTGAGCAATTAGGATCAACAGTGGAGCTATTAATCCATTCTTAAAACAGATGGGTTGCTTGCAGGCTCAGGGTGTGTACGTGTGACTTTCCCACTAAGAAGGAATGAGTTCAGCCTGGCAGGGTAAGCTTGGGTCAGGAAAGCAAGCTGGATTCTGCTGTTGTTAGCTCTAGGTCCATGGAGCCAGGCTGGAAACATGGTGGCTTCTTCCACTGCAGTGGCCAAGACTGGGCACACAAGGAGCAGCTGGAGCATGTCTTCAGAGACGTAGAATGCAAAGCTGAGGCTTATGGTATCCACATAAGCCAGAAACTGCAAGCAAAGTCCACTTCTTAGAGCAGAGGTGTGAGAGTCAAATCTCCAGGCACCCTGGCAACCATGCTGGTGATCATGATGTTCACATGTATGAAAAGTAGGGGGCTTTTCCTCACATAGAGGTTGTCCTTGATGTGAGAGCCCTCTCAGCCCCACACGCCTCACAGGGTGTCTGTTGTGGGGGAGGGAGATAAAGGAGATTGTGAGCCACTCTGAGATTCAATATAAATCCAATATCATCATGTCACCACTGTTTCACAAAAGACTTTTTTGTAGAAAAGGCCCAGCAGGGACTCATTTGCATATTAGGCAACACCCCCTGACACCAAGACAGCTGGAATTGCATTTCTGTGCATTCTTGCTCAAAAAAAGCCCTGCTGCTGTACATGTAAATTAGAGATTTTTTTTGGGGGGGGGGGAGTAATAATCTTGCGCCAGCATCTTAATTATATTTTTGTTTAACAAAAAAATCTCCATGGAATTTTAAATGTTGTAGCCAAGTAAACAGCCCTTCTCTTCCAAACCACAAAACTGTGTCTACGTACATTCATAGATCAGTGGTGTCTGGAAGGGCAACTTGAAATATTGCTGTTTAATAGTATATCACAAGTTCTACCCAGTGATATCACAGGACCCACATGGCATCATCAGGTCTCACCCAAATGTGAGGGACTCTGCCTCCCTCAAGGGGCCCCCTCACTATAAAAGTTCTGTCTCTCAGAGTAGTCACAAACACTGCTGTGATCAACTCTATGATAGTGTATTCAAATGAGTGTGAGTGTGTGTATGATGTGTGCATAATGAGTGTACATAATGAGCACAGAGTTAGTTTAAATATCACATTTTCAAAGGTCCCCACTCATCTTTCCTACTTGGCAGATGAAAAACTAAGGCCAATTAATAGTTACTATGCCTGAAGATATATAGTGATTAAATGCTATAAAAGTCACAATAACAGGGAAATTGTTATTTCTAACATTTTAAATTACAGTAATTTTAAGCACAACAGGTAACAACAGTGTGAACAAAATTTACAAGAGGAAATGGGATTTTCACCTTGTCAGCTCCTCATCCTAGAAATGTAATTACTATCAAAATCAATTTATATTCTTAATAGAATTCTTGCAACTAACTCTTTTCATATTAATACTGTTTTGTTGAGAACATAATTGCTTGTTCCTAGCTCTCTGCTGTGAACAGTAGATATTGGCAAATTACTTCTCTTTACTTCTCTTTACCATAGGCATTGATACACCACAAAGCACCTTTAATAGTTGGTGCGAAATCCGCGCAGACGCTGCGCGGTGAAGAGGGACGTCGCTCCGGGGGTAAGCTCTGTGTGAAAACGCCCTGAATCTCAGAGCGGTCACAATCTCCTTCTACCTCCCCCCCCACAACAGACACCCTGTGAGGTAGGTGGGGCTAAGAGAGCTCTTACAGCAGCTGCCCTTTCAAGGACAACTCGTATCCAACCCAAGCAGGTGCAAGTGGAGGAGTGGGGAATCAATGACTCAGTGGGGAATTAATGACTGTGAGCCCAGATAAACTCTGGGACTGGAATAACAGGCACCAGAGTAAAATGATGGTTCCCTAGAAAAGAATTAGTGCTCAGGAGTAGCAGAAGCAGAAGCATTCTGGGACTGGAATGACAGCATCCATAGTGGAATGGGCAGCCCAAGAGAGTAGTAGAGATATTCTGGGTTTGGAGTGACAACCCTCTGAACAAAAATGGCAGCCCTTAGTAGCAGCAGAAGTGTTACTGGGAGTGGAATGATAGCGCCCTGGGAGTAGCAAATGTGTTCTTGGACTACGATAAAAGCCCCCACAGTAGAGTGACAGCCCCTGAGAGTAGCAGAAGTATCTTGGGGCTTTCATTCTAGTCCTGGAACACTTCTGCTGCGACCTATCATGGGCCACTCAATCCACTCTGGGGGCTGTCATTCCAGTCCCAGAACACTTCTGCTACAACCCACAGGCTGCCAATCCCTGTTGAGGGCTGCCATTCAAGTCCAAGAACACTTCTGCTGTTCCCAAGAGCTGTCATTCCACTCTTGGGGACTGTCATTCCAGTGCCAGAACTGTTCTGCTAGTCCCAGGGGCCCTCAATCCACTTTGGGGGCTGTCATCATTCCAGTTGGAGGGGGGGTAGTCATTTTAGTACCAGGATACTTCTGCTGCTGTCAGGGGCTATCATTCCAATGCCTGTAGACTTTTTCTTCTCTCTGTGGTCCCCATTACCCTCATCCAGCCCCTGAACACTTTTGCTAGTCCCAGGAGCTTTCATTTCTCCCCCAGGAAATGTATCAGGTTATGTATCAGGTTATCTGATCCCAGAGACAGTAACTGGAAATCCACTCAGCATTTACACTACAACTATTTTGTGCTGTAATGTGTTTCAGTGGAGTTCAAGCAAGTCAATTGGCATTTCTGCTCTCATTATCTCTAATGGACCTTCAAGCCTCTCCCATTGTTTCCAATGGGCAATCCTTTTAGCACACACTCTTGTGTGGTATGGCTAGGGTGCTTGTCAAGTTGTCATGAGGTTACTTTGGGGAGATTGTTTCAAAACTCTGGGGATGTCTGCCTTTCTGTCCTTCAGAACCTGCCTTGGAGACTTGGGGGTGGGGGCTGCAAGCATAGTGGGGATGTTTGCCTTGCTTCCAGTGTTTGGCTAGGTGGAGGATCTACTCAGGTGAAGTTTTCCTGTGAATTTGGTGTCCCTGGCTTGTTCCCAAGCTGCTCTATGGAGTCCTGTAAAAACAGCTGCCTGTTCCAAAGAGAACATTGAGGAGACCAGGGGTCATTTTGTAAAAAAACAGGTGGTGAAGCTCATTAGCATAACTCATTAACATATGCTGCCCCTCCCAGCCAAAAGCAACCTGATGCAAGAAAGGAGAGCCCCGGGCAAGTGAGGCCTGCTTGGGCTGGCTAGAGATTCAGCCAGCCCAAGCAGGCCTTGCTTGCATGGGGCTCTCCTGGGCTGCTCCCCCACCCCAGTCAAAAGGCCAACAAGCCACCAACTGCCCAAAATCACATAAGAAGTAGAGAAAGGGTGGCACAGGCTTCTCCAGGGGTTATTTAATTACTTAATTTTATTTATTTACGTTATATTTATATCCCGCCCATTCCACCCAGACTCAAGGTGGCTAACAGCATAAAATAGACAGTAAACAAAAACAATATTAAAACAATAAAACAATCATATAAATAACAATGGTGCTATTTCAGGCAGATCATATAATATTTTCTTTTTCACGCGCACAGATCCTGGGCAGTTAGTAATAAAAACGCTATGGATCCAGATATGGTGGCAGCCCTCTCCCATTAGATGTTATATGCCATCCGAAACAGTTCAGTCTTGAAGGTCCTGAGGAACTGCGATAAATCCCACAGGGCCCTGATGGCTTCTGGAAGGGTGTTCCAAAGTATTGGGGCCACAACCAAGAAGGCTCTTGCTCTGGTGGAGTTGAGCCTAGCCTCCTTTAGCCCATGGACAGCCAAAAGATTTTGAGAACTATTGCAGCGCTCTCTGGGGAACATGTGAGGCAAGGCGGTCCCGCAGATAGGTAGGTCCTAGGCCATATAGGGCTTTGAAGGTTAATACCAGGACCTTGAAATGGATTTGGTATGCAACTGGCAGCCAGTGCAGCACTCTCAGCACAGGCTGAATGTGCTCCTGACGAGGAAGCCCCATTAGTAGCCTGGCTGCAGCATTCTGCACCAGCTGCAGCTTCCGAATCTGAGTCAAGAGCAGCCCCATGTAGACAGCGTTACAGTAATTGATTTTTGAGGTGACCAAGGCATGAATCACCATTGCTAAGTCGTGCGCTCAAGGTAGGGGACCAACTGCCGTGTTCGCCGAAGGTGAAAAAAGCAGCTCTGGCAGTGGCTGCTATTTGGGCCTCCATAGTTAAAGAGGACTCCAGAAGCACTCCCAAGGTCTTAACCCTCAATGCTGGTGTTAATGGCGCCCCATCAAAGGCTGGTAGAGGAATCACCCTTCCCGGGCCGCTGCGACTTAGATAGAGAACCTCCGTCTTCATTGGCTTCAGCTTTAGCTGACTCAGCCTGAGCCATGATACCACGGCTTGCAGCGCCAGGTCCAAATTCTCCAGGGCACAGGTGGACTGGCCACCCATCAATAGATACAGCTGGGTGTCATCCGCATACTGATGGCAACCCAGCCCATACCTCCTGCCCATCTGGGCATGGGGGCACATATAGATATTAAACAACATTGGGGAAAGAACTGCCCCCTGGGGCACCTCACAAATAAGTGTGTGTCTCTGAGACAGCATTTCCCCAATTGCCACCCTTTGTCACCGACCTTGGAGGAAAGAGGAGAGCCACTGTAAAGCAGACCCCTGTATTCCCACGTTGGCAAGACAGCTAGACAGCAGCTGGTGGTTGACCGTATTGAATGCAGCCGACAGGTCTAATAGGAGCAGTACTGCCAAGCCGCCCTGATCCAGATGTCTCAGGAGGTCATCCAGGAGGGCAACCAGCACTGTTTCCATTCTGTGGCCTGGGCGGAAGCCAGACTGGAATGGGTCCAGTATGGAATCATCCTCTAGGAAACCCTGTAACTGTGTCGCCACCGCCCTCTCTATAATCTTACCCAAAAAGGGCAGGTTTGACACTGGCCGATAGTTGGCCAAATTGGTCAGGTCGAAAAATGGTTTCTTCAAGAGAGGCCGGATCACAGCCTCTTTAAGAGGTGTGGGGAAGACCACCTCTATCAGGGATCTGTTGACAACAGATCATAGTGAATCACATAACTGTCCGGCTAGCTTTTATCAGCCAGGACAGGCATGGATCCAAAACGCAAGTTGTAGGGCACACAAAAATGAGAATCCTATCAACTTCCTCCAGGCTGAGTGGGTCAAAGTGATCCAGAAATTGACCTGAAGATGTGCTCGAAGCCTCAAGTTCACTTACTGTTTCAACTGTGGCAAGGAGGTCATGATGGAGTGATGAGACCTTATCTGCGAAAAAACTCGCAAAAGCTTCACAGCCGATTTCCAATTCCCTAACATTTGATCTGCCTTGTGGTAGGACAGTTAAAGACTGAATTGTACTAAATAATTGGGCTGGGCGTGAGGTTGCAGACACAATCCAGGCCACAAAGTAAGCTTTCTTTGTGGTCTTGACTGCCACCTCATAGGTCTGCATAAATGACCTATAAGATGTTCTCATCGCTTCGTCCTGAATACGCCGCCACCGTCTCTCTAGTCGTCTAAGCTGCCGCTTCATCGACCGCAATTCCGGAGTATACCATGGTGCAAGTCGTGAGCGGGGTGGAAGAGGACACCTAGGTACGATCTCATAGATGGCTGCAGAGAGCCGGCTATTCCAGGACTCCGCAAGCTCATCTAATGAACCGCCAGGGGGCCAGGAATCCCTCAAGGCCATCTGAAGCTGCATTGGGCCCATAAGGTTTCGAGGGCGAGCCAAAACACGCTCATTGCCTAAACAGGGATGTAGTAACATGTCCATATGGGCCTTCAGGGCATAGTGGTCTGACCATGCCACTGGCTCAGTAGTAATCCGGTCCATTACCACTCCCGCTGCAAAGATCAAATCCAGCATGTGCCTGGCCTGGTGGGTGGGTAATGTCACATATTGAGAGAGTCCTAGTGTCACCATGGATAACACCAGGTCCATCACCCGAGCAAAGGCTGAGACATCAGCATGGATGAGTGCTGCTGGGGGTGTAGGAAAGGTCCTGGTGGCTGGCTGGTTGCCCAGTGTCCTAATCCAGGGATTGTTATGCAGCTGCACCTACTATTCAATGGACAAGATAGGTGGGGAGGAAGAGGAAGAACCATAAGAAAAGTTCAGGAGCTGCACTTCTGTGAGCTCATGCTGAATCTGAGGCCTTGGGGAGACCTTTGCAGGGGGGTCTCCCCCAGGCCTAACTAGGATCCCAGAAATGTAATGTGCCCCTATCTTGGAGAACTTGTAGTGGATCAGGAGCATGGTGAAATTCCCTGTGCATTTGGTGTGTGTAGCTTGCAGGGAGTCAATTCTATGCATTTTCAAACCTGTGCCTGACATTTTCCCCAAAAGCACTTTTCTAGGGGCATATTCTTTGGACCCCCTAAGTCCAATCTTCACATAACTTGTGAAGGGCATGTAGAGGAGCGCCAGGGGGTGGGGTGTATTCAGCAAATTTGATGTGTCTAACTTGCACAGGGTCCATTCTATGCGCTCCTGAACCTCCTTAACCTGCACCTGTCATTTTCCCAGAAAGCAGTTTCTTGGGACAAATTTGGGGGCTGCAATTTGGACCCTGTAAATTCAGTCCTCACCAACATGGAGGGCAGGTAGAAGAGAGTCAGCTGGAGATCCCCTTTGAGTTTGGAGGCCATTCTAGCATGTTTGGGGGCCATTCTACTTCATCACAGACTGAACCAGATTGTTTGGTGTCTGTAAGTTCATTACAGTTCATCACTGTAACGTACTCGACGCGGAGACGAGAGTAGGGCAACATTGTTTATTAGGAGCACGTTGCAAGAGTGCGAACACGCGGGCCGGGTCCCACTTATATACAATCCCCGGTACAGCCTACAGGGTTGGTCAGGCCAATCCTGACCCGTTGAACTTCCCGCCACAGCTGTTGATAGGCGGGGAGATTCGCGCCCTGCGCTGGGGCTTCTGGGACGGCCCAGTTGCCCCTGCGCCCGGTCGCATATTATTTACTGATACACTACACCCCTCCCCCCCTGGTTAATGAACATAGTCTTGCAGATATGCGGGAGGTCGGCGCTCTCTGGTGGACCGTCTGGGGAGGTCCTGTGGGGAAGGCGCCGCCACCGCATCTGATGCTGCGGGGGACCCTGGTGCGGACGGTGGCGGCCGGACTGGTTCTTCGGCACCTTCGGGCTCTGGCGGTTCCGGTGCTACCTGGGCCGGCGTTAGGGGTGATGGGGCCGCGCCCTCCGGTCGGTCCCCGCTGGGCTCTTCTCCGGCTCTTGCCTCTTCTGTGTCTGCCAGTTCCTCTGGTAGCGTGCGGCGCCTCAATTGATCTATGTGCCGCCGTAGTACATGGCCCCCCTCAGTTGATATGTCGTAGTGGCGGGACCCGGTGACTCGTAGCACTCGGCCCGCCACCCAATTGGGCCCCCTTGCGTAGTTCCGGGCGTAAACCGGGTCGCCCGCGAAGAAACCCCTGACTGCGTCCCGGACCTCGGGGCTCTCGCGGGTGTCTGACGCCCGGTCAGGGTGTAGTCTGTCCAGCCGGGTTATGAGCTTTCGCCCCATGAGGAGCTCGGCCGGGCTAACCCCTGTGACCGGGTTGGGGGTGATCCTATTGTCGAATAGGAATGCCGCTAATCGGTGGTCCCAGTCTCCCTGTACAATACGGCCCAGGGCTTCCTTGGTGGTGCGGACCATCCGCTCTGCCTGACCGTTGGTGGCTGGGTGGAAGGGGGCCGACCTTATGTGCCTAATAAGGTATCGCTGGAGGAACGCCTGGAAGTCTGCGGACGTGAAAGCGGTCCCATTGTCCGAGACTATGGTGTCCGGGATACCGTGTGTGCTTAAGACCCTGCGTAATGCTCGGATTGCGGCTGCGGACGTGGTGGACCCTACGGGGATGACCTCAAGCCATTTGGTGTAGGCGTCCACAATTATCATGAAGATCTGCCCCTGGAATGGCCCCGCGAAGTCGAGGTGGAGTCTCGACCATGGTTTCCTGGTGGACTCCCACCTAGTGGCGGGGGCGCTGGGAGGCTCGGGCCGCGACTCCTGGCACGTCTGGCACCTGCGGACCCAACTCTCTATTTCCCTGTCCATTCCCGGCCACCAGACGTAGCTTCTGGCCAGGGCCTTCATGCGAACTATGCCGGGGTGGGTCTCATGGAGGGATTCTAGAACACGCCTTTGCAGCGGGGGCGGAATCACCACCCTACTCCCCCATAGTAGGCACCCCTTGTGTGCCGCTAGTTCCTCCCTCCTGACCTTATAGGGTTTGAAATCTTCCCCCATGTTCCCCTCTGGCCACCCCCTCACCACCCAGTCGAGCACCCGTGCAAGTGTCTTATGTTTCTGGGTGGCCTTGGCGACCTCCGCTGCGTGAAGGGGCGGCTCTGGGAGGCTTTCCATCAGCATAACCTGGTGTGCGGGGGCGGGGTCTGGACCCGTTTCCGGAAGCGGCAAGCGGCTGAGCGCGTCAGCGTGGCCCATAGCCTTGCCGGCCCGGTGTACCAGTGTGTAAGTGTAGGAGTTGAGGAATTGATTCCACCTCAACACGCGCTGTGACAGGATTTGGGGGGTTTGTCGATCTGGGGCCAGCAGACCTAAGAGGGGCTTGTGGTCCGTGGCTATGGTGAAACCTCCGCCCGTACAGATACTCATGGAACTTGCGGACCCCCGCCACGATCGCCAGAGCCTCCTTGTCTATTTGCGCGTAATTGCGCTCTGCCGGTGTCAGTGTGCGGGAGTAGTACGCTACCGGCACCTCCCTCCCGTCCGGGAGTTGGTGCCCCAGGACTGCTCCCACCCCATACGGCGACGCATCGCAAGCCAAGATGACGGGGAGGCCCTCGTCAAAATGGTGGAGCACCGCGTTGGACACCAGAACGTCCTTGACCGCCTGAAACGCGGCGGCTTGTCGTTTGCCCCAAACCCAAGGGGCTTTTTTATCCAGTAGGCGGTGAAGGGGCTCTGCTAGGGCTGCCTTGTGGGGGAGGAATGAGTGATAAAAGTTAAGGACCCCCAAGAAGCTTTGTAGCTCCGCTTTGCAGGTGGGGGCCGGAGCTTGCACGATGGCCCGTGTCTTTTCTTCCGTGGGGTGGATTCCCGCTGCGTCCACGGCGAACCCCAGGAACTCCACCCGCGGAACCCCCAGCAGGCACTTCTCCCTCTTGACTTTGAGCCCCGCAGCCTGGAACCGGCGGAGCACCTCTCTTAGGCGGTTGCCGAATTCTTCGGGGTCCGGGGCGGCGACTAAAACGTCATCGAAGAACGGCTGGACTCCGGGGATCCCTTTAAGGAGAGCGTCCATTATACTCTGGAAGATCCCCGGAGCGACGCTTACCCCGAACTGTAGCCTCCTCACCCGGAAGGCCCCCCTGTGCGTTACTATCGTCTGGGCCTCGGCCGTCTTATTGTCTACCGGGAGCTGTTGGTAGGCCTGGGCCAGATCCAGCTTCCCGAAGATTTTAGACCCCGCGAGGGCAGCCAGGACGTGGCTCACCACCGGCACTGGGTAGGGGTTATCCTGCAGTGCCCGGTTTATCGTGCATTTGTAGTCTGCACAGATCCGCACCTCCCCGTTTGGCTTTAGTGGGGTTACGATGGGGGTCTCCCAGGGGGCGTAGTCCACTGGCTCCAGGACTCCCTGGGCTGTGAGGCGGTCTAGTTCGGCCTCTATTTTGGGCTTCAAGGCGAACGGAACCCTCCTTGCCTTGAGCCGAACCGGCCTGACCGTGGGGTCTAGGGGCAGGGAGATGGCCGGCCCCTTGTAGCTTCCCAGGGACCCGTCGAATACTTCGGGGAACTCTTTGCAAATCTCCCCGAACCCGCTGGGCGTTAAGGTTTGCCCCACCCCCTCCACGCGTATCCCCAAGGGTTTGAACCAAGCCAGCCCTAGCAGGGTGGCAAGTTGGCGCTTTACCACCAGGATGTCCAGCGGCCCGTAGAAGGACCCCCTCTCGACTTGCACCCGCGCCCACCCCGCAATTTGCACCGGGTTCTTCTGAAAGTCCCGGAGTATGAAGTTCGCCGGCCGTAGTTGCAGCCGCTGCCGGGGGCACAGTTCCCTCAGGGTCTCCTCCGCTATGAGGGAAATGGAGGAACCTGAGTCCACCTCCATTTGGCAGGGGTTCCCTTCGATGAGGACTGCCACTTTAATCTTATCGGGGGTGGCGAGGGGCAAGTTCAGTACCTGTAGGGACGTGGAGTCTGCTGAGTGGGACTCCGCTGACTCGTGGTGCGTGGTCGGCCTCCGGCGGTTGAGCTTGGCCCGGCAAGCCCTGGCGATGTGGCCGGTCTTCCCGCAGCTCCGGCAGTCCCAGGTCCGGTACTGGCAGTCTCTCCGATCGTGGGAGTCGCCGCAGCTGGCGCACTTGGTGGCCGGAACCCTCTCCGACGCCGGTGGTCGATCGGCCGCTCGGGGGCGTTGGGCCGCTCTGTTGGGTGGGCCGGCGGGGCGACGCAGCTGGTAGGCTTCTCTCTCCTCCATGCGGTCGTGGTCCAGCTCCTCGTGGTGGACGGCGTCTGACCAGGTCTTGGGAAAGGTCCTGGAGGTCCTCTCGAACGCCACCGCTTCGCTGAAGGCGCTCTGGAGGGTGAGCTCTTCTTTGGCGAAGAGCTTCTGCTGGAGCCTCTCGTCGCGGAGGCCCCACGTGAATCGGTCGGCCAGGGTGTCTTCCAGCTGGGGGAAGTTGCAGTTCCCGGCGATCTTGCGGAGGGCTGCCAGATAGTCGGCGGCCGATTCTCCTGCCGCCTGGTCCCTCCTGTGGAACAGGAATCTGCGAGCCACCCGTGAGGGCTGCGGCAAGAAGTGGCCCGTGAGGAGTCTGATGATCTCCTCGTAGGATTTCTCCGCCAGGCGGGCGGGCGCCGAGAGACCCTTTGCGATCTCGAACGTGGCGGGCCCGCATACGCTCAGGAGAACATCCCTCTTTGCTCCGGCGTCGGTGATCTTGTTGGCCCGGAGGTAGAACTCGACCCGTTCCGAGTAGGACTCCCAGCCCTCTGGGTTTGCTGGGTCGAAGGGCTCGAGGTAGCCGGTGATTCCGCCCTGGTTGGCCATGGTGGCGGCGGCGGTCGTGACCGGTCGTTCGTTGCCCAAGATCTCCGTCGTAGCCGATAAGGCTAGAATCCCATCCTCGTCGCCAGTGTAACGTACTCGACGCGGAGACGAGAGTAGGGCAACATTGTTTATTAGGAGCACGTTGCAAGAGTGCGAACACGCGGGCCGGGTCCCACTTATATACAATCCCCGGTACAGCCTACAGGGTTGGTCAGGCCAATCCTGACCCGTTGAACTTCCCGCCACAGCTGTTGATAGGCGGGGAGATTCGCGCCCTGCGCTGGGGCTTCTGGGACGGCCCAGTTGCCCCTGCGCCCGGTCGCATATTATTTACTGATACACTACAATCACTCATGAACTGTGCATGCCATCAACCATGAATCAAACCACATTTTCCTGGTTCATGCTCCATCCCTAGTGGCTGCAGCCTACTCCACTTTATCAGGCCCTGCCCATGAGCCTAATGTTCTGTTTCTCTTCACTTCTACAGGTGTCTTCAACAAAGCACATAATGCAGTCTTTGCTTTGTGTTTGAAGAAGAGGAGGAGGAGGAAGAGATTGGTTTTATACCCAACCCTTCACTCAGCGGCTTACAGTTTCCTTTCCCTTCCTCACCCCCATGACAGACACCCTGTAACGTAGGTGGAGCTGAGAGAGCTGTTTTGAGAACTGCTCTTGAGGGAGCAGCTTTTTCAAGAACTGTGACTGACCCAAGGTCACTCAGCAAGTGCAGGTGCAGAAGTCAGGGAGCCAGGAAAGAAAGGGGGTCTAGTTGCTTCAGGTATCAGCAGCATGCAGAGGCAGTGCTTGTTTATTCACTGGATGCACCTAGGTTTTTTCCAGGATGCCAGAGATGGAGGGATGCCAACAAGCCCTGCTACTTTGCTACCTGCCTGACCATCAGCTCTCCAGGAACAATAGCAGCCTTGGGAGACACCTTGGTGGGCTCTCTTCCTCCCTCCCTCCCCCCAAGGTGGGGGAGGCTGAGGAGGGCAGGCAGGGTCTTTCAGCAACCTCACCGTGCATGAGGAGGCAGCTTGGGTTTCTTAACCTAGGGTGCCCAGAATCTTTGAGAGGCAGCAGAGTGCAGGTAGAAGCCTCAGTCTTGGGCAATATCCCTTGCTGAATTGCCAGTGTTAATTCCTCCCAATCATAAAAGGTCCAGGTGGAGAATTAATCTTAAAATAAACATAAAATAAATCTCTAAACACATAAAACCTGTTGATTGTAGTAAACAAAACATTGTTAAATTGTATATGCTTTTTGTCAGATTTATTTTTGCAACTCTTCTTGATTTTGTAGGCTTTGGCTTTCATGGCTATACAATGGCAAAAATTTAAAAGCTGAAATGGTCAGATTGATTTTCTACAATTGGAGGATCACCTCTTGAATTTCCCCCCATCATATTGCTGCTTAAGGCACAGGATCCCAGTTAGGGAGAAAGTGACAATCTATGAATATTCCTGATAACTCATTAAACTGCCTTCCTGCAATCGTTTTTCTTTTTCATGTGTCTACACAGAATAATCACTTTTTCTCTTGTTTCTGATAACCTTTCACTTGTAAATTAATACCCCCCCTCATTTTATTAGTAAAAATCTGCAATAATTAATTCGTAGATGGATGTAGAAATTGGCTTGATTGTTCAGTAGGTGTCACTCTACATTCTTCTTTAATAGTCATTAGTGGCCAAAGGTTACAGTATTTACTGCAATATTAGGGTTGCCAGGTCCAACTCAAGACATATCTGGGGGCTTTGGGAGTGGGGCCAGGAGCAAGGGTGTGACCAACATGATTGAACTCCGAAGGGAGTCCTGGCAATTACATTTAAAGGGAATGCACACCTTTTAATTGCCTTCCATCCATTTGGAAATAATGCAGGATGGGGGCACCTTCTTTTGGGGCTCATAGAATTGGACCCCCTGGTCCAATCTTTTTGAAACTTGGAGGGCTTTTTTAAGGAGAGGCAACAGATGCCATGCTACAAATTTGGTGCCTCAACCTCAAAAAACAGCCCCCCAACCTGATACATTGGATCAGTTCTCTATTATACTCTATGGGAATTGGTCTTCATAGCGTATACGAGAGTGCCCAGCAGACATTTCCTCCCCCTCCCCTTGCTTTCTGATAACCCTGAAGCAGCGGTAGGGCCTCCGAGCCAGAGGACCTCATGTCCCCAACTGGGGATTGGCAACTCTAGTTGCAATTGAGAAATAGTACTCATTTATATAACTAGTGGGCAAGTGTCACTGGACTCAAACTTTGTTTAAGTGGGTGAGTTACCTAAGTCTGATAGTTTATAATAATTAGAGCACAATAATTCTTGCCTTCAATGCTCTTCGTCTAATTATTAAATCCTCTTTATGATACCTAATCTACCCAGTCTGCTAGGTCACAGTGATCCCAACATGGCAGCCAGGGGGTGCCATGATACCTACTGATCAGGCATCTGCTTGCTTCATGAGTCTTGAGGATAAATCCAAAAGAAGTTAAGTGGAAGAGGCGGGGAACAAGGAGTTTTGGTGCACTTTGAGTCACTTCCGGTCAGATCAGTACAATAGGCTGAACCTATCACAGCTATTCAGGCTATGAGATGGCCATAGGAAGAGAGTTTTTTTTAGTCTTTGGGTTTGGAAACCTCTCCCCATGGAAACTAATAAATCCTTTTATTTGTTAGCTTCTTTGACCAATGGTCATAAGCTCAAGATAAAACAAGACAGTAAATACAAAACAAATTACAAATAATTTAAAACCAAAGGAAACCAATCTCTGTCCTGTAGCAGCCATTTTAGTGACTGGGCCTGTGCCGGTGGTTGCATTTTTAGGGTAGAACACACACTGTACCATCAATATTTCAAAAGTAGCCACAGGTTCACAAGACTGGGGAGTCCTGACATAGCATCTTACTACTAATAACCTGTGTTCATATATACAGATATTGTACTGTCATATGCCATTATAGAAACAAAAAGTGGAAAATGAGAGACACCAGGATACAGTCTAGGACCAGGCCTTGAATTCAGCAGGAGCTCACAGGAGCACAGCTCCTGAACCTTTCGGATGCCTCCTCCCACCTACCTTGTCCATTGAATAGTAGGTGCATCTGCATAACAATCCCTGGATTAGGAGAGTGGGCAGCCAGCCAGCCATCAGGAGTTTTACCATGCTTTCAGCAGCCCTCATTAACCCCTGGAGAAGCCCATGCCCCACTTTCTCCAATTCTTATGTGAGTTTGGGTGGTGAGTGGCTTACTGGCCTTTTGACTATGTGGTGGTGGGGGCGGTGAAAGAGAGCCCCAGGTGAGTGAGGCCTGCTTGGGCTGACTGGATCTCTAGCCAGCCTAAGCAGGCCTTGCTTGCCCGGGGCTCTCCTTTCTTGTGTTGGGTTGCTTTTGGGGGGGGGGGGAGGAATATATGTTAATGAGTTATGCCAGTGTTTCCCATTTGCAGGGTCATGACCCGGTTCCGGGCCATGGAAGCCTCACTACCAGGTCACAAGAAAAGCCAAAGCTAGCCCCACCCCCAGCAAAGCATGACCTCTGCTCTGCTTCCTTCTTTCCCTCATCTCTCTGTTGTGCAGAGAAAAGCTAGCCTTGAAGACTGACACAGGCTGCAAAGCCTGAGCTCCATTTGGCTTCCTTTCCCCATCCCTGTGTTGTGCAGAGAGGAGCTGGGCTGCCTCTCCTCCCTTCTCCCCCCCTCCCAGTGTTTGAGAGAAAAGCTGGAGTCCACTGGCACTTTAGACCCATGAAGTGTTCTTCAAGGTATGAGCTTTCATGTACCTTGCAGTATGTTCTTTTGGGGAGATTTCCCCAGGAGGCCTGAGCAGCAAAGGGGGGGATGCTTTTTTTTTGCCAGGAGGGGCGGGGAGTGGGCATTCCAGTAGCTATTTTTTTTTTACGAAATGACCCCTGGGCAGAATTGTTGCTGGCTGGGGTCATCAAATGGTGAGTAAGGCTTTTTTTCCTCCCCCCCCCTTCTTTCTTTCTTTCCCTGCAAGTGATGCTCTGTCTGTATTCTTCGTGCGGGGGGGTGGGAGGTGGGAAGCAACAGTGGGAGGGCTTCTAGTGCCCTGGCCCCACTGGTTGACATTTTGGTGCTTTTTTGGGCATTGTATGAGAGAACTTTGGACTGGATGCTCCACTGGCCTGATCCAACATAGCTTCTCTTATGCTCTCTTTTCATGTCTTTCTTTTCCTTTCCTTTCCTTTCCTTCCATTTCATTCTTTCCCTTTCTTTCTTTCCCTTTCTCTTTCTTTCTTTCCATTTTTACTGGATGAAACTTTTCTGTTCATCATACTGTTGTTGCAGACATAGGAGCTCTGCCAATTAAAAGTTGGCACCCCCAGTTGTAGCCAGCTGGCCTTTCCATGAGATTTCTGTGTGAGTGAGTGAGAGTGAGAGATGTGGGGCAGAAAGAGATTATTGGAGATTACGGCTGTGTATCTCAACAGCACTGGACGTGACGCTACTATGAACCTGGCACCATTTTACTAGTCCTGTTTTTAACAGTTGTCTGACACCAAAATTAAACTCCTCCTGTAGATATTAAAAAGGATGAAAGAAATTCACTGGGTAAATATCTGCACAACAGGTTGCTTTTAAAGGCATGGGAAACACAGCCAGTAAAATGCTGCAAGACCCTCATAAATATCATTTTTGGGATAACTGAAGAAAAGCTTGTGTGAACTTCATATAACTTGAAATTAATTCATTAATTGCAGTACAATTATCTACCTTTCACAGTAATTTCCCAGTGTTTCAGCCAAAGAAAAGTATGAAAAATAACTGTCAAAAGATTTTGTTGAAACCAAGCAAACTTGGTTGTAGCTTGAGGCAGGGTTCCAATAGCAGCAGCTGAAGGAAAGGCCTACCAAATGTGTCAGCATATTTTGAGGTAGAGCAGCTGCCAGGGCCCAGTGTGGGTGGTACACAGTGCTGGCATTCCTGATGGCAATGGCAACCGCACTCCCAACTGCATACACTGGCCAGTGCTATTGAGGAAGGGGTGTGCAGGTGGTGCAGGCAACTGAACATGGGCATTAGGAGTGCTTACAAACTGGAGAAGAACACACAAACAGATAGGTGCATGCAGGTGTGGGGGTGGAATGGGAGGACCCTGGGAATGTATGAAATAGTTGCAGACCGCCCACTTTCCACCCCCATTTTGGCTCAGCATGAGTTTCAGAAGAGGCAGGTTTGGGTGTGTGCCCTGAAAGTGACATCATAGGAAAAGGTGGAGTTTTGGATCAGTGTGCCCCAGAAGTGTCATCATTTGGCCCTTGACTTGGAAGTGATACCACAGGAACTGACATGATTCCTGTCTCCCAGCTCCACCCCCAAAGTCTCCTGGCTCCACCTCCAAATTTTAGTGGACCACGAAGGAGAAATGTAAAAATAACCGTGCTATAGGAAAGAAAAGTTTGGGAAACCCTGAATTATGCTAATGAGCTCCACCACCTATTTTCTACAAAATGACCCCTTAGAACTAAAACAAAGTTTTGCACAAATTCAAAATCAGTGTTATTAATTCAAATTAGAATGTTTAATGTTTTTACATTTTGCTTTTGATACAGAAAGAGATAACCTTTGACACTTCCCCAGCTTACCTCCTTGTGTTCCACAGTTTCCAGCCCTTAACTCGGTTCTAGTGTTGGAAGTATGGAAAGTGAAAAGATACACAGAGAAGTGGCAGGTTTTAGCTTCTCTCATCTGAATGTTCTATTTTTGCTCCCTGCTTTATATGTGGATCCATTCCTTGCACCTATTTTGGCTGAAATATCAACCTGCCAAATTCAGTACTTTTAAAGACCGTTTATTCTGATGTTGACACAAGAACATTTCACAATATATATCATGAAAGATCCACTTTCCTTTTACTTTTAAATGAACTATTTCTTACAAATAAAGTATGACTCATGAGTGATTCAACTGATGGCCTGTATTTTCACTTGATAATTCTAAATCCAAACCCAGAAGCAAAGAAGTAGAAAAAAATTCAAAATAGATGTAATGTTTTTCTCTTGCAGATGGCAGAATATTACATTGGCAGTTCTGGAACTTCTTCAGCAACAATTTTAAGCCTGCAAATTAGACATAAATTAGTATTTAATCTAGACAAGTTGGATATGATGCTGGTTGGCAATGCCTGAGCTGCCAGGAACACATTTATTCATGATAGATGGGATTATGCGGCCGGAATATCAGTGACTGATATTGCAATGGAAGCAGTGCCATGGTCAGATCACTTTGCCCTTAAGGCTCGTATGGGGGTGTCACCCAAAACCTGTTTAGGCAGAGAGCGAATTTTAGCTCACCCGCGGAGCCTGATGGACCCGGAACGGTTCCTAACGGCTCTTCGGGACACCTGGCCTACTGGCGACTCCCTGGATGTTCTGGTAGAGTCCTGGAACGATGGGCTCTCCAGGGCCATTGAGGAGGTCGCACCCAAGCACCCTCTGCGTCCCCGCTCGAAGCCGTCGCCCTGGTTCAACCAGGAGCTGCGGCAACAAAAGCGGGGACTCAGACAACTGGAGAGGCAATGGCGGCGTACTCGAGACGAAGTGACCCGAGCATCTTATAGAGAGAATTTGAAGGCCTATGAGATGGCAATCAAAGCCGCAAAGAAAGCGTTCTTTGCGGCTAAGATTGCGTCCGCAACTTCGCGCCCGGCACAATTGTTCGATATAATTAGAGGACTTACAACGCTGCCGCAAGGCAGACTAAATTCTATTGAATTGGAAATAGGCTGTGAGGCATTTGCGAATTTTTTTGTGGACAAAATCGCGTCACTCTGCCCCGACCCCCCTGCCAATTTTGAGACAGTTAGCGAAATCGAGGCCCCGAGCCTGTCTTCGGACTATACGCTGGATGGCTTTGACCCCCTCAGCCTGGAGGAAGTTGACAGGATTCTCTTATCTGCTCGCCCAACTACTTGTAAATTGGACCCATGCCCTTCCTGGCTTATTAAATCTTGCCAGGGTGACCTTAGATATCCTATATGGGATATCATAAACAGATCCCTGACGGAAGGGCATTTTCCAACGCCACTCAAAGAGGCAGTGGTCCGTCCCCTCTTAAAGAAACCATCTTTAGATCCGGCCCAATTGGCACACTATCGGCCGGTCTCAAATTTGCCCTTTTTGGGCAAACTTATTGAGAGGGCAGTGGCGATGCAGCTACAGACTTCCCTGGAGGATGCTTCCGTCCTTGACCCATTTCAGTCCGGCTTTCGCCCGGACATGGGACGGAGACGGTGCTGGTCGCCCTAGTAGATGACCTTCAGCGGCATCTGGATCGGGGCGGCTCGGCGGTGCTGATGCTGTTAGACCTGTCGGCAGCGTTCGACATGGTCGACCATTGGCTACTGAAGGGCCGCCTTGCCGACGCAGGGATTCAGGGGTTGGCCTTACAGTGGCTCTCCTCTTTCCTGGAAGGTCGGGGACAAAGGGTTGCAGTTGGGGGGGAGCTGTCCCAGAGGTGCACACTTGACTGTGGTGTACCCCAAGGGGCGGTCCTCTCCCCGATGTTATTTAACATCTATATGCGGCCTCTTGCCCAGATTGCCTGAAGGCACGGGCTAGGGTGTCACCAGTACGCTGATGACACCCAGCTCTACCTACTGATGGATGGCCAGCCGACCTGCGCCCCGGAAAATCTAGACCAGGCATTACATGCCGTGGCTGAGTGGCTCAGACTGAATGGGCTGAAGCTTAATCCTGCGAAGACAGAGGTCCTTTGCTTGGGCCGCCGCGGCCCGGGAGGGGGAATCCCCCTACCAGCCTTTGACGGTGCGCCGCTGGTAGCGGCGGACAGGGTCAGGAGCTTGGGGGTGCTATTGGAGCTGTCCTTAAAGATGGAGGCTCAGATAGCAGCCGCTGCCAAGTCCGCGTTTTTTCACCTTAGGCGGGCAAGGCAGTTGGCCCCCTTCCTGGAGCGCGACGACCTAGCAACAGTGATCCATGCTACGGTCACCTCGAGGTTGGACTACTGTAATGCCCTCTACATGGGGCTGCCCCTGTCACAAACTCGGAAATTGCAGCTGGTGCAGAATGCCGCGGCCCGGCTGTTACTGGGTCTCCCAAAGTGGGGACACATTCAGCCGGGTCTTCGGACCCTGCACTGGCTTCCAGTGATATACCGAGTCCGGTACAAGGTGCTGGTTATCACCTTTAAAGCCCTATATGGCTTGGGACCTGTCTACCTGAAGGACCGTCTTTCCCCGCATGTTCCCCAGAGAGTACTGAGGTCGGGAACACAAAATCTCCTTATGGTCCCTGGGCCGAAAGAAGCCCGCTTGAAATCCACCAAAGAAAGGGCTTTCTCTGTTATGGCCCCTACATGGTGGAATCAGTTGCCGGAAGAGGTGAGGGCCCTGCGGGACCTTGTTCAGTTCCGCAGGGCCTGTAAGACGACCCTCTTCCGGCTAGCCTATACCTAGCTTGAGAACTTAATGCAACTTGCCAGATTTCTTTTATATATATTTTGAATATTTATTAATATTTATGGTTTTATCTGTTTTACCTATTTTAAATGTTTATTCCCTTATGTTTAAATATTTCGTAATTTTATGCTGGATCTATTGTTGGAAGCCGCCCTGAGCCACTTGTGGGAAGGGCGGGATATAAATTCTAAATAAATAAATAAATTACTGTTTCCCTATCTGATCAGGTTATTAAGTGCTTGAGGTTCTTCTGACCACATATTGCTTCTTTAAAGGCAGGATGGAGTGATTACTAGGAGTGCATTTATCCTATATGCATATAATGAAAAAGCTCCATCTATTTTTGGACAGGGCCTATCTTGCCACTCTGAGCCTTGATTTTTCGGTTTCCAGGCTTGATTAGTACATTTGTTTGTTTATTGTTATTGCGGTCCCCAGACCAGACATACAAAATGAAAATACAAACATACAGGCTTGATTACATTGATTGCATTACTACAATGCACTACACATGGGATTGTCCTTGAAGACCTCAGGAGATTCTTCTAGTGCAGAATATAGATGCTCACATTATTGGGGGTTGGAAATGTTCATGAAATATTCAGTCTCGTTTGCACCCTTTACTCTAGTTACCAATCTGTTTCCTGGACTAATTCAAGGTGCTGGTTTTTACCTTTAAAGCACTACAGACCCCAGGACCTCTATATTCTGAGAAAACTTCTTCCTATATACCTCCTTGCTGCCCTCCCCTACCATTTGAGGTCTGGCTGAAGTATTGCTCCTCAGGGTCAGGATGATTAAGACTAGGGTTTTCATAGATGTGGATTGTCCTGCCTGAAAAGATTAGAGAATCTCCCTTTTCCAGGGTTCAGGACAGGTTACACAAACTTTGGTTTTTAATAGTTGGCTTTGTGATAAGTTTTGTATTTTATTGTTTGTATCTTGTATCTTGTCTGTTTTTAAATTAATACCTGTGAATACTTTTATAACCTACTTTGAGCTGGATGGAAAAATAGGCAATGAATGCTAAACTGTTAAGACTTCATGGCTGCCCAGAAACATATTTCTCCCCTCTATTTTCAACTGTTTCTCCCCCAAGTAATTGTGGGTACCTTGGATGTCATGATGTAAAGGCATCAGAAAGAAAGAAAAGAGCAAGAATAACAAAAGACTATAAAAATGAAGGAAGCAGATGAGACTAAAAAGGCATAGTATGAAACTTCAGTTCAATTATGCAGCAGCTTGTACCTCTTAAATGAGGGCAAACTTTTGTTTTAAAATGCTCCAGGAACTATAGAACCAATAGCAATGGATAATGGAAAGCAGTGTAGACTATAGCATCTCCTCAGTTGCTTTTCTGCAACAACTGGCTGTTAAGGGTACCTGCCTTGATGTACCATAAGGGCAAAGTATACCAGAAAAATAAAATCTGCCAAGTCAATTGCAAATTGCTTTTCTTTAGTTTCATTTCATTTTATTTTTGTTTTTGTGAATTTATAGTCCGCCCTTTCACAAGATGGGCTCAGAGCAGATTACAACACAATAAAACAGTTAAAATCACACAATAAAACAGTTAAGCCATCTCATGTACATAAAGATGTGAAACATCAATATCTTAAACAAACATAGATGGCTTTGAATGCAGCCCCAACACAAACTCATAAACTTTTTAAAAATAGTACCTGGAACTGTGTGCTGCTGCTGTAGCAGATCCTGTGACTGAGGCTACATCTGGTTGCTTTTTCCTCCTGCTTGCTTTTTCCCCCTACCAGCCAGAGCTAACTCAGAGCGTGTGTGTGTGATTGCTGTTCCTTTGCTCCTGGGCGCTCTCCAGCTCTTTTTTCTTCCTGTTGTGGCCCCTCTGGATCTCCCACCCAGGTCAAAGAGCCATCAGCTGTGCTCTGGAGGTATCAGGGGTGGCTATGGGCCCCTCTCTGGGAAAGTTGCGAGTAACAGAGCTAGCCTTCCAAGCTCCTGGGTGGGCTTGTGGGGTGGGTTGGGAGTTTTCCCTGTTGGGGGTGCTGCTGGCCTCTCTCTGTGAAGGCTGGAGGTGGGGTGTGTGCGGTGGAGCTGGGCTTGCTGTCCCCAAAAGAGATGCTCCACTGCCTCAAGTTGATTCTGTTGCATTCCCCCTCCATCTCTTCACTGTGAGAGTTCCAGAATCCCCTTACCCTTCTCTGTAGCTGGAACTGGAAAAGAGACACACAGAAACAAGTGCTCTCCCCTCAGAATTTCCTGGGCTGTGTGGCCCTGGTCTTGGCATTGTGAGACCTGACGTTTCATCTGCAACTGTGACTGGCATCCTCAGAGGCAGGCCTCAGATTCAGTAGGAGCTCACAGGAGCACAGCTCCTAAACCTTTCTGAGTGTTCCCCCACCCTCACCTACCTTGTCATTGAATAGTACGTGCGGCTGCATAACAATGCCTGGATTAGGAGAGTGGGCAGCCGGGCAGCCTCCAGGGGCTTTGCCACACCCCCAGCAGTCCTCATTAACCTCTGGAGAAGCCCGCCCCACCCTTTCTTCACTTCTTATGTGATTTGGGGTGGTGTTTTGACTGGGAGGGGGCTGCCCAGGAGAGCCCCAGGCGAGTGACGCCTGCTTGGGCTGACTGGATCTCTAGCCTGTCCAAGCAGGCCCTGCTCGCCGAGGGCTTTCCTTTCTTGCATCAGCTTGCTTTTGGCTGGGGTGGGGGGGGGGCAGCATATGGTAATGAGCTATGCTAATGAGCTCCACCAATGAGCTCCACCACCTATTTTTTGCAAACAACCCCTGCTCAGAGGTATAACCCAGAAAACTGGAGTCCTCTCGGGTTTTCTCCATTTTCTAATGAAGATAGTTTTCTAAATTACTAAGTGTGTTAAACAAAAGCTAATCTATATTGGAAAAGATTATAGTTACCAGAAATTAACTTTTTCTTGAGTTCTGTTAAATCCATCAACATACATATCTTCTTTTCTTATTTGATTGATCTCAGCGTTTAGGCTAAGATCAAGTTTAGTATTTATTGAGTATGCTGAACAATCACAGAATAACCATTCATAGAGGAGAGATAAGAGTGAATGCTTACTGCCTTCTAAATGCTGGTTTAATGAAGTAATTTGCTAGCTGAACCATTACATACCTTTTCCACATGGATTATTGGTCCTGGATTCAAAACAGTTCAGAATTGGACATTTGTCCTGCTTTCCCACAGCACCATGGTGCAGCTGTACACATTCCAGTGTCCCCTAGCTTTTATCTGGTGTTTCCCAACCTGTTTTGGGAAAAAAATTGGAATAGCAGCCATAAGGTTGGGAAAGTTTGTGTTTTCTGGATCTTGACTACATGGCAGCCAGTTCCCTTGCCCTAGCACCCACAGCAGCCACCCCCCCTCCCACCAACAGGAAGCTCTTTTTTAAAAAAAAAATGGCAATTGAATCTCATTATGACAATCTGTATATCAGTTCTCTGAATTCCCACCTTTGAAAAAAATAAAAAGCAAAACTTTAGCTCTTTTCATTGTGGAGCTAGAAGGAGGAAGGCTACATCAGCAATTACAGGGAACAGAGATTCATTTTTAAAGGGAATGCAATCATACAGATAGTTATAATCCTATAATGATATATAACTGACATTTAAATCTCTCTCTCTCTCTCTCTCTCTCTCTTTCTCTCTTTCTCTATCTATCTATCTATCTATCTATCTATCTATCTATCTATCTATCTATCTATCTATCTATCTATCTATCTATCTATCTATCTATCTATCTATCTATCTATCTATCATCTATCTACTAATGGAGCAGGAAAAAGATGGCTATTGCTAGGTGACTGGGGCAGGGGAACTGCAGGGAAACCCTCCATGTGGAAACCTTATTCCTTCTTCTCTATAATGGCAGCCAGAGAAGCAACAGGGAAACCCACACAAGGCTTCTGTTGTGTGGAAACTACCCAAGTTTGACAATTCAGATGTGTACTTTTCTGTCTCTTCCCCTTCATCAAAAAATCCTCAAACAGTTGGAGTTATAATTTACCAAGGAGAGTAGATAACAGATTATAATTAAGTGCATGGAGAAGGTCTTGAAACAATGAAGCTTCAGGAAATGTGGTAGGTGTTTAAAACCACCCCAACCGCTTGTGCCTGCTCAACTAGACACCACAAATGATATGACTGTATTTATGATAAAACCATGTCTGGGAAAAGAATCATAATCAAACATTATGTCGCTCTGGAGGTGGTGATAGGAATGGCACAAAGTCAAGGAATACTTCCTAGGAAGCTGAGGCCCATTTCCAGGTGCTGTAGTATCTTTTCTCCTTAGCTGATGGCAAACTGCAAATCCACCCACCAGTAGGCAGCTGAAAGCAAAAGGGATGGTATTAATACTTTCCAATCCTTAGTTCTCACCCCATTCCTCACTGCTCAGAGATGCACAGTAACAAATGGACTGCAATAACTCCTCCTACATCTTGGGAATGAATCATTAAGAATGTGGTGCCTCTGAGAAGCATTTGACAAGGCTTTGTGGTGAGGAAATCTGGAGGAGGAAGAAGAAGTGTTTACATATGCATGAGTACAAGCTCCATACCACACATTTTAAATGTAGGCTGCTGAGATTGATTTCTGTTATTTTCTCCCACATGCCAGCTCATTGTCATTGATTCATACAAAAGTGTGTCTGGCTTTCAGAAGAAGCTGTAAATATAGGAAGCTTCTATTTGCTGATTAGTAACTGCACACTGACTCCTGAAATGGCAGAGCTTTTATAGACTGAAATCAATTTTGCATGGGCATACTGTTTCTAAAGATTTGAAAAATCATAATTGGTATACTATTAGCACAATCCTAAACAGTGTAAATGCCTTTTAAGCCTACTGATGTCAATGGGGTCAGCAGGGTGGAACTCTGCAAAGCGTATGACAGAGACATTCTGTGCAAAATGAACCAGGCTCACTGCCATTTCCTTTGCTGGAACTGCCTCTGCTCTGTCCCAGAGGTGGTTTTTAAACTGGTACAACACAGCCATTTTGGGTGTTTTCCCCTGTAATGTACTGAGTGACGAGACGTGTTGAAGGCAACATGCTTTATTAGCGAGTACATCACAAGGCAAGGCAACGCGGGCCGGGTCCTGATTATATACATACCCCGCCACAGCTCTTGATTGGCGGAGTGTATCTGCGGGGCTACATCCGGGGACCAGTGGACTTCCACTGGTCACCTCCGTAGTGTCCGCTGTGTTGTAATTTGGTACTGAAATGCAAGACACAACATCCCCCCTGAAATGTGACCATATTTTACCTCTCACCAGGCAGACCCATGCCAGTTTTCATACTGAGGGGATAAATCAGCTTGAGAGGATAAACCATCTAGCTTGATGTGATCTGGACAGAAAGAACCAGCACAAAAAGATGGAAACAAATTTGGTAACTAAGATCACTGCATCTATCCAAGGCTATAGCCAGCACGGGGTGAATGGGGCTCCACCCCACCCAATCTTCCCTTTCTCTTCCCTCTGGGTTCCAGGTGGACACCAATATGGTGGTGGGCTGCCGAGTCTGTTGCACTGGCCAGGGGTCACCTGCCAGCTTGCACAGCAAGGCTTTACTGGCCATGCCATGAGGACACTGCTGCATTAAGCATGGCATTATGTCTCCCAGGAACTGAGAGACTGAGAATGCCCTGCTTCAGCTGGGTATGGCATGATCTAGTTTCTTCCTCTTTCTCCTTCTGAGGCAGACTGACATCTGAAGCGATGCCAACCTGTGCCGCCTGCAGGCTGTTGGCTGCCACACTCTGCAGCGGGGCTCCTGGTAAGCCAGTAAGAGCCAGTGCTGCCTTGACAGGGCAGGCAGGGCCAGCTGAGGCCTGGAGGGTGCTGCAGGTTTGCTCCCTGCCAGATAAAGCCTCTTGTGCATCTAGGCCACCTATTGAGGAGAGCAGGGAGGGCTCATTTGATTGTGATGCATCTCTCCTTCCTGCAAGAAAACTTAATTAGCACCCCCTTGTGCCCCCTCCTGAAAAAATCCTAGCTACAGGGCTGCACCTGCCTCTAAATGGCCATCAGAAAGAAATTTTCAGCCTAGAGACAAAGGATTGCATTGATCACCTTTTGAATGTTTCCATTGCTCAGTAGATGTTAAACTTTCATGTGATCACTCAATGTTTTTTCTTCTTTCTGTTATCAATGTCAGTAGTCACATAAAGTTAATTCTTTCCTTTTTATAAAGTTGTTGTTCATAGAATAAGGCTCCAAAACGCAATTGTTGTTTGGAACCTTTGCCAGCTGGATCATTTCCACAGACCATGGTAGAACAGATGTGCCTAAAAAAAAAGGTAGTCCCCTGTGCAAGCACCAGTCGTTTCCGACTCTGGAGTGACATCGCATCACAATGTTTTCACAGCAGACTTTTTACAGGGTGGTTTGCCATTGCCTTCCCCAGTCATCTACACTTTCCCCCCAGCAAGCTGGGTACTCATTTTACCAACCTTGGAAGGATGGAAGGTTGAGTCAACCTTGAGCTGGCTGCCTGCACCCAGCTTTCTCCAGGACTGAACTCAGAGGACTCAGACTGCAGTACTGCAGCTTTACCACTCTGCGCCACAAGTGCGCCTACAAGAGCATATTTTACCATAGAATGAAGGGGAAATTGGAGGTGAAGATTTTGGAATAGAGGGTTTCAAAATTATTCATCACAGATCTTCTATTATTGTATTTAATAGGAATGTGGATGTATGTGCCAGTTGGAACCACTGAATTGAAGCAAAACAGGGATTTCTACAGAGCACGGGACTCCTCAGGTAGTCAGAATTGCAATTAGAAAAAGACAAAACCCATCTTAGTGACTGGGGGAAGACAGGAGATAGATACAGAATGTTGAAAGCAATTGAGCATCAGTTAAAGGGGGGGGGGAAGGAGGTGATTAAAAATCAACCTTCTTAAGGTTATAGAATCCTGGGGGTAAAATTTGTCTCTGTGTGTGGAATTTCCAGTTGTTTATTCCTCTCCTGCATTCTTCAGTTCCTTCTAGTATCAACCTTTATGGCTGAATGCCTACTACAAAGGAATAGAACTAAGTTGGAGTCTAGTGACAGGTCTTAATACCTTGAATAAAACTTCGTTGGTCTTAAAGGTGCTACTAGACTCTAACTTTGTTCTGTTGCTTTAGACCAACACAGCTACCCACCTGGATCTACTACAAAGACTCCCCACTCTTGACTGGGCACTGTTAACACCAGCACAATCTGTCAAGAGCTTGGGTGCGATTTTGGATGCCTCTTTGAACATGTAGGTCCAAGACACTCATATTGTCAGGCTGGCATTCTTCCATCTTTGGCAGTCTTATCAATTGTCCCCTTTCCTGTCATGCCCTGATCTAGCCACAGTAATCCACGCAAAGATCACCTTCATATACTGTAACACGCTTTACACTGGCCTGCCCTTGAGATTGACCTGGAAGCTCCAGCTGATTCAGAATGCAATGGCTTGAATCCTGGCAGGGACATCACATATGACCAACGTTCCCTCTAAGCTGAGTTAGTGTGAGCTAGCTCAGTTTTTTTAGCCCACAGCTCACACATTTTTGTCGTAGCTCAGGAAAAATGGCCCCAGAGAGCATACTAATTTATGCAGTAGCTCACAACTTTAATGCCAGTAGCTCAGAAAGTAGAATTTTTGCTCACATGACTCCACAGCTTAGAGGGAACATTGCATATGACATATATATAACCTGTGCTGTGCCAGCTACATGGGCCTCCAGTAAAGTACCAAGTCGTTCAAGGTTTTGGTGTTGATCTTTAAGGTCATTTACAAAATTCCCAAAGTCCTAATCTACAATAATTGTAATGATGAGTTCAACTTACCAGGGAACTCAACTGTTTGCTGGTGAACAACAAACATTTTGAATGATACTGCAGGTAAACAAACCTTTAGAATGAACTGACAAGAATTCCAGGTAAACTTCTCATTTCCAACAATTCTTCATCAGAGTTATTTTGTGTAAAGCAAGTATCCATTATGGATATTTCCCAAAGCTGGAACTAGATCCAAAACATTCATAGGAATGTTCCGTTTGAAATGGTTTTTTCACGCAACGCAAGAAATTCCTAACTTGGCATTGGCAACCCTATTTCCTTCACACTCAACAGCCAATGTTCCTTTATCTGCCCTTCTGTCTTAAGTTGCCTCTCCAACAGCAGCTTCTACCTAAGAAAACCTGTGGCCAAGTTGTGTGGTGTTGAACCCTGGGTAAGCCTCACTTATACAGTAGGGAACCCTCAAGGACTTCTGGGGTGGCACCTCACTTTCCTCTGGATCCCTCTTTTCTCACTGTTTTCTCTTTCCCTCCTGGCAAATTCCATATTCTCTCCTCTTTCCCTGCCTCAGGTTTTCCTTCATAGCCATATACCAACCTCCCATAATCAGCTATATTTATTATTTATATACTTAATTTATACCCACACCTTTCTTCGCAGTGGGGACCAAGACATTATTATCCTCTCCTCTTTTTTATCTAGTGAGTTAGGTTAGGTTGAAAGGATGTGACTGTCCAAAATAACCCAATGAGCTTCCACAGCAATATGGGGATGTACAGCAGTGTGTTCTCAGTCTCTCAGTTCTTGGGGATATAATGCAACACTTAATGCAACAGAACTCTCATGGCCAGCCTCGCTTAACAAGCTGGCAGGTGTCCCCTATCCAGCACAGCACACTTGGCAGCTCACTGCCATGGCTGCACCCACCCACTGCCCAGAGGGAAGAGAAAGGAATGATTGGGTGGAGGTGCTGCAGATGCAAAAGGGGACAGTGCCCCTTGTGCCCCCCTGCTAGCTACAGCCCTGGTTGAATCATGCAAGTTGAGTGTTATCAAGTCACCCAGAAGTTGCTGCCAGGCCTGGGGTTGGTAACCTCAAGCTGGGACCTGAGGATCTCTGAGAATCACAACTGAACTCAAGATGATAGAGATCTATCCCCCTGGAGAAAATTACTGCTTTGTAGGGTAGACTGAATGGCATTATATTCAGCTGAGGCCTCTCCCTTCCCCCAAATTCTGCCTTCTTCAGGCTTCACTACAAAATCTTCAGGAATTTCTCAGCCTGAAGCTGGCAACCTTAGTCAGGCCTGTCCCCAATGAACTTTTTCTCAAAGGCCAAACCAACTCTTGATTCTGTGGTTGCCTAGCAACAGCCACGGAAAGAATCACTTGTTTAAAGCCACAGGCATTCCTTTTCTCATTTGCAGTTTGTTTAAGCCCCCCAATGTATTCTTTTTAAAATAGCACATTTTTTTTTCTGAAAACCTGGGACCCTTTTCAGGTTTGTAGAAATATCTGTCTTGCCTGTTCACCACTGCGAATTTATCCAAAAATTGCCTGTTCACAGTTATCGGATTTAAGTATCCAAAAATTTGGCTAATTTTTGCTATTAGAACATAAGATAAGAAAATTGGATTGATTGTCAATGGAGAGTTTATGGAATCCCAGAAGGATACATTTGGGTAAAAGGGACATTTTCTAATCATCCACCACACCCCAGTTCCTCAAGATCCTCCAATGCGTTCCCTCTAATATAAAAACCATATCCTATTGTTATGCATGGTTAATTCATGAGGAATTGCAGGGGAAGAAGAAAATTCCAGTGTTTAACAATAAATCACATGGCTTGCAGGGAGGAGAAAGAGCCAGAAAAAGGAAAAAAGAAATCTTTTGTTCATGGAGTTCCCTCAGTTCTGAAGCTGGTTTATCATGGCAAAACGTTGGACTTCCTTCTGTTCCAGAGTTGTCTGGGGCTGAACGAGGAAGAGAACTCTCCAGTTAAGACACCTGTTTTTAGATAATGTTCTGAGACTTAACCATCAATCTGCGATAAAGACACAAAAATGTTCTGAAATATGTTCTAGAAACTAGAGAGCACCTTCAAAATAAGGCCAGCAGTTTATTGTATAGTCACATGTCTTGGTGGTTTCTTCATATCTGCAAACTAAAGAAACTTATGACTACTAAATTTCCCATAATTTAGGTACATAATCACTCCCAGGAAACATAAGGGTGATAAGAGTATGGAAAGGATGTTGTACTGTTGCAGGAAGTGTTTCCAGTGATTCTATCAGTGGAAGGCCAGGATGTATTTAGCCTATTCTTTGCCTGGCTCTATTGCCAACATTAATCAGCATCCTTTAGCTCATGTTCCTACTTCTGAAAGGTCAGCGGAAAAGAGTTCCACTGTTATCATGTAAACATAATTTGCTGCAAATTATAAGATTTTAGTTCAGTCTGACCATTAGATATTTCATCTAAATCTTTTTAATCACTGCCTTGATCCCCTGCAGGATATTACTTCTCCCTGTCAATGCAAGTGTGATAATATCTCTGTTTATCTCTTAACTCAGTTGTGTTCTCTACAAAATGCATAAAAGCCTTAACTGACGCTAGATATTTTAACACAGTTCAGAAAAGCAAATGTTCTCCCAGCTCTCCTGTTGCTGTTTTTTTTCTTTTCTACTTGCTGTTTAATATTTCAATGGGTTACATAAGATACCAATATTTCCTGAACCTCAGCTATTCTAATTGCCTGGGGTCTTAATTCACTCCCCCCCTTTCATGTCAGTGGAACTATATAACCCTTATAATTTACTGCAACCTTAAACTGAATGAATTGGGATGGGAAATATTACCTAGCCCTCTAAATAAAGTTTATGATAAGCACTGTTATAATATATGAGGTTGTAGAAATAGCACCAGCTATACTAAAGGAGACTCTCAAAGTAAGTTCCTTATCTTTGTCATTACAGAATAATATAGCATGTTAAAATATGTGGTAAAGTTCTATACACCAGAAATCAAATAAAGAGATCTATTATCTTCATTGCATTATTTCAAGATATTTTAAGCAAGTTTTGTGCTTTTGGAAAGGATCTGACTCATAGTCTTTGTGTCCCTGAAGCCAATAACATTTTTAAAATTGTGTATGTGTCTGCTATGTCTGCTCCCTGTCTGCCTGCCTGATTTTATTTTCCACTTGAGTTCTCCCTGAAACTGTGTACTTGGCAGTTCCATTTGGATAAAACATTGTCTCTTGACCATGTTTGTCTATGTTAGTCTTACTTCATATTTGCAGGGAAATATCTTAAAATTGTTGGACTAATGAAATGCTAGATCCTATTGCTGTAACGTGGGCTGGAGATGACACAGCTGTTTCTCAGGCTTCCAGTAAGTCCCAGGGAGGCTGCGAAAACTGTAAACCTGGGCTTGGAAGCAGTTTTGAAATGGACGAGGGCTAGCAAACTGAAACTGAATCCTGATAAAATGGAGATGCTACCTGTGTGTGTGGGGGGGGGGGGAGGTCTGACCTGAGAATGGGGACCATTTCTGCAAAAGGGCAACACCTCAAGTCAGCGTTCTTAAAGGTTCAAACCAAGCCACAGTTTCTGCAAACTATTGCATGGCTCTGATGTCACATAATTTCCAGTCACATGATTGCAACTCAGTGCATCACAGGTCTGGAAAGGCTGAAGGCCACTGTTCTAAAATATATCACCATTATAATGGCCTCTAACCACACAGACATTATTGCTGGATTCATTATTGTACACAAATGTTTGTCTGTGTGTGCTCTTTTATATAAAACTGACAATTTAACCAAACAGGTAACAATGAAGTAACAGTGGGGTAACAATGCAGGCTTACTTGTTTAGTTTGGTACTTTTGTTTGGAAACTGAGCCAGGAAAACTCTTGACATAGGTAAGGATTACCAGTTGAAAACAATTGGTTTACATGACCAAGTTTGCATACTGAAATGAAGAGAGTAGATCTCTACATACCTATCATTTGCTGGAAAATAAATGGGTTGACTCAGCCTAATAAATTATGCATACTGGCTGGTTAGAAAATAAAAAGTTCCTACTCATTAAATATCTCTGGATGAATCAGCTTAAGGCCCCTGTTGTGCAGCACACAGTTTCAGCAGTGGCCAGCTAGATGTCACAGGAAATTCACAAGGAAAGCATGATCAGGAGAGTTGTCGCCAACTGTTTTCCTACAGTTCTGGATGAATTTATCTTCCAGCAAGGACATTTTATTCTTAGTTTTCATGGCCAATAGCCATTAATCTACTTTTCATTCACAAAGCAATTGAACTTTTAAATTACCATTAATTTTAGTGGTCACGATCACGTCCTTACTTTCATGAAATCATATCATTGCCATGGAATTTGTACCATATCTTATGGACCCCAGAGGGCTCTGCAAAACAGAGCTTTAAAAAAAACCTGTAAGTGCACCTGCATCATATGTCCAAAGACTATTTCTAGAACCCTCTCTGAAAAATATGGTCAGTCACTGATACATGAACATCCTTCAGTTCCAGATTCATTGAGGCATTCTTTCACTGTATTTATTACCGTTAAGAGTGTTTTCCTTAGCACATTAATATTAGGTGGAACATGGCCCAGGGCAAAAAAAGAATGGAGGGGTGGATGAAGAAAGGGGAGGACAGAAGGCATTAATGATGAAGGATGATTTCAAACAGAAAAGACACTAGAAAAAATCTTATGCCTTGTACTCCTCTTGCTTCATCTGCTTTTTCATCTAGTTATTGGGAGGGAAGACAGCATGGTATAGTCAGATATCATCAGATCTTGGCTGCTACCCAGAGTTGGTACTTGGGAAGGAAACCACCAAGGAAGATTCTTGCATAGGAAGGCAATGGCAAACCACCTCTGCTTCTCGCTTGCCTTAAATGCCGCCCGCTTGGTAGTGTCACTCTAAGTCAGTTGTGACTGGAAAGCACTTTACACACACATTGTTGTCTTCTCTTTTAACCCCTCTTCCTTCTTCTTTGCCTCTGATTTTCCAAGCCTGAGGCAGGAATTTCTATAAGAAGGGATCCTTCTTTGGGGAGGGAGGGGGAGTCACGGGAACTAGAGAAAGGAGTGGGAAGTAAAACGAAGAATGGAGAGGAAATGTTTGCAGTGGAAGATTTGGCATTAGCACCCTGTGACAAAAAGGTCCCCAGACATCTCCCATTTGTCCCTTTATACAGAATCCAAATAACCAGATGTTTCCTTCAAAAACTTCACCATGTCACTCTCTCTTCAAACTTTCTTACAGACTAGCTTCCTTCTTTTTGCCTTTCTTCCACGCTCATCTCAGGTAATAGCCTAAGGAATGAGAACAAAAAAAGTGTTCTTCCCAGCTGGCTGAAGTAATCAGAACTGTCAGAGCCCCACTTATGGGTGTTTTTACATTCAGTTTGATCCAGAGTTTTAGAGTCTTCAAGTCGCCTGCCACCATTCCACTTTAATTATTTTCCTTTTACAATGGTGGATTTGCTCTGTTCATTTTGCGTGGCCAAACTTCTATATTTCCTGCTGAAAGTGTTTCAATCTGGGGGGAGAGGTGTCTCTGATCAGAGGGCAGACAGAATACCAGTGCTTAGTTAAATGTATATGATTGCTTGGAAATACTGTCAACACTGCAAAAACAATACAAATTTAAATTACAAGATGAGGCAAGCAATGATATGTAAAAATTTCAAGTGCTGTCAGTTCTCATGCAAATTACTGCACCTTGCGACTTTGGCGGAGTCTTTTAAAACGCATGAAAACTTCTACAATACAAGTTTGAAATGCCTGTAGAGAAATGACCAGATCAAAACTAGTTTAGAGAAAAACGTTGCAGCAGCAGCACCAGAATTCATCTTACTGAAACAAATGTAGATAAAAGATACCTGAAAGTGTAAAAACACCCCTTGTCTGCTGTAACTGGCAGAACAACACACCTTCTGTCCCTGAGAGTGGCCCCCTGATCAGTTTGCCAAAGCATAACCTTCTGTGTGCACCCTGCTGACCAGAAAACCAGCTGCTCTTTAGTCAGTGGAACTGTGTCAGCTCTTTAGTGCTTGATAGGAGCAATATCTTTTACTGCCCACCTGGGGTATGGCATTGCTTACTTAACTCTACATATTCTATGCTCTATCCTCTATGTAGAGCTCAACATGCTTTACTTATTCTACAAAGCTATTTTAGGAAGTGTTATTTGGGGGTTTCTGATGTGAAGTTTAGAACATTTCATATATGATAAAAAAAGTCAACCAAGAATCTGCAAGTCTATTGCTTTAATTTGAATGCAGGTTTCTACCATGTTTGGGTTAAAGTAAGTTGATTGGGTATAGAAAAAATGGTCATGGTGTACATTCAAAAGATTTTGTAAAAATGAGCCCTTATTGGAGCTATAAAAATGAATTGTTTACATTATTTGGTCAATATGAAATGCCCCCCTCTCCCATTGTATAGAATTATGTGTTATATACCTGCAAGTCTGCAAGAAGAGAATGAGCACACTGACTAAGCAATGTATGAAATACCCTGTAGATGGTCAGATGTTCTGCACTTTCAATGACATCATTTAGAGATTATCCACTGGTTAATATACAAAATCTTCACAGTGATGCTAAATTAAGTGCATTCTCTTGTGACATAGAGAACAGGCACCATGGCCATTTTTGCACATATTTTCCATTCAACTCACATGGACCACAACATATATATTATTATGAACAGTCACACAGGTTAGAAATATTCTGGTAGTCATTTGAAACAATTTGTAAAAATACATATTATTCAGATTCAAATTTATGAAATGTGCACATTTTGACTAACTGGCTTGGATCCTATAGAGTAGGGTTTCCCAACACCCCCCCCCCCCCATGGCCCGATTATTTTTACACTTCTCCTTTGTGGCCCACTAAAATTTGGGGGTGGAGCCAGGAGACAGGAATTATTTCATTTCTTGTGATGTCACTTCCGGGGCACACTGAACCAAAACTCCACCTCTTTCTTTGATGTCACTTTCAGGGCACTCCCCCAAACCTGCCTCTTCTTCTGAAGTAACTTCATTTTCAGAAAAAAATCTCTCTGAAACTCATGCTGAACCAAAATGGGGGTGGAAAGTGGGCAGTCTGCAACTTTTTCATACATTCCCAGGGTCCTCTCCTTCCAACCCCACACCTGCATGCACCTATCTGTGTACTTGTGTTACACCACAACAGCACTGGCCAGTGTATGCAGTTGGGAGTGGTGTTGCCATTGCCATCAGGAATGCCAGCACTGTGTTACACCTATCTGTTTGAGTGTTTGTCTCCAGCTTGCAAGCACTCCTAATACCCATGTTCATTGCCTGCACTACCTATACACCCTTTCCTCAACAATACTGGCCAGTGTATGCAGTTGGGAGTGCTGTTGCCATTGCCATCAGGAATGCCAGCACTGTGTACCACCCACACTGGGCCCTGGCAGCTGCTCTACCTCAAAATATGCTGACACATTTAGTAGGCCCTTCCTTCAGCTGCTACAACTGGAACCCTGACTCAAGCTACAACAGCTTGCTTAATTTGAAGAAAATCTTTCGACAGCTATTTTTCATACTTTTCCTTGGCTGAAACCCTGGGAAATTGCTGTGAAAGGTAGCAGAGAATTGTGCTGCAATTAATGAATTAATTTCAAGTTATATGAAGTTCACACAAGCTTTTCTGCAGTTATCCCAAAAAGGATACTTATGTGGGGCTTGCAGCTTTTTACTGGGTATGTTTCCCATGCCTTTAAAAGCAACCTGTTGCACAAATATTTAGCCAGTGAACTTCTTTCATCCTTTTTAATATCTACAAGAGGAGTTTAATTTTGGCATCAGACAGCTGTTAAAAACAGGACCAGTAAAATGGTGCCAAGTGCATAGTACCATCACTTCCAATAATTTCCAATAATCTCTTTCTGTGCCACACCTCTCACTCTCACTCCCACAGAACTCTCATAGAAAAGCCAGCTGGTTACAACTGGGGGTGCCAACTTTTCATTGACAGAGCTCCTATGTCTGCAACAACAGTATGATGAACAGAAAAATTTCATCCAGTAAAAATGGAAGGAAAGAAAGAAATGGAAGGAAAAGAAAGAAAGGAAAAGGAAGAATGTATGAAAAGTCATGTTGGATCAAGCCAGTGGACCATCCAGCCCAAAATTCTCTCACATAGTGCCCGAAAAACACCAGAATGTCCACCAGTGGGGCCAGGGCACTAGAAGCCCTCCCACTGTTGCTCCCCCCCCCCCCAGAACCAAGAATACAGACAGAACATCACTTGCAGGAAAAGAAAGAAAGACGGGGGGGGGGGGGACAAAAAAAAAGCCTTACTTACCATCAGATGACCCCAACCAGCAACAATTCTGCCCACAGGTCATTTGGTTAAAAAAAAAATAGCTACTGGAATGCCCATTCCCCACCCCTCCCAGTTGAAAAAAAAATCCCTGCCTTCTTTGCTGCCAAGGCCTCCCTGGGAAATCTTCCCAAAAGAACATATTGCAAGACACATGAAAGCTCATACCTTGAAGAACACTTCATGGGTCTAAAGTGCCAGTGGACTCCAGCTTTTCTCTCAAACGCTAGGAGGGGGGGGGGGAGAAGGAAGGAGAGGCAGCCCAGCTCCTCTTTGCACAACATAGAGACGTTGAGGGATGTAAGGAAGGAAAACGGAGCTCAGGCTTTGCAGCCTGTGTCAGTCTTCAAACCTAGCTTTTCTCTGCAGAAAAGATGGGGGGGGGGAATGGAGAGATGGGAAAGGAAGGAAGCAGAACAGAGCTAATGCTGCAATGTCACAGTGCCATTCTCTGAAGCACTCTGTCTTTGTGGCAGCAATCTGTCTTGCTTCACATGCATGAAGGCTTGCAGAGATCTGCATCAGAGCAAACTGATGACATTTCTACAGGCCAATAGAAGGCATGCTTCACTCTGCGAGAGCTGCATTCAAGATGAGTAAATGCAACTATCCTTCCATACCTAACTGCTATTTTGTCATGGAGCTATCCACATTGCAAAACCAAAGCCCCTTTGCCAGACAACTCTGTAAGTGATTCAGTGACAGAACATACTTTGTCAAACAGCTGACTATATCAAGGGGTGACAGGGCTGTAAGTTATCCTCAGTATTTTATGTGCAAATTGCTTCTAATTTTTCTTAACAAAAATGGCTCCTTGACTTCAAAACAGAAAAAAAGGGTGAGTGCATGTGTTCCTGAAATGGTAAATTTTGACAGTTCAATTAAACAAATGGATTAAATATTTTAAATTTTAAAAATAATATTGCCAACTCTCCTGATGTTAAATGGAAAAATAATCCATTAAGACTGTGAGCATTCACATTGTGGTCTTGGATCACATTCACCGTAACCTTTGGTGGCATGTATACAGTTTGTGCATATTTCAGGTGCCAATGGAAAGCAGAATTTATCTCATAATCCTGAAATATCCCATTAATTGATAAGCTTTATATATTTAGTTGAAAGAGGCCAAACAAAATGCCCCCATCATTTATAACAAGTTACAACCAAATGGGATGCTGCCATTGAGACTCTCAAGTTACCAATGATGTGTCATTTGATTTACTTGGATGACTCAACCCATCTCATGAGCTATATTCATATTCCCTATTTAGAGAATTTACTCATGTTTCAGAGCAAGCTGGCAGTGTTAGAGCACAAATGTCAGAGAACTGAAATGTGTGAGGCTGGCAGTAACACCTCCTCTGCCCAGTCTTACTTCCCCATTAGTGTGCTGTGGTTAATGGCTTCCTGCTCCACCTCCCCCGCCCCCAGCAGAAGAAAGAATGAGTTGGCATCACCTCTCCACCCAGTTAGCATCAATCTATGAAAGAAGAGTTTCTAAGCCAGGAAGTCTACAGTTCAGCCTCTGCTCAGGCATAAAGTTAACTGCATGGCCTCAGGCAAGCAAGCTGATACCTCTCAGCCACAAAGCCACAGTTGTGATGCTGAAGTAATACTATCCTACTTTACAGGATTGTTGCAAAGGCTACAAAAATAATGTATGTAATGTGCTTGGATGGAATGTGGCTATATATGCTGAGTAGGATCCAAACTAAACTGTTGGTTTTCAAAGTTTCCCTCTTCCTGCTGCAGTCCTCTCCCAACCCCTTTGCTTCTCAGGGCTTCCTATGTCCCAGGAGCAGTATTTCATTAAGACTGCTGGGCTAGGGGAGTCAGGGAAGTTCCATTCCACTGGTGGAAATTTTAGTCTAAGGCCAACCTGCTATGTATTATTCTATTGAGTTAGTCCTAAAATTAAATTTAGGCCTCGGCATTTTTTGTAAGATACATAGCACTTGTTCTGTATCAGTGATTTTTAAACTTTCTGTCTTCATAGAACTTTTTCCATAATAGTTTGTCTGGTGAAGAACCCCTGTGAATTGTTGAAGATTTAGGAAGAGTATTCTAAGCAACACATTCATCAGTTTATATGGAGTGCTCCTGACTAGGCCTCACTGACATATCCATGAACTGAAACTACATCCATATAGAATATACATATGAACATATGAAGCTGCCTTATACTGAATCAGACCCTTGGTCCATCAAAGTCAGTATTGTTAATCAACTTCTGGTTTTGGCGATGCACTATCAGGAGCGGCTCGGCCTGGTGTGTCCAGAGCCACTTCTAAATCAGACCAACTGAGGGGTCTCCCACGAAGGGTGGCTTTGACTCTGGGACCCAGGAATGGTCCCAGAAAGCAGGGAGCTTCAGCAGTAGAACAGGGGTGTCAGCGGACGCAGCTGCCCCCCGATCCCTCTGGCTTAGGCTTCCCAAGCCTCCCGCCCTGGCGGGAGAATACTGGATTTTCAGCCTCTTTTCCCGCTTTCCATAACTGGCGGGAGAATACTGGATTTTCAGCCTCTTTTCCCGCTTTCCATAACTCTGGAAGCGGGGGGAGGAGGGGGGAATGGCGCCAAGGAGCATTTGCGTCGTCCGGGGAGGAGGTGCTGAGCCTGGCAAGGGAATCTTGAGAAGGGAGGCTGGCTCGCCAGCGAGCGGGTGGAGGTGGCTGCCGAACGCAGGCGGGTCTTGACGGACTCCAATGCCCGATGCTTCTCCTCCTCCCTTCCCTTCCCACCCAGCCCCGTTGCAGCAGCCGTTCTTCCTTTTCGCAAGCTGCTTCCCGCGCCCAGTCAGCTGGCTGGGGGGGGGGGGGAGGAGAGAAGCCCCGCCTGCAAAGGACCATGTGCCTTTGCACCTCCGGAGGCTTGATTGCAAGGCTCCACTTTGGGATGGTGTGACTGCTGCTGTAAAGAAGCTGGCAGCAACTCGTGAGTAGAAAGGCCAGTCCCTCGCTTCAGTTGCCAGAAAGGGGGGGGGGGAGGAGAGGGAAACGTCTTCATTATTCCCTATGTGGAGATCAATTCTCATAGGGTATAATGGGGAATTAATCTGGAGGTTTTGGGGGCTCTGGGGAGCTGTTTTTTGAGGTAGAGGCACCAAATTTTCAATATAGTATCTAGTGCTTCTCCCCAAAGTACCCTCCAAGTTTCAAAACGATTGGACCAGGGGGTCCAATTCTATGAGCCCCAAAAGAAGGTGCCCCTATTCTTTGTTATTTCCTATAGAAGGAAGACATTTTAAAAAGTGTGCTGTCCCTTTAAATGTGATGGCCAGAACTCTCTTGGAGTTCAATTATGCTTGTCACACCCTTGTTCTTGGCTCCGCCCCAATGTCTCCTGGCTCCACCCCCAAAGTCTCCTGGCTCCACCCCCAAAGTCCCCAGATATTTCTTGAATTGGACTTGGCAACCCTACTCTGGCTTCTAGCCTCACCGTTCCGATCATCATTTTTAAATGGCATGAGGGTCGACTGCCGGCTTTTCCTTTTTCCTTCTTTCTTGATCTAAATGACTCTGCAACATCAAGACAGCTGCATCTTCATTATTATCATTGTAAGTGTTCTTTCTTTTTATTATTGACTTGTAAGGCATTATTCTTGACAAGCAGGGAAATGGAGAACCAAGGCTGAAGCGGAATTTAAGTGGAGGCAAAAGACTGAGAACGGAGGGTGGGGGGGAACTCTCTCCTTCTTCAAGGCTTCTAAAAGTCTGCCTACCTTGGTGACATCTACAATACCTGCATGAGGAGAATCACACTAATCTTTAGTTGTAGAAGAGACTTGATGGCTGAATTTAATTGATTTATTTTAAACCCCCCTCTGGGGAAAAAGTTTTGTCTTTGGAAAAGTTGTTTGCAAGTATATATGGATGTGAAGGACAGCTGGCTTAAAAGCGAATTTGAAGCTTAAATTGAAGTGCTCTGAATTTATAAGAGCTCTAATTTGACTTTTAAATGCTGGTGGGTATTATATACTGACCTATAAGACATAACAGGATCTTTGGTTGGAAGAAGAATACCTGTGCAAATTTTTAAAGTGGATTCTTATTCCTTGTTGTTGGATGTTATGGATATAATCCTTTAATTTTGCTTTTACCTTTTTTTTTTCTTTCTACCTGTGGTTGGAATATTTTTGATATGGTTTAAATATTTTTGGCTTTGGATTTATTTATTTTTTCTCACCCTTCTTCTCTTGGGTTATCAAATCTGGATTTTTTCCCTTTTTATTATTTTTTGCTTTTCTCTTTGCAAGTGCCTGGTTTTATTTTTCTCTTGGATTATTTGTTTAATTTTTAATTTTTGATCTCATTCTTGGATTATAAATAGGGCATTCAGCCCTGGATTACAAATTTATACCTTAAAGTAGTTGAAAGACTCCATAGTGACTTGGATTTTAATTGAACCATCATTGCCAGAGGACTTGTTATAGCAAATTGTTTTTGTTGTTGTGAACTGAATTGTTTTGCCTATGTACTATTAAGCATGATTTGCCAAAAAGCCTTTGTTTATTATTACTCCTACTATTGTTTTGGGTATGACAAATTGTTGATAGAAGCTAGAAGGTTGTTTTCTTTTTAAAACCATTTCATAACAACGGCATTGCCTGGTGGAGATTAGCTTATCTGTTATAAACAGGAACATAGAGTTCCAAAACAAACTCTGAAGAGGCATCATATAGACTTGGTGGCTATGAGTGTATTTATTCTAATAAGAATGGAAAATAAAGCTGCAATTGGTTTTAAAGAAACAGTTAAAAAAAAGAAAATCGAGAAGGAAAACCACCAATACCTTCACCCAGCGCTCCATCTGGGCTAGGGAAATTTACGACTATGCAGGGAGATATGAAAGAAATGCAAAGCACTCTACTGACTGCTATAGCACAGCTGACTAGTAAAGTAGACAATATTGGTGAACAGATGGCAGAGATTAAACAAGAGCTTTTGGAAAACAGCAGACAGACAGCAGAGGCCAATAAAGCCTTAAAAGTACTAGATGGCCAGGTGACGATAATATGCAAAAGGTGGAACAACTGGAAAAAGAACAGAATATACATGAATCTAGACTTTTGCAGTTGGAAGTAGATAGAGCTGCCTATATGTTGAGGTTTCAAACTACCAGAAGAGTCTACAATACATCATGATCAGGCTGGGTTCCTTCCTAAAAGATACCTGAAAGATAATGTTAGAACAGTTTGTAATATTTTGGAATATTATGAAACTCATCCAGAGAAACAATTGTCTCTAATTTGCTTGGATGCTGAGAAGGCCTTTGATAATGTTCGTTGGCAATATATGTTACAGCAACTGAAAGGTATGGAATGTGGTGAAAATTTCTTGAGAGTAGTAGAAGCAATATACTCTTTTCAAAGAGCAAGGGTGACAGTGAACGGTGAACTAACAGATGCAATTAATATTCAAAAAGGTACAAGACAAGGCTGTCCACTGTCACCACTACTTTTTATTCTATCTCTAGAGATACTGAATAACCAAATAAGGGAAGATACAAGTATCAAGGAGCAGTGATAAAAGGTGAACGATACAAACAGAGCTTTTGCAGATGACCTAGTTTTTCTACTAGAGCAACCAACAGATTCAATAGACTGTCTTATAAACAAGATCACACAATTTGGTTACTGGGCAGGATTGAAGATCAATTACCATAAAACAAAATTTTTGACTAAGAATATAATGATGGAACAAATCCAATCTCTTCAGCAAAAATCAGAGTTTTTGTATGAGAAAGAATCAAATACCTATGTGTGCTTATTTCAAATAAGTGCAGTAATTTAAAAACAGACAATTATGATAAACTACGTAAAGAAATTTAAAAAATTGGAAAAATGGCGTGACTTGGAACTTATCCTTAATGGAAAGAATAGCCTCAATAAAGATGAAGATCCTTCCAAGGTTATTATTTTTGTTTCAAACTATTCCAGTATTTTTAAATAGTGGATTTTTTCAAGAATTGAATAAGATGGTCTCCAAATATGTTTGGCAAGGCAAAAAACCTAGAATCAAACTAAAGATACTGCAAGAATCCAAATTAAGAGCAGGTATGGGCCTTCCAGACTGGCAATTGTACCACAAAGCTTCTGTGCTTTTGTGTGGAAGAGACTGGATATTACTGAATGACAAGAGACAATTGTTGTTAGAGAGACATGATCTCACTATGGGGTGGCATGCATATCTATGGTATCAAAGACTTGAAGACCATTCCTATTTTAAGAACCATTGGCTTCGGAAATCCTTATATCACACGTGGTCATGGTTAAAAATGAGAATTTATCAAAAAATTCCAAGATGGGTCTCCCCAGTGGAAGCATTTACTCATCCAAATCTTTTAAAACTAAATCAGAGTTATAGATATGATGGCTTGTTGGGAAAAGATAATCAGCTGAAAACTAGAGAGGAATTGGAAAATATGGACATTAAAATGAACTGGTGGTTGAGAATGCAAGTTGAATCTAGGTATGTCAAAGCCAAGATGACAGGTTTCAATACAGAACAATATCCATTTAATAAAATATTTTTAGACCCACAGGAAAAATTAATCTCTAAACTATATGCATATCTACTGCAGATGAAGAGGCAATACGAAGTTGTAAAAATTTTGTATGGTTCAATGGGCAAAAAATTTTGGTCACAATATTACCGGTACATTAGAAGAATGGGAGAGATTGTGAAAGTTCAATGTTCAGTAACCTTTTAAAAAAAATTTGTATAAGATGTTTTATAGATTGTACTTGATTCCACAGAAATTGTGTAAGATCTATACTAATATGTCTAACAAATGTTGGAAATGTACTAAACAGGTTGGTTCCTTTTATCATATGTTGTGGACAAGTGAGATAGTAAAGGACTATTGGAAAATGGTTCATGAACTATTACTGAAGATTATGAAGACACAGATTCAATTCAAACCAGAATTGTTTTTATTGAATATGTTCCCTGAGGATTATATAAAAAAAATGAGACATTTGTTGGCACATTTCAATGCAGCAGCCAGGATTCTCTTGGTGCAGAGATGGAAATCTCAGGAAATTCCCACGAAAATGGACTTGGTGGGAAAAATTCTGGAAATAGCAGAGCTGGACTTCTTGTCCCAGTTGTTGGCTGGGAAATCTAAGGAAGAAGCAAGAAAATTTTGGATATAATTTTATGCCTGGCTAGATATTCCAGACTCTTAAGATTCTCTGGTGTGAACTTATATTTCCTTTCCCCCTGTATTTTGTATTACAAGATTGCCTTTATTGGAACTGCCAAAACTAATAGATATCTTAACAAAAAGTTTCCTAACATAAAATATTAAAAATTTGATGAGGTATAGTTTAGAGATAATCATATGTGACAATTTATGTATTTTAAGAAAGTATTGCAGATGTAGACTTGTATTCTTTGAAAGTATTTTTTATGCAGAATAAGAATATGTATTTTTGTTTTCTATTCTGTCTATTCCCTACCCCTAATTTTCTGAAACTAATAACACTTTTTAAAACTGCAAAGTCAGTATTGTCTACTCAGACTAGCAGTGGCTCTCCAGGGTCTCAAGCTGAGGTTTTTCACGCCTACTTGCCTGGACCCTTTTTAGTTGGAGATGCCAGGGATTGAACCTGGGATCTTCTGTTTACCAAGCAGATGCTCTTACCACTGAGCCATCCCTCCCCACTTCAGCACTTCCATACACATTGCAGGGGAGAGTAGTGAGGAAATATCTTTCACAGGTAGGGATACCAGATCTGGGATGGGATTATACCTGGAGATTTTAGGAATGGATCCTGAGAACAACAGGGTTTGGAGAGGGGATGGACTTCAGTGAGGTATAATGGAATAGAGTCCACCTTCCAAAAAGTGGCCATTTTCTCCAGATAAATTAAACTGTGCTCCCTGGAGATCTGTTGTAATAGCAAAAGATCTCCAGCTGCCACCTGGAGGTTTGACAACACACAAGGGTAGCCTAAGTTGAGAGCCAAGGAAATCTGTTGTGCTATAAACAGACTACGAATTCAATCTTCACAATGTTTCCAATTTTTCAATCACTTGAAATCCGAATTCTTCTTAATATGCATTTAATGCAAAAGTGTAGACATTACAATCCAACAAAAGTAATTACAATTCAATATATAAGAACACAGTAAACAAGAAGGACAAAGGCATACTGGTTCTGATAGAAAGTCCATAATGCCAGAGAAAGTGAACTTGACTAATAATGTCCTTATCGTTAGAACATTGGTTCCAGAATCAATTGTGAGTGTGTGGCCAGATGAAGTCCGCTTTGAAACATGTGGATCAATCTAGAAAGTGTGTCACTACACCATACTATGCAACTATGACCACACAACTTCTTTGAAACATTATGCATTGTTGACCTTCTACACCACCTTGGCAACTCTTTCTGTGGCCCTATGCTACACTGATAAGCTTTCAAAGAAACACAGGATTCATGTGATCACACTTTGATAACTGCTATTCTAGGCTATAAACAGCAAAGTATGAAAAAAAGACAGGAACAGGACTATTTATTGTATCCAGAAAGTACTTTCTACACAAGAAGGCACTCAACTGAAAAGTTGAGTGGTCAATACATCATTTCATATTAAGAAAATAAGGTTAAAAAAAAAGATAAAAACAAAAGAATAGCCCTGCTGGATCAAACCAGTGGTCCATCTAGTCTAGCATTATGTCTCACACAGTGGCCACCTAGTTCCTCCGGAGGTCCAACAACAGAGCATAGAGACAGAGGCCTTCCTCAGTGTTACCTCGTGGCACTGAAATTCAGAGGCTGGCTGCCTCTGAATGTGGAGATTCCCCTCAGTCACAAATGATGACTAGTAGCCACTGATAGATCATAAATGTATTTAATCCCCTTTTAAATCTATTCCTGTACCACCACTACATTCTCTGTCTCAGTGAATTCTATATTTAATTACTCTCTATGTAACATATTTCCTTTTATTCATCCTGAATCTACATCAGCTTCATTTGACGCTCTTGAATTCTAGTATTTTGGGTGAGAGAGAAAAAGTTCTCTTTGTCAACTCTCTCTACCCCCATGCATAATTTTATAAACCTTTATCATGTCCCCTCCCCCTTAGTCATCTCTTTTCTAAACTGAATGTCCCAGATTCTTCAGCCTTTCCTCATAGGGAAGATGCTCCAACCTCCTAATCAACTCGGTAAAATAACATCACAAAGCATTTTTGTTTAAATTACAAAGCTTATTTTCAACAAATACAAATGTATACGTTTGGTTAGTATACTCCTGAGAAAAAGCAGAGGACAAGGGCATCCACTTGTATGTGAATACTGAGCAATGTTCCTCATTATTGGAAATGAAGCTTGGAGGCAGGGGAGATGTATAGGTGCACTAGACATAGAAGATGAAACATATTTAAATACAACAACATGTAAAGCAAAGACACAACTATATTACAAACAGGACCTGTGCCAGAACCACTTTTATCAATGAGGGCCAATATGGCTGATTACAGCTTTAACCATTATAACTTAAAAAGCTAGCAGTAAGAGTTTGAGGTTATAGGGAACTGGGTTACAGAACATTCTTCCCTTTAAAAAAAGTACAATCCTCAAGGCTTTTTGGATGGACCTTCATACATAAACTGGTTTGTAATTAGTTTATAATGATAAGCATGCTCCTAGAGTAGGCGTGGCCCAACTTGTTTAACGTAAGAGCCACATAGAATAAATATCAGATGTTTGAGAGCCACAAGACATTAATGTCAGATGTGTGAGAGCCAGAACTCTAGGAAGGAGGGACAGAGGTAGAAAGAAAGCAACTTTAACTTTAAATGCATTCTCCAAGCTGCTGCCTGGCTTGGCTTGGAGAAGTGAGTTACAGATAAATGCCTTCTCCAAGCTGGCTGACGGGGTGATAGGGTCTTCGAGAGCCGCACAATGTGTGTGAAAGAGCCACATGTGGCTCCTGAGCTGTAGTTTGGCCATCCCTGCCCTAGAGTATGTAACATTTTGTTTCTGTTGGGTGAAAATGTTACAATGATCTCTTATGTGCACAAGAGTGGCCCATCCACCATATTCTCAGACATAGCTGCACTCACAGAAAGGGTTCCTTTGTTTCCAGCTCTTGTGGTCACCAAGTTCTCTCTCACTGCTTCCTCACTACAACCATATAGGATCCCTTCAACTGGAAAGAGAACTGAAGTATGGGTTCCATGGAAATAGTATTGGATTCCCCATTTAAAAACCAAGCTCATGGTGGGCACAAAACAATAAAAATCTAAATTCTCAGTAATTTTCTGGGGTTTTTTTTAGCAGGAACACAGTTCCAGCTGGCTTGGCATCAGGGGGTGTGGCCTAATATGCAAATGCATTTCTGCTGGGCCTTTTCTATTAAAAAGCCCTGGCAATTTTCATTATGGTTAATTTTAGATTTACTTCCTTTTCTCTCATTGCACTCACAAATTATTGTATACTTATAATTTTCTGTGTCATTGATGGAGGCACATGTCTGTTTTGTACTTTCTAGCTAGCCAAAGTCACTGCTCAGTTTTTTAAAAAACTATAATAGCAAGGTAGGTTGGCTAACTACAATTGCAAAATCTTTTCCAACTATGGAATCAGTGCTGTTATTGTAACAACTGATTCATTAATATTCAGAGAGAACCAGCCAGCTGCAGGAAAAGAACAGGAAATATTCAGGAAGGATCTAAATTTTACAGGGACCATATTGCAGGGAAGCCTCAAAAGCATCCTATCCAGGGGTCATTTTGTAGAAAAATAGGTGGTGGAGCTCATCCAGGGATTGTTATGCAGCTGCACATACTATTCAATGGACAAGGAGGAGGAACTCTCAGAAAGGTTCAGGAGCTGTGCTCGTATGAGCTCCCACTGAATCTGAGGCCTGATCCTATCCACACAGAAAAATTACTCCAACTACATTTTAGGTTAACCGGCACCCATCAGTTAAGGGGGGGGGGGGTGTTGGAAAATGAGAAAGAAAACACTGGAATACAATTTATTATATGGGCACTCCTTTAAAATGGAGTAAATGAATTACATCAATTCCAGACTGAACGGTTAAGAGCAGAACCAGTTCTTGAAAATTATGTGTCCTTGATGGTGATGGTGATGTTTCACATATCACATGACTCGCGGCAAATAATAATTAGAACAAAATCTTATTTACTTTTAAACTTTATTTTAAAAAAGTTTGTTCACATTCACAAGTTTCAGGCAATTACTGCCATTTCCCATATTAAAAATACGACAGACAACACACAATCTGAACTGCCTGCAGACACACCAGCTGGACACATAGAGCCCCTACAAACAGGAGCCCATCAGATAAGTGAAAGTATTCCATCTCAGGAAATGTGATATGAAACAGACCTAGCTACACACAACATATAGCAAGACTACACAGTGTACAGATTGATAACGCTTTGCTAGAGCCATTGAATTTGCAAATTGAATTTCCCCTCATCCATTTATTGTTTAACAGCTAGCAATTCAAATTGCAATAGACAGGACACAATTTTGATAAAAGTGTTCTAAAATAATCCTTTACAATCATAACTAATTTCTATTGGATAGCTGGAAGAAACTGGTTATTTTGTTTTACACTTGTTCTAAATTAAAGTGTGTTATTTGAAAAGCAAAGCAGCTCTGCCCCAAGAACAGACCAGAGGTCTGACTCGGGAACAGGCTGCAACCATGGGCTGTGTATGTATTCTGTGCAGTCCCCTCTACTTTCGCACATGACCCAGTGACTAAATGGCACCTGAGTTATGAGCTGTGCTTCTGTCACTGGACTCAAGTAGTCAGAGGCAGAATATACACATTTAGACCGTTGACCATTTCCCAACATTGGCTGCCAAGAACAAGTAAGCAGTGGCTCACCTATGCCTAAAGTTTGGCTATCCTTGGTCAGCTATCACTTGAACTGTGTGTGCAGGGTCCAGGATCATACTCTTCATCCAAGTTGTATTGAGGCCATTTAGAGACAAGGCTGAAAAGACAAGTACAGCATGTTGCTGTATCCTGAGCCAACCTGTGGCCTGGTGCAAATCATGGCTTCTACAGCTTTCCTTAGAATGTTACCAAGTGCTCATAGGATATGGAACCTCCAGAGTTCCAAGACAGGGACGGAGGAGGAGCACATCACAATAGAAAATCTTTTGGGGAAAAAAATCCTTCACACCATGCAGTGCATATTATTGTTGCCAATAATCAACACTCTTAGTAAGTAGTAACACCAGGCATTGCATCTGCAATCAGAAACTTGGCAAGTACATCATTTAGACCAGGTCAGAGTGCCAGAATTTGCAATATAATATAGCAGGTATGTATCTGAAGAAACCACCAATGTGTTCTAGAACAATTCTTTAAAATAAGGGGCCTTTGGAATTCCTAGCTCGATTCAACAGGATGATACAGAGCGCAGCTTTCCTATCAGGTTTTGAGCAGCCTTGGAGTATCTAGAAGTTGCTCTTCTCAAATCTACTTAATTTTATTACATAGCCTAGAAAATGACAACATCCCTAGGCTTCTAGGGAAGAACGCACCTCTGACATAGACCCCAGTTGTACAGCAAAAAACAGTGGAGAACCCATTGGTGTAGGAGAGGAAAGTTTGCTTCCTACATTTTCTGATCCTCTTGTAGGAATAAAAACAGGAAAAAGCAAACATTCAAGTTTTTGCCACTACTAAAATGTCAAGGTTTGCTTCTTCCATAAATTGTGCTTTTCATTACAGCTGTGCTTTCCTGACACAGCTGTTTATTGCTTACACTTTAAAACAAAGCTGTAATTAAGAAGAGGCAGCAGGAACTGAGAAGCAATTGGACAGGCCTAATTTTGTGTATAGCTCTCTTTGCTCCAGCATGGTCTGGAAGTACAGTAGTGGATGCACACAGATCCCAGAAGTTATTTAAAAACATCCTTAAAGATGCACATATTTCCTTTTTTAAAACATAGTCTTTTTGAAAGCTTGACCTAGCCAGTGTCCATAAATATGTTTCTCCTCCATAAGGAAGGTCACTTACTTTTGAGAAAAGGAAGAATGTTTTTTAGTTCAAAGCCTAGGTCAATTTGAGCATAAGTAGCTAGACTCAGCACAAGGTAAGGTCTTGAAACTACACAATGAGCCCAAGTTCAAGTGGGTTCAAACGTTGACTGCATCTTAATATAAGGCCCTACTTTTCCTTCCTGGAGGAGATGACCCTTCAAATCAAAAACATCTTGTTTGGAATGAAATCCATGAGATCTTCTGTATTGCATGTTGATGAAATGTCTTGTCATCTCTGCTGGGTTCACTGGACCGTATTGTCCCTGGCTCCCAGAAGGGTCCAGCAGGATGAAGTTGCAGCAATAGGATTAAGTTTTAGCTGATGGACAGGTGAGTGAATTGGTACAGAATTCAAAACTGAGGTAGGAAAAGTATAACAAGAGCCTTCAAAGCTTTTACTCAAGGAGAGTTCTTCAGTAAAAAAAGACACAGCATCCCTTTTGCAAGAGGTAACAGGAGGGCTGGGCGTTGAAGACAATATTTCTGACTCATACTGCAGCAGCTGGCCCATGAATCCAAAGTTTGGTGAGATCAGACTCCTACGTTGTTTGATGTAATCAAAAGCCTCCTCCAGACGGAACTTTCTCATTTTCATGAGATAAGCCATGCAGATCGTGGGAGAGCGAGAAATTCCAGCTTCACAGTGCACCAAGATTTTGCCCCCGGCCCGTCTGATATAGTCTAGGAAGAATAAAAGGTTCAAGAGATTAATTTTCATTACAAGTGGGTGTCATGGAGAATATTTCAAATAGAACTGGAAAACTTTGCATTTTTATAATTCTACAACAATAGACAAAGTACTTCATGTAGGATATATCAAGTTCTGCCATTTCCCCCTCAAGTTTAAAAGTGTCATGGCAACATGTACTAGTTGGCAGAGCATCCAGAAGGCAAGTAAAAAGACACGAATGAATGCACAAATAATTTCTCAAATCTCATTTCAAAATCCATTTCACAAGGTGAATGGGACTGACCAAAGGAGTTTCATGAATTAATGTCACAATGTTGGAGAATAAAACTTCATGACATCCACCCACTGTGGAACAGCACTTCCCACATTCAATCAAATATTATATATCTGGGGCTAGGTAGCAGACTAACTAGTTTTGATAAATGTAGGGGGTTTTGTTCACCACATCTAGCTGAATAGTAGCAGATGTGTAATGAGAGAACTACTACTGCCTCACAATACCACAAAAGAACTAGAACACAGTTAGGTTCTTTTCATAAACTACAGAGTTGTGGCAAAAGGTGTGGGTTTGTAGCATATTCCCTTCCAATCTGATGAGGAGATGTGCTCATTTTCTCCTTGGCTAAGCGCCTGAAAGGTGCTGCCTTTGTCCCCGCCCTGTGGGCTCTTTTGGTAGCCACTCAGCATGCATGTTAAGCAGGGATGTTGAGTCCCAGGTTCCTGGGGTTTCCACCACAAAGTGCACAATAAACTAGTCTAAAATCTCTAATTATAACCTTTGATAAGTGGTGCTTGGACTTAAATCAGGCTATAAATGGCTTCGGCAGAACTATCATTTTACGCAATAGGAGGCCTGAGGGTTTCTCGCACAATTCAATTATTGTTATAAGATTAAAAAGAAAATGCTGAAAATAAGCTCCTTGTGTAAAATGTATGGATTAAAGACAGAATTTGTTTGAGAAATACGTTCCAAGTTTTATCTTACTGTGAAATGTGATTGTTTAGATGGACAGGACATGCTGTATTCTGCTCAGAGTCTGACATGCTAACAAACAGTCACACAAACCAATAAAGGGGGGGGGGGAGATTAAAGGCTCCTTGAACCATCTGTAGCCTTACAAGTTTTTTTTTTAATTGCAAAAGAACCCACAAATATCTTGTTGTAAAAATAATAATTAGCACTGTGTAGCTGCACCATTCATATTCATAAGTCCTATGACACGGTCTGAAGGACATGCTATACAACTACCATGCTGAAGCTTAGCAAGTTGGGGTTTGGTTATTGACTGGAGGGGAGACATCCAGGAATCCTAAGAACTCTAACTAGAGAGCATAAAATAAATGAAACAAGCAACCAGCACTTTGCTACTGAGTGGTTTGCCCACTTTCTCATCACAACAGCCAATGAATGTCAATACTTCTACCCCCCATATTTAAGTTAGGAGACTTTTTCTGAGAAAGAGTGGCTTGTATATCTAGCCAGTTCATGGCAGAAGTGTGAGTTGAACTAGGGAGGCTCAATCTCTTGCCACTAAGTTAAACGTGGAAGGAGTTTGAGTTTCTCCTTTAACAGGAAGTATTCTCTGGCACATCTAAACTAAACTTCCTGCAGCAAATTCTTTCTGCATCTATTGCCCTGACCTGGAAAGCCCGGGCTAGTCTGATCTCACCAGATGCCAGAACCGAAGTGGGGTGGGCCCTGGCTAATATTTGGATGGGAGACCTCCAAGGAATAAGGTTGCCAATTCCCAGCTGGGGGCAGGGGATCCCTTGGTTTGGAATCCCTCCTCCTGCTTCAGGGCTATCAGAAAGTGGGGAATAGCTGCTGGGTGCTTCATGATACCTTACGGAGACCTATTCCCCATAATGGAGAATTGATCCATGGGTATCTGGGGCTCTGAAGGAGCTATTTTATGAGGTGGAAGATCAAATTTTCAGCATAGCTGTTGATGCCTCTCCTCAAAAAACTCAAAGTTTCAAAAAGTTTGGACCAGGAGCCCCCAAAGAAGGTGCCCCCATCCTCCATTATTTTCAATAGAGGGAAAGCATTTAAAAGGAACATGGTCCCTTTAAATGCAACAGCAGCTCACCCAGAACTCACTTCTGAGTTCCCTCTCCCAGAGCCTTTTGTTAAGTCCCCCACCCATTGTTAGCCTCACCTGGCAACCCTAAAGAAATACCAGGGGCGTGATGCAGAGTCCAGAAACTGAAAACCACCTTTAAACATCTCTTGCCTTGAAAACCTTACAGGGTCACCATAAGTCAGCTGGGACTTGACAGCTCTTTCCACCACCACCTACATATCATTCCTGGCAGCAGCCCCATCCTTCCCATTTAAGAGGCATTACACCACTTTGACTAGCTTAGAGTCTGAAACTTGGGGACACTTTATACCACACACATACTTATTACAGTAACCCCTTTTAATTTCTAGGCTGTAAAGCAAATTAGCATCTAACATCCGGAGGGTAAAGGGATACATTGTACTACATAGAAAATTGTTCTACTTTCCCAGAGGACTACACATCTGTTTTGCTAGCAGCAGCAGTTTCCTTTCATGCAAAAAGGAACCTGTGGGCAAGGAACACATGATTTTATTTTAGCCACAAAGGAGTCTTCCCTCCCACACCTTCCATTCACTCATTTCATGGCTCAAGGCATTGCTGCAGCCAGGGAGGGAGGTGTTTGGAACAATGGACCAAGTCAGTGTTCCCCACACAGGGTCTACAAAATGCAGAATTGTTCAACCAGTTTTTCAAAGACAAGCTCACAGAGCATGCCACCAGCAATCATCCAGCTTCTAGATCTCTACCAAGCACCAGCTAGGAAACATGATGATCAGTTGCTGGGAAGCAACAGCTCAGTCCTTAATTGGCTGACTGGCATCAAGAGGGTACAAAGCCTTTTTTAGCACAGTTATCACAGTTACTTCCAGTAGAAAACCAAGCTGGTTTTCACTCCATTTTCCAATGGAAATGATTTCAGCATACAGATACAGACTCTGCATCCATAGCTAATAGCACCCAACGGCAGTTTTCAGGTAAATACCAGAAGTTCAGGTTTGCATGTGATGCCGGTCTTTTGAAGAGAACTTCAAATTTTTCCTTGCCCTTCTGAATCTTGTTCAGCTGGTCTTTTGCTAGAAGTTATTACGCAATAAGGTAATGTCTTACTTCCTCTGGCACACATGCTGCCAATCAAGGAATGAGGTTGATCAGATCTTGGGTCAGGGCCTTTTGGGCTGTGGCCTGATAGAATCGACTGCCTTCTAAGGCAATAAAAACATTTGCCTTAAACTTGCTTTTAAAGTGTAAGCTGATAAGGGTCTCTTGTTGATGTGAGAAGACAGAGGCTTCCAAAGGGCATATGAGGTTTGTTCCATGTTCTTTCAAAAGGGCCTTCCTGCTATGTGATATGTACTGGTGAGAGTAAGGTTGCCAATCCCCAGGTGCAGGCAGGGGATCCCCAGTTTGGAGGCTCTCCCCCACTTAAGGGTCATTAGAAAGCAGCAGGGGGGGAAATGTCTGCTTGGCACTCCATTATTTCCTATGGAGACTGTTTCCCATAGGGTATAATGGAGAATTGATCTGCAGGTATCTGGGGTTCTTCAGGGACTGTTTTTCGAGGTAGAGGCACCAGACTTTCAGCATTGCATCCAGTGACTCTCCCCAAAATACCCTTTAAGTTTCAAAAAGGTTGGACCAAGGAGTCCAGTTCTATGAGCCCCAAAAGAAGGTGCCCCATCCTTTATTATTTCCAATGAAGGCATTTAAAAGATGTGCAGTCCCTTTAAATGTGATGGCCAGAACTCCCTTTGGAGTTCAATTATGCTTGCCACAACCCTGCTCCTGGGTCATCCCCAATGGCTTCTGGTTCCATCCCCAAAGTCTCCTGGCTCCACCCCCCAAAGTCTCCTGGCTCCACCCCCCAAAGTCCCCAGGCATTTCTTGAGTTGGACCTGGCAACCCTAGTTGAGGGGAGGGGGGAGAGATTTGAAGACCCAGAGTTTTCTAAAATCAGAATGAGGGGGTAATCCTTCAGATGTTGACATTTGAGAACTTCTGTATTAAAGCAAAATAAGGAATTTGTGGTGGGGAGACTCAATACCCTTCTTGCATATTCATTTTAACCCACCTCCCTTTAATATACAAATTGAACAGGCTTGGCAGTTTAGTCCCATGTAGATTGTTCCTCAACGTAAGTTTTAGGGGCCAAACTACATATGAAATTCAAACAAATGTCTTCAGTGTAGGAATGTTGTCCTGTTACAGTATGGTTGCCAAGTCTGGGTTCAGAAATACCTGGAGATTTGAGGGTGGAGCCTGGAAGAGTGAGGTGTAGGGAGGGGAGGGACCTTGGAAGGGTATAATACCAAGCAGTCCACCTTCCAAAGCAGACATTATCTCCAGGAGAAGTGGAACAGATGCTTTAAACAAATAAAAGTGATTTCTATAGTTTGGAAATCAGTTGTAATTCCAGGAGATATCTAGTCCCCACCTGGAGATTGGCAACTATGCTACAGTGACCTCTTATGATCAATGCCTGTGGTGGGACCTAAATGGGATGAAGAGAAGCAGACATGTTTCAACACCATTTGGAAACCAATTGTAAAAAGGCCATAGACGGTCAAATTATTCTTCAAGACATGTATACTAAAGTAATCCTATTTATTTCAGCTCAACTACCCTGGAGGAGCACAGTTAGAGGCACAGTTAGGTATTCTTCCATTTGCAATATATAGAGAACTTACCAATAAAGTCTATAGCTTCCTGAAAGTGAGAACTGATGTCTGCTGTGTGGTTATCCTCCACTGGAATCCATTTATAGCAGTATTGATCTGTAAAGGGCTCTGAGCTCTTTCTGGAAACATTCAGGAGTGCAGTGATGTTGAGATTGGCTAGGAACTCACACTTAGAAGCATGGTAGGCACTGCCAAGGTACAGGAAAGGTAAGATCTCCACTGGACCACCCTGGAAGGTAAGGAACCAAATATAACCATAACTTTTCATTGCCTTAGCTAAACAAGCAGAGACTGCCAATTTGGTAGCCAGACATCCTTCTAATCAATAAGGGGAAAATCCAAATAGGAAGTATCTAGTAAGAGAGACAAAATAAGATAGGACTCCACTGGCACCTTACAAAGTTTTTGCAAGTCAAAGCTCACTTCTTCAGATATGTGAAGAAACACAGAAATATATATCCTATGGATTTACATGTCATGCATCTGATGAAATGAGCTATGACTCATGAAAGCTGATGCTGGAATAAATTGGTCTTTGAAGTGCCACTGGACTCATGTCATATTTTGCTGCCACGGACTACCATGGCCACCTACCCAGAACTACGTAAGAGAGGCAGTTTCTGTTGCAGATGGTTAAAGCTATTGTTTTTGCATAACAGCAGCATGGCCTTCTTCTTTGATTCTGCTTGACCAGATGGACCAGCACTTATAGGAACTGAGATATCCCCCTGAATATACAGGTTGTGGTTAAGCAGTACTCCAGCTCAGAACTGTGACTGGCCAACAGTGCTGGATTAAACCCTGCGTAGGCCCTTAGGCAGTTGAAATCTTGGGGCCCCCACGCAAATTATCTCAAAGTCCCACTGCCCACGCTGCAGGCACCTTCTTGAAAAGACCCTTTGACAAAGCTGCAGGGGAAAGGCAAACTTGGCAACAAAGCCAGCAGCAGCCACACCAGGCAAGTCCGGCAAAGAGCAGCTGAGTTGCTGGCTGTTTGTGCAGGCTGGGAGGGCTGCAAGCAGGGAGGAAATGGTGTGTGTGGGGGGGGGAGCCAACCCAGGGCCCCTAAAGGCATGGGGGCCCATAGGCCAGTGCCTACCTGGCCTAATTGTTAATCCAACTCTGCTGGCCAACACAAACCGAATCAAGCAAAAGTACAGTATTTCTGAAAATCATAGTAATACAAGACTGGTATGGTTGTCAGCCTCCAGGGGGGCCCTGGAGGTTTGCCGCTTTTATGTCTGGTCTCCAGCTGGCAGAGATCAGCTCCCCTGCAGAAAATGGCTGCTTTGAAGGGAGGTTTTTCTGTTCTATGAACAGCATTTCAAATTTTAACTTGCCCTTTTGAACTTTGTTCAGCTGGTCTTCAGCTAGAAGTTATTACCCAATAAAATGTCTTACTTCCTCTGGCACACATGCTGCCAATCAAGGAGTGAGGTTGATCAGATCTTGGGTCAGGGCCATCAGCAAGGTACAATGCCATAGAGTCCATCCTCCAAAGCAGCAAGGGAAACTGATCTCTATCAGTTGGAGATCAGCTATAATAGTTGAAGATCTCCAGGCTCCACCTAGATCCAGGGCTTTTTTTGGAGCAATTCCAGCTGGCTTGGCAGTAGGGGGTGTGGCCTAATATGCAAAGGAGTTCCTGCTGGGCTTTTTCTACAAAAAACTCTTGCCTGGATCCATCTATTGAAGGCTTTAATCTTCACTAAGCAGAGCGGCAGGATACAGGCCAGTGTTTGCAAACTGAAAGGGGCACTTTCTTTTTCTCTTTTATGTTCCACTTCATTCACACCTTCCCTTCTCCCAACAGTACCTCCTTCAACGATGCAACAAAACAAGAAATATAAAGAAACAATATAAAAGCATTGTGCTAAAAACAAGCCTCTTATAGTTTTGAGGCCTTACTTGAGGTTATTATGCATGGAGTAGTTTAGTCAGAACCTTCAGAGTACACAAAGGTACCTTATTGACACTATGTGGTGTACATTTAGTTTCCATTTTGAAGATAAATGTGTAGCTGGACATAGCACAACACCTTTTTTGCATGCATGTCTAATTAAAAATCACAGGCTGACAGATGGCATCTGTTTGCACACAGCTTCCTCCATCTTCAAGCTGGCTTCATATCCTAAAGCAGCAGCAACATGGAGGGCTCCACAGCCTTGCCCCAACCACGTCAGAATCACAGGACCCAAGCTGTTCTGTCAGCCACCCCTGGTGCATTATTAGGGCTGTGTTCTCCCATCTTGTGAGAAGAAGGAGAAGTCTGAGGGAGCCTCTAGCAGGAAAGAGAAGTATATTCTGGAAGTGTTCAGTGCTAGCTAGTCAGTGACCCAGTCACCAGGCCTGAAAAACATATCATCTTTGGGTACCGAAGTAGTACCTTAAAAAGATAAAAAAAAAGTACCTCTTCTGTATTTCTTGGCACTTTATAATATATCCAGACCATTTTTCCTTTATTCCTGATATTTTTAATCAGGTTTGTTTACTCATTCAAAGAAAACTAGACATTATTATCAGGAGGGGAAGAGTAAGCCTCAGAAATGGATATGCATAGTGTGAAGAAAGATGTAGGGTTGCCAATCCTCATGTTGGACTGGGAGAGAAAGCCGTACTTCCTTTCTCTCCCAGTCATTTCTATCTGTGAGCCTCACCCTTGTTGCACAAAAATCCCTAGTTTGGGACAGGGGATCTCCTGATTTGGAGGTCCTGCTTCAGGGTTATTAGAAAGCAGGGGGTGGGCAAGAAATGTCTACTGGACACTCCATTATACCCTATGGAGACTGGTCCCCATACGGCATAATGGAGAATTGTTCTGTGGGTATCTGGGCTCTATGGGGAGGCTGTGTTTTGAGGTAGAGGCACCAAATCTTAAGCATAGCATCCAGTGCCTCTCCTAAAAATAAAAAACTCCCAGGTTTCAAAAAGATTGGACCGGGGGTGTGTGTGTGTCCAATTCTATGAGCCCCCAAAGAAGGTGCCCCCATCCTCCATTATTTCCAATGGAAGGAAGGCATTTTAAAGGAGTGTAGTCCCTATAAATGTGCTGGCCAGAACTCCCTTCAGAGTTCAATTGTGCTTGCCACAACCTTGCTCCTAGCTCCATCCCCAAAGTCCCCAGATATTTCCTGAGTTGAACCTGGAACCCTAATAAAGAAGCAGCACACAATGTCTAGAAAGCTTCCAGAAGAGGTGCAGTAAGTAATGAACTGGTTTGAACAGTTTGATAAGCTGCAATCTTGTGAACTATTTTAGGATGAGTTGGTATGTATTACAAAGACATAGCAGAATACAGCCAGAATGCTGATACTCCTTAGGTCAGGAAGGTAGCTAAGCTTTTATTTAAAAAACTGCCACAATAAACCAAATTCTACCCCCTCACTAAGAAGAGTGGAGTTTACCAAGAACCACCACCTTGGAATGCTGATACTCAAGAGTATACAAATTACTAAAATTACACTTATTGGTTATTGATGATGTAGGCTGACAAAGCCTTGCCCCGATTGCTGGAAACTTCTCAGCCCTGCCCCTCTTTGCTGTCAAGTTGTAGCTGATGCATGGTGATCCTATAAGGATTTTGCAAGGCAAGAGATGCTCAGAGGCAATTCACCATTGCTTGCCTCTGCACAGCAACCCTGAACACTTCCAGAATATACTTCTCTTTCCTGCTAGAGGCTCCCTCAGGCTTCTCCTTCTCACAAGATGGGAGACAGTCTCCCATACAAATAATAACTAGGCTGACTCTGTTTTGCTTCCAAGATCTAATGAGACTGGGTTAGCCTTAAGTAGCTCTAGAACAACCTTAAGTAGCTCAAGCTTTTGGCGATATTGAATCCTGCATTTGTGATTTCTTGCACTATACATAGTTCTGATATGTACTCATGGCAGTGTCTCATGATCTGCTGAACCCATATCACAAAGGTAAGAAAGCAGTCCCACGGCCGCAAAAAATTTGCTATATTTATAGTATGGATCGGCACTAATGCATACTCAGATTGCTCACACACCCAAGTATTTATAGTTATTTGGTGCGTGGGAGAGTGCCCAGTAGCAGAGGAATAACACCTCCCTTGCAAACAAAGACCATTTGATATGATAGCCTTTGATATTAAATCTATAGGACATCCATATGCTGTATCTTCAGTTAACCAACCCTTGTGCACTAGCTAGAATTATAACTCCTCCGCTTACTTCTTGGAAATGTATGCATGACTGAGGAAGGAAAAAAGTCCACTAATGGTGTTTGTTCATATGCTTTAGTTTCCCCCCATCCTTTTCAATATGCAAGCAGCAGTAAATGAACAGAGAGCAGTAAGGAACAACCCAAGCATGCATTCTGATTATTATTTTTTTTGTCACAATGCCAGACATGAAGAAAAGAGTGAACCAGTCAGTTATGCGCAGGATGATGACAGAAAAAGCCCCCCAAGGAGCCCAAGTGTGGGTAGGATTAGTCATATCTTCCCCTAAACACACCTGATCATATGCTGGTTTGTGGTGGAGGCACTGCTTCTCATAGTAGCTATTGATGCTTTTCTCTGTTTCAGTTCTCTCTTGGGACACAGGCTTTACATCTACACAGAATTCAGGGTACAGAGAATAAAAGGTATCATACCCTCCTAGGGAAGAAAAGAAAAAAGAAAAAGAAAAATAGGTATTAGGATAATTTGGGGGTGGTCACTTATTTGTGCTGGATAACTAAAAATAAACTTGGGATAATAAATTCACTGTAACGGTCATTTCATAACGTGCTTTGCTTAAAAAGGAACTTATTCAGCTAGAGATGCAAAGAAGAGATAGAAGTCCTGTTGTCACATTGTTAAAGATATTCACATATCCTAGTTCTTTATAAATGGAAATCTGATGTTTAAAAGGATTAAGACCAATGCTGGTAGTTTCTTCCATCTGTTTTCTGGCTGTTTCTAAACAGACCATTTCATATTCATTTAAGAAAATAAAAATTCAGATGAGTTGTTTTGTTATACACTGATTAATAACTTTCATTCTCTTGCATACTGGCAAATAAAATGGATCCATTAAGGGCCATAAAATGTAATGAAACCCTATAATTGGCTTAGGCATCTAAAAAGCCCCAGATGAGCAGTTTTGCACCGTTAAATAGATTACTTGCCAAGTTCACTGAACAATTAATGAAAATGAATGTATCCATTTCTTAAGCTGGAGCTCAGAGCTCACTGTTGTCTAGACTACAACATGTGTACTTTGCACAAGCATGTGCTTTCAGTCACAAACTATCTTGTTTTGTTTCTGTCCTATTTAGACCTTCCTGCAGGAGATGGAAATTCATGTATGAAATCACACCTATAGACTTGTGTTTTTAACCATACAGCTGATTTCACTAATTATGATGTCCATGTCAAAACATTCTTACAAGGATACTGACAGTGAAGGAATGTTAGCCAATAAAAAGTAATACTACACATCAGTAGGCTTCAGCTATTTTATAAATGGGATACTATCTATCCACAGTGAAACCTTTAGGTTTTCACCTTTTTAAATAATCCAGCCCACCATTCACCAAGAACTACCATGTAACTATAACAAAAAAAAGACCACAGAAACACACAATTTTAAAGGACAGTGAGGCCACACAATCATTTTAGTATGAAGTAGACACTGGCACAAGGCAAGATGAGGTAGGAGTTGGTTACTTCCTGCATGAGATAGCTTATTTCAGAATGATTTGGTCAACTAAATGGACTCTAAAATTCCTAGTGTGCCAGGAAAACTTTACTATGAACAGTCAGGTTTCTAACTCACCAGTTCTGCACTGCATTCCAAATTCCCTTTGTTTATCTTCTGACATTTTGTCAATAGTTTTATGTATTATTTAAGTGTTCTATCCATTTATATGCCTATGTTTTCACAGATGAACAAACAAGGAAGCCAGCCCATAGGAAAACATAGTCTCTGTATTCCACTCATTCCTCTTGGATGGATTACCATCCATACTTGTGCAAAGCAGGTGAATAGTAACCAGAAGCCACTGAGAATCAGGAGATTTGTAGCCAGTTCTTAAAATGAGTCATCTTTTCACCACATCTTTCAGGTTGCTCTCAGGCTTGTTCTCTTTCTGAACTCCTTTGCTGTTCAATGCTGCATTATTCATTTTGTTAGAGAAACAAGCTTCATTCTCATAATTAATTCTTAACTTCTGGCTAGGTAGCAGCAGAACTAGACAGCACTCAACAAACAATATTTAGGCTCATCATCAACTTTCTCTTTCATCTCTCTTTTGTGGATAAAACTGATTTCACAGTTAACAGTATTAAAAAAGAAATTACAACCCATGTACACATTTGTGAGATACAGTGTAATCTCTCCTTTATACAGGCCCCTTTGAGCAAGGATGAGTTTCAGAAATATATAGTTATTGTTTTTAAAAAACACAACCTAGACATTAGTCCATTAAGTGTGGGTTTCATACCTCATTCTCACATCAAGAAATAAAGCAACCTACAGGTTTCCCTGTAAAAACAGGATAGCCCTGCAGCATCTGCCCATGTATAAAGACACACTGAACTAAGACATGAGGGAAGCTTTCAAAATTAAGGGGAGGGGGACCTGACAGGGATTATGTCACTGAACAGAAATAGCAATTCCCTGAAGAGCTGGACTACGTCTGTGGTATGTGACAAGAGTTCTGACTCATGCCTTTATCTCACTGCCACTGCCTAAGCCCAACCCCAGTTGGCTACTTCATTCCGTTCAATAGTGAATTCTCTCTTTCACGTCACACTGTACAGATAAAACCCTAGGGAGAAACCCCAGGAATCTTCTATTACATTTAGTGAAAACCAGTCAGCCCAGACTAAAAACCTAGCACAAGGCCCAGTAGTCTCAAGAATGATTGAAACTGAAAGATGTTTACCAATACATCTTATTTTAAGAAGTAAAATGCAGACCAGGGCAATAGCACAGCACTTCATCTAACTCTATGTGACACTGGACCACATTCTGGCCAGGGCATAATCAACAGCTTCTACTAGGGCTGTGCATTGTGTGTTGTTTTCACTGGCTTCTTTAAAAGCATTTTTAAAAACCCACAAGATTGTTATCTGCTTCCCAGGATGGCCTAGACTAAACTGCATCTAACACTATAGATATAGTTCAGAGGGATACGTTGGAAAAGGGTTTTGATTGTGTAATCAGCCAAGAAGTAGTTGTCCAATATTTCTTGGGGTCAGATCACAATCCAATATGACAAACTGATTTTGTAGGAGGCATTTCCCCTGTGAATTACATTTGGAATCAAGAATGAAAGAATTCTTACATGACTAGCTGCTTTACTCACCCACCCCACATAAACTATATAGCCACTGGCCACAGGTTTTCAGTACCCAACACTTCTAATTGATAACTCTTATAACCATTTGATAAACTGTGAAGAATGCAAAGACAGTAGAATGCAGTCAAGAGAAGAATGAGGTTTTTCAAACTACATAAATGGAGACAAGAAGGTGTCAGCCCCACCATAGTCCATTAGGGAGGGGAAAACACAGTAGAATATTGGAACCAACAATGATTTAAATTAGCCCTAGTAACAGGTACTGTGCCTTTTTCACACATCAGAAAGCAACTGGTCATTTGTAAAGCATCCAGCAGTTCCAGAATTTATTCAGTTTGACCTATAGAGCTGCATATTTCATTTCACAATTTATAGCCAAACTGCCCTTTGGAGGGCACTGCTGAGTTATCCCCCTGCTAAATCCCTTTTACCTATTGGGGTGGTCTTTGGGGAACTGTGATGTTCTGACAAGTCAAAAGCTCAGCTTGAGATTAACCACAGGTGAACAATTAACCTGATCAGTCATCTGACTTCTCAGACCCCACTAGGAATTTACAAAGGGTATAAATTGCTAAGGTGAGTACTCAGAATTAAGGCATACTTCTTCTTCCAGATGGAAAAAAAATTCCTGTAGTCCCCAGATTTCCACCACACCTGTCTAGACAGTGAAGGGTGAAAGAGAGCATTTGTTTTCTGAGGGAAGGGGGTAGCTTAAATCCAATCATTTTTTCCATTATTTATATCAGTAGCAATGCCCTCCCCACTGGCGTCTGCCCTGGCAAGGTATTTTTCGCTCTAGGAGGTGAAGCCACTTGTCTGCCAAAGCCTGCCGATCAGACCTTATCTCTACAAGCTTTCCTGCCTGGCCCGCCTATCGAAGTGATTCGTAAATGGGGACGAGGTTTCAACCCTCAAGGGTAACCTCCAAGTTTCTAGCAGGGGGACACTGAGTGATTCCCTTTCCCAGCAAGGATGTGGCCGCTAAAGAGGAGCCCTTCTTGAAAGCAGATTTGGTCGGTAAGGCACCCTTCGAGGTCGGGACATATGGCCAGGGTAAAAACGTTTGGGGCGAGGAGTTTTCCTTTGCCTTGCAATTCCTCTTTCCGAATGCTCGCCCTTTAAGGCAGAGATGTTGGCCAGCATTCGGGTTCGGGCTTTTCTGGGATTTTTAAGGGGGCAACTTTTCAGGCGTCTGGCAGGTGAGAAACTGCACCTGCCCAAATCCCTGTTGTCGCTGCGCTGATCCCGGGCGCCTTACTACTGCCCCGAGCCCCGGCCTCTCCTTCGCCATCCATCCCGCCCTTCCCTTTCCCTTCCCCCGCGGGCTGCGGCTGGCGCTCACCTTTCAGGAAGCAGACCCTGGCCCCAGGCTCGGGCAGGCTGGCCAGCAGCGTGTTCAGCACGATCTGAGCCGTGCTGTCTTTCTTGAGTTTCCGCCAGTGCCGCGTGTTTTGGTCAAGGACGATCACCGCCGTCAGCCGCAGGGACGGCACCCCGTCTCCTTCCCGTTCGTCCGGGCAAGCCGGCGACAGAAGCAGCCGCCCTCGGGCCGTCTCGTCGGGCACCACGAAGTGCAAAGGCACCGGTCGCCCGCGGGCCCGGCGGATCACCACGGAGTTGAGGTTTACATTGAGCGAGCCCCGCAGGCAGGAGGCCGAGTAGGAGAGGTAGGGTCTGCAATCCAGCACCAGGCAGCGGGCGGGCTCCTTCCGCAGCAGCGGCTTCAGCTGGCGGGAGTCGACCGAGGTTACCTTCATCTTGGCTTTGTCCCCCGAGGGCTCGCCTCGGCAAGGGTCGCGCTCCGAGACGCTGAGCCGCACCCGGGCGAGAGACCTCTATTGGGCAAGAGCGCCGGAGGGGCCGCCAGCCCGTTTTCTTAAGGCCCCCTCCTGGCTCCGGTCGCCCAGCGCCCCTCCCAGCCTTCGCATTTCCCTCCCCGGACTCAGGCAGGGAATTCCGTTTACAAGAAGAGGCAATTTATCTGAATGAAACGCCGGAGCCGAGCAGCAGTGTCCATATAAGGCGGTCGACGTCATAGGAACCGTCCTGAGAAGACCCGCCCCCTTCTTTGGGTCATGCCCACTCGGGTAGAGGAGATTCCCTCCCCCTGGAAGAGGGGCAGAGCAGAGCAGAGGCGATGATCCGTAAAGCGTTAGTCAGACTTCTTAGAGCAGAGGAAGCTGAAGAACGCCTCAAAAATTCACCAGTCATCAGAAAGCCCTCCTCACACTCACCCAGCCATCACTTGTTTCCGTCGACTTACTAATGAAGGAGAGGAAGTGTGTGGTGGTGGTGGTGATTATGATGATGATGATGGAAGCTGCGGCAGAAATAGAAGCGGTGTTGGAGCAGAAAGAAAGAGGAAGCAAAGGGGACTTCCCTTTAGGGACAGCAGTGGTTACTCAGTCCTTTCCTCCCGACGAGTGGTCCCTTCAAACTAACAGTTCTCGCAACCCCTCCCCCCTTCCCAATTATATTTCAACTTTTCTGCATCGTTTGTATCGTTTTAGAGAGATGTATTATGTCTAAAGCCTACCTGCCACTTTTCCCACGAAGTTGCAGACAGGTGGGCGGAGCCTGTTTGGGAGGTGACAGACAACATTTCCTTCTTGTGTGGGCAAGAGACTACGGAGATGTAACTGACAAGGAAGTTTAGCTTTGTTTACTAGGGCAAGTATTTTGTGCTGTTAGGTGGGCTGCGGGCATTACAGAAGGTTATGAATTGCACTGAAGCCTAGCTACAGGGCATTAGGGGATGGGCAGTGAGGAGTATTTCCTTCCTTCCTAGCTGGAGTATGGGTATGGGGGGTGGCGGTGAAGGTATTTGACTGGGAAAAGCAACATTGGAGAATGTTATTAATTGCATTCACAGGAGAAAAGATCCCAACTGATTTATATAGACAAGTGATTGAAGCCAAAGCCCCCTCTCTCCCCGTACTTCTGCAGCTGCAACTCCTTCAGTTTGCCATGAAGACTGGGCAGAGATCAGCAGTAGTAGCCCACATAGCCCTAGAATCAGTTACTTCAGAAAAGCTGGCATCTGAAGTGATCATTTTAAACAAAGCACATTTCCCAAGTTTGGTGCAAGGCGATTTGTATACAAAATGTACACAGTGTCAAGGAACTGTGGATCATTGTTTACTACAATGAGCCACTTGCTGCTTTTTAAAATGTTGTTTAAGCCCAGTGTTGGACCTATGTTGATTTGTTATCACCTGGAGAATTTCCAATCTAGTTTCTACAGAAAGTGAAGTTGTATCCCTTTGGAAATGAAAATCAAAATGGCTGCTTGTAAGGCTGATGATTTTTGCAGGCTTAGGTGTATTAAGACTGGTCCCCATTAAAGTTTCATGGGGACTTACACATAGCATAGCCCCCCCTTCCTCCCCAGAGGCTCAGTCTCAGCTGTGTGTGTCAGTAGCTACCCTTCCAGTGATAATCACCACCCTGCAGCCTGCATAGAGAAGCTGAACTAGTTGGAGCAGAAAGAAAGAGGAAGCAAAGGGGACTTCCCTTTAGGGACAGCACTCATCTCTACTCAGAGATTTACCAATGTACAAGGGGGGGGAAAGATGACTTTGTAAATTAAGAAAAAAAGAGGAGAAACCTCCCATCAGAATCAGCCAAATGTGGTCTGAAAATGCTTCAGAAGGGATGGCATGTTGAGAGCAGCTGAGATGCAATTAACGGAAGGGATTCTGCTCAAGACCTGAGAGTTTAGATAATCTCAGAGGGGGAGACACTGAGCAACTGGATATCCAGCCCACCCGCAGCTAAGGTTGCCAACAGATCTGGAGCAAAATATCCTTTCCTCTTAAATTGAGGCTTAATGTGTAGAAATGGCAACCAAAGCTATTCATGGCATGCAGGTAAATAACCTAGGCAGACCAGGTCTCCTGGAGCAGCAGCAGAAAAAATGGGGTAGGGAGAAGGCAACTGTGGTGACACTGCAATGTCACTTTTGGTCTAGAAATCCCTTGTATTTCTCTGTGGTGAAACCATAGACTGGGATGTTGCTAGAGTGTCACAGCAATGCTTGATGTAACTTCTGGTTCTGTGACTGGAAATAATTTTGTGGCATTACATAACACCGTGCAATCCCTAGCCTCCCTCAAAGCTCTTGGGGATTGCCAACTAAGGACTGGAACCCTAAGGTTCTTTTTTTTGAATTTGTATCCCGCCCTCCCCGCCGAAGCAGGCTCAGGGCGGCTAACAACAAGATGATCTGGTAACTGCCTATTAAACCCTTATTAAAGGAGCAGGGCATTTCCCTTTCAGGCAATTGGCAATCCTACTCCAGCTGGTCATTATAAACTTGGAAATAAAGTTAGGAATCTTTCATTACTATATACCAGTAGCCCCAGGCTATTACAGAGACAGTGACCATCTTCTCAAGAGAAAAGTGCCAGAGGAAATCAATTTCCTCGGAAATCAATTTCCTCAACTAGTACCTACAAGTGGTTTTCTAAACGTTCAGGGAATACAGATGAGGGGCCGTTGAGGCAGTCATCATTTTCCTTCCTTCCTTCCTTCCTTCCTTCCTTCCTTCCTTCCTTCCTTCCTTCCTTCCTTCCTTCCTTCCTTCCTTCACTTGTCAACACTGACTGATAGAAGTTAACCCTCTCAAAGGCACAATTTCCCCTTTGTATTGCTTTTTCTACAATGTGAGCACATCTAATCCTCACTGTCCCTAAGTAGTGACATTGCAGCCCATTCCTGTGTATGTTTATTTGGAAGTAATTCCTACTGAGTTCAGTCTGGATTATTCCTATATAAGCAAACACAGGATTACATCAAGTGATTTGGGTATAGCAAAATGTAGTATGATAACAGAAGGTACTTCTTATATAGCAGGTGGCCAACGGTAGCTCTCCAGATGTTTTTTGCCTACAACTCCCAGCAGCCCCAGCCAGTATGGCCAATGGCTGGGGCTGATGGGAATTGTAGGCAAAAAACATCTGGAGAGCTACTGTTGGCCACCCGTATTATATAGAACCAGAGCATCCAAGTCTAATAGAGATCACAGCTCCAAGGGCTTCAAGAACGGACTTCTCTCAGCCCTGTTTCTTTCCTCCATTCTGTGAAATAGTCAAGGACTGAATCTGAGACCTTATGACACTAACACAGAGTAACACTAAACCCATGCTAATTAATGGCATGTGCAACTCAATTGCAAGTGCCCTGGAAGGCCCAGAAGTAGGGCATGCAGGCCAAAACATCACCCTATTTTTGCTGTTCTGTCTCTGATTGCAAGGGATAGAAGCCGTTTCAGTAGCTGGGTCCAAGCTCCCAGAGAACACAGAAGCATGCTAGCCATACAAGCTGGGTGAACCAGCTAGGCTTAAGTATCCTGGAGGGCAATCTGTTCCTGGGCTTCATCCAGCCAGGGCTTGATTGAACCTCAGTTCTGCAAAGCACTGTGTACACTTGATCTGGCTCAGTAGCTGCCAGCCTGGTGTTTCTTCATTGCTGACTTGCCTCCTCACAGGCCTGCCATCTCTGTCGCTCTCACTGAATGGAGGAGAACTTGGAGGACTGGTAGTTCAAGGATCTGGCCCTACCTGGTAGGCAACTGGCTTCTGGCATGTTGACAGCATTGTCTGCAGACAGGCCTTCAGGGCTGGGTCCTTTGACTGAGATCTTGGGATCCAGGGACTCTGGGTCTGGAAGGAGTGTTCCCTGAGCCACCCTGGTCTTCCTTCAGAATTGCCTCTGGCAGTTCCTAGTCAACATCTGAGGAATCTGTTCCGGAGCCTGGCAAAGCGGGTTGGCTCCTACTAGCACTGGTAATGGGATGGATTCTGAAATCATCTTGTGGAACAGGAAGGGTAGTTTGGGTCAATATTTTCAGCTCTGATTTCAGAACTAAGTATTTACTTTGATGTTTATAACCAATTTTTCTTCTTGAGGACCAAAAGCAGCTTAAAACATAGGTATTTTCTCCTTTTATCTTCACAACAACCCCGTGAGGCAGGTTAGGCTGAGAGAGAGGGATTGGCTCAAAGTTACCCTCAAGCTTCCATGGCAGAGTAGCGATCTGAAGCTGGGATTTCTAGTCCAAGACTTTAATCACTCTACCATACTTGCTCTGCCATTACTATCCAGTCCTTTCCCTCTTGCTAACCCTTCAATCCTACATGTTCATACAAAAATAGTCCAGTTCTTGGAAATGTGACTTTTCTGGAAAGCTTGGAGTATATATGTACAAACAGACACACAGATAGATTGGGGGGGGGGCTGAAGGTTATAACAGTTATTTCCCCTTTGATGTGATTCATTTGTACTAGTTTCACTTTTAAGTTTGGCAAATGTTTCACTTTTAAACATACTGCTTAACTGAGAAGTGAAAAGGGAGGGAAGTTTTTATAACAGGAAAGGTTACATAAGAAAAATACCCCAACTTTGGTAGAAATTTTCCCTTCCATTTCTGGTTAAGGGTCTCCTTTCCTGTGTGTTCTTGTAGCATTTCTTCCTTTGCCAGAACCTTTAACAGAAGTGTACAAAGAAGAACTTCAGCTGGTGTTGTTTGTTCAGTCCTGATGCTGCAATGGAAGGAGAAGCAATGAGAATACTTAAATCCTATTTCTCACTGAACTGGGCAACTTGAAGCTTGCCACAGTCCTGTTGAGTATGAACTTTTGTCCCTTGTGCTGCTTACTGCTTGACTTTGTGAACACTATTTATTCATGTGAAATTCTAGTCATCCTGAAGTTTCTAAATATTTAAACACACTTCAAGAAAGTGTGTGTTAGAACCTACAGAAAGCTTAATGCTGGCCAAACTTCAAGCTCAAACTGCAGCCTATCCAAAGAAGCCCCTTTCCCTCCAGCTTTAACACCTCAAGGGAAAGAATTCCCTTTGAGGATAAGCCAGCAGCAAGAATGTTCCTTTGTGCTCCAGATGCAGTCTTCATATGGAAAGGAATAGTCAGAAAGATGCTTGGGACACAGATACTCTCAAAGAGAACTACACACTTAGGTTCTCTCTTTGGTAGGATTACCAGACTCCAGGTAGGGCCCAACCTGGAGTCTGGTAATCCTACCTGTCATTACACCTGATCCCCAGATGACAGAGATCAATTCCCCTGGAGAAAATGGCCGCTTTGGACAGTGGACTCCATAGCATTATGCCCTGCTTCCCCCAGCCTCCACCCTCAAATCTCCAGGAATTTCTTAGCCCTACTCACTGGTCCTATAACTTGGCTCCACTTTGAAGGGCTACTGTGAGACCTTAAAAGCTTGTTTAATATATCATTTTAAAGCACCTAGTTTCAAGAACACAGCCCAGCAAATAAAAATTTTCTCTTTGAAGCGCTGCATATTCTAACAACAGAGAGGTGTGTCATCTGATCAATGCAGGAATATTACATTATTCCTGTTGCTCATCTCCTCTTTCCAGTAAACTCCAGCACATTGCTTACAAAACTGGAATTGCTGGCTCTGCCTGGGGGCTTTTGGAGTATGAGAAACCACACACTTTCCTCTGTATTCACACCAAATGCTAATCCCATGCCTGAAGCAGAGTCTCCTGTCTCCAAGTAAGGGAAATGGAAGTAATCTTGCTTCAAGGGGGCAGAGTTGTATGTCTCTTTTTGAAAAAGCCACAGGAGAAAAATTCTCCAGTGCTCCAGAGAGAGAACACTGCTATAAGAGAAGAAGGTGTACCTTATGTACTGTTGACCCATTTATGTTTAAAACAGAAGGGGGGGGGAATCCATAACCACTTCTGCACTGAAGAAGCATGCTAGGCAAACATTCAGCCTTTAAAGAAGCAATTAATATAATGAAATACAACTTTTAAAATGTTCACAAAAATGGCACAGTCATGAAGTGGATCAGAAAGCTATGTCCAATAGCTGCCTATTTAAAAGTCAATTCCCAGTGCCCAAGAATGGAATCCAAGAGGGGCAATACAGGTAGAAGCTGCCCTTTATTCGTAATAGCTGGAGACACCTGGGGCAGGGAACTGGTTTATCCTGTTTAGCCCCTATTTAAAGAAGCTAAAAGATATCCCTTTACTTTCTCTTACATAAATAAATAGATGTCAAATTCCTATGGGGATAATTGAAACAGAATATCAGGTGGTGGGAGAGGTGTGTTGGGAGAAGAGCCAGGGGGATTTTATTTATTTATTCATTCTAAATAATAAATAAATAAAATTTGGAGACAAAGAGGAAGAGGCAGGCAGGGCTTAATGATTTGTGAAGAGATGGAGCTAGACAGAGCCTAGGGCTGCCAACCTCCAAGAGGCCCTGGAGATTTTCCAGAATTACAATTGATCTCCAGATCACAGAGATCAGTTCCACTGGAGAAAATGTCTGTTTTAAAGGGTGGGCTTGATCTCATATCCCACTGAAGTCCCTCCTTCCCCAAACCCAATGCTCACCAGGAATTTTCCAGCCTGGAGTTGGCAACCCTAAGGGTCTTATAGAGGAAAGAAAGAAAGCCATGATAATATTTCCAAGAAGGAGGGAGTTGGAGTGCAGATGTGTGGGAGGCATTTGGAGGCAGAAGCAGGTATCAGGGGCTGTGCCTTGGACTGGTTTAAATGGTTCCTCATGGGCAGAAAGGGTTGCCATTGGAGTGGTATCTTCAGTGCAGGAGTTGTCTTGTGGCACAAGGGCACAATCTTATCACCCATGTTATTCAAAATCTATATAAACCTTTAGGAAAAATCATTCATAGCTTTGGAATTGGATCTCATTACTATGCTGATGACACCCAGCTCTTTATGTCTTGATCCAAACCCTTTGTTGATGCTATAGAGGTCTTGAGCCAATACCTGGCTGCTATGGTTCAATAGTTGAAAGTGAACAAACTAAAATCTGAACCCAGACACGATGGAAGTGATGTTAGTTGGAAAGGCAGAGATTGGTGCTTCCCATTTCCGAAGGGGTTCAGCTAACCCTTGCTGACTCAGTTAAGAGCCTAAGGGTTACACTGGATCCAGCACTGCTGCTAGAGAAGTCAATGCAGCTGCAAAAATGCTTTCTTCCTACTTAGTTTAGCCTGGAAGATGGCCCCCTATCCTGATACTGCTGATATGGCCACTGGGCTCCATGCCATGATAATGACCAGACTAGACTACTGTAGTGAACCCTACATGGATCTCTCCTTGAAGTCAGCTGTGGCATTCTACATTCTACACTGTGGCATTCTACACTCCAGTTGTAGAATGCCACAGCTTGGTTATTATCAGGAGCTCAGCAGAACATGCATATTATCCGCATTCTGGACTCACTTCATGGGCTCAATTAAAAGTATTGACTATCACATAAAAAGACCTTCATGGCTTTGATCCTTCATATTTGCAGGACCATCTGAGCAGGGCCTTAGCTTCCTGCAAGTGCCACTCTGCAAATCAGCAAAATCAACCACTGCCCCTACACATGCATTCCCTGTTGTGGCCCTCACCTTATGCAATGGCCTGCTCGGCTCCCACCCTCTTGGCTTTCTGCAAACTTTACAAAATAATTATTCGTAAGTAATAAGGGCTATACCATAACAAAATGTTTCAGAAAGATGCTTTGGTAAAGGGAGAAGGATGGTGTACAGTATGTAACTTTCTGTTGTTGTAAACGTTATCCTGGTATGCGATTTCTGGATTGTTTAACATGTCATGTTAATAATGTTCATGCTTTGATTTCGCTGTGTTCAGATTTCTGCAATCCAAACTTTATTCTTTATTAAATGTCCAATCTTCTTGTTGGGGCAGTAAGTGGACACATCTAGCTTCCCCTGGAAATTTTTTGGATGGCATGTGGATTGCTTTTCACCCTATTGTGTGATTTTGCATTTCCTAACCTATGTGATTTCCTAGCTTTTTATTGATTTAGTTATGTTATTTATAGGCCACTTTTCTCACTGAGAATCAAAGTGGTTTATACAGTATAACAAAGTTTTAATCCAGTGGCATTTTTAAGGCCAACAAAGTTTTATTCAAGGTATAAGTTTTCATGCGCATGCACACTTCTTCAAATACAGTGTAAATCAAATACATGGAGAGCAGGTTAATAGTGATAACAGCTGGGTCAAAGAGGGATAGATGAGTGGGAAAAGGAAAGCCCATGGATTTCTCGATTCCTGTAGCAGAAGTCAGAGTTCCAAAGTGACAGAGGAACAGCTGCAGGGGAGGGACTGTGTTTTGTCCTATCACAGTGGTGTAGGAGGTGTCCTGGGTAGAATGGAACCTAAACCATTTCATCTTGCATGCTGGGCAAAGCTGAACCAGACCTAAAGGGCTGGTTGAAAAGAGGTTCATTTTATACTTAAATCTGTACTTTTTTCATTAGCAGGAACCATATTTTAAGGCTATTTACGTCACTGTGAAAGGGATATTAATAGGGCAAAAGATGAAGTTACCCTGTTGATTAAAGAGTTGATGGAGGACTTGTTTCAATTACCAGACAGGTCTGTGTTTTGTAAGGGACACTCCTGATGGAGAAGAAAGCACAGTCTGTGAGTGCTGGTCATCCATTTTGGCCTGGGAATGAGGAGGTCCCATGGAGTTACAAAATAATCCCATTATTAAAGCATGTGATGATTTCTCAAGTAGACCTGGCTGTCTCATCAAGAAATAGCATTTATTTCCTCTTTTGTAAATAAATATTGTTTTTAAAAAATGTGAAAAGAAAAGAAATGGCATTTTATGTCCTTTAATCTGTTCCATGGTTCTCTAGTTTGATCAAAGATTCAGTCTTCCTATACCTCTGGCTGCACAGGACCTGTATAGGGGGCTCTGGAGGGGCATTAGTTCAATCTTTTGTGGCATAGGAGGAGGCACTGGGGTACCAATATGAAAAGCCACACAAGGATAGATGGATTCCACTATTTCCTTATGTCATAGTCCAATAAAACTCATTCCAGAGTTAACATTCTTTGGTCCATATACATGATGCTTTGATGAGTAAAATGCAGTAAACCACACAGAGCAGACTTGAACCAGAGCAGACTTGAACCAGCAATCATAAGACATGTTCACACCTCGATCAATGCCTTGTCATTAATTATCCACTGGTAACCACAAAGCATTGCATCAGTTGCTACATAGTAGTGCTTCTGGGCATGTAGGTATTGTTGTGATTTTTCATATTGTATGGAAAACTAAGGCATATATGTAAAGGAAGAATCAGAGGCATTCATCCAACAACCATAAAGTGTGAGTAAAGCCCAATTCAAGATGAAATCAGGTGTCTTGCATAGTGTTGCTTCTGGGAGGGACTGCGAAGATGGCTGGGAAACTGACGATGGAAAGCTAACAGTGGGGTTTGGCAACTATACTCCTTGTTCACAAAGTACAACCCATTCAAACCCAACAAATTCTTCAGTGTAAATGTAGACACATAACTCATTGCCCAAAAAATTTCAGAATCTCTAAGTCTTGCCTAATATTCTGCTTGAAGAAGTACTTTGCATTCCAACATTATATATAACTTTATTTAATTATTCCACATGTATGAATCACAAATGAACCCAACCTTTGTGAAAAACAATAAACCAAACCTGAAGAATGCAGGTTTTGCAATTTTTTTTGTTAAGGTGGGGATGTAGATTTTGCAATAATATGACAATAGGTTATAGAAAAGTTACAAATGGAAAGGGCTAATTTTATGGAACTGTATAACATTCTGAAGTAAAATTCACCTGTGCTACTTCCAGTGCACTGCTGAGCAGAATTCCACCCTTATAAGTCCACTGAAGCAAATGGGCTTAGAAGGGATCACTGTTATAGAGACATGTGCTTCCATGGTCACGCCAATCTCCAATAGCTCTACAGGACACACTGTTTAGATATTTTAATTGCTCTTAACTTGTCCTGTTATACTGTAACTTCATACCAATATCAGTTAGTTTTCACATTAATTATTTGTGTATCTGCTCTAACCTCTGACCTCCCCCTCCATCCAGTATTGTTCATTCTGTTGATTTATGAGGGGACTCACTAGTAACCTATCTACATAAGTTCCTCCCTTTGCACCTTGCATTATGATTTATACTTGGAAAACTCATTTAATTCACACCAAGCCTTTGCTTCTTCTTCCTCATATTTCCAGGCACCATTTTCCCTTTGTATCTGTCTGAAGAAGTGGACTGTGACTCATGAAAGCTCAACTTGAAATAAATGTCATTAAGGTGCCATTGGATTTTGTTTTTATTTAAAAGGTGTGTCTCCTTAGGATCACACTGTTAAAGAACTTTCTAATCCTTCTGCTACTGGTGTACACTTGTGAATGCATAACTACCCAGTTTTGAGGTGTGAGAAACCAGGCAATTTTAAATATATTTAAATGCAGAAGATTACAGAAGCGCAGTGGTGTTGCAGGCCAGTTGTAGTTTCTTCCCAGTATTGTCATCAGAACCTCATAATCTTTGTGTTATGAGGATTTTAACATAGCTATGGTCAGATACTGGATAAAATTCTGGCTATTATGATGTATCTTTTGTCCCATAATGTCCATTCCTTTAATATTAGGGGTCTTTATGAAAATAGTAAAGTTCATTGATGTCTTTTTGTCCACCCTCCTTTTCCAGGTTCTTGTAAATGAAAAAGAAAATAAAATCTACTTATCTAACCTTAAATTCAGTGTAAACACACACTGGTTCAGTAGTTATTATTGTTCCAAGTTACATTTTTAAAACCTTGACTTTTGAAACAGGTACTTTGGGAATTACAGCAAGTTCTTGAAAAAAGAAACAAAGTCGTGCAATAACTGTTGACATGAATTAAGTCTACTTAGTCCCCTCCCCCACTCCTAACTTGGAAACTAATACTATTTTCATTCAGGGAGAAGCATCATATAGGGTATTCCTTCTAGTTGAAAGAGGCATCTAACAGGCAATATAGGTGGAATCTTGCCAAGCCTCAAGACCAGCAACAGAATAAAGAGCCAAGAACTCTATGAGGCAGGATAGCCATGTTTTAGCCTGTTTCATGTTACATTAATAATGTTATGGTTGCTTTTATGATTTTATTGTATTGTATTTACTTTGTGAGTCACCTTGAGCATGACTCTGGAGAGGCAGTGTATACATTTTCTAAACAAATAAATGTTTCTAAATAAATTATGAATAAACTGAAGCTATCATACTTTGGTCACATTATGAGAAGACAAACGTCGCTGGAAAAGACAATAATGCTAGGAAAATTTGAAGGCAGCAGGGAAAGAGAAAGCCCCAACATGAGATGGATAGACTCAATCAAGGAAGCCATGACCCTCAGTTGCAAGACCCGAGCAAGGCAGTTAACTATAGGACATTAATTCATAGGGTCACTATAAGTCAGAAATGACGACAGCACTAAGCACACAAACATATCTATCACATTTTTCATTCTGACTTTCCTCGAAGGAGCTCTAGGAGGAAGACCTGGTTCTCACCCCCTCACCAATTTTATTCTTAGAACAACTCTGTGAGGTGGGATAGTCTGAGAAATTTATAAGCCTAAAATCAGAGCCTTTTTTGAGCAGTTCCAGCTGGCTTGGTGTCAGGGGATGTGGCCTAATATGCAGATGAGTTCCTGCTGGGCTTTTTTTTCTCTACAAAAAACTCTATGTAAAACAATGGTGATGGCAGGCAGTGTGGGTTAATATGCAAATGAGTTCCTGCCAAAAATCATTTGGGACTTTCATGACTGGGTGAGGCTTTGAAAGCCAATCTCCACATTTCTAGTTCAGTGTTCCTAACCACTACATCACAATACTCCTGTAAATCCAGCTATCTCTTTTTGTACCTGGTCTTAGTCAAACACTCCAAATACTACACTACACCCATTCTCACCCAACTTGCTCACTTGTACTTTTAGCACAGTTACTGGAGTCCAGAATGAGCTGAATTGTAACTCAGAAGCCTCTCAACTGGTCTCTTCCATGGCAACCCACAGAAGAAAATATGGTACTCCAAAAAGCACAAACTAGAAAAGCGATTTAAGAGATGTAAGAAACACTGCTACTCTTTAAGAGCAGAGGAAACTCTCTGAAAAAACTAGAGGGATGGGTCTGGAAAGGTAACCCTTCCTCATCAATTTCTTAAGCTTAGCAGGTATATTCATGGACTGTAATTTGAACAATTCATTTTGCATTTCTACTTTCAAAAGACCCTTGTGGCATGCTGTTGAACTTACATATATCATCATATTGCTTTAGGCACACGCATAGTAGGTGCTGGAAATATAGTGTGGGTTGGGGATGGAAAGAGATTTTCCATGACAAATGTTGAATTCTCTGTTCTCAAATCCCTGCTGCTCAGTGAGTTACAAGTGTGCAGATTTCCTTTCTAGCAGCCCACGGGTTTCTCTCAGAAACCAGCACAAGAATATGCCTTGAATATACCAGGAATGTGCTGTTCCCATTATACTCAGATATACTCTGAAGACCTGGTACATGATAAACATCAGCGCCTTTCCTATTGACGTAAGACCTTGCAGTGGCTGTCGACAGGGAAGGGGAGATACCCACAATACTAGAGAGGGAATTGGAGAGTGGAAAATTTACAGTGAATAAAAATTTCCCATGAAGGTCTAACAAAAGAAGAAAACAGCACCTCTTGACATTTCATGGCAATGAAAGCAAAATCGATCATAAAATAATGGGGGTGGGGGGGGAGAAAGGGGGCGCTGTTAAAAAGTGCTGAAGCCTTTCAAGCCAATATAGTTTTAACAGCTGACACCCAAATTGAGGTGTTATTTTTTTGTCACAAATAATACTATTCTCTAACTCATTTCAGGGTAGAATTATAGTACTGTGAGGAAAACCTCCCAGTTTTGGATTGCCCCAACTGGCTTATTTCAAGAAATTATTCAAAGAGGAAGTGCTAGATCTGTTTGATGATTTTGCAGACTCAATTAGCCATTGCTTTGCCTGGAGAAGTCACTAAGTAAAAACCTCCCAGGGGAAATGTTTCTTTCTTTAATATATTAATAGGACTTCCCCAAAGTTAAGGTGCTAATGACAGCTTGAAGCTCATCTACATTCAGTTGCTTAAACAAACATTATGTGGGAGTAGCATTCTGTAGGGTTGAGAATTCACAAACAGTAGGAGTGGTGGAAATGGTTGTTAATGGTTTTTTTTTTGGGGGGGGGGGCGGGGTAGACCTTCTGATTTCTCAGGACTTTTAAAGAAATGGATGACAGGAAACAAGCTGTATAAAGAATACATTCCAGTTGTTTGATCAAACAATGCATAGTGCATATGTACTAGGAAAGGAAAGGTCCCCTGTGCAAGCACCAGTTGTTGCGGATGTAGCTCCGCAAATACGCTCCGCCAATCAAGAACTGTGGCGGGAAGTTTAACTGGCCAGGATTGGACCTGGCCAGACTGAGGGTTGTTCCGGGGTATGTATATAATTGTATGTATATAATTGGGACCCAGCCCGCGTTGCATGGCCTTGTGATGTACTTGCTAATAAAGCAGACAGCAGAAGCCCAGACCATTGTGACTCACAGGGGAGCTTTTCGGGTGTGGCGATTGCAATTCGGGGTTAGTGTGGCTCCGGGGATTTTTCAGAGCATAATGGATGCTCTTCTCAAAGGGATCCCCGGAGTGCAACCATTTTTTGATGACGTTTTGATAGCCGCCCTGGACGCTGAGGAGTTCAGCAGCCGTCTGCGTAAGGTACTCCGTTGTTTCCAGGTGGCGGGACTTAAAGTAAAGCAGGAGAAGTGTTCCCTCGGGGTGTCGAGGGTAGAGTTCTTGGGGTTTGCAGTAGATGCCATGGGAATCCACCCGATGGCCGACAAGACCAGGGCTATTATCCACGCCCCGGCCCTCACGTGCAAGATGGAGTTACAAAGTTTCTTGGGATTATTAAATTTTTATCATTCATTTTTGCCCCACAAAGCAGCCATCGCAGAACCCCTTCATAGGCTCCTCAATAAAAACACCCCATGGGTTTGGGAAAAGATGCAGGCCGCGGCTTTTTATGCAGTCAAGGATTTCCTAGTTTCCAATGATGTGCTCCACTATTTTGACGAATCCTTACAAGTGATTCTGGCTTGCGATGCTTCCCCGTACGGGGTGAGCGCCATTCTGGGGCACCAACTCCCGGACGGGAGGGAGGTTCCCATGACCTATTATTCGAGGACCCTGACCCCCCCATGGAGCGCAACTATGCCCAGATAGACAAGGAGGCCTTGACAATAGTGGCAGGTGTGCATAAATTAAACGACTACCTGTACGGTAGGCATTTCACGATTGCCACGGACCATAAGCCGCTACTGGGCCTCCTCGCCCCAGACTGCCAGACAATGCAAATTCTGTCACAGTGCGTCCTGCAGTGGAACCAGTTCCTCAGCTCGTACACATATGGCCTGGTCCACCACCCTGGCAAAGCTATGGGACACGCGGACGCCCTCAGCCGCCTGCCACTGCCCTCTATGGACCCAGATCCCGCCCCCACCCACTATGTGATGCTTATAGAGATTCTACCAGAGAGGCCCCTCCATGGGTAGAGACCGCATCCTCCTCGCACACGTTTTAGGCTGGGTGTGAAGGGGGTGGCCCATGGGCAAACTGGACGCAGAATTCAGGGCATTCGCATCACACAGAGAAGAACTGTCCATGCATAAGGGGTGCCTTCTCTGGGGTAGCAGGGTGGTGGACCCCCCCCCCATTGCAGAAGCAAGTGCTGGAAGCCCTACACGAAACACACCCAGGGATAGTGAGCATGAAGGCCCTGGCACGTAGCTATGTATGGTGGCCGGGGATGGACGAGGAGATAGAAGGGTGGGTTCGAAGGTGCCAACCCTGCCAAGAGTCCCAACCTGATCTGCCCAGTGCCCCTGTCCACCACTGGGAGTCCAACAGGAGGCTGTAGTCCCGGTTACACCTAGACTTTGCAGGGCCATGCCAGGGCCAAATATTCTTTATCGTAGTCGATGCATATACCAAGTGGTTGGAAGTGATTCCCGTAGCTTCAACCTCCCCCGCGGCGGCGGTCAGAGCCTTGCAAAGGGTCTTTTGCACTCATGGGATTCCCGAGACCCTCGTCACGGACAATGGGACCACTTTCACCTCCCAGGAATTCCAGGAGTTCTTGAATCGGTACCTCATCCAGCACATTCGGTCTGCCCCTTTCCATCCAGCCACCAACGGCCAAGCAGAGCGCATGGTGCGCACCACTAAAGAGGCCCTGGGCCGCATTGTACAGGGAGATTGGAATCACCGCCTGGCAGCCTTCCTATTTGATAACAGAATCACCCCCAACCCCGTCACCGGGTTAAGCCCTGCCGAGTTACTAATGGGGAGAAGTTGATCACGAGGCTTGACAGGTTGCATCCTGACCGAGCTACAGACCTCCACTGTTCCCCCGAAACCAGGGAAGCCGCTAGGGGATTCTTTCCAGGGGATCCAGTATACGCAAAGAACTTTGCAAGTGGACCGGAGTGGTTAGCCGCCCGGGTGCTGCGGGTCACCAGGCCCCGCTCCTAAGAGGTCTCGTTGGAGGGGGGCCAGATCCTAAGGAGGCATATTGACCAGCTGTGCCGTCGCACATTGCCAGAAGAACTGACAGTGATCGGGGGAGTGGGAAGTGGGGGAGTACTAACAGCAACACCCCCGGAAGCTGCCCAGCCTATGCCGGCCGCACCGACTTTGTGGGAGGAAGAGCAGATTCCAGAACAGCAACAGGCGACGGACAGCCCTTTTCCGGCATCACCCCACTACGAGGAACCAGCCGCCCCACCGGCCACGGCGGCCACTCCAACTCCCCAAATAACTCCAAGGAGGTCGACCCGGGAATGCAGGGCGCCAGCCTACTTGAAAGACTTCGAGTCTTGAACTAGGGGGGGAGGAGTGTTGTGTCTTGCATTTCAGTCCCGAAATTACAACACAGCAGACGCTACGGAGGTGACCAGTGGAAGTCCACTAGTCCCCAGATGTAGATCCGCAAATACGCTCCGCCAATCAAGATCTGTGGTGGGAAGTTTAACTGGCCGGTATTGGACGTGGCCAGACTGAAGGTTGTTCCGGGGTATGTATATAATTGGGACCCAGCCCGCGTTGCATGGCCTTGTGATGTACTCGCTAATAAAGCATGTTGCCTTCAACACGTCTCGTCACTCAGCACATTACACTTCCCCAGTCTTTTACACTTTCCCCCCAGCAAGCTGGGTACTCATTTTACCGACCTCAGAAGCATGGAAGGCTGAGTCAACCTTGGGTAAGCTACCTGAATCCAGCTTCTGCCGGAATCAAACTCAGGTCGTGAGCAGAGAGTTCAGACCACAGTACTGCAGTATTGCTGCTTTACCACTCTGCACCACGGGACAGCGCATATATACTAGAGGAGATGCTAATTCCAGTGAAAACATGATAGTTCTTCAACACTGGCAAACATGGTTTGTTCTAAAGCAGGGGTGTCGAACTCATTTGTTATGAGGGCTGGATCTTGTTGGGCCAGGCCATGTGTGTCAAAAAATGTAATGCCGGGTAGCAGAGATATAAACTTTATAAAGCATACAGAGAAATAAAGATTTTTTTTAAAAAAAACTTAAAATAAAACATGATTAAAACATTAGCACTCATTGGTCTTAAAGGTGCTTTCTTTGTATCTTTCCCATGGGATCCAGGAAGCTGGGCAAAGGAAACTCTGGCTCTTTCCTTCCTTCACCAGGGGACTAGGAGAGGGAGGAATCTCAGCCAATAGAAAGAAGAGAGGCTTGGCTCAGTAGCTCTGCTGTGCAATTGAGAGAGCCTGGCAAAGCAAGCTCCCCCCCCTTCCTCCCCAAGAGAGGAGCCTCAGCTGCACAGTAGTTATGGTGGAAGAGTTTAATTTCCTTGCCTTCTGGGGGTTTTGCATCTGTGCAATGGACAAGATGATCATGAATGGTCAAGACAGTTAAGTATATGATGTGAGGTGCTAAAACCATAACGATGGCCAAAAATTCACATATGCAAAATGACAGAAAAAACTTTAATTACGTTTTTAAAGAAACGTAGCCGTAATAATCTCTGACTGACTGGTTTATTTGCTCACTGCCAAATGGTATGCAGCAACAACAGATCTGTGGTGAAGAGCACAAAGTGGGACTTCTAATGGTTGAGAATGCATATGAGTAAAATACTGCCAATTACACTGTGTTGTATGAATAGAAGTAACCTGACAAATGGGTCTGGACTGTCTGACGCCCTATTGACTCCCTATTCATAACTATTGACTAGACTATGAGCAAACCTTATGGATGTTCAAGCGTTCCTAGGCAAAGCCAGTAGCTCTCTACATAGCTTACCAGGCAGTTTATAAATGCCATAAAAGGAAATACATTTTGCTTCTGATCTTTAAATAGCCCTTGGGATGCTATGGAAAGCACTGTCATCCCTGTGTGTTTCATCCATTACTGCCATACAATTGCCTCTTGTCCTACCCTGAAATACACAATGGCAGGGACAGGGGCCAAGTTCAGTGATGCCTTGTCCTCCCATGACAGTGCTAGGAAAGCCTCATCCTGGCTTCAGCAGAAGGGCACCAGTTTTATCCAGATATTACAGTTTGAACCCTTTAAGACTAGCTGTGCTGCCTTTTTACACCATGGCCTTCTATAGAACACAATTGCATAGAACCTGTCAGTTAATACTAGCTACTAGTACTGTCACGCACTTTTTCAGAAAACTATGGAGTTCATAACAATATACCCATTTCAAGAAGAGTGCGCTATGCTAGGCTTATTTAGTTATTTACTGTGCCATTTCTCCTAAATATCTCAGAGGGGCTTTCATAGGAACTCCCAGTGGTCTTCCACACAAAAATTATCAGGTCTATGTCTGCTTAGTGCTACAGCTGTAGATCAGCCAAACTGGGTTTGTGATGTATATAGTCCTATCCTATGTATATTTATCAAAAGTAAATCCCTAATGGATTTACTCCCAAAGTGGGCCTAGGATTGCAGCTTTTGTTCTTTCAACATTGTTGCATAGCACTGTCTGAACTTCCCTTAACTCTTTGTTAAAATTTGCAAGTGTCAAATGAATCAAAGCTTTTAGCTTTAGATGCAAGGGGCTGGGACTTCCAGCCTGGAAGTTCAGTCACTGTGAACTGTGGAGTTATTCATAATGATTATCTCTTGTTTTGGACACCACTGTTGATTTAGCAACACCCAAATCAGCTCCTGTATCCAGCATCTTGTTTTAGGCACTTGGCACTGTATCTTTGAGTATGAAATTAAATATCACCATGTTGAATGAGACAAGAATGAAAAAGGAGTAGCCAGATTGGATGTCTGAAAATGAAGTTTTACTTGAAATCCTGGTTCTTAAATACAACCATACTATGTTATCCAATACAGTACCTAGAATAGCAGTTATAGACTTCTAGTGAATATAGTATTCTCAGAGAGAATACCCAGATCTCTCAAACTGACTATCCAAAGTTTGAACAGAAGATATTTATTCAAGCTACTGGGCTATTCATCACAGTTGCAATATCCCTTTCATAGGAAGTCAATAACCTACAAAATCAGTCTGAACAAACCTGATTGACACATTATGTCTGCAACACAATGTTTTTTAGTCAGACTGCATGTCATGCTGGAGCCTATCAAACACAGACAGGATGTTGTATGACATGCTGAGATCTATGGGAAAGGAAGTGGGTAATAGCATGCCATAACAACTGGGTCACACCACTGGTGCATCTAAACCAGTTTCCTGTTCTCCATTAGCTAGAACCAGATTATTGCAGGAAATAAATAAGGAGCCACAGGGCAAATAAGGAATGACTAGTTCACTCTTAGTGTCTAATAAGCTGTAGCTAGAAACAGCTTATCCAGTAGAACACTGAGTTGTGGAATTCTCTGTCAAGGAATATGATGATGGCTAATACTACAGTGGCTCATAAGATAGCAATTTGTCTTATACTTTGCAAAGATGATCAAGGTCTATATTTGTTGCAATTCTAGAAGAATGCCAGTAGATCTAAATATACATCAAGGATAACTTTATTACTGTTATGTACTCTTGTATATTTCTGAACCATCTCAAAGTTTCAGAAACAATGCGATAGTCATACTGCTGCTTTTCTGAGCATGAAATTGCTTCTGTACTAATCAGTTTTAGTAAAACTGGAACTGTGTGGATTTTTTCTGATCATCAAAATGCACAGAGCTGGGATTATTGTCAAGTTTAAGTTTTGTAATGTTTGGCATTCCTAGTTCAGCCCTTTGAGTAACTGTTGCTGATGAACCCACTATCCTTAAATAATTTATTTAAGAATCTAATTGTAAGTGTTTTCACACTGGTAATTTGAATACGGGTTCTGAAATAAATTCTGTATTGTGTTATACTCACTTAAGCAAACAGGTGTCTATCCCCTAAGAATAAAACAAGCATCCTACTGGCTTAGAACATGGTTAAGCTCTCATTCTGTTTCCAAGAGTGTTAGGGATCTTCCTCTCTCTCTCTTTTGTCATTAGCATTTGGCATCCTACCTCTGTACCTGGTCCATGTCTGATAGCCACTGCTAAACTTGTCTTTTATGAATTTATTGAATCCTTTTAAAAGCCATCTAAACTAGTGGCTGTTATCCCATCTGGCAGTATGACTTGCCCATTGAGCAATGGCGTTGATCTTTATCCATAAACTCACAAGACCACCTAAGACATGATTAATTTCCTGCAAGGATAGCACACTTTTCATATAAAAGGAAGCATGCAAGCCACATGTAGGTTATCAAATGTGACTATCACTGGTGTTTATGTCACTGTGTGCATATATGGTATATATCAGGCAGGACTTTTTTAAATAGAAAAGGCCAGGCAGGAACTCATTTGTATATCAGGCCACACCCCCTGACAGCACCATTGTTTTACACAGGGCTTTTTTGGTAGGAAAAGCCCAGGAGGTACTTATTCACGTATTAGGCCACATCCCTGATGTCAAGGCAGCTGGAACTATGTTCCTGTGCATTTCTGCTCAAAAAAAGCCCTGATATCAGGGGTGGTCAAACTTGCTTAACGTAAGAGCCACAAAGAATAAACATCAGAGGGAAAGAAATCAACTTTGACCAATTTCGCGCTAGGCTAAACCAGGATGAAAACATCCCCAAGATAACATTCTATACTAAAATCATAAAATTATAGAATCATAGAGTCGGATTCTCTGATTCTATTGTAGAATGTCAGTTTGGAGACAAAACCAGGATTAAAGGGGTAGTGCGAAATTTTAACTTTAAATGCATTCTCCAAGCCACTGGCTGACTTGGCTTGAAGAAGTGATTAAAGAGAGAAATGCCTTCTCCAAGTTGGCCATTAGGGTGGCGGGGGCTTTGAGAGCCGCACAATATGTATGAAAGAGCCACATATGGCTCCCGAGTCACAGTTTGGCCACCCCCGGTATATGTGCACATATAGAGAAACAGATGCATGTGCATTTGTTACGAATCTACATGCTTTCCTTACATTCAAGAGTTGTTGTGCAGGAAATGTATCACATTTAAACTGGCTCTAGCTGGATGAAGGGAATTTGTCAGTGTATAAATCCAGTTCTGAAAGATCACACCAGCCAGTTATTATTAATATTATTTTATTGTCATTATTATTATAACTTCATTTATAACTTTTCTCACTGAAACTCAAGGTAGATTACAAAATATGAAAAGCAATTCAATCAGACAGCAAAGACCTCCAATAAACAATGCAGTAGAAGCAGGATGTCAGAACAGGAAAACGATGCAAACAAACAAACAACCCCCCCTAAGACAACGAGAACTGTCTAAGGCATGATGACTGTGATTACAGACATGAAGGATGCTGAGATGCAGTCAGTTGCAAGTGCACAGATTTCTATCAAATTAATTGTTAAATGAACATGACAAGATCAATGGGCTAGGAAGCTGACAAGCATACAGAGACTTGGTGTTGATACTTATTTGCTATAAAGTGCTAGTTGCTCTGCCACGGCTCCTTTGAGGCATTAGCATGCTAAGTAACCAACACAAATCTTCATGTGGGAAGTGCTTGTTCCTATCCTCTTAGTCACAATAAGCTGAGCTGAGATGTAGCAGGAAAATGCAACAGCATTCCAGTGGCTTAGTTATTGGTGTGTAATGCTGCCACTAAAGGCAGTAAGCAATTCTAGGGGCACATCTGTACTGGTATTTGGCACTTGTCATATTCTCACTTCAGATTTACTCAGCAGGAACATGGGATTCCCCTTCTGGTAAAGATTATTTGATGAGGAAGAATCCTATGCCTGCATCAGTCATGCAGATTGCCCACCACACTGGCACCAGGTTTACAGCCCTTTTCTGATGAATGTATGTGTGAGTCTAGGGCTGGGAGTGGTGCACAGATTGAGTCGGATGTGTGAATTTCAGCTCCCAATTGGCACAGATGCAAATACGCACTAATGCTTCCTCTACAGAGAATCAACTCAGAGAAAGCAAGATTGTCTGTGAAAGTGAAAAAAAGGGGTTTAGGCCTCTTCATGCTGCTGGCTAGTTGGCTCTTCTTAATTGCAGAAGGTACCAGACAAGCTTTCTGATAATCTGAACATCAGAAGCTGCTAAAGGGGCACCTCTAAATTGTCCTCTAATTAGTGTGACATTTGTCTACTGATTCGGAGTGATATATCCAGGAAGCAGCTTATGTTGTTTCCTGATATAATGGCTTGACTATGCCCCAGATACCCTATTGCTATGTTGCTTTGATTCAGATTACCAGTTTTAGCTGCAGGCTTCCATAGTTGCCATATAACATAATTTGATTTCGTTTAGGTTTTATTCATTGTTGGGTGTGCCTCTACCATATTTTGGTTTTAATTCCTCTCTTTCTCTTGTTGGCTGCTTTCTTTCTCATTTGAGAACTGTATTTAATAAAAATAGATTTCTTGTATTTCAGAGTTTTTTCTTTTCAAAATAGTGATTTTTTTTTTACACTTGAAGTAGCTGTTGCTGTAATAAGGCTGCATTTGCACAGCTGCATATAACCCCCCCCCCCCAACAGTGTGATCTCCTGAATGCTAATGGACAACTGAGTCACAGGATCTATCTGACGGATGTAGCTGCTATATTCATATCCACAGGGTTTGAGCACTGGTGCCATTGCTGGGTCATCTTACACCATTGCACCTCTTATTTTATTTAAAACGTTTATACCCTACTCTTTTTCTTTAGATTGCACCTCTTATTTTATTTAAAATGTTTATACCCTACCCTTTTCCTTTAGATTTAAAGGAACTCACAATGTAGCAACAAGTTTCAAAAACACAACACCATAAGTTAGTTAACAAGATAAACACAAACATAGACAAGGTAAAAACAAAAGAAACAAAACACACAAACTCTCACACAGAGATTTAAAATGACTTTACAGGTTAAAATCAAACACACACATTAAAATCACAGCCACATTTCACTAAAAAGCTTACCCCATCAAATACCCTCTGAAACTGAACTGTCTTGCAGGCTTTCCTAAATGCAGCCAATGAAAGCACCCTCTGAATCCCCTCTGGTAGGCCACTCTGAACCTACCACCGAGAAAGTTTGTGCTCTAGCTATTGCTGTAAGACTATCCTAAGAGAGGAAAGCACAAGAAAAAGTCTGTCTGAAGGATGGCACATGGAGCATATCAGGAGCTGTGGTTCACAGGGCTGGCCTGGCGCTAGGTTTTTTGATGCCCTGGGTGAGACCACCTACTGGCGTCCCCCCATTTTTAGAAACAGATGGGGGGGCGGTTATCAGCCATAGCTCCTTAGAGAAATGAGTATTTATGTATATTTAAGTATTTATATACTTTTCAAGCTATTTTAAGTATTTATATACTTTTCAAACTACATATAATATTTGTATTTAAATATATAGTTTGAAAGATATTTACATACTTTTCAAACTATATATAGAGGGGATACAGAATCAGAGTGGCCTACCAGAGGGGAAACTATATATATAGTTTGAAAAAATTCTTAGATTTGGAACTCTGGCTCTTTTCTACTGTTACAAACAGGACTAACACAGCTACCCATATTGACCTATCTCTGTTAAGGTAGTTGCACACTCTTAATCTTGAGTGTGCAACTAACCCTAGGTCAGCCAGCAAGGTTCCATGTATTTGTGTTTTTATTTTATTGTAATAGTTCAAAGCTGCCATGGTGGCTATTGTAAGTAAATACAATATTTATATGTAAATACCTTTCAAGCTATATATTTTTATATACTTTTCAAATTCCAGAATTTGTATCCTACTTCTTTACCCTTACAATAGCCACCATGGCAGCTTTAAACTATTACAATAAGATAAATACACAAAAACATGGAACCTTGCTGGCTGATCTAGGATTAGTTGCACACTCAAGACTAACCTACCTTAACAGAACTGGATCAAGATGGACAGCCGTGTTATTCTTGTTGGTAGCAGTAGAAAAGGGCGAGAGTCCTGAATCTAAGAAACTTCTGAGTTCTTACGTGTGGAGGACTGTGAACTGTTCTTGTCTGTGGCCCTTTTTCCCCCAAGTAAATTGAAATGTGTTTTTAAGTAATGCATCCTTGCATTATGAACAAAAGGCTAAACAGAATTCAGTAATTTCACTATTGCTTCACTCATCACCGCATGAGAGTCTAGCCAAATAGAAAATTTCCTAATTGAGGAACTTTTCTAATTGATTATCATTCAGTTTTTAATTCCAGTGAGTTTCAGCATCTATTTCTGAATAAACAGGATAAAAATAACAGGACAAAAAATTTAGTATATTTCCTCTCTTGAATATTTAAATTTAGTCTTTCTGACTAAAGGTCCTTAAAAGCAACTCACAACAATTAAAATGTAATATAGCAAATAAAACAAAGCAGTGCCATCCACAAGCAGAAAATAAACTGGCATTTTCATTCTAAGAACCTGACATAATACCTCCACAATCCTAAAATCATTCTGTAAATTGCTTAGAATAGTAGCTAAATTTCATTCCAGTTGATGGCATGATGCTATAAATTTCTGCAGGGATCAGCAGACACTTAGCCACTCTGTTGCATGGTTGCCAACTTTATAATAATATAATAATAATAACTTTTTATTTGTATCCCGCCCTCCCCGCAAGCAGGCTCAGGGCGGCTCACAACACATGAATACAGTATACAATAAAACCATGTGCAGTCAATTATAAATTCATATACAATTCAATATAAAATCATCCTTAAAAACATTAAAATTACATTAGAGTTAAGATTATGGTGCTATAATTAAGATCTTTCATAAATTCCAGTGATTAGAACATAAAACATAGGACGTAGCCAACAGGACTTTCTGGCTCGGTTTATGTGAAGGCTGTTTTAAAGAGGTGGGTCTTACAGGCCCTGCGGAATTGATCTAAGCATCGCAGGGCCCGTACCTCCTCCGGGAGTTGGTTCCACAGTAGGGGGGCCGCTACAGAGAAGGCCCGATCCCGGGTGGACTTCAATCTGGCCTCCTTTGGCCCAGGGATGTTCAGCTGGTTCTTACCAGCTGACCTCAGCGCGCTCTTGGGTTCATGCGGGGAGAGACGGTCCCTCAAGTAGGCAGGTCCTCAGCCATATAGGGCTTTAAAGGTAATAACCAGCACCTTGTAACGAACTCAATGTGCCACTGGCAGCCAGTGCAGTCCGCGCAGCCCCGGCTGTATGTGCTCCCATCTTGGGAGCCCCAACAACAGCCTAGCCGCTGCGTTCTGCACCAGCTGCAGCCGTCGAGTTCGGCACAGGGGCAGCCCCATGTAGAGGGCGTTACAGTAGTCCAATCTCGAGGTGACTGTAGCATGGATCACCGTTGCTAGGTCCCGGCGCCCAAGGAAGGGGGCCAGCTGCTTTGCCTGTCGAAGATGAAAAAACGTGGACTTGGCAGTGGCCGCTATCTGTGCCTCCATTGATAATGAAGGCTCCAGAAGAACCCCCAAGCTCCTGACTCTCTGGGCCGCTTTCAGCGGTACACCATCAAAAGCCAGAAGGGGGATTTCCCCCCCCAGGGCACCACGGCCCAAGCAAAGGACCCCTGTCTTCGTTGGATTCAACTTCAACCCACTCAGCCTGAGCCAACCTGCCACGGCCTGCAGTGCTAAGTTCAGGTTCTCCGGGACGCAGCCAGGCCGGCGGTCCATTAGCAGATAGAGCTGGGTGTCATCTGTATATTGGTGACACTCGAGCCCAAACCTCCGGGCTATCTGGGCAAGGGGGCGCATGTAGATGTTAAATAACATCGGGGAGAGAACTGCACCCTGTGGCACCCCACACACTAGTGGGTGTCTCTGGGACAGCTCTCCCCCTATTGCCACCCTTTGTCCCCGCCCATCAAGGAAGGAGGAAAGCCACTGTAAGGCCGACCCCCTAATCCCTGTGTCGGCAAGCCGGCGGGCCAGTAGCTGCTGGTCGACCGTGTCGAATGCGGCCGACAGATCTAACAACATCAGCACCGCCACGCCGCCTCGATCCAGATGCCGCTGGAGGTCATCCACCAAGGCGACCAGCACTGTCTCCATCCCATGGCCTGGACGAAAGCCGGACTGGTGGGAGTCTAAGGCGGAAGTGTCATCCAGAAATCTCTGTAACTGTGCTGCCATTGCCCTCTCGATAACTTTACCTAAAAATGGTAAATTCGAGACCGGTCGGTAATTCGCCAATTCGGCCGGGTCTGCTGTACTTTTTTTCAAGAGAGGGCGGACCATGGCCTCTTTCAAAGATGTTGGAAATTGCCCTTTCAGGAGGGATCTATTTATGATATCCTGTATAGGATATCTTAGCTCCAAGATATTGTTAATCTGGCAAGCTTTAATCAGCCAGGAGGGGCATGGGTCAAGGTCACAAGTTGTAGGGTGCACAGTAGAGAGAATTCCATCGACTTCCCCTAAGCTAAGTGCGTCAAAGTGATCCAAACTAAAATCAGAAGACAGGCACGGAGCCTCGGGTTCCAATACTGTATCCAACGTGGCGGGAAAGTCTTGGCGGAGCAACGAGATTTTGTCTGCAAAGAATTTCGCAAAAGCCTCACAGCCTTTCCTTGCAAGGGAAGCCTGGCTCAGTCGGAGGACAGCATACACGGAGGCACCATTCCACAGCTCTCAGTTTCCCTCAGTTTCTCTCAGTTTCCCCGGAAAGCAGAAAGCGGCGGGGAGGGGCGAGGGGGCGCCCGATGCAGCCGCCTACCTCGCTAACTCCCACGCGCTGGCTCTGGTGGTTCGATATCTGTGGGGACCCTAGGCTATGAAGGGCTTTAAAGGTGATACCCAGCACTTTGAATTGAACCCAGAGTTGCTGTTGATACACCACTGGAGGTGCATGCTCTGTGCAGCTAACTCCAGACAGAAGACTGCCGCATTTTGTGCTAATTGAAGCTTCTGAGCTATCTTCAAAAGCAGTCACACACAGAATGCAATAGCCCAGTCTGGAGGTTATGGCAGCATGGAACAGTGTGGCTAGGTCAGCAGAAATAATGGGAACAGTTCATAAGCCATATGTCACTGAAAGAAGACACTCCTTCCAACAATACTGATGTTTATCCATCATCAAGGCTGAGTCCAAGAGCACCCTTAAGGAGAGCTTAACCCCATTTATGTCTGATAGATCAGCACAGGCCCAACACCCTGGCTTCCTAACCAGCATCACCTCTGTCTTGTCTGGATTAAGTTTCAGTTTGTTTATCCTCAGTCACTTGACCAGAGCCTCCAGACACTGGTTCAGGACATTCACTACTGCCTCTGGAGGTTTAGATAGCAAAATATAAAGTTTGGTGTCCTCAGCATATTGGTGACAACACATTCCAAGCTCCTGAAAAGCTCAGCCAGAGCTTTCACATACCAGTTGAAGAGCATTCGGAATAAAATGGACCCTTGTGGCATCTCACATAGAAGATTCCAACTAATTGATTCTGCATCTCCTCTGGAAACTCTTTGCTTCCTTCCAGATAGAATAGAATGAAATCAACAGAAGGCTGTCCCTTTTATCCCCAAACATGGTTTGCTGTTGATCCATCAACATTTCATGGCAGGCTAGTATATCAAATGTCATTCATAAATCAGAAATGATAAATTGCCCTTATTTAGCTGCAGCTGAAGATTCCAGCCAAAGTTTGTAATTATGTTTGTAGTTCAGTGTCATATACTACACATTGAAACATAAATGTCTGCAGAAAGCACAACATGTTACAACTTTACAACATACACAGTAAAGGCTGTGGAATCTTTTGTTTGTAGCGGAGAAAATGGAGAACAATTATGTAACGTGTACATTTACTCTGTTCTGCATTAAGGGTAGCCTTAGCATTTTATCACTAAATTTACATAGTTTAATTTAAAAAGGGGGAAAACTGGTGAGAGTGTTAACTACCACACTGGGTAATGAAAACATACCATGCTGCAGGTTGTTTGAAAATCCTGGTCTCATCCAGGTCTTCTGTAACTAGATGGCCTCACACTTCACAAACTGGATGTGCATATGTGAGAAAAGCAGCAGCACAATACCCAGGCAATTACGCTGCAGAACCCCCCCAAAAAAGAGGAGGAAAATAATTTACATCTCACCAATCTTACATCTTACTCAAATTTACATGAATGGAGCAATGTGGGTCTGCTAAATTTATTGTCAGAAGATCATGCATGAAGAGTTCCTTGGATCCCACAGCTACCTCCACATTTGGCTGCTGATTTTCCACCGCAACTTGGAGGTCAAGGTTCCTTGCCATTGACATTGGTGCAATACTGGCATCCCCTTGAAAAATATGGTGGAGCTCATTATAGTATGGGCAGATTGCTAATGATTTACTCAATCTATTATTATGTGAAACCACATTTTTGTAAAATTGGTAAAGGGCTTTTGATTTCATGTAGCACTCCATTGTTGGGCACTTGTGCCTTCTCAATGGCATCTCTGTAGTGATATTTTGAAAATGTTGAGGTTTCAATGCAAAGACCCGAATGCCTCCTGCACCTGCTGCTCAATCTAGATCCAGTGTCTCCCACTATTGCCAGGAGACTCCATGACTGCCACTTGCTTTGCTGCTCATTGCCATATTGTTCAGCATAAGCAAGCCAGCACCAAACAGCAGCTGAGATTCTTACGCATAAAATGGCACCACAAGGAATGTGCGTGATGCACCCCTTCTGCCCTTCAAAGTTACCACCTGTTATGAGTCAGTCAGGGTTCGAAAGTCATGGAGTAAAAGGACAAGTCCTCTTGTGGATCAAAAACGGGCTTATTAATAGAAAACAGGGAGTATAAATGGGCACTTTTCACAGTGGAAGATTGTAAGCAGTGGGGTGCCGCAGGGCTCAGTACTGGGTCCCATGCTCTTTAACTTGTTCATTAATGATTTGGAATTGGGAGTAAGCAGTGAAGTGGCTAAGTTTGAAGATGACACTAAATTGCTCAGGGTGGTGAAAACCAGAGAGGATTGTGAGGCACTTCAAAGGGATCTGTTGAGGCTGGGTGAGTGGGCGTCAACGTGGCAGATAAGGTTCAAGCGCAAAGTAATGCACATTGTGGCCAAAAATGCCAGCTACAAATACAAGTTGATGGGGTGTGAACTGGCAGAGACTGACCAAGAGAGTTCTTGGGGTCGTGGTAGGCTTCCCAAACCTCCCGCCCTGGCGGGGGACCCCAGGATTTCCACCCTCTTCCCCCGCTCCCCCAAAAAATGGAAGCGGGGGAAGAGGAGGGAAACGGCGCCGGGGAGCATGACGAGTCCCCTGGAGGCCGCCGCACCGCTGCCGCTCCCTCCCCACCCACCGCAGTTGCTCCTCCGAGATGGGCCCAGGCTGAGCCCATCTTGGAGGAGCAGCCAAGAGACGGCAGCAGCGCAGGGGAGGGCGAGGCAGGCCAGGAGCATGGCGAGCCGCGAATCCGGGCCCTTCTAGGACCCGGACTTGCGGCTCACCACGCCCCCGGCCCGCCTCCACCCCCCCCACCTCCGCTTCCACCCCAGAGGCGGCAGTGGTGCGGCGGCCTCTGCTCCGCTCGCTGTGGCTGCTCTTCCAAGATGGGCTCAGGCTGAGCCCATCTCGGAGGAGCAGCACGGAGCGGAGAAGAGGCCACCGCGCTGCTGCCGCCTCTGCTCCGCTCCGTGGCTGCTCTTCCGAGATGGGCTCAGGCTGAGCCCATCTCGGAGGAGCAGCACGGCGAGCGGAGAAGAGGCTGCGGGGCTTTGGGGCTGTTCCGCCCCTCCCCCTAGCTCCACCCCAGTGTCTCCTGGCTCCACCCCCAAAGTCTCCTGGCTCCACCCCCAAAGTCCCCAGATATTTCTGGGGTTCAATGTGGCAACCCTAGGTCGTGGTGGATAACTCACTGAAAATTTCAAGACAGTGTGTGATTGCAGTAAAAAAGGCCCACACCATGCTGGGAATTATTAGGAAAGGGAATTGAAAACAAATCAGCCAGTATCATAATGCCCTTGTATAAATTGATGGCGCGATCTCATTTGGAATACTGTGTGCAATTCTGGTCACTGCACCTCAAAAAGGATATTATAGCACTGGAAAAATTATAGAAAAGGGCAACTAGAATGATTAAAGGGTTGGAACACTTTCCCCACGAAGAAAAGTTAAAACGCTTGGGGCTCTTTAGCATGGAGAAACGTTGACTGCAGGGTGACATGATAGAGGTTTACAAGATTATGTATGGTATTGAGAAGGTGGGGAAAGTAGTACTTTTCTCCCTTTCTAACAATACAAGAACTCGTGGACATTCAATGAGATTGCTGAGCAATTGGGTTAGAACAGATAAAAGGAAGTACTTTTCACCCAAAGGGTGATTAACATGTGGAATTCACTGCCACAAGAGGTGGTGGTGGCAGCTACAAGCATAGCCAGCTTCAAGAAGGGATTGGATAAACATATGGAGCAGAGGTCCATCAGTGGCTATTAGGCACAGCGTATTGTTGGAACTCTCTGTCTGGGACAGTGATGTTCTGTATTCTTGGTGCTTGTGGGGGGGCACAGTGGAAAGGCTTCTAGCCCCACTTGTGGACCTCCTGATGGCACTTTTTTTTGTGTGGCCACGGTGTGACACAGAGTGTTGGACTGGATGGGCCATAGGCCTGATCCAACATTGCTTCTTTTATGTTCTTATATTCAGCAATAGCAAGGCCTTCCTCAGCTAAATACACATATATCAATTTTCTTTAAGTACTATTTTATAAAGGCATACACAATTCTATCGCACATTAATACATAATTCTATTTCACATTTGAAAATTTTCTAGTAACAGCCCACAGTAATGGGCCCAAAATATACAGAATAGAGCCATATATGCTCCCCATGCCTCTAATTTAAAGAGATCATCTCACACGAATCTGATTGAGACAGCTAAATGAAAGCAGAACAAGTTGATAGGAAAACTTTACTATAGGACAAACAAACAAACTATACTATAGGACAAACAAACAACATAGAATTATGTCCTGTGCTTTTCAATTTTTGCCATCAGCAAGTTCTATGAAAAAAAATCTATATTAAAATATTGGCATATAGTGTCCCATATACCAGGGTGTCAGGAGTTATCATTAATTGGTTTTAGAAAATCAAAAAGTTTGAGAAACATACTTGTTAAAGCAGACATTGGAACAACATCATATCCGCCAATGCTTAGTGATACATATGGAATTGTGCAGCAAGTGCTAGCACATCAGTAGTTAAAGAATTCATAAATCCAGCAGATGGTTATATGATCAGATTGAACCAACTATCAAATTGCAATACTAAACGAGTAGTATATATTGCAAAATGTTCATGTGAGAAATAATATGTGGGGGATCTCTTTAAGGGCAATTTGGTTTCACTTCAAAGAGCTGTATCAATCCTTGGAGGAGTTAAAATTCTTTGTGATATATAAGTATGCACCACAATCTTACATCAAAGAGGATGTATCTAAAATTCTGCTTCAACAAAAAGTGTACTGGATTTATAAGATCTGTACTTATGCTCTACATGGACTTAATGTCAATTTAGATTTTTCTACATATTTGTAAATTTATACTTTACATTTACGAAAACACATAAAATGAGTAGCTGTTTTCAATTAACTTCAGAATATTCTGTATATAAGACTTGCAATTGGACATACTTTAAGAACCTGTTGAGAACATAACAGAATATGAGGTGGAAAGCAGGCTGTCTCCGCTGTATAAAGGTGGTCTGTTTGAAGTTAGTAAACTAAGAAATGCAACATAGTAATTATTTTAATTCTTTATTAATGACATATGATAGTTCCATATATGGGAAGAAAGAGTGCAATTCTGCCTTCATTCCAGAGAGGCATGTCCCATCTATGTCCTGACAGATTTCTGTCACATTTATTTCCAGGCAGACTTCAGTCTGAGGCAAACAGGTTGCTTTTCTTGTGAGATGGGCTTTTTAAATTAGAAGCACGGAGGAGTGAATATGCCTCTATTCTGTATGTTTCTTGCCTGTTACAGCAGACTATTAATAGAAAGATTTCATATGTGGAATAGTATTTATGTATTCATGTGCAATAGAATTATACAAGTGGGTACCTGCAACAAAATGTTGCATAATGTGTTGCAGTTTGTTTTAAGTTGTAATTGCATTTTTTAAAGCATAAACCCATGCAGGCCTAGCCTGCTGTACATCATAAGCACTTATCTACTCACTCCTGTCCATTTTGAGCGGTACTATGAGAGACCCCTAGCACTCTTTCCTCCTGAGAGAAGGATTAGTGAGATCCCACATAGCTTTACCACAGCATTTGCTCAAGAACTGAGCAGCTACCACCCCCTCCACTGACCTACACTCCCTGGCAATCAAGGAAATAAGAGAACATTGTGAGTAGTTGAGTCCTAGATAGTGTTGCCAGGTCCAATTCAAGAAATATCTGGGGACTTTGGGGTGAAGCCATGAGATATTGGGGGTGGAGCCATAAGCAAAGTTGTGACAAAGCCCAATTAAACTCAAAAGGGAGTTCTGGCCATCACATTTAAAGGAACCACATACCTTTTAAATGCCTTCCCTACATTAGAAATAATGAAGGATGGGGGCACCTTCTTTTGGGGCTCATAGAATTGGATCCCCTGGTCCAATCTATTTGAAACTTGGAGAGCATTTTGAGGAGAGTCATCAGATTCTATACTGAAAATTTGGTGTCTTTACCTCAGCAAAAAGCCCCCCAAGAGCTCCAGATGTGCCCAGATTAATTCTCCATTATACCCTATGGGAATCAATCTTCTTAGGGAATAAAGAAGTGCCCAGCAGACATTTCCCTCCCCTCCCCCTGACGATTCTGAAGCAGGGGAGGCCCTACTCCCACCTGGGGATTGTGATATAACAAGGGAGAATCACAGGGAGATACAAACCAAACAAATACTGTGATATAATAACGGAAAATCATAAAAGTCACTTTTAGCAATTTGTCAAAAAATCTCATAAATATAGTGATGTTTATCACAATTACTTCAACATTTTCATAATAAGGTCAGTAATTCATACAAGTAGAACCTGCAAGAGAGGCAGTCCGAGAGCAAGAATGAGAGCCCACGCTGGTTCTTTCCCCCTCCCAAGACTTTGGCGGAAGAAAGAGACCATACAGAGAACCCTTCCCCACCATTTAAAGACCCCCGCCTATCAGCTGATCAGCGGGAGTCTTTAAATTGGAGGGGGGAGGCAGATCGGCTGTTTCTGCCTGGTAGCAGAAGCAGCTCCACCTCCCCCCCTTTTAAAGAGCAGGGATGGAGGCGCGGGTGGGGCAGATGCCTGGGGCGACAAAAACCCCAGCGCCGCCCCTGCTTATACTGAATCCAACCATTGGCCCACCAAGGTCAGTATTGTCTTCTCAGACTCGCAGCAATTCCCCAGGGTCTTAGGCAGATAGGTGCTGCCTAAGGTGCTTCCCAAAAGTGCCTGCCCGGCCATTTTTTTAAAAACTTCTCATTTCTTGCGTAATAGTGATACTTCGAAATAATAATAAAAAATTTCTTTGGTTGAATAGCCTCAATTGCCAATTCATAGCTCCTGTAGTTTTCCTAGAGTTTACGCTGAGTAAAGCCAAAACCATTTTTTATACCAAAAAGCGGTTTTTGTTATTTTCCATGTAAGAGAGAAACCCTTTTAAAAAAAAAAAAATTCGGCTTAGTTGCGTTATTTCGCAGCAACGAAATTTCGTCATATAAATTCCTCAATATACATCAGGGTCGATCCCTGGGGAAGGGGGGCTCGCGAGTAGCAGCGATCGTCACAATTTGCATGAGCCAAACAGAACACTGGGAGGAAGAAGGGACCGGTATTGCTGGGCGCCATTGAACAGCTTACTGCCTCCACCACCGCACAGCAGCTACGTGCAATGGCATCCAGCAGCAAGCCAATGGGGGCTCGTGGTGTTTCGTGGCGTGAGAGCGAAACAGAAGCCTTGCTGTCCATTTGGACTGAGGATAGCGTAGGCTGTGTGGAGGATGCTGCTGCTGCAGCCAATACTTAAGCAGAAGCGTCACATGATGGTTTGCCCGCGAAAAAAAGGGGGATTCTCTATTACGTTGTTACGTTGTTACGCAATTACGCAACTGGAATTGCGCTTAAAAAAAATGATTGACATGGCATCGAAGTCAAGTCGATGCCAGTGCGAAAACGATTTGAGCCGGGGCTTCATGGAAAGTGACTCCGCAAAAGAGACAATAGTGTGAAAACGAGGGAAATGGTCCGGACATAATTGCTCCGTGGAATATCGGTAGCAAACACTAAGTGCGAAAACGCCCCAAGAGTTGCTCTGTGTGGGCTTGCTGACCATCCCTTCCTTTCCTTGCAGGCTCACCCAGAGCTGCTCCAAGTGATCCAGCCCACCTTCCCTACACCCTTGCTGCTCATAGTGGCTCCCCTTGGAGCTGCTACAGCCAGTCTGCTAAGGCTTCCCCCACCCTACTCTGCTCTCAATGGCTCACCAGGAGCTGGTCTGGGTGAGCCATCTGACCTTCCCTCCCTGCTCTTGCTAGCTTGCCTGGAGTTGCTTCAGGCAGGCTCACCAAGGCTTTAAGCAGTGTCTCCTGTTATGGTGGCTGAGCCCAACACTGTTGTTGTGTCCTCTGCGGCCATTGACATCCTCCATGGCCACTAGGCCCAGTTGCTGGTGTCCTCCTCTGACTCTGAGGCCAGGCCCAAAGTGGCTGCTGGGATCTGCCACAGGGCCCAGCTGGAGTGGCTCTTAATATGAAGAAGAGAAGGAAAAGACAAGGAAGGCCCCAGCCCATCAGGCTCCAAGTCTGCCCAAGTGTTGATGGAAAGTGGTGAAAGAGGCTGAAGGCCTCTCCTGCCGCTCATTACCTCCAATTGTTGGCATTGCAAAAAGGAGGAGGGACATTATGTGCATTTATGGTGGGAGTGTTCAAAAGTGGCTGAATTTTGGCAGAAGATTTTGGGAAAGGTGCAAGAAATGTGTAAAGTTAAAGTGAAACTTTCAGGAAAGGTATTATTTATGGGAATATTGGGAAACCCTAAAATGGATAAGCCTTTCCAGGAGATATTTAAGGCTATGATTTTGGCAGCCCAGGCTGTCATAGCATTTGGTTGGAAAGATGCCAAGAAATGGACTTTGGATAAATGGAACAGTTATTTATAGGAATGGATTCAGTCAGATATATTATCAATACTAAAACAAGGAAAACAAGGAAAGGACAAGATTGAAGAAATTAAGGAAATGTGATATAAATAAATGTGGGTAAAAACAGGAGGGGCCAATAATGAAATAAGGCTCAGGCTCCAAAAGGTGTGCATGTGGTTGAAAATATAAATGGGTTCTATAATGGTCAATTTGGGAGGAGGGAGGGGGAAGGGAGGTAATTGATGGATCTGTAATATGAATGTAAGATACTGTAGGAATGTAAGATGGCGAAATAACATGAGGTATATTACAAAATAAAAAAAAATTATTTACAAAAAAAAATTACCTCTGCCTAGTAAGTACATTCTCTGTGCATGTGCAGAGAAAGCTGTTATATATATATATATATATATATATATATATATATATATATATATATATATATATATATATATATATATATATATATATAATAGTGTTTGTTTGTGTCCTTTATAAAGTTTATATCTCTGCAACCTAATCTTAAATAGGTGAGCATGGCTCAGCCCAACAAGGTCTCATTTATGTCAGATCCGGCCCTCATAATAAATGTGTTTGACACCCTTGCATTAGATCTTCCCTGTGCATCTTTTAAATTTCATCTCATTTGGTTGTTTCTGTCTACTTCTTTTGTTACTGTCACAGATTGCAGTGCACACAAAAGAGAGGAGTTCTGACACCCAGGGCAAGTGCAGCAGTTGTCTTTGTTTCCCCCCTGGTCTGTGGTGCTGCTTTCCTGTATGCTAGCATATGCAAGCAAGTTTTCCTCAGCCTGATCCAGCAGCAGCTAATACTACTTTTTGTTGGATGGGGAATTTAATATTTGTCACATCCACTCCTTCCCCACACAGCACTGTTTTTATGCCAGTCTATGCAAGCAAAACATTTGCCTCTTTAGCATATTCGGCACCAGAAAACAGAAGAGGCAGCAACACTGTGTGTTTATATGAAATCAGCAGAAGCCATTCTCAAGCCAGTGAGCCACCAATGTGATTGATGTAAATGCTATTTAGAAACATATATAAGACAGTCTCTTTGATGGCAAGGTCTGTGTGTAACGTGCTGATTGGAAAATACCACTGTCAGTCACCTGTCTGCTGAGTTATGTTTCTATCATTCTTTCTTCTTCCCTTATGACCTTTGTGAACTCTAAGCCACAACACAGGAACAGATCTGAAGATTTCCAAATCCCCCACCCCCCGGACTGTAGCATTTGTTATAATATTAACAAATAGAGAGTTTCCGATTCAGATTCTGAGTAGCTGACATATGAGTGTGGTGTGTGCGAGGCCAGACATTATTTCCTCCATGCTGCTGTGGTCCTTAGGATGCTTGGGATGCTGATTTATTAAACTCCTGAGGGTGTATCTTACAGCCTTATATTGGCCTGTTGAAGCTGATACATCTGACAGGGTTTCAGCCCTAAGAACTGTAGACATGGCAGTTCTTGCTGATGTTTTGGATTTCCTTTCCTGTTCTCCCAGGTCTACAAACTTTCAAAACAAGTATGCTGTATTAAATGTAGCCTTTGCTGTGATTTGGACAAGCAACTAGAGGTATAGGAAAAGGAAATTAGTCAGCAGAGGTAAAGATAGCTGGGCTCCAGGCCAGAGGCTGACAGCACACTCCACTTAAAAAAATGATGCAACCGGATATCAAAGTGATGGGGCAATGATTTCATTATGTATACATGCATACAGCCATACGACTGTGCTTACACACATACACACAGAGAAAGATATTTTGTTCCAGAGGCACCAAATCCATTTATGAAAAACAAGAAATGCTCATTCTATTACCCCAACGCAAATGCTGTGCAAAATGGATCTTTAGCTTGGTTTGCTAAACTCTGGCAAACTTTCTGCTGCTGTTGGGTTTCAGGGCACATCTGCACTGAAGTTTCTTAAGGACATAAAGTTTACATTCTAGTGCTACAGCCAGGCCTCGGATTCAGTGGGAGCTCACAGGAGCACAGCTCCTGAATCTTTCTGAGAGTTCCACTTCCTCCTTCTGAGAGTTCCACCTCCTTGTCCATTGAATAGTAGGTGCAGCTGCATCACAATCCCTGGATGAGCTCCACCACCTATTTTTCTACAAAACGACCCCTGGCTACAGCTCATATACACAAAGGTAGTGCAGTTCAGCTGAACTGGTTTGCTTCTTGTTCTAGGCAGTTCATACCACAAAAGAAAACAAACTATACAATTTTTGTGGCTGACTTCCAAATGAGGGTAGATTGGTGTCAGTGTTTGAGGGCACTCTTCTGTGGAGTAATTCTACAGGTTTTGCAGGACTGGCATCAAAGTCTCACACAGCTGGCCATTTGCCAAGGCTCACAGGTAAGCAGCAAAGAGCCCACTGCCCTTTGTCATGGACACATGCCCATCTGCCTTCACTAGCAAAGAGAGTCGTACTCTACTTCCTCCAGCTCTCTTGCTGGGATAGCATCTAGAGGAGGGAGCATGCACATCTGTGCCTCCCTATGAGAGATCTGGTTATGTAAATGCACATAACATGGGAGTCTAGTCTCTGGGCATGCATGGAAGGGGTTATACCATTGGAGTGAGTGCACAAAACATAAAGGCCAGGTTAGGGGCTTTCTCTTCTGCATATATGCTGTGCAAAAAATTAAGCTAAAAAGCTGTCTGTATGAGTCAAACTGCATATGGTGTTCAAGCTCCAGTCAAATACCAGAGGAGCTGTGGCTTGAGAGGAAGAGCCTCTGCATTGCATCCAGAAAGCTCTAGGATCAATCCCTAGCATCTCCAGTTAAAAGGAACCAGGCAGTCAGGGAGGTGGAAGATATCTGCCTAAGACCCTGGGGAATTGCTGCGAGTCTGAGAAGACAATACTGACCTTGGTGGGCAAATGGTTGGATTCAGTATAAGCAGGGGCAGCGCTGGGGTTTTTGTCGCCCCAGGCATCTGCCCCACCCGCGCCTCCATCCCTGCTCTTTAAAAGGGGGGGAAGTGGAGCTGCTTCTGCTACCAGGCAGAAACAGCCGATCTGCCTCCCCCCTCCAATTTAAAGACTCCCGCTGATCAGCTGATAGGCGGGGGTCTTTAAATGGTGGGGAAGGGTTCTCTGTATGGTCTCTTTCTTCCGCCAAAGTCTTGGGAGGGGGAAAGAACCAGCGTGGGGTCTCATTCTTGCTCTCGGACTGCCTCTCTTGCAGGGGAAGCAGCCTGGGAGCGAGGCTGGTCCACCTCTTTCCTCCACCCAACTGTCAGGTGGCAGAAGGAGCCAGTGCGTGGCCTCCTCCTCGCTCTCGGGCTGCCTTTCCTGCAGGGGAGGCAGCCCAGGAGTGAGACTGAGCTGCCTCTTTCCTCCACCCAAATCTCAGGTAGGGGGAATAGACAGAGCAGTAACTGAAATAGGACAGAGAGAAGAGTAAAGTACTGATTCCTTTCTCAACCATCAGAGTCCTAACTCTGATTACAACATTCACAGCTGTACTTTAGGGTCAAATAATATGTCATAACTTCACAGAATTTTTAATTTGGCTCCACAGGATTCAATACAATTGAAAGTTGAATTCTAGAAACTGTATGAATAACACACATAAAGCAATCTGACACAGGTTTTTCCCACAGAGTAACAGAGCTCCCATTGCCACAGTGAATGCAGAGCCATTTGCAGCAGCAGCCGAGTGGTTTTCCTTGATCTTCCCTTGACTCAGTCTCTCATGGTAGCCATTCCCTCCCCACAATCTACCAGAGGGCTTCTTTAAAGAAACAACAATAACAAAAAGAGGCAGTTGTTATAATTTTAACTCCACAGTGATAGGCAACTGCTAATTTATAAGCAAAAAGCCCCTAAACACCCCATCAGTGCTACAGGGGTGGGTGGGTAATGACAACCATGCGGGGGGGGGGGGAGGGATTCCAGCCTCCAGGTGGGACCCAAGAACCCCCCAGAATTACAGTTCATTTCCAGACTACAGAGATCAGTTCCCCTAGAGAAAATGTATGCTTTAGAGAGTGGACACTACGGCACTGTACCCCACTGAGGTCCTTGCCCTCTCCAGGATCCATCCTCAAATCTCCAGGAGTTTCCAACCCAGATCTGGCAATGCTAACCCCCATTCCTGGCAGTGGCAAGGGAAGACCTGGCAACCTTATGGGGGCCAGAGGCAAGGAAAATTATGCTGACGTTGGTGGATCATGCAGAATTGCGTACCTTTCCATCTGCATGGCACCCAAAGATACTTTGTCTGCAGTCTTTACAAAAAGACCATATAATCCAGTTTTGGGAAAGATTGCAGCACAGTGGGAGAAAACACAGGAGCCAGATGAATATGGGGATGATATGTGGATGCTCTTGAAATCAGCATTGCAGTATGGGAATCAAGACGAAGCAGCAGAAGACCTATGTGGAAGCAATCATATTTTTGCAAATCTGGTGACAATTATACATGTTGTGATGCCTTAGGCTATGGTCAGACGACAGGCTTGGTGTGGTCTCGCCCCACCTCTAATTAATCCAGGTCTTTTGTAACAGAAAGTTTTGATCAGACATCCTAACCTTAAACTACTTCACTGCACTCTCACTCCATGGTTGATTGATCAGATTACTGATGTGGGAGTGGGTGGTCAGTCAGCTTCCCCATCCCTCCATCATTTGTCTTCTGAGCATGCACATAAGCATGTATTGGAAGCAGGGTTTCAAACTCCTGGCAGGATGGGGGTAGCTAGTGGCCAATGGGATTGCTGGAGGAGGCTGCTGAGATATGTAGTGCAGTGTAGAGGAAATATTTTTGAAACTGTGCATTGAAGGTTTTCTTAAGAAAAACACAGTCTTGAGAAGCTCTCATGAGAGAGATGTCTGTAAGCTGTCTGTAAAAAATGAACACACAAGCTGTGATTGATGACCCAGGGGCACTTATGTGCTTATGAACACATTGCTACCTGGTTTAAAAAGAGGGTGGAAATTGATGGGAAGGTTCACACTTCCCAACCGGCATGAGTTTACAACAGAGGAATTCACACATCTAGAAATGCAGGGTGAAAGTGCTAACATCCATAAAGACCAGACTTTCCCCGGTGCCTAATAACTCCAGTTCGAAGGTGGGTCAGAACTAGGTGTCAGCAACTGGTGAACAGGAGGCAGTTGCTGCTGTCTGATCATGCACTATAAGTCTGGAAGAGAACAGCGACAACATCAGATCAAACTGTTTGTCTGACCACAGGTTTCCACATTAGACTACTGTAGTGTATTGCATATGGGGCTGCCTTGGAAATGGCAGATGAGGGAACCCAGAATTAAGCTATCAGATTGTTCAGAGGAGCATATTACTCCAGCTCTGGAAGAACTGTACTGCCTCTCAGGTGGTTTTCAAGTCCAATCTGAGGCCCTCTCCCTCCCTGTGTTGGAAAAGCTCTACAGTGCCATCCTATGCAAGAGGCTTACACTGGAATGATTCTTTGTAGGATCACACTGTTAGCTGCACAGGGAAATTACTTCTATATTGGGATGGGGGGATATTTATGAAGAACAAATGCAAAACAGTCTGCAAGACTGTGTTGTGGAACCTTGCTTGTAAATAAGATGAATACAAAAATGAGTAAAATAAAATGCTTGATTATCAATAATATGCTGTAATTGGGACCAAATTATTATTATTAATTTTTAATCCAGCAAATCATTTGTTTTCAGTTGAGCAGTATGCAGTCCAGGAAATACCACTGCGATTTCAGTTAGCTGTTGGCTACAAAGACTGTGATATTAATCCAGAGACCAGCTTTGAAGCTTTTACCACTATACCACTTTGACTTTCATTGGGTGGCTGCCATTGAACACACACAGCCAGGCCTAGTTGAGTCATGCAAGTCATGTGACATCAACTCATCCTGTGGTTGCTTTCAGGTAGGACCTGGAAAAATCCCAGAATTACAACTGAACTCTAGATAACAGAGATGTGTCACCATGGAGATAATGATTGCTTTGGAGGATGGACTCTATAGCATTATAACTGGCTTAGGCCTTTCCCCTCCCAAACCCTGCCTTCCTTAGACTTCACCACAAAATCTTAAGGAATTTCCCAACCCAGAGCTGGCCCCAAGGAGTCCTCCGTCAAAAGGCAAAACAGGACTGAAAAGGGTCATGCCCTTTCCTCCTGCCTTTACTGATAGAACCAAACATGGAATTCTGTGGCTGCCTGGCAACAGCCATGGAGGGAATCCACTGCTCAGAGCTACAGGTGATCTTTTATCATTTTTAGGTTTTCTTAACCCATCCACCCCATTTTAATTCTGAAAAAGATTTCATATTTTTCTGCAAACCTGTTTGTTGAAGGATCTGTCCTGCCCATTTATAGCTCCAGTTACTCAATTTAAGTACCCAAAGATTTGGCCAACTTCACTATTAGAATATAAGATGATAATGGTATACTGATATAATGATATTTAATTGCAGATTTATTTATTTATTTTTAAAAGCCCTCCAGTGACATAGGGAGAAAGGGCCATCACAGAGGCAGGAAAAATGGCTGCTTTGTGGGCAGGACTGAGAAAATCCAAACTTTCACATCCATGCAGCAGCCATCTAACTTTTTGCTGTAGTCTCTTCCAAAGCTTCACAGCAAGGCAGGTTGGGGGAAGTCAGGAAACAAACAAGCAAACTTCAGGAGGTGTGCAAAGACACCATGGTGCTGTATGGAAGCAGGAAAACCCAACAGCATTGAATAATGCATGTGGAAATGTTCCCCAATACTAAACTTTAAATCCAGGGGATGGGTAGGTTACAACCATGGTAGCCGTGTTGGAAAAATTATTTTCCTGGACCAGGTTGGAATCTCAGACATAGATATCTCTAAATTGCAGTGGTCTGTGCAGCTTTTCTTAAGCTAAGCTGTCAGTCTCTATTTTACAAAAATTTGTATAACAGGAAATGTATTTAAAAATAATTAATGACAGGATTATTCCTGCTATTCTAAAACAAATGTCATGCAAGGGGGAAAAGGAATCAAGCCATATTCTCATAAATCATCCAGTGTGTCTTCCCAAAGGCACCAGAATAGCTTTTGTGAATAGACCATGTAGGTTCTCTCTGTCTGCATGTAGTATATTCCCACATCATAGATCAGGGGTGGCCAAACTGCGGCTTGGGAGCCACATGTGGCTCTTCCACTCATTTTGTGTGGCTCTCAAAGCTGTCTTGGTGAAGGCCTTTGTCTCTTTAAATCACTTCTCCAAGCCAGCAGTGGCCTGGAGAATGTATTTAAAGTTAAAGTTGCTTTCTTTTTACCTCTCTCTCTCCATCTATTTCCTTCCTTCCTTCCTTCTCTCAAACATCTGGAGTTCATGTCTTGCAGCTCTCAAACATCTGATATTTATTCTATGTGGCTCTTACGTTAAGCAAATTTGGCCACCCCTGTCATAGATCAATATGTTGTGTTTCTTCTCAGTAGCTGCAAGATTGTTGACATGGAGCTTACAGCATCTGTCTGAATCTCCAGCTTGTTTGTCATGCCCAGATTTTGATCCTCACTGTCCCCACTGTGGAAGTTACAGTAAGCAAGTGGGGCTTAGTCAGAAGGGACATGTGACAGATTTAGGTGCTCAGTATAAACTGTGTGACATCAGAGGTGTAGGAGGAAGCGGTGCCAGAATGTTTACTTACTTGGCTCCATGATACTCCAAGCTGCTACGGAACAAACAGATGTTTCAAACACTCACCATTCTACATCAAAGGTATGGAGGAAGGAAGGAAGTTGATTGGATTTTCCTGTGGTCAACAGGAAACTTTACCTCTGAGATGCCTCTTTTATATATTAGGTTTATCTTGTTTTCCATCCTTCCCACCTTTGCTCCCTCTATTGAATCCTATAGAAGCCTTAGCATTTTAAAGTGGCTTTCAGAAAAGTTAAGCACAGTAAAACTATTGAAAGACTCCTTTTTTTTCCATTTGTGGCTTTATTTCAGGCAAATTTCAAGCCCACTCATTTTAATTAATTTCCCACTACTATTTTGCTTTTTCTTGTGGCACAGAATTACAGCTCTGCATGCTTCAATGGCAAGGAGGACAGTGGCAAGGGTAAGGAAATAAGGGCAGTAGCAACCTGTTCCAGTGATTCTATATCAGGGATCTCCAACCTTTTAAAATTTGTGCACACCTTTGCAATTTTGAGAAGGGGTGGTGAGCATCATCCCAAAATGGCTGCCACAGGAGATGGAGCCAAGCCCAAAACCCAGAAGGAGGAACCAAGTGGAATCTCTCCTTCACACCTCTTGGGAAGAAGGAGAGCCTGAAGGGAAAATGGAACCACATGCTCACTAAGTAAAGGCTGGGACTTACCAGTCTTTCTGATTGTCTGCTGGGGAACCCTTTCATTTGGATGAGGGCACCCAATAACAAGCCCTGCCTTACAATCACCCCAACCGCTTTCTTAAAAGCTCAGTGTGCACCAAGAGAAGTACTGGCAGCCCCCATGGTGCCCACAAGCACCATGATGGGGAACCCTGCTTTATACTGTTAAGTATAAGGTAGATTTTTTGGGTTATACCCAGGGGACATCTACTGTTGTGTGCATGCCTGGATCTACATACAGATAATCTTTGATGGATTATTGGCCAAGAACATTTTTGTTCCAACCTTCCTTTCAGAAACACATGGTAGCATGCATGCCTCCCAATCCCCATTTTATTTTAACAAACCCCTATGAGGTGGGCTAGGCTGAGAGAAAATGACTAGCCCAATTCACCCACTGGCAGAGTGGAAGAGTTGAACCCAGATCTCCCAGGTCCTACTCTGATGCTCTAATCAGTACACTTCACTGGTTTCCATTCACAAGATGACTCTTCACATTACACTAAAGTAAAGAATCTCTTATAACTTCCTGTCTAATGTCCAAGGTGGGGCCCTACATATCTTCATCCATGGAGGTTACATACAGAACAAGTCATGCTTCTTCCTTGCTGCGTCCTCTGATTTTGTGATACGCACATTCACAAAAGTGCTAGTGAATTAACAACCATCCAGTAAATGCAGGTTTAACATAATTAAGTTCCAGCTACTGCAGATGCTTCATCAAACAAAGGTTCCCTGCTGACTGGAAGGCCTCTAAGTCAAACCACACTTTTTAGCTCTGAGCAGAGTTACAGCAGTGTTCATTTAGGCTTTGGCGTAGCAGCTTACAATGCTGATTGAATAGGTGAGTCAGTCCTATTTTGCGCTAATAGACTGGAGAAAATAAGGAGCTTTCCAGTCAATAGGGAATGAGCAAAAAGTAAAGGCTAATCAGGAAAACTGGCTCCTTGTTTACCTCCTCTTACCTCTGCAAGTTACTTTTTGAATAGGTTGTTGCTTTGAACCCAACCATTTGAGGGTTGTGTTTATCTCACAGATCAACCACATCTGAAAAACCAGGCATGAAAAGCAAACAGTGCATTGCTTTGAGTGTTTTCTAGAAAGAAGGCTGGAGAAGACTAGAAATCAAAGCTTGGATTTCATAACAGTCACATCTGCAGTCCTAGTAGACATCTCAGCTCTATGTTTTGCCTGTTACATCCTTGTGATCTCCCTCAATTGTCTTTTGTTTAATTTGTTGTCTTTTGGTGCTTGCTTAATTGGTTGTCTTTTGGTGCTTGCTTTGCATATATTTTCACATGTATGAAAATTGGAACGGTACAGAGAATTTGTTGTGTTTTGTGCACTTAGATTATATGTGTGCTCACAGGAATCACTGTGTTCACAGGAAGGTATCTTGCCTTTCAAATGGAAGCCTGGGTAAGACACGTATAGGTAGATCAGCTCCTGGGTGGCTTTTTTGAAGCAGCAGGATGGAGTGGTTGTTTGCAAGTAGGTTTGCTCCAGAATGGTACACTTACGTGAGAGTAGTTCTCCTTACTTTCATTGATTTCATTTTCATAGCTTGACAGAAAGATATTAGCACTTGTGTAGAGTAACCTGGATAGTTTTCTGCTTTCTGTGTGAATCTCAGATCATTTTGAAGCTATTTCTAAAATATTTTGGGGAATTGTCACTGTCACATTTTGATAAGCATGCTGCATATTTTCTTGTTCCCCTTTTAGAAGGAAATATCTAAGCATATAACCATTTTGCTTCTGCTATTTTTGACTCATTTCAATATCTCTTAAAGTAATTGCGTACTTGGAAAAAAATAATTAGCTCACACAACCAGCCAACAAGCCATTCATATTGCATGTAATGAAAGCTCATCACATGCAAGGTTAGCTCCCTTTGGCAGCTGCCACCTCAAATGCTGAATCATCATGCGATCAAAGCTGCAGATTACTAGGCTCTCATATGATAATTGCTATGAAAAAGTAATTGTGTAAATTGGAGATGGCACCAGACTTCCATGGTTTCAGACGGATTTTTCAAGGCCTCTCAAGGTATTACATTACATTTGGGTCTAACTAGATGTGATTATCAAGGTATCCTCTCACCCCAAGCCAGGAATGGGAAGACCCTTGGTTCAAGAGGCAAGGCAAAACAAATTACAAAAACACTAAAAAGAGAATAATTCCCACTCTGGTCTAAAATGGTATCTGCCACTAGTCTTTCCTTTACTCTTACCAACTGCACCAGAGGGGAGAAAATAGGCTCTGGGCTTCTCAGAGAATCAGCAGGAAGGTCAGCCCTGCAAGGTTGTCTTGTAGTCTTGAGTTTCTAAACAAAGGTGTTACCAGTAAGTGGTCAGGTCCAAGATTTCTATGTTTAGCTTTTGAGGCGATAAGAGACAAAAAACCAATCCAGGTTAAAAAATAGAATTGTTTTTTAAAGTGTAAAGATATTTTTAAATGACAGGATCCAGAACAAGCCTGTAGCCATGGAGGGTCCTCTGGGAGCTGTGCCCCCAACTCCCTGTTAGGTACACCTGCTCAGGGTCCCTGACCTTTCCTCCCTCCCCCTGCCACCGCTTAAGAGACTGTGGGGGTGAAAATTGCATAAGAAGGAAGCAGTCATCACTGCAGGCCTCCCCTGCCATTTAAAGGGTCTGCTAAACAGCTGATTGGTGGGCCCTTTAAATTGCGCAAGAGGTTGGTGGCGGCTGCTGCCCTACCCAAACAATTTAAACAACCTTCCCACCATGGTCAGGCATCAGGACAACCCTATCCTTTGGTTGCTGCAGCGTTCTGACCACTGGGAAGCTTCCCGGCTTTCCAGATGGACAGCAGCCCTGATTTCTCAGCCAAGCAGCTGCCTCCTCTTCCTTGGCTCAGCTCGGCTGGTGGAAGCAGCAGAGGTCATCCAGGTTCAGGGGTTCTTGCCTCCAAATGGAGGGGGCATTCACAAAGAGACTGCCCCCCACCTGCCCACCAGCCACAGTGCCATCTTTCCCACCACCCTGCTCACAGATGCCGGGAGGGCACCATCCTTGGGCTTCCACAGATAAGCCTGCCTGAGTGGGCAAGATCTATTTTATATTTATATTTTATAATTTTGTAAAGCTCCCTTTTCTGAATATTTTTATTCTATTGTAACAACGATGCCTAAATGTTTGAGTACTTTGTACATTGGATTTGAATTTATTGGTTATGTACTGTAATAATAAATAATCTGAATCTGAAGCAACTGTGGCCCTTTTCAGCAGGGCCATGAACCAGCTTGGTTCACAAACCGGCCTCCTAGTTTGCTTTGTGGTCTGGTTCATGGCTCAACTATGAACCACAAACTGAACCATATTTTCCCAGTTGTGCCCATCCCTAGTCTTGTCCATACAGGAAAATCCAGTTGCAAATTATCACATCACTTCTAGTTAAATTCACTTTTTAGGCGGGTATATGCTTGCCAAGGCCCAAGTGGGGCTTGGAATTTTCCTGGAATTACACTTTATCTTCAGACTGCAGCAATCAATTCCCTGAAGGATGGTTGATTGTATGGCAAAACACACCACTGAGCTCTCACCCCTCCCCAAATTCTTCTAGACACTCTGAAATATCTAGACACTCTGAGTGTCTCTAGACACTTCTAGACACTCTGAGTGTCTCTAGACACTCTGAAATATCCAGGAATTTCCTGAGAAAGAGTTAGTAATCTTGAGTGACAACTGGAGAAAAGGCTTTTTCAATAGTACCACATCATCTTTGGAATGCCCTCACCCTTGAGCTCACCTGATACCTACAGTGCAATTCCCAACAACTTGCCAGTGCAGCCTCAATGATCCAGTGGTTGGCTACTGTGTGAAACAGGATTCAGGACTAGGTTATTCACTGTGGTGATCCAGCAGGGCTCTTCTTATGTTCTTATATAGTTTAGCCTATGCATGATACATTGTTGTATTCACACCTTTATAGCTTTTTAAAATTTACTTAGAGAATAGATATTCTGCTTTTCATGATCAATTATCTTCTGAAAGTAGCAAACATAAATTGCTAGCTGGTACATTTAAATTACCAGCTTGTACAGTTTAGTGTCTTAGGCAAGTTGACATGGGACTTTAAAAAAATATCTTTTGCTGGGCATTTTGTGTTTGACAATATATATATGGTAGGATAAGAGAGTATGGTGGATTAGGATATAATTTCACTAGTTTGCACACCCAGGGAAAAAGGGTTATTCATGGCTCTCTGGTCATTATAGTGGAGGGGGGGCAAATTACTTTTGCAGGCACCTGAGGCTAATTCCATGCAACATCTGATCTCGAGAAGATGTGTAACCTCGCTGTCTGCACAAAAGAGAATATTTAATGAAGTAAATGCAAATGTATAGAACAGAAGTCACTGCTTTGACAGTGGCATGATATTCTGTCTTTGAAGCTAAGTAGGTCTGGGCAGCAATTCACCTTGAGTTTCAGTGAGATGCTTCAGAGAGTGGCTGTAGAACAGCTAGCATCAAATCCAGGAGCACCTTAGAGACCAACAAGATTCTCAGGGTATAAGCTGTTGAGAGTAGGGTGACCATAATGTCTGAAGGCCAGCCAGGGACACCTTGGGGGGGGGGGTGGAAGGTAGGGGTGTGCGTGCCGCCGGAAACAGGAAGTGACGTCACTTCCGGTGACGTCATTTCCGGTGACGTCATGCCACCGCCGGAAACAGGAAGTGACACCACTTCCTGTGACATCATTTTCCCCGCGTCACCTGCCGGAAACGGGAAGTGACATCACTTCCTGTGACATCACTTCCCCCAAATGACATCATTTCCCCCAAATGCCACTGCCGGAAACAGGAAGTGACTTCACAGCACTTCCTGTGACGTCCCCAAAAATCCCCCAAATATCACCGCCGGAAACAATTTTGTTCTCAAATCCTGTATATACTTCATCAGTATATGGGATAAGGCACTTTCTCAACTGTGCTGCATAATGCAGCCTATTTATTTTGTCCTGTTTGCTCTGTTGGCTCTATCTGCGCCACCTTCATCACTTTCGGTGTGTGGATCCCCCAGTGGGGTGGTCTCGCGACTCCCTCCGCCGGCTGTTTCTGATAGCCCTAAGCCCCCTCTTTCATTTGATATGTGTCCCGTGCGGGTGCCACCCCCCCGCCAGGAGATGCCGCAAAATGAGCCCCCTTGAGGCTTATGGCGGCAGGGCTCGGGGGAAGCGAGCTAGACTGCTGTTCTTTTGAGGGGTTATAGAGTGTTTCGAGCCCGTCCCTGTGGCATCAGTCCCATCGTTGTGGGACCCAGGGGGCCGGCGCAGCAGCACGCCGAAGCTGCCTGTCACAGGTCGAGATGCAGGACAGGAACCCGGAAGTGACCGACAGGCTGCTTCAGCGTGCTGCTGCGCCGGCCCCCTGGGCCCCACAACGATGGGACCGATGCCACAGGGACGGGCTCGAAACACTCTATGACCCCTCAAAAGAACAGCAGTCTAGCTCGCTTCCCCCAAGCCCTGCCGCCATAAGCCTCAAGGGGGCTCATTTTGCGGCATCTCCCGGCGGGAGGGTGGCATCCGCACGGGACACATATCAAATGAAAGAGGGGGCGCAGGGCTATCAGAAACAGCCGACGGAGGGAGTCGCGAGACCACCCCACTGGGGGATCCACACCCCGAAAGTGATGAAGGTGGCGCAGATAGAGCCAACAGAGCAAACAGGACAAAATAAATAGGCTGCATTATGCAGCACAGTTGAGAAAGTGCCTTATCCCATATACTGATGAAGTAAATACAGGATCTGAGAACAAAATTGCACCAGAAGACACAAACACAAAGCTCCCTTACACTGAATCAGTGCTTGGGTCCACCAAAGTCAGTATTGTCTACTCCAGTCACAAACACAAAGCTCCCTTACACTGAATCAGTGCTTGGGTCCACCAAAGTCAGTATTGTCCACTCCAGTCACAAACACAAAGCTCCCTTACACTGAATCAGTGCCTGGGTCCACCAAAGTCAGTATTGTCACATAAGAACATAAGAGAAGCCCTGTTGGATCAGGCCAGTGGCCCATCCAGTCCAACACACTGTGTCACATAAGAACATAAGAGAAGCCCTGTTGGATCAGGCCAGTGGCCCATCCAGTCCAACACACTGTGTCACATAAGAACATAAGAGAAGCCCTGTTGGATCAGGCCAGTGGCCCATTCAGTCAGGAAAGGAGGAGGGAGGGAGGGAAGGAAGGAAGGAAGGAAGGAAGGAAGGAAGGAAGGAAGGAAGGAAGGAAGGAAGGAGGGAGGGAGGGAAGGAGGGAAGGAAGGAAGGGAGGAGGGAGGGAGGGAAGGAAGGAAGAAAGGAAGGAGGGAGGGAGGAAGGAGGGAGGGAGGGAAGGAAAGAAGGAAGGCCAGCCGCCCCCCGCCAGCCGCCCCCCCCCCCCCCCGCTTTTGGCTTACCTGGATCCAGGGCGGTGGCGGCCTCTCCTCCGGGCTGCTGGCGGGGCTGGCGGCGGCTGCGGAGGCCGGAGAGGCCGGCGCTGGTCTCTGGAGGCCTCCAGAGACCAGCGCTGGCCTCTCCACGCTGCCTCTGCTGGTCTCTGGAGGCCTCCAGGGACCAGCGGAGGCCTCTCCACGATGCCTCCGCTGGCCTCTGGAGGCCTCCAGGGACCAGCGTCGGCCTCTCCACGAAGCCTCCGCTGGCCTCTGGAGGCCTCCAGGGACCAGCGCCGGCCTCTCCGGACCCCGCGCGTGGGCGGGGAAGGCGGGGAGTGAGGCAGCCAGCGTCCCTGCGCGTGCGCACACCGCTGTGCGCACGCGCAGGGACGCTGGCTGCCTCACTCCCCACCTTCCTGGCCCGTGCGCGCGGCCCGCCGGCTCCCCGCTGGCTATACCGGGACTTTGTAATGGTCCCGGTATAGGCAGCCCGGGAGCCGGGAATTGGTGGCCAGAACCGGGAAAGTCCCGGGAGACCGGGACGGTCTGGCCACCCTAGTTGAGAGAGATATCTGGCAAAGTGTGACACTCTCAAAAGCTCATACTCTGAAAATCTCATTGTTCTCTAAGGTGCTCCTGAACTGGATTCCAGCAGTTCTGTGAGAAAGGCAGACTATAAAATGAAGTAAATGATAAGCTCCATGCATACTGCTCCGCCCTCCTTAGAGGACTAGAAATATTATAAAATATCAGTGAAGACTACAACTGTTTTTGTTTCTTAGAACACGTGGGTCAGGACCCTAAAGTGTGTCAAAAAGCCTCTGAAAAGTGGGTAGCAAGCCAGCCCTCTCTAATGGCAGCTCCTGCCCTTTCCATCTCCAAAGCCTTCTGAATTGTTTCACTGCCCCTCAACCTGCTTTGGGAGACATACTGCACCGAGTCCCTTGCCACCAGCCTCTTCACTGCCATCTGCTATCTTTGTGTATCTCCTCAACTCAGTGCCCTCCTCCCCAAGTGTGCCTTCTTAAGCTCTGGCTCTGGCCTAGCTGGTAGAGAAGAGCTGGGGCTTCAAAATGGGGGCAGCTATAAACTTTGTGTGATGTTTGTCAGTTTCTCAGCTGGTTGACCACAGTAGAAGTGGGGATATTGGAATAGATGGGTACCAGTGTCATAGTATGCTTAGGGCACCAAAAAACCTAGCGCTGGACCATCCCTGGATGAGTCACTGTACAAGTAAATTTGGATATGTGGGTCAGCATCCAAAAAAGCTTGGAAATCACTGTCTTAGACTACTGTCTTCATTCCAAACTATGCTTGTCTTCTTTTTAAGTTCCTTTGAAATCTTTCCAAAGTTAATTCCCCACACAACTGGCTGGTTTGAGCACCAAATCTATGGGAGGCAGAAACATCTCAGATCCATCCAGTGTGGGTTGTAGAGGAAGCCCCTTCTTTTTCTGCCAATATGGATCTGGGGGGAGAAGGGGTGGCATGAGGGAAGGATATGAGGGGCAGCTCTCTAGCTTGAGCTGACTCTTGCTTTTTTCATACAAACTGTGTGCCAGTATGGTGTAGTGGTTGGAGTGTTGGACTAGATTTAGGCAACCTCAAATCCCCACTCTGCCATGGAAGCTTGCAGGTTGACTTTGGACTAGTCACTCTCTCAACTTAACCTGTTTTACAGAAATTTTGTTGTGAGGATAAAATGGAAGAGGAGTAATGATGTTGTACCCTGTTTTGAGTACCCCTTAGAAGAAGAAGAAAAAGCCAGGGTAAATATCTAACTAAAATATCCAAATAAATAAGATTGAGCCTGCCCCTCAGTGGCTGTTACATATTCCAATAGAAATTCAACTAAAATAATTCCAGTGTGATTCTTTTGAAAATAGTAATCATAGCATGTGTGTCTTTCTTTAGTTACTGTACTGAGTGACCACATAAGTGTTTACTTGAGCCCAATCTGTAGAATCTTTTGTAGCATCTCAGGTATCTAAGGACCTCAGCCAATGAATTAGTCTTTCCAAATTAACTATGGTGTTTCAGCAAAGCGAACAATTTAAAGGTTTTGGGGTTTTTTAATGTATGACTGGCTGCTTTCATTAGTTTGATCAGATTTCAGCTGCCTCCTAAGATATGGTACACTTATTTATCATAATCAGTTTACCACAAAGACAGTGTTAACTAGGCGCTGCTGGATTAAAGTCTGCCAGCTAATTCCTTGCATCTAATCAACTAATACAAATGGACTGGTTCTGTTTGCTGTCTAATATATTTTATCTGACGTTAAAAGGTGGGAAAACAAGGTACAGGGGAAGAGGAAAAACACTAATGCTGCAATTTCACAGTTCATTAAAAGCAATTGCACAGTAAAATGGCACAGGAAGTAAAATGGTTTTATGTGCGTCAGAGACATTAACTCAGCAGTCTCCTTAAAGCCCTAAGTGCAAAGACCATCACCTAGCAATGCATTCATTTTTCAAAACTTTGGCCTAGTTCTCACTGAGGGCTAGACATAGCGGTAGAGTTCTAGGACTGAAAAGCCAGAGGTGGTCCTGAAGAGTAGACACTGGTAGGGATGGGGAGATATTGGTTGGGGCTGTGGTACCAGGGACAGAGGGAATAACTTTCTCCCTTACCAATTGAAAATGGTCTCTATGGGCTGTTCTAAGCCATGCTAGAAAACAAAAGACAGGTCCCCATATTGTTCTTGTCTCCACACACACACACACACACACACACACACACACACACCCCAAGAGCTTAAAATAGTTAGAAGAAGGGCTTTTTGATTAAATAACTGTTCGCGGGTGGTGGGGGAGCATTAACATTTGTGAGTTTACACATTCCACATTGGGACATTGTAGCCCCAATCTCAGGATTTTTAAAGGTCCAACGGCACATCAGGGATTCTTTCCTGGTAGTTCCTCAGACACACACCATTTGGCCCTGTAGTGGTAAACCTGAGTTGTAGCACTTCAGTTGACATGTAGGGGCTTATATTGTATTTTCCTCCATACAGGAAAAAAAATTCTCTCAATAGAGAAAAGTATATGTCAGGCAGTAGGGTTCTCATCCAGCCTTTAAACTGACAGTTTTCTATCTGCAGGGATTGTTTTGCATGAAGGAACATTCTTTTTAAATTTTATGATTGTATACAGTCTTATTGTATTTTGTTGTTGTTATTACCCACCTTGGGTCCTGAGCTGGTCAGGAGAAAAGTTAGCAGATTTACCACCTAGAGATTTGAAGAACCTTACATGAGATCCCATTCATTTTTATAATGGCACTCTTGAAACATTAAGTGCAGCTTGTTCTCATCAGATCTTGGAAGTTAAGCAGGGTCAACTCTGGCAAGTACTTGGATGGGAGACCTCCTTGGAATACCAGGAGTCAGGAGGGCAGGGGTAGACTTTAGTCAGCCACCTCTCTGAATATATTCCAAGCCCCAGGAGGGATCAGTTACCAGAAGTTGCCATGACTTCCGGGTTCATAAACATACACACTCACATATAAAAATACAAAAAAAAAGTGCAGAAACATTGATGATTTCAAATGGCTAGCCATGTTAGTTTTCAGCAGCAAAATATAGCAGGCCTCTGAATTATGACAATTTATGTTAGAATAAATGTTAGTTTTTAAGGTACCACTTGACTCCTGTTTTATTAGCATACAACATTGCTTAACTGCACAGCTGAATTATCTCTAATGTTTGAATAATGAACATGTTGGTTGCAGATGCTTTATTGCCCAAGTGGTGCAGTGGTCTTACATGTCCTTTCTCAAACAGGGCAGCACGTATACTGGCTTGTGGCTGGAGCGTAGGGTTGCCAAGTCCCATTTAAAAAATATCTGGGGACTTTGGGGGTGGAGCCAGGAGACACTGGGGTGGAGCTAGGGGGAGGGGGGGAAACGGCGCCGGAGAGCGTGGCTGCTCCTCCGAGATGGGCTCAAGTTGGGCCCATCTCGGAGGAGCAGCTGCGGGGGGGGGGGGGCAGCGGCACAGCGGCGTCATGCGCTCTGCTCCATCTCTGGGTTGGAATCGGGGGCTGCTGCAGGAGGGAGACGTGCTGGCCTATCGTGGCCTGCTGGCCCAGTGCCTCGTGGGGCTGCCCGCCCCGCCGCCACCGGCTGCTGAGCGCGTATCCCGCTTCCGTCCCTTGCAGGTTTCCAGCCCCCGCGAGGTGGTCAGGAGGGTGGTGGGGCGGATGTGCGCGCAGGGCAAGAAGAACGTGCTGGCCTCCGGCTATGCCCTGCTGGCTGAGAGCAGAGCCCCCTTGCCTGGCTTGCCCGCCCTCGGCAGCCTTTGGCCCAACAGCGCCACGGAAGAGCAGCTGCGGGGGGAGGGGGCGGCGTCGCCTGCTCTGGGATGGGGCGGCTCGCCATGTTCGTGGCACCGTTTCCCCCCTCCCCCCACTTCCGTTTTTGGGGGGAGCGGGGGAAGAGGGTGGAAATCCTGGCGTCCCCCGCCAGAGCGGGAGGGTTGGGAAGCCTACTGGAGTGGCAACTGCCAAGATACAGAATGTTGGGGATGCTGCTGTCTAATTCACCTTCTCGACAATTCCTCCACGAAAAAAGGAAGAGGGAGAAAAAAACATTTGAGGAAGAAATGTCAGGAACCATCCCCCTGCCAAATGATGGGGTTGGAATGTTCTAAAGTTAGTTCAGTCAGCTCTAGTCAAACAAGAATGCTTTATTCTGAAGAAACGGTCACAAACAAACAGACAACAATGACAAACTATATACAGTTGGAGCAGGCGATTTTTTAAAGAACTATATCTAAAAGTAGGTAATGCTCAGTACGAGAATGTTTGCATTATAGGAGACTTTAACGCTGTGGAAAACCCTGATTTAGATCGAAGTTTTGGAAGTGATAGAAAGAAATCTAAGAAAAACAGGAGTAATATCTTACCTGAATACTTTCTAAGATTAGCGGATGAATTCGCGTTAGTAGATGTTTGGCGCACTCTTAATCCCAAGAAAAGAGATTATACGTTCTTCTCAAGTAGACATGCGTCTTGGTCAAGGATTGACTCAATTTGGATCTCAACAGGGTTAATGAAACTGGTACGAGAAACGGATATCCTCCCCTCTACAATAGCAGATCATTCCCCTGTCTTGCTAGTACTAAACTCAGGAAGAAGGAATACAGGTTGGAGAATGAGTATAAATTTGTTGAAGGAGAAGAACTTTATTCGATATATAGGGGAGGAAATGAAGTTTTTTTTTAAAATAAACACACAGAAGGACATTTCGCCGATAACAACTTGGGAAGCAAGCAAAGCCTACTTTAGGGGGCTGGTTATTAGCTATAATGCAAAAAAACGGCGTGAGGAGAAGTATAGCGTACAAAAATGGACAGATCTAATTAAAAGTAAAGAAACACTGTTAAAGGTAAACCCCTCTTTGAAGGAGCTTAGATCGGAGATCAGAAATTTACAACATAAGGTACAACTACTTTACTTAGAACAAATGGAGGCGAAGATAGCGTACTCTAAAGCATACTTTTTTGACAATGCAAACAAACCGGGTAAGTGGTTAGCCTATAGGGTTAGGAAGGAGAGAGAAAAGAAATTGATTAAAACATTAAAGGACAAGAATGGACAGAATACCTCGAATTTGCAGGAAATGAAAGATATAGTGCAAGAGTTTTACAAAAATTTATATAGCAATGAGGAGAGAAATGAGGAAGAACAAAGGGAGTATATTTTGAATAAAAATAAGATAAAACTAACTGGTGAACAGAGAGATTTATTATCAGCCCCGATAGCAATGGTCGAAATCGTAGAGGCTTGGAATAAAATTAAAGGTAATAAGGCAGCGGGACCCGATGGCATACCCCCGGAATATTACATAACTTTCAAGGAAACTTTGATAGATCCCTTCAAAGGTTTACTAGAGGAGGTGTGGAACAAGGCCATAATTCCAGAATCATGGCAGCACAGTAATGTGGTGCTTATCCCAAAACCCGGCAGAGAAACTGATGATATAGTGAATTATCGTCCTATATCACTATTAAATATAGACTACAAAATATTTGCCACAATTCTTTCAAATAGATTCAAAATGATTTTGAGGGAGATTATACATCCCGATCAAACAGGGTTCTTACCCGGAAGATATCTCCGGACAAACACGAGAATGTTATTTAACTTTTTGGAGTATGCCGAGCTTAAAAATGATAAACAATTGGTTTTGTTATTTCTCGATGCGGAGAAAGCATTTGATAATGCAGATTGGAGTTTTATGTTGGAATTATTAGAGAAATCCAATTTTGGAGATATATTTGTAAATAATGTTCGGAGGATATATGATAAACAATACGCAAGGATAATAATTAACGGAGATTTAACGGAGGAAATATGTCTAAGAAAAGGAACGAGACAAGGATGTCCTCTGTCTCCATTATTATTTATTTTCACGTTGGAAATACTACTGCAAACTATAAGGCAAGATAAGAGAGTTGAAGGCATAAATATCAGAAAGGAAAACTATAAAGTGTTAAGTTATGCAGATGATATGGTTTTTGTTTTACAAAATCCTTTGGAATCGATGGAGCAGGTTTTAAATCATTTAGCAGAATATGGTCGGGTAGCCGGCTTAAAGATTAATATTAATAAGTCAAAATTTGTATCTAAAAATATGTCGGATCAAGAAATTTTAGAGCTGGAAAGGAGATCAGGATTTCAAAGGGTTAGAAAAATAAGATATTTGGGTTTGATAATATCAGAAAAATGCAGTACAATTTACGAAGATAATTTTGAACCTCTTCTGAAAGAGATAGCTACTTTGTTTAAAAAATGGGAAAATCTGAAAATATCATTTATGGGACGTGTGGCGTTGATGAAAATGATAATCCTTCCCAAGGTTTTATTTTTGTTTCAAACGGCAAATTTTGCCGTAAAGGATGTTTTCTTTGCAAGGCTAAATCACTTATCCAAAAATTTTGTATGGCAGGGGAAAAAACCAAGAATTAGCTGGAAAAACTTAATAGATAGGAAAGAAAATGGAGGCCTCGGTCTTCCGGACTTTGAAATTTACCATACGGCCTGTGCAATATTATGGTTGAAGGACTGGGTTTTGCTAGAAGACACTCGGCTGTTAACAATTGAAGGCGTTGATCTACAAGCGGGTTGGCACGCCAATATGTGGTATACTCAAAAACCCCAAAGTTATTTTCAAAGACACCTAGTTCGTAAAACCTTACTGAAAATATGGCTGAAAATAAAAAGAAAAATCTATGATAAAACACCGCGGTGGATATCTCCGGTGGAGGCTACAATGCGCCCACAATTGTGGTCTCCAGAGAAAATAATAAGATATACGGATATTTTAGACGAAAGTGACAGAATCAGAAAGAAGGAGGATATAGAAGCTAGAGGGTTTTTATTGGATTGGTGGACAATGACCCAAGTGTTAGCCAAGTTCAATACGGATAAAATCAAGGGATTTACAAAATCAAATTTTGACTTTGATACAATAATAACAGCTAGAACTGGAAGATTAATTAAGAAAATGTATAATTACCTCCTTCATATAAAATTGGAGGAGGAGACTGTTAAGCATGTAATGATAAAATGGGCTGAGAACTTACAATTTAGTATCACGTTAGAACAATGGGAGATTTTATGGAAGAACAATTTCAAGATAATAAAACCAACAAATTTGCGAGAAAATTTTATAAAGCTTTTCTATAGATGGCACATCACTCCGACCTTACTTAATAAAATCAACAAAGCAATTTCACCTATTTGTTGGAAATGCGAAGTAACAGTAGGAACGTACTTTCATTTATGGTGGTCCTGTAGTGTGTCCAAAAAATACTGGAAGGAAATTCACAAAATTCTAGTGGATATACTCAAGGTAAACTTCCCTCTCAAGCCAGAGTTCATGCTGTTATCATTAGTTAGAGATCTGATACCAAGGGAGGATGAATTTATCACTATATATATAGTAACGGTGGCTAGAATTTTATTTGCCCAGTACTGGAAATCTAAACTTATACCAGAGAGAGAAGAAATTTTGCAAAAAATTTTAAATGTGGTGGAAATGGACATACTAGCCAACATGATTAAAGGCAACACGAAGGAAAAAGCAAAGGGAAGATGGGAAAAGGTTTATTTATGGTTAGAAAATAATTAAAAAGAAATAAGAAGTTGATAATATTATTTCTAGTAATTCATAAGTTATTGTACTCAAAATGCTTAACTGTCTGTAACGGTGGATAACAGTCGATCCTAGTTTATTTACCACAGTTCTACCTCATCCGGAATTCAAAAGGAAGTGACAAGAAGTCAGAAATGTTAGATTGTTAAGTTTAAAAATGTTATAGATGATTTGTCTGTACTCAACCATTTTTTTTTTCTTATAGAACTGTATGTAATGATGGGTTAAATAAACTGAAAAATTGAAAAAAAAAAAAAAAAAAAAAAAAAAAAAAAAAAAAAAGGAGCAGGCTAAGCCATGCCCAGCAGACAGGCACCCACCAATCCTGTTCTGCTCTCCAGGATCCTTCATTTGCATTTCCTTGTGAAATACCTTGCGTCTTGATTGACTGGTTCCAAGAGAATCAGAATGTAGGCATCAGGATCCTGGTTAGCAATGGGTGCCTGCCTCAAGCTCAGACAATAAGTGCAATACAGAACTCAATACATAACAGGAATACATGTAGCAAAATAAGGTAGAAATGTAGTGTTAATGTTGAGGCAGGTAAACTATTCCTTACCTGCAGCTTCACATCTAGATTGTAGCACCTCATTTCTACTGTATCAGGCTCTTAAAGTCTCTGCTTCTTGGGCTATTCTTCTCTATAGCTTCTTGGGTTATGCTTCTCTATAGCTATTCCAGCAAATAAAGGCTGTGACTACACCACTGGCTCAGGGTGGCATCAAGCCGACCCGGAAGTGAGCCGGCCAGAAAAAGAGCACCTGAGAGTGTGCAGACAGCATGTGGCCCACCCCCAGAACAGGGACAGGTCATGGGTGCCCTGGAAGAGTGTCCAGAGCACTCTTGCACCTGTCTGCTGCTCCCCAGAAACTCCCTGGGTGCTTCCTGGCTGTCCAGACAGCCAGGGAGGCCTCTTGGAGCCACCTCAGATATTAGGTACCACATTGGAAGTGGTACTGTTCTAAGGTGGCTCCCATTTGGATCAGAACAGGGTGAGTAAAGGACAGGGACAACAAGCAAATATGCACATTTGGGTGTGCCTTTTAGATCCACTCGCCTGCCGTCCCCAGGGCGGCTTAAACTGCCCATCTGTAACCAACCATAGAGATCTAGCACGAGTTGTGGTTTTTGGAACAGTCTGAATATGTGCAATGACTGACTCCCAGTTTACATGATATGTTATCTCCAACAAGGCTGGGTGGTAAACACTGAAAGGAAAAGGTGGGGTGGGTTAAATAAGTAATGATGGGGCATCTTCTAATTTGTGTGGGCAACAACTGATGATAAATCATGACAGGACTTTTTTTGAGCAGGAACACACAGGAATGCAGTTCTGGCTGGCTTGGTGTCAGGGGTGTGGCCTAATATGCAAATGAGTTCCTGCTGGTTTTTTCCTACCAAAAAAGCCCTGAAGCATGATATACACAAAGATCCCACTCACTGGGAAGCAAGTATTAGAATCATATATATCAGGGTTGCCAAGTCCAATTCAAGAAATATCAGGGGACTTTGGGGGTGGAGCCAGGAGACTTTGGGGTGGAGCCAGGAGACATTGGGGACGGAGCCAGGAACAAGGGTGTGATAAGCATAATTGAACTCCAAGGGAGTTCTGGCCATCACATTTAAAGGGACAGCACACCTTTTAAAATGTCTTCCTTCCATAGGAAATAATGAAGGATAGGGGCACCTTCTTTTGGAGCTCAATCGTTTTGAAACCTGGGGGGTACTTTGGGGAGAGGCACTAGATACTATACTGACAATTTGGTGTCTCTACCTCAAAAACAGCTCCCCCAGAGCTCCCGAAACCTCCAGATCAATTCCCCATTATACCCTATGAGAATCGATCTCCACATAGGGAATAATGAAGTGCCCAGCAGATGTTTCCCTCCCCACCCATTTCTGGCGACTCTGAAGCGAGGGATTGGCCTCTCTACTCACGAGTTGCTGGCAACTTCTTCAAAGTAACACAGACACACCATCCCAAGAGGAAGCCTTTCCAATCGGAGACTGAAGCCTCCAGAGGCGGAAAGTCACATGGTCCTCTGGGGGCAGGGCTTCCCTCCACTGGCCAGCTGACTGGGGGCAGGAAGGAGCCTGGGACCTGAGGATTGGCAAGCCTAATATAAACAGTAAAATCATATGAAATTAAAACTGAATGACCATAAAATCGTACATAAAAGGCATAAAATATGGTTGTAAAACTACAAATATAACGGAACATGGCAGTTAGAGCAAACAGATTGGCAAAGGTGTTTAGCTATTTCCTGACTGAATATTAGGAGTTGCAGGGGGGTTTTTTGTTTTTGTTTTTACTACTATATATATATTAGCAAGCTTGGTCTAGGTTCTCTCACCCCCACTTGTGTTTTCTACAGCCATACAACAGCTGCAGAGAATGTCATTTTGAAAATCAGGGAGAAGCCTTCTCAGCCTGGAACTGTGGATGTTTGTCTTCTGAGTGCATTTTCTACTGATAATGGTACTCTGGGCAAGTCTCACTGACATATCTTAACAGAGGCTTTGCTCTGCAGCTCCTATGCAATTGAGCAAGCCTGGCAAAGCAATGTGATGCAGTAGGAAGCAAGAGAGATGGAGAAGGAAGCAGACAACAGTGAGCTGCTTGTGGGTCTGATAAGACCCTTCTGAGGGCCTGATCCATCTAATTGGTTGTCTTTGACAACCCTGTCTTAAAATATATTTGCATGGGAGAAGACACTCCCTAATGTTCTCTGGGTTCAATTTGTTTCTGAATCATACATTAACTTGAAAAGGACCAGAAATAGGAATTCTGGTGAACATTTATGGCAAATGCACCATTAGCAGTTTAACACTTTTAGGAAGAAAGATCTACAGCTGTATTATGAAACTGAAGAGTCAAAATTACAATTATTTGCATTGTTGCCATTGGGTGAAAAAGGCATCAAAATAACAATAAATGGGGTGGCAAAGTAGTTCAATTTTTGCTATTTTCAGACCCTTTCATTTGAAGAAGTGCTCTGTGACAAAGGACCCTGGATGATTGTTTAAATTCACTCCATGCTCTCTTTTCCTGACAATTGTTGCAAGTATATTTTATGATTCTGGAGTTTATCTTGTGCGAGGAGGACATTAGCAATTGAAAATTGTGGAAGAAAACTCAGGAGTAGGCAGGGAGTAATTAGGCACAGGAAGCCACACAAATGAGGACAGTGGGGGTTGCTGAGGAAGTAGGAGGAGCAGGTTTCAGTACTATTGCTGAATAGGCAGTTCTATAATAGCTGGGCTGGGTGTCTGTCTGACCATGATTACAGTTGTGCTGTCTGCAGGTAAAAACTGAATTTCTTTTGGAAATGACGAACTGTGGAGTGCCCTGCTTGGATTAAATGCTTAACTGGATCCTCTCTCTCAGATCCATACCATTGTATTTAAAGAAAATATGAAGTCATAGCAGCTCTCAAAGTGAGTTGGAGTGGCTGTTCCGAGCTGTTTTGAGATGATGAGGGCAAGGAAGGTGCAGACCCCAAAATGAAATATTTCTTTCCCCAAGTGCTTTTTCATGTAAATAAAACACTGGTAGATTTACCCTTAGGGTAATTTGAAATGTTTAGCTGTGCTGTTAGATTGTGGAAAACTCTTCTAAAATACAAGGCAGTGCTGACTGTTCTTGGCGTCAGTAAATGTGCATATGTGATTCAAGTGGGTAGCCATGTTGGTCTGCAAAAGCAGAACAAAGTTTGAGTCCAGTGGCACCAACAAAATTTTATTCAAGGTGTGCATGCACACATCTTCAGATACAGTGAGTCAGCCCAGATAAAATCCAAAACACTGGGGGGAAATACCCAGATTAATCTAATTCTTGCACTAAATGGAACAGTTGTTCCAAGACAGGCCTTTGGCAGAATAAACTAAGTAGAACAATGGACGAATCACATTCTCACCACCATCAGAGTTAACACCTGTGATAGGGGCTTTCTTGCCACTTTTTTAGTCTGTAACTGTCATATTTTGTCACTTGATTGTAATGGGAAATCCAGATTACCTTGTTGGAACTATTGCATTTCACTGCTTTCTCAATCATCCTCCAATCTTTTTTCATTCTTGACTTGTGGTGATTTTAAAACATAAAATCAATTTATGTTTACAAATCATGTCTGACTGCAAAACAGTAATTCTTCAGCAATTCAGCAGTCCTTCTGGGTCTGCACAAACTGGGTGAGTGGACAACAACATGGCAAATGAAGTTGAATGTTGGTAAGTATGAAGTGATGCACACTGGAAGAAAAGAAAATCCAGCTTTAAGTATAGATTAATGGGGTCTGAACTTGCTGAGACTGAAAGGGAGGAAAGGTCTTTAAAGAAAACATGAAGTATATGAAGTATATTTAATAGTATATTAAGAAAAAAATGTAGTGTCACCTCATCCAGGTTTACTTGTTGCACAACAATCTTCTCACCTTGTACACTTCTATTAGAAAATGCTTCAGAAATTATAATGTACACCAGTACTGAGATGATCTGTGTAGAGAAAATGTCATGTGTGAAATTGTCATAATAAGACATAAATACTGGGAGGCAGAAAGGGAAGAGCACTTAACCTTTCTGACGGAGGACTTTTGTTTATGGAGTGCCATACTGCTTAGACTCTAAGTAATATATTCTTCTTCCCTCTAATTTTTCCCTGTAAGATGTACCATGTTAGAAATTATACCTAACATCAGTATCATTGGCATCTTCATTGTATGCTGGAAGGGCTTATAATGTGGCTTTAATATCTTTTTTAAAAAATTGGATAGGTTTTAGGTATTTGTTCATATTTGCAGTTCAGATTGTGTGTTTGTTCTTTAAATATCAATTATGTGGTCTCTGAAGTGTGATAGGTACTCTTTAATAGTTTATTCTAGTCAATATCATCACCATAACTAGTCCTGCTGCTATTCATTGGAAGATAGTATGACCAATTCCTAGTTTTCCACTTGCCATTATTTAATTAGCTTAATTGGCAGAATTATGACACTAGATCATTTTATACTGTGACATAACCTAATCCAGTAACCTATATATTAGACCCAGCCAGGATATGCTGAAACCGCAATCAAATTAGCCACTGCAGGGGTGTGTCCTGCAAGCAGACAGTACATAATTGCTTTGGCTAGTCTCACTGGCTGCTTGGGTCATGTAATTTAATAGAATACTTACACTCTGGAAATTAAAACAAAAGGCACAGGAAGTTTAAAATAGCTTCCACCGGAGTAAATTCATGTTGCATTTACCATGTGCCCAGCCATAATTTCAAATGGCTATTTGTCTTTTAGCAATACTGGGTTGTTCCACTGAGCTCCTGGTGGCATGTTCCCTGACCACAAGGAGCCTTCCTCTCATGCAAGAGGCTCCCACAGGCAGAAGACACCTCTTGCATTGGAAGAAATCTCCTTGAGTTGGAGGAACATGCCACTACGTGCTGGGCTCAAAAGTAGGATGCAACCAATGTTCCATCTAAGCTGCAGAGTCTTGTGAGCAAAAATTCTACTTTGTGAGCTACCAGTATTAAAGTTGTGAGCTACTGCATAAATTATTGTGCTCTGGGGTCATCCTTCCTGATCTAAGACAAAAAGGTGTGAGCTGGAGGCTAGAAATCTATCATCTAGCTCACTCCAACTCAGTTTAGCGGGAACACTGGATGCAACCCAACATCACAAAGCCCCACTACTATTGAGCTGAATTGTAAGAACTAGAGAGTCAGCCTGTGCAATTAGCTAGCTTAGAGTCCCTCCCCCAGGCTTCCTGCCAATCCAAAGGAGCACCTCCTAATAATCTATTTCTCATCCTTTAATTTAAGCAGATTCTTGTCTTGTCCCCACCCCCGTACTTTCCCTATTTTATTTCTTCTTGGTCATTCTTCAGCTGTGCTACTGTGCAGCAGTGATGGTGACAGAAATATTTTTAAAAGACTACATGCAGATTGAAAGAGCTGTTGGCAAAGGGTATACTCACTTCATAAACACTGTATATACAAGTGTGTTTGCGTACGTGCATGGTAAATGTACAGGTAACAGCAAAAGTCATATGTAAGATATTCCAACTTGCAAGTTTTCTGTCAATTTTTGTCATTGTCAAGACACAGTTGACTTACAGCAATCTTGGTGGGGTTTTCAAGGCAAGAGACATTCAGAGGTGGCTTGCCATTACCTGATTCCACATTTACAACTCTGATATTCCTTGGAGGTCTCCCATCCAGATACTAGCCAGGGCTGACCCTGCTTAGCTTCCAAGAGCTGACAAGAGCTGGCTAGCCTGGGATATGCAGGACTGGGCTGTCAAAAAATCACATTAAATAAAAACACATATAACTATGGCATTGCGGAACATTTTAAAATGGCAATAAAAATAGGACATGCTATAGGAAATACTAGCACCCCAAAAAGTACCACTGCTCCTGCCAGGCACATCAGCAGTGCTTTGCCATCCACCCCCCTCCCCAATAGGCCAGCTCTGCAGTTTTGTTTCAGGTAAAGCAAAAAGGGGGAGCATAAAAGAGACACTGAACAGAACAAAACAAAAGGCGGCACAAATGTGCAACAGTCTGCCAGCAGTGTAACCTGAACTCTCCATTCAAACTGAAGGAATGAATGGTGGTAATTCCAGGATAGCCACTAATTGGAAAAAAACTGCATTTTGCAACACAGGTGTTTCTAGGGATGCCAGGTAAGGTCTGGAGTTGTCTCAGAATTGCGACTGATCTCCAGACTGCAAAAATCAGCTCCCCTGGAGGGAGGGCAGACTTTATGGCAATCACATCCCTGCTGAGCTCTCTTCATTCCCAGGCAGTGTCCCCAAACCTCCAGGAATTTCCCAAGCCAAAGCTGGCAACCCCATCTTTGGGTTCTTAAGCAGGATGTGCCTAAATTAGCCTATGGTGAATGTGGGGGTGGATATTGCCAGGAAACCCTTCTAAATTCATGCACATAGCACCAGATTTCATCTTACATCTGATCTGAGATGGCAGCTTGTTTTGCAATTTATTTTTTTCCTTATTTATTTTTAAAGGCATCACGGCCTAATTACATGCATTAGTTTTTACCCCCTTATTATTTGAATGGGGATACAGAATAAAGGAGAAAGACAGGATTCCAGTTTTCATGGCTTTGGAATGTTTTCTGACTTTGGTAGCCAATGAAATCTGAAAACCAGAAGGCACCAGTAAAGCTCAGGTTCCCCCTGGAAGGTTGCTCTGTTGTTGTAATGATGGATGTGACATCCTGCCACAGGAAGGTGGAAAAATAACAGGAAATTTTCCAAGGAGAAGGGGGAAGATGCACACCAGGAGAGGTATAGAAAAATAACCACTCTCAGAGAGGAAGCACAAGGTCATTTTTCATCCTGTGCTGAGTGAGCTAGATAAAGGTTTCAGACTAGTCATGTTCTATGTTATAGGTGCCCGGAGTTTAAATTAACCATACTTGCCACATATAGGTATTTTTGTTTCACCTTCAGTATCAAACCAGGCAAAAGCACAAGTGTAGCCTCTCTTAGGTAAAAAATAAAGGGGGAGGGCCTTTCCCAAAACATCCCCTACTCTCTCTTGCCTGTTCACATGAAGCATCCTTATATTAGGTTGGAGCAATTGGTCTCTCCATGTCAGTATTGTCCAGGGTCTCAGATAGAGGACTTTCTCATCACCCATTATCTGATCACTTTAATAGAACCTTTTCCATGCAGAGCAGAGAGGCTACCAAAGTAGATGAGCCACAGCCCTTTCCTGTTTTCTCCTATCAGTCTTAGACCCCAATTCCAGGGTTTATCTGCCAGTTTCTGACTTCTCTCCCAAGGTTGGCTTGTCTTCCTTTGAGCAAGAACTTTGTTACAGTTGGTTTTTGTTTAGCTCCTGGGCTCTAGCACGAAGTTTATACTAAGTGCATTTTAGTCACTGACATAGTAATAATTAAAGCATGTGTGGGTGAAGACAAATGTAGCAGAGCAGCAGGTTCTTTACCCACAAAGTGAGCCCAACCTAAGACAGAGGTACTCGGAAGCCAGATGCTGGCTTGATTAATTGTTTTGCATGCCAAGGAGGCGTCTCAACTTCCAGGCTTCCATAAGTCCTCCCTCCTTCCACGTATTTTTAAAACTCAAATCAGCCTGGACATGTTGTAAGTTTGAGCAGAGGAAATGTACATAGAGAAAAACTGTTTAACCACTTCCCTTCAGGTCCCTTTTCAAGTCTGCATCAGCCTCCCAGATCTGGTTTTCAACCCCTGGAGGAAAGAGATGGATTCCTGCATCCTCCCTGCCTCTCCATCCCTGCTTATGAAAAACCAGTCTGGGGGAGGGTGATTTTGGGCCTGAAGAAGCAGCAGGATAGAGAAATGGTTAAGAAATTTCTGATTCCCTCTTCTGCTCAAACTCACAATGTGATTAAAATAGGGAGCAAAGAATCACAGAAGTCTTTGTAATGTGTAGTTTGAGCTTCTGTCTTGCTCAACAGCTACTTTAAATTCACTTGCACGGGGGCTCCCAGCTGGTTTTAAGCCAGACTGATTTCACACTCACCTTACTCCGCCCTCACGCCTGTCTTCTCTGTGCGGCGTACTCCCGATTTCCCACTATTTGTGCCGGGGCTGTAGCAAACATCGCGGTTTCTGTGCAGCAAATGGAAACTACTAAAAACCAGTTTCTGTTTGCTGTGGGGAAACTGTGATTTTTGCTGCAGCCCTGGTGCAAATAGTGGGAAATCGGGAGGACACCATGCGGAGAAGACAGACTTGAGGGCGGAGTAAGGTGAGTGCGAAATCAGCCCCATTCATGTGTTGCAGCTCTCACCATGTGATAAATGGGGTTTTGCAGCAATTTTCAGCGCTTAGCACCAGGCATGGTCCACCAAAAGCTGATGGCTAGCTACTACATAAAAGAATTTAAAGCAGCTAGAACACATCCCAAGCTTTATTGGTAATATCCAACAATCTCAAGGCTATCTTATCAAATTCATACTTAGATGGAACAAACAAGCCCATTGTTATTTATGGTCATTGAACAAATACTAAATTTGGCCAGGAGGGACTGCAAAAGCCCTGTGGAGCCACTGGATCTCAAGAAAGATGCACTGGACTTTTTCTTTGTTGTGAGTGCTACCATGTTATTTTCTGTCCTGATCCCTGCCTATGAAAGGTAAGACACACACAAAGCCCATTTCTCCCTGCTCCTGGATATCTTCATTGCAGGCACTGAGAGATTCACTTGGAGAGGGCCCTATGGAGAGTGAAAGGGCTGGGATTACTGGGCTCCTCTCTTCTCTTAGGTTCTGTCCAGCCTTTTGATCTGGGTCCAAACAACCTTATCACTTTTTGTTTTAGTATCAAAACAGGTGGTTTTACAACTCTCGTAAGGTAATTTCTGTTACAAACTATTCCACACTTTAAACTCTATCGACCTGTGTTTATCAAATTTGAAAGTAGATAGGCAAAGATAAATTCTCTGCATTGGTTTGAGGAATATCTATTCAATCTGATAACATTCTCCTACAAAAAGGAATTTACCCTTATAAGATTTCAGTAAATGCTTCAGCTGTACCAACATTTGGGGGGCAACAGTGGGAGGGCTTCTAGTGTCCTGATGGACCTCCTGATGGCACCTGGGTATTTTTGGCCACTGTGTGACACAGAGTGTTAGACTGGATGGACCATTGGCCTAATCCAACATGACTTCTGTTATGTTCTTATTAGATAAGATATATAGAAACATCCTTTTTAATTTGCACCACTGTGTTTTTAAGGAAGCTGTAGTAGAATACATCCCATACTGTTTTTCAGCAGTCCAGTCTCAGCAAATACATAGAAATAGGAATAAAGACTATTATGAGAATAAATATAATAGGCTCTAGAAAGAGGTTCTGGGTGAATGTCTTGGTCTTGGGCACTCAGCATCAATTTGCTGTGGTGTCATACCATGAGGACTATTATGCAGATGCTGACGCTCAGCATCCCTTTCATCTGCAGTGCATTCTTCTGTAGTATTCAGCCTTGTAGCTTAGCATCAGCATGTGTTTGCGATGTGATCTGTCTTTTTTGACTTGGCATTGTGGTGTTATGGTATACCATAGAGCAGTGGCCTCCAACCTTTTTGGCCCCAGGGCCAGCCAGCCCACTGTGGCCCCAGGGCCGGCAAGGTGGGGCACCCAATTTGGCCTCCCCCCACCCGCCCTGTGGTGCCTCCCTGCCACTTTTCCTCCTCCCTCCACTGCTCCCCTCCCTTGCAGCCTTGCTGCCCTACCCCCCCATGCAGCCTCGCCCCCCCCCCCCATTTTTACCATTTAAAGGCCGGGGAAGGGGCCTTGAAGAACTTTCCAGGCCAACCCCCTTCGCTGAACACCTGATTGTTGGGGAAAACCGCAGCAGCGAGTGACCCACTGAAAGAGCGGTGCTGCTCTTGCTGCTTACTGCCATGGTTTTCCCTGCTGATTGGTGTGGGGGGGCAGCCTGGGAAGTGCTTCATGGCCCCTTCCTCGGCCTTTAAATGATGAAAATGGGGGGAGAAGGAGATGCCACGGGGGGTGGCAAGGCTGCATGGGGGGGGTGGGAGGTGGTGAGGCGTGGCCTGGTTGGAAACAGGCCGTAGACTGGTACTGGTCCGCAGCTCCAGGGTTGGGGACCCCTGCCATAGAGTATGTGCTTCAAGACGGCTGTTTTCTGTAGGGGAAATGATCTTCAGCTGTCCATCCTCCGCTGCAGCCTCTACCTAGGAAAAGTACAGTCTTTCTCTACAGTGGGGATCAAATTAGGAGGGAAGCAATCTCAGCGGGGTAAAATGACAGAGTCCACCATTTTCTCCAGGGGAAGTGATCTCTGCCAGTGGGAGAGCTTATAATTCAGATTGATCTCCACCCCTCAACTGGAGATTGGTAACAATGGTTCCTCAGGAGCTAATGGCTGATTTGGAGAGTAGAGTCTATGGCATTGTACCTGTCTGAGGTCCCACCCCTCCTCAAACCCCACCCTCTCCAGGCTCCACCCCTCAAATTTCCAGGAATTTCCCAACCTGGAGCTAGCAACTTTATCTCTTCAGCCAACCATCAGCCTACCTTTATCTGCCCCTCTGACTGCAGCTTTCCATCTTCTCCCCCCTCCCTGCAGCCATTACCTAGGAAAAGTATAGTCTTTCTCCACAGTGGATCCAAAGCAGCTTACATTATTCTCTTCTCCTCCTTTGATCTGCACAACAACCTTGTGGTGTAGGTTAGGCTAAAAGTCTGTGACTGGTCTGAAACCACCCAGTCAGCTTCCACAGCAAGTTCTGAACAATAGCAAGCAGTCAGGCCTTGTTAAGTCATGCCTGTCATGTGGCATCAAGTCACCCAAAGGGTACTGCCAGGCCTAGGATACCCAACCTGCAGGTGGAGCCTGAAGATCTCCTGGTATCAAAGCTGAACTCCAAACAACAGATCTCTCTCCCCCTGAAGAAAACAACTGCTTTGAGGGTGGACTCTATGACATTATATTCAGCTGCGGCCTCTCCCCTCCCCAAACTCTGGCTTCCATAGGCTCTACCACAAAATCTTCAGGAATTTCCCAACTTGGAGCTGGCAACCCTAGTCAGGACTGGCCCCAATGAGTTCTTCCTCAAAGGCCAAAATAGATGGGAACCTTCAAACTATATAAGTGAAATCCTAAACAAGTTTCTTCTAAAACCCTTATAGAAGGGTGTTACTCTGTTTAGGATTGCACTGTGTGGTTGTAATTCTAAGAACACTTTTCTGAAAGTAAGCCCCATTGAATAAAATGGGATTGAATTTTGAGTAGACCTGTTTAGAATTGCTCCCTAAACCACCGTTAATTTAATATAATTTAATTTGTGATTTATACCTCGCCCTATCCTGCTAGGCTGCAAATACTGCAAATGAAGCATGGGATAAAATGCAAAGGAGGGAAGACACCTATATTCTACTTCTGGTAAACAGTCTAATCCAGGTATGTCCAACAGGTAGATCGCAATCTACCAGTAGATTGCGGAGAAGTCAGAGGTAGATCACCAGCCCCACTTGGTCTCATGGTTTGCTGGACAGATGTTTGGGATTTTTGGATGATTGTTTGGTGTGGTGGTATTTGATTATTGGTACCAGTATGATGAATTCTTATTTTTACTTTTAGAACTGCATGTGTAGTTTTGGTATCATCCAGAGGTTTTCATTTCCTGTTGATCTTTAATACTTTGGAACAGTGACAGTTTTGGACCAGATTCAGCCAGTGTTAACTTAGCACCCCAGCCACCCCAGTATAACGAAAATGAGTGTTCCAAAGAAGAGCAAAACCTACCACTTTCATGATGAATAGGAAATGGACTACTTCATCATGGTGAAAGACAAGTGTTGTTGTCTACTTTGTAACGTCGCTGTATCCTTGCTCAAAAAGGGTAATCTGGAGTGTCATTATAAGGCTCTGCATAGCAATAAGTTTGATGCTGATTTTTCACCCAAAAGTGAAATTCGTAAACTGAAGCTCAAAGAACTTAAATCTAAATTGGCCACACATTTGGTCAATGCAACCATGGCATCCTTCAAGGTCAGCAACCTGATCACAAAGAAATGCAAACCTTTCAATGAAGGAGAATTTGTAAAAGATTGTTTTCTTAAAGCAGCAGACAATCTTTTTGAAGGATTTAAGAATAAGAAAGATCATAGCTGCTGTTCAAGAGTGTACAGTTGTCAAGAAACATTGTTGTGCGGTGAATAGAAAAGATGTGTGGAGACACAATTGAACAATTGTTGGAGGATGTTTCAGTTTGTGTTGCTTTCTCACTCCAACTGGATGAATCTTGTCATATCCATTCAAAGCAGATGTGGACATAAAGGAAACTGCAGCTGCTATCAGTAAAAATTACTCACTGAACAAGACATCTCTTGAAAACGAAGTAACCCTTAAAAATGACATTTTTCTCAAGACCCGTGCTGAGCAAGAATTGTTTGGGAAGCTAGTGCCTAGAGACAAATTTCCCAACTTGAGAAGATGCGGTGAAGCTGTACACTCCTGTTTCGGTTCAACTTATTTGTGTGAATCTGCATTTTCCCATCTGAAAATGACAAAGAGTACACAGCGTTCCAACATGACAGATGAACATCTCTAGGATTCCCTGAGACTGGCCCTCACGCAATATTCATCCAACTTCAAAAAACTGGTGGATGAAATGCAGGCTCAGATGTCTCAATAAAAGTTAAAGTTGTTAAGACAGTTAAAGAAATCTATAACAATAAAAAATTAAGAAAAACTGTTCATAGTTCTTTCTGGATCTTCATCTCTGTTTTGTTTTTGCTTATTTTGCTTACCAGTAAATGACAGAAGGTACATTGTAAATGGGGGGGGGGGTGGAACCTTCCCCAAAATTAAAAACTAATTTGAAACTTAATTTTCATGGTGGTAGATCATCAGCACTTTTGTCCGGGAAAAATAGATCATGTTGCCTGGTCTAATCCATATACATTTCACTGGATAAAGACAGCAATTTGAAACAGAAGAACAGCATGGGTAAGAGTTATCAATTTCACCAGGCAATTATTATAAGGTAGTCAAGATGGAGCTTCTTCCAAAATATATAACGGGTGCGGGGCGGGGAGGAAGGCTTGTAGAAGATAATTAACATGCAGCCTTGAAGAGGCTAATTATTTCTACCATTTTGATGGGAGAAGTGCCAAATTAATTCAAGACACAAGATGCAGTGTTTTAATTACATCATATTTAGCCATGTCTATTATCAAGTCCTGAAATATGACAATCAAAATGTTCCCATGAGTTCCAAGCAGTGCAGATGCAAGCAGCTCTCCTGGGCTGTGTTTCAGAATAGCAATTTCCATCTGGAGATTTCAACAGCCAAGAAATTCATTTTCTTGTTTTGGGATGGGATTAAAGGGGATTAAACATTTAAAGTGCAAAAAAAAAAAAGCCAGATATATTTTTGCTATATTCTATGGAGAGAGTTGATGTCTAATTGAATTTTGAAAAAGAGCAAGCAAGTGGAACCAACACATGCACCATTCACATAGAAATCACTGTCTATGCTTTTTCCACAGAAAAGATACCACCAGAAATCTCTAGAAAGTAGCCAGCAGACCTCCTGTCATTTACCCTTATTCCTGGCTGGAGTTTACAAGGCTGGAGAGATAAAAATGGGGAGAAAAGTGTGTGGGTCTAGGATTTGCACCAAACTATGTGGTTTAGCATAAGGTTTTTGCTGGAAGTGACATTGTGAGCTGGCATGTCTGCATACTCAGTTCCTTTCAGTGGAATGTCGGCTATGGTATGGAAACACACCATGGCTGCTTCCACATAGGGGAGGGTGTTCCGTGGCAGTCATGTTGCTGATGTGAGTGTTTGTGAAATAGTTATCACAATGCAGTTTCCAGATAGTTCAAGGAGATCGATTTTCTCCCTTTTGTTTATTTGTTATTTCACTTCTAGCCCAGGCTCCTCTGCACTGAGTTACAATACATCTGATGCATGCTGAAGCTCCTCCTCCTGATACTGTTCTATCACACAATCATTATTCCTTTTATAAATTTTTAATTATTTTTATTTTATTTACTTTCAATTTATATCCCACCCATTCCAAACGGACTCAGGGCGGCTAGCAATCAGAATAAAACCAACATCTCAGTTTCAAGTATAAAACAATAAGACAATAATTTACAACAATTTAAAAACAAAATATTAGTGCGTTACATAATATTAAAAGCCTAGATGGCTCAGATCGAACTAGGCCTTCCATTTATCTGTTGGTGGTCCTTCTGGTGAAGTTGCCCAGCAGCATAAGAGCGGCAGCCTTCTCCCCTAGTTGTTGTAGGCCTGTTTAAAAAGTTCAGTTTCACAAGCCCTGTGGAATTGGGAGAGATCCTGCAGGGCTCTTATGGCCTCAGGGAGAGCATTCCACAGCATTGGGGTGCATGTGCAGCACTGTGCTGGAATTATGGCATTCCACTGTCCTTTCACCTTCAGCTTGCTGGAATGTCCATGCCCCCAACCAGACTACTTTTTGCTGTTTTGTCATGCACCAAGCCTGTGTTCCTCCCTTGTTTTGTTTTATCATTTGCAATTTATACTGCTTTACAATTTTTTTAAAAAAAAGTTCACAAGAACAAAACAGTCCCATCTTACCAAACTATAACCTTTAAGAACTTTCTCCAAGAGCTAATGGGAAACATACAATAAAGAAAAGGTAAGTTAATATGAAGAAAAGGAAGGGTGTGTGAGATTCGATAGGATGTAAGTCCATCCATATTTCATAGAAGAACATAAGCTTTAGCACTTAAACCCACAAGCTTCTGCAAAATTAAAAGTATACGTCTGAGATCATTATGCTCCTACAATATCATTTTTGCATAGTTTAACATTTCATGTTTAAATGCTTATGCTTTGTTTCAGGTTTGTTTCAGCTCCGTTTCAGATTTCTGCTTGCTTTCGATTACTGCATTCCAAACCCCATCGCACTGTTTGTTGGATGTCCTGTCGATAATATTTGACTTACACTACGAAATCTACCTTGAGTCTCAGTGAGAAAGGCAGATGCCCAGAATCCTGTTGAAGATAGTACTTGGAAAGAAGAGGACGCCCGTCTTTCTACATTTTTTTTTGCCTGACCTGGTTGTGTTATGGTCTACTATAAAGTATGTACCTCAAGGTGGCCATTTTCTGCAGGGGAACTGATCTGACTTCAGCTTTTCATCTCCTCCCTGCAGCCTCTACCTAGGAAAAGGACAATCATTCTCCACAGTGGGAACCAAAGCAGGAGTGAAGCACCCTCAGCAGGGTACAATGATACAGAGTCTACCTTGCAAAGTAGTCATATTCTCCAGGGGAGTTGATTTCTGCCATCTAGAGAGCAGCTGTAATTCTGAATGATCCCCAACCCTCACCTGGAGATTGGCAACAATGGTTCCCCAGGAGAAATGACTGGTTTGGAGGGTGGAGTCTATGGCATTGTGCCTGTCTGAGGTCCCATCTGTCCTCAAACCCATCGTCTCCAGGCTCCACCCCTCAAATCTCCAGGAATTTGCTAACCTGGAGTTGACATCTGCTAAGTCACACTGGCTCTCATAGGGAAGCAAGCAGCCAAGCTTAGTTAAGTCATGCCAGTTAGGTGGTATCAAATTACCCAGAGGGTGCTGCCAGGCCTAGGGTAGCCAAACTCCAGGTGGAGCCTGAAGATCTCCTGGGATCACAACTGAACTCCAGACAACAGATCTCTATCCCCTTGAATAAAATAACTGCTTTGAAAGGTGAACTCTATGGCATTATATTCAGCTGAGGGCTCTCCCTTCACTGCCTAGCAACAGCCTCTGACCTATTCCTCATCTGTCCTGGGGCAAGGCTGAGGGAAGGAGGGAGAGAGGGAGTGACAGGAAAGAGGCAGCTGCCATGGCCTCTGAGGAAATGCTTTGTAAGGCTGCAGTAGACTGGCAGCTCTTTCTGAGGTCGGTTGATGGAGAAGACATAGAGAAGTGTCAGAAATGTGTCTGTCTTTGAGGTAAGATTGTTTTGGAAGTTTGTTCAGTGTTCCTAGGCCTGTAGTAGGCAAGGCACAGGGGAGTCAGTCAATGGGAACCCAGAGGTGATGACTGATGCATGATGGGCCAATGGTTTGTTAAGTGCACTCATCAGCCAGTGGGAGTGCTCCATTTGGCCACCACCATTAGGGAATTATTATCTATGATATATAACTGAAGCAGTGTTGCCAGCTGTCTGGTTTTCCACTGACATAACCATTTCCTATCTCTTTTGACTGGTCGTGAATCTTTTTCTTCATGTAGTAAGGGAGCCACCGTTTTAATACTGTTTATTATTCATTGATACCTTAAGGCATTCTACTGCCGTAGGTTTTGCATAATAATGTCCCCTCCCCTTCTTCCTTTTCCTACCTTCTTACCTTCTGTACCCTGCCTCAGGTCTTTAAAAACAGGCCTTACAAAGGCTTCCTAAACTTTTGTGCAATTCCTTACATTTGTGAATGTTTGGCCACCATTTTCATGGCTGTTTAGACAACTAAAATGGTGGACAAGCCCTTGTGACATAAAGTAATCTCATGAGAGTTTGTGAGGTCCTGTATGGCATACACAGCATGCTTGCCACACTGTTTTCAAAGGTTTAGGCTGCATTAGACAGAATGCAAAGAGGATTAGTTGAAGAGAGTCCAGATTGTTAAAGCATGTTGGATTATTCTGTTAGTAGAGTGTGCAAGGCACAAAATTCATTGGAGTCCATCTGGTTAGTGTGTGCGCTGTACTAGAACAAAGTTACACACCGAACCTTTTGTCTTTGCAAACTAATATGAGTCCTTTTATTTAAGGAACTCCATTATAGACAGGATAGAATAGAGATAGGATTCTAATCTAGTCTAAATAACTAAAATGGATGGAGATACAGGAGGTATGTCCTATTCTCATGCTGCCAAGATGAAGTCTGGCAAAGTGTGGAAAGATAGTGTGAGGCTGGAAGGAAGTTTCCCTAAGAGTAGCAATCTACACATCAAAGGGACAGTATCGGAGAAGAAAAGGTTGTTCAGTGTCCTAGCCAATCTCTCTGATTATCTCACAGTCCCCCTCTGAAAGCTGAGGCTGAAAGACAGTGCAAAGTCCTTCTCTTCCAACTAGGGTTGCCAAATCCAATTCAAAAAATATCTGGGGACTTTGGGGGTGGGGCCAGGAGACACTGGGGGTGGAGTCATGAGCAAGGTTGGAACAAGTACAATTGAACTCCAAAGGGAGTTCTGGCCACCACATTGAAAGGGACTGCACACCTTTGTGACAGCATCTCCTGTTACGCAGCAACTGGTCATTATGAGGGACGGCTTACTACACTTGTGCATTCCAGGGGAAACAGCCATTCAGCTACTGACCACCCCCCTTTCCTTGGCACTCACTTCAAATAGTTTGTTGGAACAGTGAAAACATAATAAGAAGGCATTTATTCAAAGGGAAAATTCCAAATACATGCTCTGCACAGCAGCAGTTTTTATAAGAAAGACAGAGAAAATTATCAAACACTAATTCTTCTGTCCCTCAACTCTATCAACTCTATCCGTGGAATGCTAGCCAAATAAATCAAATGCCAGGCTTCCAATTTTGTGCCACAGGAACCCAGAGGTCCCACATTACCTGCCCCCTTATGTAGCGCTCAGTGAGATTGGATCAGAGCATGACATCTCCCTGACCCTGCAGCAAGATTAAGTTTCCAGTTTTCAAAGCCTCATTGGTTTACAACACTGGTCCCTAATCTAATCTCCTGAAATCTAAATTTTAAAAACCACATTTGCACTTGTGAACATTTCCTTCTCCCCCCCCCCCCCCCAATTAATACTTTGGATATCAGAAATAGATCTAGAGATGTTTGTGGATGCTAATCATATAGTCATATCACCAGATTGTTCCAGGGACATAACAATAATTTTGCTGTTGCATATGTTCTACTTTAATCAGGGGAAAAGGCAGGATGTGCAGAAAATGTTGATTTTTATTTCTGAAGAACACACCAAACATTTGCTTTTGTGCTTCTCTAGGCACAGATCCTTGATTTGTAGTGAGCAAATTACAGGGATGTAAGAGGTTACGATCAGCAGGAACTCATTTGCATATTAGGCCACACCCCTGGCACAAAAACAGCCAGGACTTCGTTCCTGCGCATTCCTGCGTTTTAAAAGCCCTGGTTACAATGAAGAACTCTTCACTTCTCCATTGCAATTTTCCACTTACACTTCATACATAGGACTATCCATCTGGACCACCACATATATTCTGTCTTCCCAATAAGTTCACAGTTTGACAGGTCCCTGACTAGCACTCTGTGTCCTGTGGCAGGGGCAGCACCATGCACTTTATGACTGTAACTTCACTTTCCTTGTAAAGCAGATAATTGCAAACTGCTCTAATTTACAATAGCTGGGGAACTGTTGCTTGGCCTATGGGGTTCCTTGAGGTTCCATCTTGTTCCCCATACTTTTTAACATCCAGTTCACCTCCTCTGGGTCTTACCTGGGCGTTATTCATGTGGTTTTGCATTACATCTCATTTTAGGCATGTCCTTGGGTTTAAGATTGCCTTTGTCACTGGCACCTGGTATTCTAAAGTCTACTGCTTCTGTATACGGAAGGTTCCATTTGGCTTCCTTTCTTATACTCATGGTTGAAAGGGGTGTGTGCGTGACCTGAATATTTTCTTACAGTATTTCTTCAAACATTGTAGAAGGCAGATTTTTTTTAAAGAACTCAGTGTGCGTAAAACAATGTGATGTCAAGACAACTAAGATTTTCAGGCATTTGGGAGTGTCAGTCCAAATGCTTTCAGACACCCAGCTGGCAAGCATATAAAAGCTAGGATCCACCTTAAAACATTTCACATCTCTGAAGCTTTATTTTCACCAACCTATGCAAGAGTGTGACTCATCCCTCCTAGAAATGTACAGCGTTGACTCGAATATTATTCCAAACTTAGTTTTGATGGGCTGAAAGTTTTATAAGGCTGGCACCACCAAACAATTCTGAGCTGGAACCTCAGGTCAGCAATCCACAAAGCAAAAAGGCCACAGTGGGAATCCTCACAGCAATAATTTAAATTATATATTGATTTATTTTATTGCATTGCTATTTGCAAATCAAACACAATCATGATGTTACTCAAATATGACAGGATAATATAAAATTCTGGCATGAGAGTTAAACTGTTTTATATTTGAGTTGGGGAACATCCCAGCTCCCAGACCCAAGTTCCAATTTGGTGGGTAGGGCTGGCTGGGTACTGTCCTTGCCAGAGGGAGAGAGACACAAACTGATGCTCCTTTGTGAATTCAATTTATTAAATTCCAAGTAGAACATTGTAAAGACACACTCAGAACATATAAAGAAATATACAGTGTACACACAGACAATATTAAGATAATGGAATATATTCTGCCTACAAGGCCCGGTGTCAACACATCGTGTTGATGAGCAGTATCAGCAGAAGAAGACTGCAGATTTATACCCCACCCTTCTCTCTGAATCAGAGACTCAGAGTGGCTTACAGTCTCCTATATCTTCTCCCCCCACAACAGACACCCTGTGAGGTGGGGCTGAGAGGGCTCTCACAGCACCTGCCCTTTCAAGGACAACTCCTGCAATAGCTATGGCTAACCCAAGACCATTCCAGCAGGTGCAAGTGGAGGAGTGGGGCATCAAATCTGGTTCTCCCAAATAAGAGTCCACACACTTAACCACTATACCAAACTGGCTCTCCAGCAGCGAAGAGATATATATCTTTCTTGGACTAATAGCGGCTAATGTGCCTACTGATGTATACCTGTGGTAAATGTGACACAGGGCAAACTGGAACTGACCAGAAACTGACCCAATGTACTGACCCAAATCCCTCCCCTTCTTCTTATCTCTGGAGTCAGGAAGCTCTCAGAAAGTCAAGAAAGCTAGATTATGATACTCTATTCCGCAGGGCCGAACTCTTTTGACAGGCTAGGGTTGCCAAATCCAATTAAAGAAAAATCTGGGGAATTTGGGGGTGGAGCCAGGAGGCATTGGGGGTGGAGCCAGGAGACATTGGGGGTGGAGCCAGGAACAAGGATGTGACAAGCATAATTGAACTCCAAGGGAGTTCTGCCCATCACATTTAAAGGGACAGCACGCCTTTTTAAATGCCTTTCTTCCATAGGAAATAATTAAGGATAGGGGCACCATCTTTTGGGGCTCATAGAATTGGACCCTCTGGTCCAATATTTTTGAAACTTGGGGGGTATTTTGGGGAGAGGCACTAGCTGCTATACTAAAAATCTGGTGCCTCTACCTCAAAAAATAGCACCCCCAAAGCCCCCAATACCCATGGATCAATTCCCTATTATTCTCTATGGGAATCGTTCTCCATAGGGAATAATAGAGTGCCTAGTAGACATTTCCTCCCCCCCCCACACTTTCTAGAGGGGGGGAGAGCCTCCAAACTAGGGAATCCCCTGCCCCCTCCCTCTCTCTCTCTCTCACACACAAACACTTACCGTACTTGGTCTTCTTCCAGCAGAATTTGCTGGCTGTGAAAACGAAAGTAAGACTGCAGAGGAAAAGAAAGGGAGGGGCTGTTCCTGTTTCCTGTGCAGCCTTAAAGGGCCGTTCCTGTTTCCTGTGCAGCCTTAAAAACGGATCCCAAGCTGTAAAACATGATGCCTGCAGGTATGTTCTCTCTCCCCCGCCCCCAGACTTTTTAAGAACGGGGGAGGAGGCTGAAAATTCGGGAGTCCCCAGCCAGGGCGGGAGGGTTGGGAAGCCTATGACAGGCCTACAACAACTATCGTGGGAGGAGGTCATCACTGCTATGTTGTTGAATGATATAATCTGTAAGTCTGCAAATAGAGTAACAACGGAACGAAGAACTGAGATATTGATAAACTGTCTTTGTTATAAAATCTTTCTTATAGCACTTTTATGTAGTTTAAATTGTTTATGTTCTTATTCTTTTATAATTGTATTTTAAACTGTTGTATCATGACTGTTAGCCGCCCAGAGTCTGCTAGCGGAGTGGGTGGCATATAAATCTAAAGTAAATAAATAAAATAAATAAAAATCTAATTAAACTTTGACAGTGGCTTCAATAACTCCTGGACTGTATGTAATGTAATGTAATGTAAAATTTTATTTATATCCCGCCCTCCCCCGCCGAAGCAGGCTCAGGGCGGCTAACAGCATTTCAAGTAAACAATACAGTATTAAAAACATTAAATTCACATTAAAATTCACATTAAAATCAATCAATAATTAAAACATTCCTAAATCAACACTGGCGGTAACCGTTATTAATCTGGCGGTAAGCATTAATTCAGTTATTGGTGAACGCCTGTTTGAAGAGGGCGGTCTTGCAGGCCCTGCGGAACTGGTCTAAGTTCCGCAGGGCCCGCACCTCCTCTGGGAGTTTGTTCCAGAGTTGTGGGGCCGCAACGGAAAAGGCCCGAGTGCGGGTGCTTTGAAGTTTGGCTTCTTTTGGCCCAGGGATATTCAGTCTGCTTTTCCCCACTGACCTCAGTGCTCTCTGGGGCTCATATGGGGAGAGACGGTCCCTCAGGTAGGTCGGTCCTTGGCCATATAGGGCTTTAAAGGTTATGACCAGCACTTTGTACTGGATCCGGTATACGATTGGCAGCCAGTGCAGTCCGCGCAGCCCCGGCCGTATATGCTCCCATCTTGGGAGACCAAGTAACAGCCTGGCCGCCGCGTTCTGCACTAGCTGCAGCTCCCGGGTCCGGTACAGAGGCAGCCCCATGTAGAGAGCGTTACAGTAGTCCAGTCTTGAGGTGACCGTCGTGTGGATCACCATTGCTAGGTCCTGACGCTCTAGGAAAGGGGCCAACTGCCTCGCCCGCCTCAGGTGGAAGAATGCTGATTTGGCAGTGGCTGTTATCTGGGCCTCCATTGATAATGAAGGCTCCAGTAAGACGCCCAGGCTCTTTACCTGCTGCGCCGTCTTCAGCGGCGCCCCGTCAAAGGCCGGGAGAGATATTTCCTTCCCCAGAGTGCCACGACCCACATGGAGAACCTCTGTCTTCGCTGGATTTAACTTCAGCCCACTCAGTCTAAGCCACGTTGCAACAGCCTGCAAAGCCCGGTCCAGGTTCCCCGGGGCGGAGGCGGGCCGGCCGTCCATTAGTAGATAGAGCTGGGTGTCATCTGCGTATTGATGGCAACCCAGCCCAAATCTCCGGGCAATCTGGGCGAGGGGGCGCATATAGATGTTGAATAACATCGGGGAGAGAACTGCTCCCTGGGGCACCCCACAGTCTAGTGTGCGCCTCTGGGATCGCTCACCCCCAATCACCACCCTCTGTCCCCGACCCATGAGGAAGGAGGAAAGCCATTGTAAGGCCAGCCCCTCAACCCCTATGTCGGCGAGGCGGTGGATCAGCAACCGATGGTCGACTGTATCAAATGCAGCCGACAAATTAATAACATCAGTATTGCCGCACCGCCTCGATCCAGTTGCTGCTGGAGGTCATCCACCAAGGCGACCAGGACCGTCTCCGTCCCGTGGCCCGGTCGGAAGCCAGACTGGCACGGGTCTAAGACAGAAGCGTCATCTAGAAATCTCTGTAGCTGCAACGCCACTGCCCTCTCGATAATTTTACCTAAAAATGGTAAATTGGACACCGGTCGGTAGTTTGCCAATTCGGCCGGGTCTGCTGTAGGTTTTTTCAAGAGGATATAAATATCCTCCAAGGCAAAAATCATCTACGGGGATATCAGTACCAGAAGGCCACAGCACCAGCAGAATTCTGCAGCCTCCTGAGAAACAGAACCAAAGATGCCACTATAGAAGCTAATTTACTTAGCATAGAAATTAAAGTAACAGGTTTAGCAGGAGACTGAGATTCAATCCAGCCCTAATTATGTGACAATTTACAACATAAACATGCTTTTAAAACTATAAAATGTGTTTGGAGGTAAAGTTTGTATTGGTAGGATTGTATACTTGGGGTGATGGTGGTGGGTTAAAGGTTAAGAACCACTGAGATAGAAAACAAAGATTTCTCTAGGTATTAGCACCTATCGTTATGTTGTTTTATAACTGATATTTTAAAATCATTTTTCTGTTTCATGCTTTATTGATGTTTTACCTTGTTGGTCATTTTTTGACCCCAACCTGTAAGCTGCCCTGAGTCTGCTTTCGGCAAGGAGGGTGGGATATAAATTAAATAAAAAAATAAAAAATATCAGATAAATACTAGTTTGTTCAGTTTTCCTCCCTATTACTGGCTCCATCCCACATAACTTTTGTATATGGAGGCCCATGATCCCCAGTGTGTTCCCATGCACGTCCCTTCCTTTTTCATCAGCAGAAGAACTTGCTGGAACAAACTGACTGACTTTTCTGTTCTCCTGAGGATTTTTTTGAAAAATATGTAATTTAAAATAGAAAATGCAGGTCAGCTTCAGGATCAGGTGAAATATTCTGAATAAAGGCAAACATTTTAATCAAAGAACAAAGCTCAGTCCCAGTAATAAGATCGTAAGAAGAGCCTGTTGGATCAGAACCTGTTGGTTCATCTAGTCTAGCATCCTCTTTCACACAGCAGCCAACTTGAAGGACCAAATAAAAAGGGCATAGAGGCTGAGGCTCTTCCTATTACTGCCTTCTGGCACTGATATTCAAAACTTTGCTATCTCTGTAGATGAAGGCTTTCTTCATTCAGCATGACTGATAGCTGTTGATTGACCTCTCCTCCATGAATCACTGTATGCCCCTTTTAAAGCTTACAGTGTTCATCACTGGGGCTAGGGGTGCCACAGGGCTGCCTGATTTTGGTGCCCTTGGAGCCACCACCCTCTAGCTCCCTAGGGCAATTGCCTAGGCCTGCCAAGAGGGTAAACTCTAGGCTGAGGCCTAGAGTTGGAAAAAGGGAGCCATAACAGGAAGGGCTGAAAGCCTGCATTGGGGACCATGTGGTAATATCACTCGATTCATACTATCTGAAGTTTAAATTGATTAGTTAGGTCCTAGTGAGCATAATATTTTTGGACGCTCCATAGGGATGCCATGTTCCCACTTTTAGCAGGTGATTCCCCACTTTGAGCCCCTGATGCCCATCACTGCTCAGTAGGCCAGCATGCGGGGGTGGGGGGTGGGGGTGGAGAGGAGAAAAAAAATCAATTCCAGCAAAACAGCATTACTTCACTTCCAGGGAAAACTGGAGGTTACGTCACACTACTTCAGGAATTGGTGAAAATTCTATGGTAAAACCATACAATTTCTGCTGATTTCCAGAGTGGCATGCCATCACTTCTGGATAAACTCTGGAAGTGATGTGGTGCCATTGTGCCACCACTCTTGCAGCTTACAAGCCACTGCTTCCCACCTATTCTCATATAAAACCTGTTTACACTGATGCTGTGTTGGTTAGCCTCTTAAAGAAACTATTCACCACAGGGAGATGACTTCCATGAGGTAAAGTGAGAATGAATCTGCTGCTCCCCATCCTGTCAACTCTCTGTCCTGAAGTCATCTTCCTTAATAAGGAGTACTAATAAAGGTGTCTAAAATAGTGATGCTACATTCTTGTTTTCAGTGAGACTGTAGAAGCAAAAACAGTTATGGCAGAAGTGGTAAGATTTGGACTCCATAAATAGCATACACAAGAAGAGGCTGCTCACCTGTTGTCTCTGTTCCTTCATTTTTGAGCCATTCGGCATACACTTAGCTAATTTCTCTATTTCATATACCATCTGCATTTCCAGACAATACTTTTACTACACCAAAGCAATTATCTACAGACCTAGCAACTGCTTTCACAGATCCAGAGAGCACCTTAGTTTGGAACTAGTGTCATGGCTGAAGAACCATGGTCCACACATATTGGGATATTGTGCTATCGTAATATGATAATAATTTACAACCTGGTTTGTCTTGTCCACCCAGGCAAATCAGGTTGCAAACAACTGCTACTATTCAATAGCCAGAACAATGCGGATGTAGATCAACAACCTGCTGCAACCTGCTCAGATTGCTGATGTGTGCACAGAAATTGGAATGGTGCTAGCAGGATGGTGTTCTAATGCCACACCACTCCTTCCCTAAAAGCATGATCTACCATGTGAACCTTCCTCCACACACTGAAATGTCAGGAGAAAGAGAAAGGTGCTGGCACACTGTAACTCATGGCTTTGTACAAGGAAGAACTGTGATTTCTTATAGCTGTGGACATGGAGATGAAAATACACAAATTTCAGAGTATGGAGTGCTTATCTCATTTGCTTAGACCAATCTCTCTGGTTAATCTTAGCAAGAAATCTGAGTGGAGATACTGTCTTTTCCATCCACACACCCACATCCACACCCACCAGCCTTAAGTTTAGATTCCTGTAAACATCACTTTGAAGGCTGTCCTCTGTTTAGAGATGTTTTCATACATTTCCCTAATGTAAAATAGCAAAAGGATTGTGGATAATGGAAGATACACCAACTGCGTCAGCTTATTGCCACTCTTGCACATCCATTGCCTGTCTCAGAATGAAAGTATCCCTCCTGTTTCATCATGGATCAACATCCAATAAAGACTCAGCATCTTGGGGAAGGTTTGGCTGTGATTCAGAATTAGTTGCATTTTTCTCCCCAGTCTTGGGGAGTGCCTCCGAGCTGGGAATAAGACAACCCTTATGTAATCATTAAGGGAAATGTAGAAGTCAAGATTCAGACAGGAAGAGTTTACCTGAGACACTCAGAAAACAGTTCTGACTCATGTAACATTACAGTAATAGTTTAATTAGTAGGTGGTTGGTTTCACCTTTAGGGAAAAAAAATTGAACTGAATACAGACACAGAATATGTTCTTCTGGTCATCAGATGCTTGAAAAGTTATCTGAGTTGTGTAAGACAGGAATAGTCTGGTTCATTGTTTTAGGATGGGGCTGTATAAACACTTTTTGCTCCTGAAAGAGGCCCTGGGGGGGGGGTGGACCCAATTCTCCCCCCCCCCCAAAAAAAGCCTAAGGCTAAAGGGTAGCAACAAGATATTCTCTGGTATCTTGGGGTCAGTGTGCCAGTACAACCTTCAGCTCTTTACAGTTTGGGGAATGAACAGTGGAATCCTACAGAGTTACACCTTTTAAAGCTCCCTGATGTGTATTTAGGATCATACTTAACTGCTTCATAGCTTTTTCTGAAAGCGTAAGGGATCTCTTTATCTCCTACTTTGCTCTCTCGTTCATTTATAATCCATGCACTGACATGCCACTGTTGAAACATGGGGCTTTATTACTCTTTTATCACTAGGTTTGTCAATTATTTTTCTGTTTGGCCTTTGCCAGCTGCATGGCATGTCCCTCATAATCAGAGAAAGCTTCACTGTCTCAATATCATAAAGCCCAGCCTGTTTGTCACCACCATGATGCTTCCTTCCATGTTTCCTTTCCATAAGTACACTGGACTTACCTTTGCGGTCTTGCTTTGACATCATTGTCATACATCAATGCACTGAATAGTTCACAGACAGAAAGCCTGAGGTGACTATTAAAATCATCATCTGTAACCTGTGTAACAATCCACATAGACTGACCCAGTTTCTAAACTCACACTGCAATTATCAAACTGGAAGGAAGATAGAGGAATGCTAATTGCAAAGCAATTATCAAAAATATGTTGTGATAGTAATCACTAATACCATCAGGCCTAAAACACCACTGATGTTTCACTCTTCACAGTATCCCAAAGTAGCAAGATCCACAAAGTGACAAGTACAGTACAAGAAAGAAAAGTTTTAATCCTGCAATGTATATTTCTAATATTAAGCGGCAATGAAATTATATTTATAAAGAACATGGAATTAATTGATTCTCACATATTTAGCATCTTGGAATCAATAGCTGCTATAGCAATCTGAAATGTTTGTCATGTATTCATCCACATAGTTCCAAAGATTTAAGGCCAGCAATTGCCAGTGATTCCTCCCTCCCACTGCAAACCTGGATTTTGCTCCTATTTTGCTAAGTCGAACAAAAATCCAGGAAGATCGCTGGCTTGCAGAGGAGGATGTGTGTGAGAGAAAAGTTCTGCTCCATGAAGTCTGCAGATGGTTGGATGTGTGCTAGTTTGGGGAAGTTTGTAAAAGCAGGAGTTTCATATTGAGCATATTACCATTTGCAGATAGAATTGCCAGACCCCCAGTCCAGCCAGGGAATCACCTGGTATTTGGGGTTCTAATCCACGGGCACCTAGCTGGCTGGTGGGAGAAACTCCATCCCCAAACAGAGATGTTGTTATGCAATATCCCTGACATGATGGCATCACTTGGAAGTGATGTCATTGTATTGGTGATGTTGCATAATGATCAGGGCTGGCGCGTGTGAGTAGGCCGACTAGGCAGCAGCCTTGGGTGCCACCTGGCCTAGGGGCACCACGAGGCACACCCTCTCTGCACTCTCGCACCGGTCGTGAGCTGCTGCCGTGTTCTGTCTTTGCCCAGGCTCCCCAAGGCTCAGGAAGCCTGGGCAAGTGGGGGGGGGGGGCTACGCGAGCTGCCACCGCATTCTGTCTTTGCCCAGGGTCCTCAAGGCTTGGGAAGCCTGGGCGAAGGGGCAGGGTCCAATGACATCATTGGAGTGCGCATGCACTGGGGGGTGGTGGCAGAGTGCTATTCAGCCTGCGGCGCAGAAAAGCCTAGCCCCGGGCCTGGTAACGATGTTCTGGGTTTTGGGCAAACTCTATGGTTTTGTAGCAAACCACACTGCTATCTGCAGTTCCACAGAAGTTGAAGGCCCTTCAGTGTCAACAAAAGGCCTGCTATGACAAATGGGCTATGTCCCTTCCACCCTTGCAAGAGGGGGGCAGAGTGCGGATGCAGACATGTACAGGATGGGTACCAGCATTGGTTACAGGAAAGAAGACTGAACCATGTTCCGATACTGTTGAAACACCAAATGGAAACCTGTATGGGAGGAATAGGAGACATCTCAGAAAAGATTGTTCTTCTGCCACTCTAGATTCTGCAACTGTGCCTGATCACACTATCTCAGAACAGATCTCAGCTGACATTCCAGTCCTGCCTGGAGAAGAGAATCATAGCACTCCAGATGTGCTCCCAGACCCTGTTTACTCCTCCCCCCCCCCCAGCTGAAGGTGTGTGAACAAAGAGTGGGCAGATGATCAGGTTGCCTGCTAGATTTAAGGACTATGTGATGGGTTAGGGGTTAAGGCAAACCCCCGTGGTGAGTCAAGTGAGTAGCAACTTCCGACTCTTCATTTCTGTAGTATTTGCGTTGTACCGACCACTCCAAAGTAAAGAAGCTGTGTGTGGTATATTTATTGTCTATATTTGAGTTTATGTGTGTATTTATAGGTACAGTCTGCTCTTCTCCCAATATCTATATGATTTACTTTGGTCCTATTGCGTGAAGCTTTTGTTTTCAGTATCCAGATTTATATGCTTGCTGAAGTTGTTCCCTTGCAAATAAATGTCTGATGTTTTGAGCTACCTTGTCTCTGCTGTATGGACCTGAGAATGGGTGCCTGAGTGAGTACTCCAATCTGGGAACCCACAGCAAAAAGGGGCATTACTACAGAAAATGACCTCCTGTAGCATACCATCTGATTCTGGAGAGAGGGGTTTTTTTTGAAGTGGCCCCTCCAGTTCGGCCTTTTACTGCAGCTTGTTTCACTGACTTCAGCAGATCGTCTTAGGGTTGCCAACATTTAAATTGGTCCCTCTACCTTTAAGATCATTTTGTTCTGCAAGCAATTATCAGGTGATGTTATTAAGCCCCAGGCCATGGCAAGCTTCCGTTGACCATTCCTGCACATTCAGCCTCTATCAAAGAGAAAGGAAATCCCCCTCCCCTCCCCCCCCCCCCCCGCCACTTGGCCATCTTGATTCCTTTGTGTAGTCGGAAAACAAATAAGGAAAACTGCAAGAGCAGATCTCCTTGTTGCTCACTTTTTGACAGGCATCTGACCGGGCCTCTGGGCTAGTCTATCATTTCAATTACTCTGGCTTTAAGGGCCAAGGGAGCTTCTTTAGCTAGCATGGTTAGTTTCCCTTCAGCTTTCATATAGGCAAGAGCTGGATGGGATTATGGGAGGGTTGGAGTCAGTGCAAAATTTCTGCTTGCACAAGAGCTCTTGAGCAAGGGGAAATACAAGAAAAAAACTGGTAGAGAATTGTGCTAATTCAAGCTTATGATATCCCTGCTAGCCCTTCCACATGTGCAAGATCTTATCCAGCCAATTTATGATACTATAATATAAAGGGAGGATAGAGCTAGGTGTTGCACAATATCCTGCAGAACTGCATTAAATCCGTTGATGCTTCTGCTTATACATCACTGAATCCAAAGCCATGGTCTGCAACTTTCACTTCTTTGAAATCACCAGTTCAAGACCTACTATTATACCAGCCAATCCTGTCTGTTTATGTGAAAACAACAAATATTTTATTAGCAGATTTAATTGAAATTTTAAGTACTTCACTGTGCAGATAAGTCCACTCCTTTCCTACCTGTGTCTTCTATAAGTGCTCCTAACTAAAACTTTTTTGCATTTAAATTGATGATGTTATTTTACTGTAAAAAGGAAATCTTAGGCCTAGAAAAAAAAGAGTACAAACAGAGTACATGTGCTGGGATGGTCTTAGCCGCCTCTATCTGCCCTAGATCCTGTCCTAGGCAGAGTCCCCATTCTCTTCTCCAGCGCAGGGGGAAAGAACAGGAAAGGTGAGTTCTGCCATTCTGTGTACTTGCCTTTTCTGGAGCTTGGGCAGCCAGTAGGCTGCCTGGTCTGGTCTGAGAAATATATGGAAATTTGATGGGGGAGCCTAGGGACAACAGGGTTCATAAAAACATAAGAGAAGCCATGTTGGATCAGGCCAATGGCCCATCCAGTCCAACACTCTGTGTCACACAGTGGCCAATATATGTGTGCGTGTGTGTGTATATATATATATATATGTACACATACACACACACACACACACACACATATATACTGTGGCTAATACCCACTGATGGACCTCTGCTCCGTATTTTTATCCAATCCCCTCTTAAAGTTGGCTATGCTTGTAGCCGCTGCCACCTCCTGTGGCAGTGAATTCCACATGTTAATCACCCTTTGGGTGAAGAAGTACTTCCTTTTATCTGTTTTACCTGACTGCTCAGCAAGTTCGAGGAGGGGAGGGGCCTCAGAAGGATATAATGCCATAGAAGCCATCCTCCATAGTAGTTACTTTCTCCAGGAGAACTGATCTTGGTCATCTAGAAATCAACTATAATAGTGGGAGATTTCCAGGTCCCATCTGGAGGTTGGCAACCCTAGTAGCCTGCTTGATGGTGATAGCAGCATGTAGGGTTGCTAGGTCCAACTCAAGAAATATCTGGGGACTTTGGAGTGAAGCCAGGAGACTTTGGGGGTGGTACCAGGAGCAAGGCTGTGACAAGCACGATTGAACTCCAAAGGAATTCTGGTCATCACATTTAAAGAGACTACATTCCTTTGAAATGCCTTCCCTTCATTTGAAAATAATGAAGGATAAGGGCACCTTCTTTTGGGGCTCATAGAATTGGACCCCACAGGGTATAATGGAGACATTTCCCTTCCCCTCCCCACTTTCTGATCACCCTAAAATGGGGAGAGGGCCTTCAAACTGGGGATTGGCAACCCTACCAGTATGGCCGCTGGCATATTGACAGCAGCTCACACATACTCTCTTGGCAGCTGGTTTGAGGGCTGGTTCTTTGTTTGGGCCTGGGGTGGCCTTAACAGGGGGTAGTGGTGGCAAGGATGCCATGATTCTGGGGCCTCATCCTGGACTTTTGCTCTGAACTTGAGAATCACTAAGACCACCCCCGTGTATGTGCTCCAAAGGAAAATTGCCCATTTATACTCATTCTCTGTTTCCTATTAATTAGCCAGTTTTTGATCCACAAGAGAACTTGTCCTTTTACTCCATGACTCTCGAGCTTACTAAGGAGCCTTTAATGAGGAACTTTATCAAAAGCTTTCTGGAAGTCAAGGTAAACAACATCTATTGGGTCCCCTTTGTCCACATGTTTGTTCACCCCCTCAAAGAACTCTAACAACACAAGAGCTTGCCTTACAGAACCCATGCTGAGTCTTCCTCAATAACTTTTGTTCATCAGTGTGCCTGCTAATTCTCCCTATGATAATGGTCATACAGCAAACTCCTTTATAAAAAGAATAGTTTCAAAAGCAATTTGTGATATAAGTGTGGGGAGGTATCTGCTATGCAAAAGGAAATTCAAAATCCCACCAGATGCTTCCAAACCTGTTGAGTCAGCCTAAATTACCCCTATGTAGAGTTGGAAACAACTGGTGCTTGCACAGGGGATTACTTTTACCTTTATTCTGGCCAATAGTTTTAGCTCCCACTTTTATTTTCTGAACTAAATTATGCTAGATACATTTTATTTCTAGGAGAGGACCCCCTCAATTTAAACTGGAATTAAATATTCTGCTTTCAACTTCCTAGAATTAATAATTTTCAGCATATTTGGAATAGGGTCCAAAACTATTTATAGCCTAGAGATGGCTGGCCTTGTTATTTCTTGGGTATTGTTTAGAGATCATTATAAAATAGGGAAGGCAGCTGCTAAAATTACATTCTGCTTCTTTCCACTGTAATAATAATAAACAACAAAAGGGCAAACAGACCAAATGATACGAGAATGAGTGTTACAAAATAAGAACTGTCATTTTTTAAATAGCCAGTGACTCATCTAGCCAACTACTGAGCCTCCAACAATGGTCAGTACCAGACGATGCTGAGAGAGAGAATACTTTCACAGGCTGCAGTGCTGGCAAGGGTCAGCTCAGTGTAGGGTTGCCAAGTCCAATTCGAGAAATATCTGGAGACTTTGGGGGTGGAGCCAGGAGACATTGGGGGTGGAGCCAGGAGAAATTGGGGGTAGAGCCATAAGCAAAGTTGTGACAAGCACAATTGAACTCCAAAGGGAGTTCTGGCCATCACATTTAAAGGAACCGCACACCTTTTAAATGCCTTCCTTACATTAGAAATAATGAAGGATAGGGGCACCTTCTTTTGGGGCTCATAGAACTGGACCCCTTGGTCCAACCTTTTTGAAACTTGGAGAGCATATTGAGGAGAGTCATCAGATGGTATGCTGAAATTTGGCGCCTCTAACTAAAAAAACAGCCCCTCCAGAGCCCCAGATACCCCCATATCAATTCTCCATTATACCCTATGGGAATTGATCTCCATAGGGAATAATGAAATGCCCAGCAGACATTTCCCTCCACCCCCCTCCTTGTTTCTGATGACTCTGAAGCGGGGAAGGGCCTGTTCCCCCCCTGGGGATTGTGTCAACCACACGGGATGAACACAGTGATTGATTGGTAAATAGGAGAAACCTATTGGGGAGGGGCAGTGGCTCAGTGGTAGAGCATCTGCTTGGTAAGCAGAAGGTCCCAGGTTCAATCCCTGGCATCTCCCAAAAAGGGTTCAGGCAAATAGGTGTGAAAAACTTCAGCTTGAGACTCTGGAGAGCCGCTGCCAGTCTGAGTAGACAATACTGACTTTGATGGACCGAGGGTCTGATTCAGTATAAGGCAGCTTCATATGTTCACCTGTGTTCCACAATCTTACTCACAAGGAATTTTTTGAAAACACTCTATTTCTTAAAGAAGTTGCTATACAAGCTTAGTATTTAGTTCAATTAATACCACTTTTATGATTTTTCACTTTTAGCATAATATATGACAATTTTTAGGAAATAACACCCAATTTTTACAGATAGTTCATATTTTAAACACAAAATCATAGCATGAACACAGAGAACACTGAAGAGTCTACCAAGGCAAAAAGCCTGTAAATAGATTTCTTGCTTGTTACGTAGACCTCTTATTTCATCTGTTGACGTTGTTTATTCAATATGTTAATCCGCAACGATGTTGCAAAATGATAATTGTGACTGAAACAAGGTTCAGAAGTTCTCCAGAATTGTATACAAAGTTGCAAGGAAGGCAGGACTCACAGATTGAGTTGAAGTATATGGGATAACTCGTATTCTAGATAATCACGTGTTTCTATGTCCACTTCTTCTTGATCACAATACTTCAATTTTTGGAACTATGACAAAATTATACAAAGATAAATAACAATACTCCAATCAAAAAGCTCCAATGAAATAAGAAAGAAAATGGCTTACCCAATGCTCAAATGGCTATACATGCAGTAAGTCAATTGCTAAGGCGGCATTAGTGGTTCTCAAAGCGCTAAGCGTTCGAACCTGATTTTTAAAGCAACACAGAATGTTAAACTTTTAATCATTAAAGGAGACTACCCCAGAATTTGTTTTTATAAAAAGGATGTTAAGTCTAAGACTGAATTCAAACCTTGTTTCAGTCACAATTATCATTTTGCAACACTGTTGCAGATTAACTTAGTGATATAAACACTGTCAACAGATGAAATAAGAGGTCTACTTAACAAGCAAGAAATCTATTTACAGGCATTTTGCCTTGGTGGACTCTTCAGTGTTCTCATTATGTAAATGTTATGATTTCGTGTTTAAAATATGAATTATCTGTAAAAATTGGGTATTTCCTAAAAATTTTCATATATTACGCTAAAAGTGAAAAATCATAAAAGTGATATTAACTGAACTAAATACTAAGCTTGTATAGCAACTTCTTTAAGAAATAGAGTGTTTTCAAAAAATTCCTTGTAAGATTGTGGAACAATCTCCTATTTACCCACCTGGGGATTGGCATCTCTACTCACAAGTTGCTGAACTTCCAACTTCTTCAAAGTAACAGAGCAACCAAAGGTTCAAGTTTACCTTTCCTAAGCAAATGACCTCTGAAAAGATAATGCAACCAACGGAGGGTCTTGGCTGCTTTCACAGCCCCTGGGAGCAGCCATGTTGTTCTGCCTCCCCCACCCCACCCCCATTCAGCCTTAAAGACACAGACACACCATCCCAAGAGGAAGCCTTTCCAAGTGGAGTCTGAAGCCTCCGGAGATGGAAAGGCACATGGTGGCTGTGGGGGCAGGGCTTCCCCGCTGACTGGGAGTGGGAAGGAGCCTGGGAAAGCGGGAGAACCCCCGCTGGTACCTGGGGATTGGCAAGCCTAGCTCAGTGTGGATGGTCTTGAAGCCAAACTCCTCATATGTTAAATCCACAGACATCATATTGGATTGCAGGCAGGCATCTGCATGTGTTCCTGTAAAACCAGAAGTTAATCTAGGCAACCATGCTGCACACAAACACCACAATATTCTGAGACTGTATGGGAATCATGGAAGAAGCTGTCTGCTTTGCTGTTACATTATTCATCACCTTCCTGAGTTTGATACTGGAGAGAAGACAAACATGGTGAATGTACATTCCAGAACAGCCAAACTACTTTATGTTCTCCACTAACCTATGTTTATTACCAGCCCCTTGTATAATTGTCTGTAAGGAATTAATTTCTGTTAGGAAAGAGAGTTTTAGTGCCATTTTATAGACTAGATGCTGAAACTGAGAATCCAGTGGTTTCAATCTTTATTCTATTGTCCTCACAGAGTGGCTGTTAGAAATGCCAAGAGCTGGGAGTTGATATGGGGTACCCCAGGAGACAATCTTCTCACATGCTATTTCAAACCTTAAAACAAAATTGTCCAGAGCTTTGTATTAGAGTGTCATCAATATGGTGGTAACATCCACCACTGTACTTCATTAACTAGGCAACCAGAGGCTGCCTTCTCAAGAGGCCATGGTCAGGTAGGATTTTAAGGGACACATATTTTCCTTTTAAAATTCTAATAAACATGGCAACTTACTTATTAAGCATTGCCAAAAAGGAGTTGACAGTGATGTCATAATTTGCATTATCCTCCCACTTTACAGTGTCCTGATTGTAGTCAGTGGCCTCAGCAGTTTTATATGCTTTAAAGGCCTAATCTCAGAAAGAAAAGGCTTCCATTCCCCACAGCATGCTATTTAGTGTTATGACTGGAAGTTGAAGCTAAATGTGGAGTTGGGTCATGGAGATCCATTAACCTTTAGAAAGAGTTCCTCTTCAGCTCACCATGTCCAAACTATACCAGTGACTCATCAGGATATCATTCTGTATCAAGACCAATAAATTATACTTTAAATGATTAACTTTATTGGAGTCTTTAATACTAAAGACAGCGAGTGGCAAAGTGTGATAATAATATGCTAAGCTTAGAAGTTCTTCGCTTCCAAATTTAATACTGCTACTGGGGTAGGATTTGTGTCAAGCTATTAATCCTTATGATAAAGAAGCCATGTTAGAGGAGATAGCTCTAGCATAAGGGCCCCTTTGGGAGCATTCCCAGAAAAATGGTAACAGGAATTTGCTCAACTCTACTTCCTAGGTATGATTACTGCAGTAGGTACTTCAACCCAGAATTGGATATATTACTCTCCATATGGAATCATGCAAGAAGTCTGAAAGGAATAGGGAACTTCAGAAGCTGTGCCACAACTCACTATCACTCTTGTTGTGCTTCTTCAACCTGCTTACTATAATTATATATGTGATTTGGAGTGGAACAGGCTTCCTCGGGAGGTGGTGGGCTCTCCTTCCTTAGATGTTTTTAAACAAAGGCTAGATTGCCATTTGACAGCAATGCTGATCCTCTGAACTTAGGGGGAGGTATTTATGAATTTCCTGCATTGTGCAGGGGGTTGAACTAGATGACCCTTGGTGTCCCTTCCAACTCTATGATTCTATGCTTTAATCTTACACTGTTTCTAGAGAGCTAACACTGTAGAGAAACACATTTTACTTTGGAAATCTGGACTGCACAAAACCTTCACTTTTAGTTTTTAAAAGCTTTCTCATCAGAGAACAGGCAGGGGATTTTTTTTTAATAGAATTTTTTTAAAACCTTGGGGGAGAGGGCTGGGCTTCTTTTTTTCTGATTTCATCTAGGAGGAAGGAGTTCTTACATCTGGGTCCCTGCTGGATGCCATTGGCATGTGGAGGGCTGCAGGCCTGAACAAAGACTTCTAGGTAATTGGAAGCTTTTAAAGCACTGTAAGTCTAAGTTAACAAGGTTGCCTTAGAATAATATCACTTGGTCATGTACGGAATGAGGGACAGAGCAGCTGCATTTTTACACCTTTCTTCTGCGGTCTTTTGTTGTTCTGAGAGTATGTGTGTGGACATTTTTAAACAATTTTTTAAAACTTATAATGCTGGCAGTTATTCTTTGTACCACATAGACCCCCACCATGCGAACATACTCTTTAAAATGAGCAGCAGGAAAGGAGACACAGTCAACAAGTGCAGCAAGCTGTCTCCATGGTAATCAGACACTGCGTAGCAGGAGATGGAGGCATGAAGCAAGGCTTTAGACTGGCAACCCAGGGAAGGGAAGCTTGGGCCCTTGGTCCTCTCAGTAGGTAATTCCTACAAAGGTCAGCTGGTGGCAGTGGGTGAACTGAAAGAGGGAGATGGAAATCCTCTGAGAGTCAAGAAAGCCAGGAGAGTGGCACGTGGCCAGGCAGAGACTTGGATGGTGCTGGTGTCCGGAAGCCTTGGAGGGCAAGACAGAATAGTACTTACAGGTTAATGGGGCTGTTCTGCCACAAACGCATTCCTCTCAGGGTCAAGAGGTGAAAACCTAAGCACTGAAGATGCACAAAATCTTATATCTGAAGTATTTGAGATGCAGAAAATTGATTCTTCTAGTGACTCAAGGGGCAGAAATATAGTGTTTTCTAGTGACTCTAGTAATGAAGGCATATAATGCATACTAAAAACTGAAGTTCTGCAGTCAGTGTTCCCTCTAAGCTGAGTTAGCATGCTCTAGCTCACAGATTTTTACCCTCCAGCTCACACATGTTTGTCTTAGCTGAGGAAGGATGACACCAGAGCACATTAATTTATGCAGTGGCTCACAACTTTAATAACAGTAGCTCTCAAAGTAGAATTTTTGCTCACAAGACTCTGCAGTTTAGAGGGAATATTGTCTGCAGTCATTCATATGTAATTACAAGGTGTAGGAGATATAAGCTATTCCAGGTTTGGGAAATTAAAAATGAGAGGGGTTGTCTTTGTCATCATCATAATCAAACTGAAATTAAGTTATCTTCTCTGCCCATCAGTCTCCCATTTTGATATATTTCTTTCTTTCACTGTGTCCTCCTCCCTGGAATTAAACCCAAACAAATGGTAACCGAATAAAATAAGCTTGTTATTCCTGTTTGGTTCTTGAATCCGTTAAACATCTTCGTTATGTTGTATGCTAATTTGCTGCTCACCCTCTACCTATATGTAGGGACTGGTAAATTCCATTTCATTGTATCTGAAGAAGTGTGCATACACACAAGAGTTTATACCTTCCATCAAACTTTGTTGGTTTTAAAGGTGCCACTGGACTCAACCTTTGTTGAGTTCTTCAGTCCCTTTTAGTTCCTGTAGTTTAGAAAGAACTTTTAAAAATGCATCCTATTTGGTTAGCCTCAAGGTTGTTGGTGGGTTTGAGGGTAGTGTTGCTCTTTAGATACAAAGCTGGTAGCCCTTTGTGAGCTATGGAGGTAACAAAGTGCATCTGTCATGCAAAGAACACTAACTTTCTTTTTAACAAACAGCTTACCCAAACAATTTTGCACTTCCTTTGACCTTTGCCAGTGCTCAGTGCACTGAAGGAAGGGCCTGCCCACACCCTGGTCAAACAGCAAAATACAGAAAGTATTACAAAATCACAACATATGCTGGCCTCTACTCTTTGCTAGTTAAGTGAGCTCACTAAAAGCATTGTTTGTAAGGATCTGGACATTGTAAGCAATGTTTGTAAGGGCCTTGTTCAGATTCCTCAGCAAAATGATGTAACTTCAGGAAGTCAGATACCAGCCTGGAGGGTAGGGTTGCCAAGTCCAATTCAAGAAATATCTGGTGACTTTGGGGGTGGAGCCAGAAGACTTTGGAGATGGGCCAGGAGACATTGGCGGTGGAGTCATGAGCAAGGTTGGAACAAGCACAATTGAATTCCAAAGGGAGTTCTGGCCATCACATTGAAAGGGACTGCACACCTTTTCAATGCCTTCCCTCCATTAGAAATAATGCAGGATAGGGGCATCTTCTTTGGGGGCTCATAGAATTGGCCCCCATGGTCCAATCCTTTTGAAACTTGGAGGGTGTTTTGAGGAAAGGCATCAGATGCTATGCTGCAAATTTGGTGCCTCTACCTCAAAGAACATCCCCCCCAGAGCCCCAGATACCCGCGGATCAATTCCCCATTCCCTATGGGAATCATTCTCCATAGGGAATAATAGAGTGCCCAGTAGACATTCCCCCCCCCCCCGCTTTCGAAAGCGGGGGGAGGGCCTCCAAACTGGGGAATCCCCTGCCCCTTCTCTCTCTCTCACATACACACTTACTGGGTCTGGTTCCTCCACAACTTTACTTGCTCTGAAAATGAAAGCAAAACAAACGGAGGGTTCGTGCTCTGATGAAACTGCTACTGACCCTTCCCCATGAAGCGCTTCCTGTTTCCTGCTCAACTTTAAAGGCACTCATTTTAAAAACGGACCTGTTTGCAGGTTTCTAAACCTGCCGGAGCTCTAGAGGTACATGGTGACTGTGGAGACAGGGCTTCACCCCACCGGCCAGCTGGCTGGGGGTGGGGGGAAGCCTGTAAAACTGGGGGATCCCCCGCTGGGACCTGGGGATTGGTAAGCCTACTGGGAGTGGTGGTGTTGGGTTTTGTTTACATTGATTATATACTGAAAATCTTAAGCATTTCTATTTTTAATAATACAGATACTTCCTTTCAGTCTTCCTCTCCAGCAAGTAAATTACATAACACCCTCTTCTCTATTGATGCTAAGGCACTCAGATAGGTAGTATAGTGTATATCTTCACACTGCCACCATTATATGTGAGTAGTTGCATTCATGAAATAACTGGCCAGCAGTAGACCTCTGCTACATTATTTAATTACGGAAATATGGTTTCCAATCTTGAGGTAGCCCTGGAGATATTTCAGAATTACAACTGATCTCCAGACTACAGAGATCAGTTCCCCTACGGGAAATGGAAAGTATGGAGTTGCATCCTCAAACTTCCTCCTCTCCAAACTCCACCCTTTCCAAGTTCCACCCTCAAATCTCTACAAATTTCCCAGGCTGGAGTTGGCAACCCTATGTGAAAACTATTTGAAATTGTAGCAGCATGATTGCCACATCACATGATAATGGCATTAATGTACAGTGCTTGTTCATATAGTTCAGCTGCCTCCATGAGATTTCTCTCCACACCATTTCTGCAACTTGAGACCATGTGAAGTCAACAGAGTAGCTGGCACCGGTAGAAGTAGAAAACCCAAACTCACAATCAATGTTCCCTCTAAGCTGAGTGTGAGTCATTTCACAGGGTTTTTTAGCCTCTGGCTCACACATTTTGGTTTGGCTCAGGAAAAATGACCCCAGAGCAAACTAATTTATGCAGGAGCTCACAACTTTAATGCCAGCAGCTCACAAAGTAGAATATTTGCGCACAGGACTCCGCAGCTCAGAGGGAGCATTGCTCACAATGCAAATAACAAATCTTGGCTTTCTTCATATCAGTGCTTCAGAAAATCTGAGAAGATAGCACCTTTGGGTATGTAGGGCACAAATATTCAGAAATAGCTGCCCTCATCATAGGAGGATGCTTGGCTAGGAACTTCCTACTCTTTCATAGTTGACTCCCATCATGACAGCCATTTTGTGATTGATACCATCTCCCATTATAACCATTTTTGAGTGGTGTCCATTATTCTTTCTCAGAATTCAAAAACTGCCCACAGGCTCCTCAGCACTGGGGACCAGACCTCTGACCTACATCATATGCATGGAGCAACCATGATACCTATGCAGTTCAAGCAGCATCTATATGCCAGCCATCATGGATATAGGTTTATCAGTGGGGTATTTTTCAAATCTGTTATTTAATAATTTAGAATTCTAAATATTTTGCTGTTATTTCCAGTATGAAACTAGCCTTTACAGGTTATGTAAGAAGGGATGGAGACTTTGACAGCAGACATTTTTGTCATCATGGCAACAGCCAAACTCTTGTGCACCATCACATAGATAGGTAGGTTGGATCACCAGGAAATTCCATCAATGGAACAATGCCTGTAAAAATAAACTATGTTTTGCAATTTATTATGTAAGCAGATTGTTTCTTCCCCCCAAAATGCTCAAACTCTTAAGCAAAGACTCCACTTGGCAATTCATTCTTATTACATCACGATTATAATATTTATATGTCCTCCACTCCATTCATACTCATCTCCTTACCTATTTGTGTTTATAATTAGCACAAACAGGTAGAAAGTCTTACTCATCATCTCTTATGTGCACTGAGATCTTGATGAAGCACACACAATGCTTTTGTGTGTATTTGTTGGTTTCCCTCTCTAAGTAATGAGCTGTAACTCATGGAGAATTGTTATCTGCTAAAGATTTATATGATTACTAGGAGTAAGGCCCGTTGTGAACAAAAATACAATAGGCTCTAGAAGGAGGCTCTGGGTCAGTGCCCCCCTTGCTATCTTCCCATCCACCCAAGTGAAGGCATTCTTTGTAGTAGGTGGGGAACAGGGGAGTCAGCCAATGCCAACCCAGAGGTGATGACTGACACATGATGGGCCAATGGTTTGTTGAGTGCACTCATCAGCCAATGGGAGCGCTCCATTTGACCACCACCATTAGGGAATTATTATCTACTAGTAATTTATTTTATTTATTTATTTTCTTTGGATTTATATGTCGCCCACTCCACAAGCGGACTCTGGGTGGATAACAATCATGATAACACATTTTAAAATTGCAGTTGTAAAAAGATTTTAAAAATATAGACAATTTTAAACCTCCCCCCCAAAAAACGTTTGTTGCTATGAAAAAGATTTTGTTAACGCAGGCAGTTTATATAGATATTTCAATTCTCAGAGGCCAGATGTGGGGAGAAATACAACAGGTGCTAGAAGTTTGCTATGGGTGAGTTTCATGGCCTTGGGAGAGGGGAGCTGGGGAAGGAAGGGAAAGATAGAGGGAGGCAAAGTATGTTGAGAAGGCAGCTGTTGGGAAGAGAAATGGAGAACATGGGGAAATGTGGGGTAGGTTATCAGAGAAAGGGGTTGTGAGGAACCCTTCAGGGTCAGCTTGGGAGGGTGACCAATATGAAATTTTTATGTCAACTTCCCCCAGTATCTCAGGCACACACAGTGTAATCCAGTCAGAAATAAAAATTGGGCACCAGACTTTTAAAAGTCAAAACCACAAAGAATATTAGTTCACAAAAGGCAAGGAAGAGGGTAAAATAATATTAATTTGGTTATTAGGCAATAAAGGCAAAACAGTTGGCAGCCTGGAGTACAAAATAAACAATCTCTAAACTCATATCAGTGTCCAAAACTTTTGGACAGAACTATACAAAACTTTTTACCTGGAGAATTGTGTTCAGTTTTGGGCACCGCATTTTAAGAAGGATATAGACAAGCTGGACCGGGTCCAGAGGAGGGTGATGAAGATGGTGAGGGGTCTGGAGATCAAGTCCTATGAGGAAAGGTTGAAGGAGCTGGGGATGTTTAGCCTGGAGAGGAGGCGGCTGAGAGGTGATATGATCACCATCTTCAAGTACTTGAAGGACTGTCATATAGAGGATGGTGTGGAATTGTTTTCTGTGGCCCCGGAAGGTAGGACCAGAACAAATGGGTTGAAATTAAATCAAAAGAGTTTCCGGCTCAACATTAGGAAGAACTTCCTAACCGTTAGAGCGATTCCTCAGTGGAACAGACTTCCTCAGGAGGTGGTGGGCTCTCCTTTCTTGGAGGTTTTTAAACAGAGGCTAGATGGCCATCTGACAGCAATGATGATCCTGTGAATTTTGGGGGAGGTGTTTGTGAGTTTCCTGCATTGTGCAGGGGGTTGGACTAGATGACCCTAGAGGTCCCTTCCAACTCTATGATTCTATGATTCTAGGTAGGCAGTGCCTTCTTGGCACTTGGAACACTAGGCAGAGATGGTATAGCCCCTAGGCTTCTTTAAATCATAAAAATAATAAACAATCATACACTCTTTGCCATACACACTGAGGACTTCTGATTTGTGCCAGATCAATATTCCCTCACAAACTTTCACACTAGCATTCAGGATTCACACCTTTTGTGTGCTCTTTTAGCCCCTTAATCCTGTGTGTCACAGCCATCTAGAACCCTAGTCTGACTCTTGGGATTCCCTCCTAGTCACAAGAATCCAGTCCCAGTATCTCTGTGTCAGAATGTTCTCATTTGAACCAGGAGTCTGCCCTGATGTGCTGACAGATCTCAGAGAGTTTTTCCTCACAGAAGGTGCCTGGTTGCTCCCTTCTGCCCAATAACTCTCAGACAGAAACTGCTCTGTCTCCCAAGGAACTCAGCCCACAGGCTGTTCTCAGCTCCTTCCCAGTTGCTTTTTTCCACAACTGACCAGCTTCAGTACTCTGACTGAACTCCTTAGTTCTCAGACTGAACTGAACTCTTTCAAAACTCAAACTCCCCAATGAGACATTTTTTTCTGTTGCAAGCCTCTTGCATTTTGATATGTTCATATAACCTTGGTTATGGCCCAGCCAATCATTGCAAGCTGTCTCCAGCTACCAGGCCAGCTTCCTGAGTCCATTACAGGGGTATTTTGAGAAAGAAGGGATGGGGGCAAAGAGATGGGGGTAGATTGCTTTCCATCTCCTCCCCCTCCCTATCTAGGAAAAGTTTAGTCTTTTTTTGTAGTAGAGACCAAAGCAACTTACAAAGCAACTATCTGTGAGGTAGGTTAAACTGAAAGCTTGTAACTGGTCCAAAATCACCCAATCAGCTTCCACAGCAAGAACCAGGCTCTGGCTCTGAAGCCCTAACTCCTATGCCCTCCTCAAACTCCACTACAGAATCTCCACGGATTTCCTACCAACTGGAAAGGTATCACTAAAGGCCTCTGGGTGAGTGCCCCCCCTTTCTGTCTTCCCACCTACCCAAGTGAAGGCATTCACTCCCCCCCCCACCTCAAGGGGGGCTGATCTCTGCCATTTGGACTCCAGACAACAGATCTCTGTCCCCATCCTGGAGAAAATAACTGATTTGGAGGGTGGACTGTATGGCATTATGTTTCTCTGAGGCCTCTCCCTTTCCTGACAAAACCAGCTGAGTTGCCTAGCAACAGCCATGAGCTCTAAGGAAACATTCCCAGTGGGCCTGGCCTCCCTTGCTATTTATGTGGCCCTTGGAGGCTGCATGTGCTGAAAGGCCTTTTGTGAGTCCACAGTAGCTCTGCAGCCCTTTCTGAGGGTAGTTGACAGGGAGGACACAGATAAGAGTTAGAGATGTGTTTGTCTCTGAGGTAAGTTTGCTAGTTTGTTCAGCATTCCTGGGCCTGCAATAGGCAGGAGCAGGGGAGTCAGTCAATGGGAGGCCAGAGATGGTAACTGATGTGTGATGGGCCAATAGTATGTTCCCGCAGTAACTGCCAGAACTAAGGTTGGTTGCCTTTTACTGACAGAATCAGCTTTGCTGGCTAGCAACAGCCACTTGGGTGGGAGAGAGGAGTAGACTCAACCAATGGCACACAAGTATTCCTGATCGATAGTTCGACAGGCCAAAGGCTGATACCCCACAGCCCCACTGAGCCCCAACCAATTAGGATGATCAGATTTGCCAACACGAAAGAAGAATTATTATCACAGCTTTTTTTGTAGCATAACTAATTTGCATATTAGGCCACACACCCTTGATGTAGCCAGTCCTCCTGGAGCTTACAGTAGGCCCTATAGGAAGAGCCCTGTAAGCTCTTGGAGGATTGGCTACATAAGAGTAGTGTAGCCTAATATGCAAATAAATTCCTGCTACAAAAAAGCCCTGATTATTATTATTGTTAAGTCTAAACAATAGGAAATGAGAGACATATCTACCAGATAAATCTGGCAGAGCTGAAGTTAATAGTTAAGCAAACATTTAAAATGTTTCTGTTTAAGATTTGTTTTAAATAAACTCTACAGATACCTGAGATTAAAGGGCAAGCAAAAACGCCTGTTTGGATCAACTGTACAAAAAGTATGCATCCCAGTAATGGAGTACAGGCTTTTGCATAAAAAGGTAAAATTCAGGTGCAAAGAATGACAGGATCATGTAACATGACTGCACGCTGTACCACCACCTGTACACTGGAGAGCCAGCTTGGTGTAGAGGTTAAGTGCATGGACTCTTATCTGGGAGAACCAGGTTTGATTTCCTACCCCTCCACATGCAATTGCTGGAGTGAGTTTGGGTCAGTCATAATTCTCTCAGAACTTTTCTGCTCAAGAAAAGTTGTTGGAGAGGTCTTTCATTCCCATCCACCACACAGGGTATTTTTTATTTATTTATTTATTTGTAATTTATATCCTGCCCTTCCCACCAGGTGGCTCAGGGCAGCTTACAACATATAAAAACTAACATATAAAAACTAACATAGAATATAAAATTAAGCATAAAAGGTTAACATTTCATAATTTACATAGTTAAAATCTAGACATTTGTCACGGTTATATACGTAAACATTAAAACCATACAGCGATCTTACAGCTACACTCAGTTCAAGTTCAGTGCCGGTTAGTTGTGGGCCAGCCGGAAGAGGACTGTCTTACAGGCCCTGTGGTATCTGGGAAGGGGAAGGGAAAGGAGATTGTAAACTGCTCTGAGACTCCTTTGGGTAGTGAAGGGTGGGGTATAAATCCAATCTCTTCCTCCTCCTCCTTTTCTTCCACAATTTTGCAATTTCTATAGCATGTCTGGTCTGAATGCATCTGAAAGTAAATGAGCAGTTCAAATATTTTGAAAAGAAAAAAATGCTGTTGGGAGCTTTAGTCTTCTTATATTTCCTTCCTTCGGCTATGTTAATGACTTGTATGTATCTTATTCACAAATTGGATATAGATCCTTGATTACTGCTTTGTACACCTGAGAAACTAAAAAGAGTCTTTTGGCTGGTTGTGCTTTCCCTCTGCATGCAGAAGAATGGGGAATCAAACCTGGTTCTCTAGATTAGACTCCACCGCTCTTAACCACTACACCAAACTGGCTCTCCTTCCTTTAGACAACAGAAATGAATCCTAGGAATTTTTCCTTTTAGCTGTCATTTGCATTTCCTTCACAAACACAATACAATGTATGTTTTAAACTGACTGTGTTAAAACATTTCTGTGTTTTAAATGAAATGGATGTAAATAATTTATAAGGTCAAATAATATGAGTATCATAAAAATGAAAGCAGTTTGCAAGTTGGTGCTAGATGAATTTTATCAGGAAAAACATCATTATGAATGTCACAGGAAGGAAGGGAGGAAGGAAAAGTTTGTAATACACCTTTCATTTTGTTAAATATATTTTAGATGTTAATAACAAATTTGTTCAGTTTTTATTTGCAAAAATATTCTACTGAAAGAAGAAAGAATTGACGACAGCAATGAGAACATACCACTTTATCAAAAGCCTCCAAAGTCCTGGTTCTCTGATTCACACAGGATTTGTCTGCCTTTCAAGCATCCAGCAAAATGACAGTTTAATGCAAGCACATGAACTTTCCTCCTGGGGGTCAACTTGGTAGCCTGTCTACCTGATATAAGAAGTTTGGTTCACTTCACTTTTTGAGCAAGACAGCTTTCCCACAAGACCTCTGCTTTAATTCTCTGAGACTCTGCCTACCTCCAGCCACAGTGTCAAGTATCAATTTTGATGGATGCTTATATGAAGAGCCTTTCTTACAGCTTTATGAATTCTGCTCATGCTTTTGAGATTTTTTTTTAATCAGGAGGACATTGTATTAAAATGATAGGAGGAATGCTTCCTCCCTTTTGCTCGCCTCACTCTTTTCTAAGCATTGACCCAAGTGGAGGGTAGTGACTGGTGAGTGTGGAATTTGGATGTGACAGAATGAGCTACTACTTGCCTTCAGGCAGGTCTTCCACGTAACCCAAAATCCCAGTGGTAAGAGATTCTTTGGAAAAGATCCCCTCATGAGACATGAGCTGTTGGGCTCACTGTGTGGATTGTATTAATGGGCCTATTTATTTAAAATATAATATATTAATCAACAAAACCTCATACATTTGAGGACTAGTTCATGTAACATGGTTCACCAGGTACCTGGCACACACATATGGTGGGAATAGCATTGCCAGCTGCCTGGAGAAAAAGTATTCTGTTCGTTTAACAGGGGCTTAATGCGATATTATTTACCAGGTGAGATTACTTCCCTCTGTGCTATAAAAAGCTTCAGTACCCATTTTCAGACAGAAATCCTCTATTAAAGGGATAAGGCATTCTTCTCCAGCCCTGGCGGAAATCTGTCAGAGAACTAAACACCATAACAGCTGTATATTCAGTGGTAACAGTCACATGGAGATTTCACGCATGCAGAATAATGCAGTTTCAGTCCACTTCAGCGACCATTTGCAAATGGATTTTGCCATTTCACACAGTAAAATCCAGTTGCAAAGTGAATTTAAAGTGGATTGAAACTGTGTTATTTAGTGTGTGGGAAACCACCCACAGTCAGACATTTTACACATGAGGAAGCCCTGAATATGAAACCATTGGTACTTCTGAGAGATTTTCTGTAATCTGTACTCAAGCAGTCACTGAACAACCTTCATTATTTGTGCTTAACCTGATCTTTACAATGTAATCATAAACTGGTATGCCTTCTAATCCAGTGGCTTCAATGCACTTGAAAGAATAGAGATGTATTTAAGACTGCATTATTAGTCTTTGCCATGCTCCTTTTTATAACTCCTTTTTGAACCTCATAACCATTTATCATTTTGTTTCTATCCCTCCTTCTGAATGTAAACATGTGGGGCTCACGCACTTGAGCCCCCAGACCCCACAAAGCCTGAAGACAGAAATGTGGGTGGAGCACGCATTTGGCATATCAGCCTGAGCCGCCCACATTGTGTCTGAAAGGCTAAAAGGGCGCAGACATCTTACACTCGTATTCTTGCTTCCTTTTGCTGACACATGAATTCTTAATAAATTGCTGGCTGTATCGAATCTTGGAGGCTATGAAGACATAACCTCATGCTATTGAACAAATGCTTCCTGTTTTATTATTATTATTAGCATCAGCTAGAGATGTATAAATAAAATGAGAACTTGCAGAGAGCAAGCAAGCAAGCTTTCCTCACTTCCTCAATACACATGTTGAGAGTCTTCATTCCTACATGTGGCACCCGAACAGGGACAGCTCACCAAAGCAGGCACAGTTGCAAAGTGAGCTCAGCTCCCGGGACAAGGGAGAGCTCCTGTTTTCAGGTATCACCTGGCACAGCCCAGCAGCTCAGCTTCTACTTATCAAATGCCTGGAACAGGCCCCAAGTGCGCACTTCGTCATTCTCAACGACCCCTTTAATTTGGTAAGTATGGGTGGAAAGTTCTCTCAGGCTGAGCAGAAACATTTAGGTGAGTTAAAGTTTTTGATCCAAAAGTCCGGCGGGTCCGTGACTTCTGGCCAACTTTAGACTCTGTTACAAGAGATCAGTAAGCAATGCCCCTGGTATCCGAAGGGAGGTTATCTTAAACTTCGGGACTGGGAGAAGACAGGGAAGACCTTTCACACAGAGCCCCGAGCTTCTATTGAACTGTTGCAAGTCTGGCATAAATGCAGGTATGCAGTAGAGAAATTTATGCCCCTTTCTAACCGAAGCCAGCTCTCCAAAGATTGTCCCATAAAAGGCACTGGTGTCCAACTTGTGCCCCCTGTTCTCCTCTTCCTCCTCCTCCTTCTCCCCCAACAGATCCACCCGTGGGCCCACCATCTAACGCCCTGGGACGCATGGTCTGTAAAGTTTTGGAGAACTTGATCAGGCAAAATTGGCAGAAATGTTGTCTATTTGCCCTGTACATTTGACAGGGGAAGAGTTGCCTGACCTTTTATCGGTAAAAGCTATCAGAGAAAATGCTAATTTGGATTCAAAAAGAGCCCTGTGGTGCAGAGTGTTAAAGCTGCAGTACTGCAGTCTTGAGCTCTGCTTACAGCCTGAATTTGATCCTGGTGGAAGCAGGATTCAGGAAGCTGCCTCAGCCTTCCATTTTTCTGAGGTTGGTCAAATGGGTACCCGGTTTGCTGGGGGGGAAAGTGTAAAAGACTCACTTTATTTTGCAACAGTGCTCAAAGATCTTTCAGTGCTCAAGGTGCTCAAAGTTGGCACCTTATATGCATTTAATTTGATTCATCAACTTCTTGATGCATGTATCTCTCCAAATTGACCTTGATTTGATTGGCTATATTTTTAATCTTGCAGATTTTAATTTCTTGTTGTTACTTTTCTCATTGCTCACTTTTTAAAGTCATCTTAATCTTCCTGGTGTGATTGCTCAGGGCAATATACATGCTGATAAGATTTTAAAAAGTATTACTTCCCTATTTATTTTTTTGCTCTTTCTCAGTCATAGCTATTGTTACCTAAATGCCAAAACACTGGACAAACGGCTTTTGTTGCTTTTGATCAGACTCAGCACATTGTGCTAATAATCATCTTCATGATTATGCTGTTAACCTGTGTGGTTTGCAAACTAACATAAGAACATAAAAGAGGCTGTATTGGATCAGACCAACAGCCCATCCAGTCCAGCACTCTGTGTCATTCAGCAACCAATATATGTGTCAGTTTGGTGTAATAATTAAGTGTGTGGCCTCTTATCTGAAAGAGCCAGGTTTGATTCTGGTTAAAAGTAGTTTCTGTCAGTGCTCTCTTGGCCTCACCCACCACACAAGGTGTCTGTTGTGAGGGAGGGCAGAATATAGATTCAATGCCTTCTTCTATGCATACACACATGCACATACATATGTATATTTATACTGTGGCTGATAGCAACTGATGGATCTCTGCTCTATATTTTTATCTGCCTTCTTGGGACTGGCTATGCTTGTAGCTGCCACCACCTCCTGTGACAGTGAATTCCACATGTTAATCACCCTTTGGGTGAAGAAGTACTTCCTTTTATCTATTTTCGCCTGCTTAACAATTTCATTGAATGCTTAGTAGGAACCAAAAGCAATTCGCACACTTACCCATTTTTTTTCCTCATCACTAACAATGCTGCTCTGAACTTGCACGCCAGCCCTGCAAGGCGGGCCAAGTACAAACAACAGGCTTGTGCAATGAAAACAGAAAAACAGCCCACAAAGTCTTACTGCCAATAGAGGAGCGGCAGACAGACAGATAGTATTACTTCAAAAACCCCAGCCAGATTTTTTTTTACAAAAGTTGCTCATTTCCCCATATAAGAATTTTTTAAATTAAAACAAAGACAGACGTGTTTGAAGCCTTTTTACTCTCTCTCTCTGCCTTTAGAGAAGAAACAGTAAATGAGCAGGGTCTCACTTGAGCAATAAATAGCTTAGTGCTTTTTTGCATGAAGCTAAGGAATGTAACCCATTGTGTTACAAATTGCTCTGAAAAGCAAAGGGCAACCTCATTTTTAACCATAGCTTTTCTTTTCATGAAAAAAGGAACAAAACATTATTGATCAGCCATGTGATATAGAATTAATTTTGTTTTTCTCTTAATTTAATCTCAAATGTGTTCTAATATTTTCCAGAATTAAGATATGATCTCACATGCACACATGCCAGCAGTAAAAATGGCCCTGGTAACTTCAAATTGCCCATAAAAGCGTGCATCTGAAAATCTGTCCTCTCTGGAAACAGCAGCAACAAACGATGGTTCCAGACATGCATCCTCCCTGCTGCAAGAACACCAGGGGGGATGATAACAGATTTTACTATGTGCCTGTTAGTTTTGTACATGCTAGACAAGGCCTCTGTCTATATTTCTGTATTTCTTTTGCTGATTCCCATTTTACTTTACCTGTTTTTTTTTAAATTTGTTGGGTTTTGTACACAATGGAACATTTAATTCCAGCATGGTATTTCATGTAATTCCACAGGTCAAGCTATTGTGGAACATGCTAATCAGACATTAAAAAACCACTCTTCAAAAACAATTAAAAGGAGTGAAAATGAGGGTTCCTATCCAAATATAGGTTCAAATTGAATTTGGTCCTATTAACTTGACATGGTCCAGTTTTCCCCCTTACCTGGGGGTGCAGACATGCTGCTGTGTTTTCTCTTGTAGGTCTTTTGTGGGTTCTGGCACATTGTATTCGCCCGGCTAAAGATGGCATGGCATCAGGGTCTCCCAAATCTGGTTCCCAATTTCAATCTGAGCCCTGAGCCACTTGTTGGGAAGAGCGGGATAGAAGTCATAAAATAAATAAATAAATAAACAAATAAATCTCAGCCTCAAACGCTGGAAGAGGCTGGGCTGTTTTTGCAACTCACAATGAAATCCATAACTAGTCTCTATTGTTTGTATTTATGTATTTTGTCTCCTGTCAAGGCTATTAGTGTTACATTTAACACAGTTTTCTATCTTACTTTGAATTTTCCCAATTTTTCATTCATTTAAATCTGAAAACTCTTTTTGTTGTAGGTATTGACTTTTTATTTTTTGAAAAGAACAGTGTTTTAAAATTCTACCTCACAAATTTTGGTTCCTACAAGACCTCTTTTCATTTGAAGTTATAGCATGTGTTATAGAAGAACATCTGTATGATTCCTTGGATAAAACTACCCTATCACTGTGCATCTTCTCTCTTAAGTCTTGAAAACTAATACCTTGTTTTACCAATGACCCAATTATTCTCAGTGTCATGCTTCTCATAGCAACACCTTTTCTAGATTTATTGGTAATTCACTAGGCAGAATTCCTGAAAACTCTTGGTCTTCATTAGAAATCTAGACTTTAATAAGATTAAAGCCGCTCTGAGCCCGCTTCGGTGGGGTAGGGCAGGATATAAATCAAATAAAATGAATGAAAAAATGAAAATGAATAATGTTCTACATTCCTCAAATGTATATCTTCATTTGCTCTCTTAATGTCATTTATAGTTATTTCCAGCTATGAACTGTACACATCAATCTTCCTATTTAGCTATTTGGTGAACCTCTTACCTGTGGAAAGAGGCATCTACATGCTTATCTATTTTATTTTATGCCTCTAGAGTATCTTGTTAGAGTTTGACCTTTTTTGAGTGTTTTGTTTAAAAAAATCATTTCTATATTTTATGTTCTTACCATGGTAGGACTCCAGTTCTGCTTGATTTTATGTTTCAATCCAATCTACAGTCCTGGCCAGGCTGGCTACTGGATAACACATTTCCATTTGCTTGTTTTAAGTTTTAGCCTCTCCATTATTTCAACCTTCTTCATCAAGGTGCATATTTTAGCACCCTGCTTTATGCATCAGTTCTAAATTCTATCTTTGCACTGCCCCATACATCTCCTTGGCTGTGCAAGCTCCTTACTAGTTTATATATATATTGCATGCTTATTATAAATAGATTTAAGAATTGTTTTGTGGTTTTGACCAGGTATTAACCATAATTTGATTTCTAGGATTTTCTCATTGTTTTATTAAGTTTGCTCATCTTTTCTTTCAATATCCTGTGTGGGAAATCTGGACCTGCAAGTCAAGTTTAAATGCATGTTCATTATGATAGTTTTAAGAATTGCTGGTATGTCTGTTAAGAATTGTTTATTTAAGGATTAATTATTATTTGCTTTTAGGATTTTGTTGTTAAAGTTTGTTGAAACCCACTCTCACACCTATGTGAGACCCACAGAACAGACTGGGGTGAGCTGGCACAGAGAAAAATCACCCCACTGATTTCCAATGCTTTAAATTCTCTGATCTAGTTCTCTAATCATTTTGAGTCTGATCCCTCATATACATGTATGTTAAAGCTGGCATTGTTCTATTGAGGCCTCAGTTTTGTTTTGTTTGTTTTTGAAGTTTTTTCTTATTTTTGACAATTTTATATGTTCCAAAGCTATAGCAAAAGTTTTTCTTCCCTTTTTGTGACCATTTTCAGAATCCGGAGGTAATTCCAACTCTGGTAATCTCTTTTTGGAGCTCCAATCTTGTGCACAATTTCATGTTTTCTTTTTTTAAAATTCATATCTGTTGCAACAAAGTAAAAAGCCTCTCATGAATCTCTAGGTGCATGCTTTCTATATGGATGTACACTAGCCTGAATCATGAGAAGTGATGCATAGGTTTATGTTGTATTCTGCATAATGTATGGTGTATAAAATTTGCCCTTTAACACTGGAAGGATAAAGACCTTGTCAAACTGAAACTCCACGTGAGGAGGAGAAAGTCTCCAGTCCAAAACAAGTGTGGTAATTTATCTAATATGTGCAACCCTATCTCAACAGGGTTGAGCTCAAGTTATGGCAATTTGTGGACAGACAAGAAAAGCTTTAAAAGGAAAAAAGCATCTATTATTCTTGTTTTGTTTGTTTGTTTCTCCAAGTATGTTTTCCAGGCTCTTCCATATCTACCCAGAGGTCTTGAAATTTGCATGGTCATGCCTCATTGATGTTGGAAGGAAGGCCTCCCCCCAAACCCCATCCAAACTGAGTTATGGAGAAAACTTATTTCCAGGAAAATTCCTCTGCCAAGCAAAAGGTAGAGGCCCCAGCAAGATCACAATAGCAGCCTCACTGCCACTTCCAAGTTGTACTTCCCAAATAAAAAGAATTCCTTTTGGCCGCAATAGAAACAGATTTCCCTGTGAAAAGATTGTCATGCATAAAGCATGCAAACTCTCCATGAACTCAGACTAAGGGAGGAGAGGAACCAGGAAATGGTTTTTATATTGTAATAATGTGCCAGTATGGACTGCCCATTTCTGGTAATGCTTTCACTTATGTTAATATGGCCAGTACGGACTGCCCATTTCTGGCCATGCTCTCACCTATGTCTGAATGTGTGTATCTTGATTACCTAGGCTACAATATGTTGCTTGCCATAAAGGCACATGAATTGATTCAGTTTATAACATGTCACTTACATATGTCCCTTATGTGTTTTAAAAAATTGATAGGAGTTTTTGTATTTTTGCATCATAACTAGTAATGTTTATTGATAAAGAATTGTCAATACCAAGACACATAGCTTTCCCTCATGCATGAAGAGCTTACTTTTTGGTAATTGACATTTCCATCTCCCTTTTGTCTCAACTGTGTTTTAACCTTGGTTGTTTGAAACTTAAATGAGAGCACATCATGCAATTTGAGCTACACTCTCCAAGAATTGAACAGTGCAGGAAGAGGGAGAACTGATACCAGAGTGCTGTTGTATAAAGAGGGTAGCCTAGTTTCAAAAGAAACCTGGTGGGCCCTCTCACACCATAAGGAGGGTAGCCTAGCCTCAAAAGACATGGTGGGCCCTCTCACGCTAGCCTGCATGCCCAGCCCCATGATGGAAACCTGAACAGCTCTGGGGAAGGCTGGGCTGCCTAGCCAAAATATGCCTCTGAATAACCATTATCTCCCTACACATACATCTTTTCTGGACGGTCAGAAATTAAATACTACGATGTGCCAGTGTGAATGCTAAAAACCATCATTTGTTCTCCACCTGGGGTTTATCTTTACCCCATCTCTATTAGTACACTCCTTCGTTACCCCCATTGTAATGTCATTCTATTCCTTCCTGGGAATGTCAAAACCAAATTGTCATTTTGCTGCCCTTTATAAGCAATCATATAAAAGAGAAAAGAGTGGAATGTGGGGCTCACGCGCTTGAGCCCCCAGATCCCACAAAGCCTGAAGACAGAAATGTGGGTGGATCACGCATTTGGCATATCAGCCTGAGCCTCCCACATTGTGTCTGAAAGGCTAAAAGGGCGCAGACATCTTACACTCATATTCTTGCTTCCTTTTGCTGACTCATGTATTCTTGATAAATTGCTGGCTGTATCGAATCTTGGAGGCTATGAAGACATAACCTCATGCTATTGAACAAATGCTTCCTGTTTTATTATTATTATTAGCATCAGCTAGAGATGTATAAATAAAACGAGGACTTGCAGAGAGCAAGCAAGCTTTCCTCACTTCCTCAATACACGTGTCGAGAGTCTTCATTCCTACATAAACGTACATCCCAGTCCAGTTCTTATCTTTACAGAGAGAGGCCAATCCAAGTTCTGATTTCTCTATGCTAATTTTTGTGTTTCCATCATAACATCAAGGAGTGACATGGGTTGTCAGTGTCGGTGTGTGTGGAGTCCTCCTTTACACAGCATGACAGGAGCAACAAGCCAGCAGGTGGATCTATCTGACAGGTCAGGTCAGAGTAACCTTGTCAGCAAGCCGGTTCTGGCTGGACAATGACGAAGGGAAAGTACCTGCTGGAGTCAGCAAGAATATGGACTGCCTTGATTGGCTGATGTACATATATAAGGACTGCATTGCCTGTGTATAGTTCTCTCACTCGAGAGGTGATGCTGGCAGAGCACTTTGTCGCTCAGATCTATGTTTGTCACTGCACTAGTTACTTTGTATATATTCTGTAAATACACTGTTTTAATACTAGGTGCTGGTGTGTGGCTCACCTTCTTACCAGAGCTCACTATTGTACATATCTCTGTTCCTCACTCTGCATACGCACACACCGATAGGGTTATGGGCCCAGCGTGGTTCCGCTGCACAGAGGAGTGTTGAGAGTGTTGAGAGCTGTTCGGACGTTGTGGAGGAGCCGGAGGCGAGAGACGCCGTGGAGGACAAAGACGAAGATTTCCAGCTATCTCTGTCTGAGAGCGAGGGGGAGGATGGCTGCCAGCTGTCTGGAGGAGTCGGTGAGATGGCTCAGCAACAGCTTGCCATGGCCATGGAGAAACTTACGTCTGCCAACTACGCAGTATGGAGCCTGAGGATGGAGCACTTCCTGAAGTGTGAGGGTCAGTGGTTGTACGTGAGTAACCCCCCTGCTGCATTATCTCCAGCCGAGACTGTGTTGGCTGAAAAAGCACTTGCTAATATAGTGCTGGCTGTTGGAGATGACCAACTTATCTATGTGCGTGGCAAGGACTCTGCAAAGGCTGCGTGGGATGCACTCAGTGGTGTGTACGTTAGAACTAATGCAGGCTCCTTAATGGCCTTGACGCGCAAGATGTTCCGCACGCTGATGCCGACTGGAGGGTGTGTGAGGCAGCACATCAAAAACTTAACAGACTGTTTTTTTGAACTTGAGAACCGGGGTAAGATTATAGCTGATGATGATAGGGTGTACATACTGTTATCATCTCTACCGCCGGAGTTCTCGCCGTTCATTACCTCGTTGGAGACGGTGGACGTGGCTGCACTAACCATGGAGTATGTGTGTGCGCATCTTTATGATTTCCAGGAGCGAGTTGCAGCTGTAATCCATCCAGGAGTGTCGGCTGGTGAGTGTGTGTCTGCAGGAGCGTCTGGGAAAGCATCCAGGCAGGAGCCGGTTTGTGCTGCTGGCAGGCAGCCAAAGCCTGAGTTGGAGCCCAGAGCATTGGCAGTGAGGCGTTGCTACAGATGTGGATCTGCATCGCACCTCTTGCGTGCCTGTCCCGAGGCAGGGAGGCGACGTCGTCAGGGGCAGCGGAGACAGATGACCACAAGCAGCCATGAGGAGGAAGCCCAGCTGGTCACGTCGTCAGCAGCAAGTGCAGGGTCGCAGTGGATTTTAGACTCCGGTGCTACAAGTCATCTCTGTTATGAGAAAAGCCTGCTGAAAGATATTGAAAGCTCCAATCTCTCCCACGTGCGATTAGCTGATGGGTCGTCTGCTGCTGTGGAATGTGTTGGGAGTGTTAATTTTCCCTTGTTAAGGTGTACGTTCCAAAATGTATTGTGTGTTCCCATTCGATCGAAGATCGAACTTACTTAGCGTCAGTACTTTGATTGATGATGGCTTTGAAGTACTGTTTAAAAAGGAATGTTGTAAGATTCTTGGAGGTGGGGGGAAGTTGCTGGCTACTGGCATCAGGGCTGAGAATGTGTATGTAATTAGAAGTGAGTCTATCCATGCAGCTCAGGTCACCAACGTGCCAGTGCATGACAGATGTATTCACCTAATTCATCGTAGGCTGGGGCTCTGTGGGTTTCATGCCCTAAAGAAAACCCTGCAAACGATGCCAGATGTGAAAGTTAAGCCATGTAAATGCTTTCTAGACTGCCAGGTCTGTAAAAAGACAAAAAGCAAGGCTTGTGCTGTGGCAAAGCAAAGCACTAGGGAGACTAAACAGGCTCTAGAACTACTTCATCTAGATGTCCTGGGCCCTTTTCCCAGGAGCCATTCGGGGAAATGGTTCTGTCTAGTGGTAACCAACGACCACTCAAGGTTCTCATGGGTGTTTGCAATGGAACATAAGTCGGATGTGTATAAATGTTTCACACAGTGGGCAAAAGCTGTGGAAAGGCAGCTAGACTTAAAGATTAAAGCCGTTCAATCAGACCGTGGAGGAGAGTTCACCTTGAATAACTTAAACATTGGCTAGAGAGCAGAGGGATTGCTCAGAGACTAGCAAACCCTGCAACCCCACAGGAGAATGGGCTAGCCAAGAGGCATGGTGTCATCCTCCAGGGATATATGTATGCAATGTTGGAGGATGCCAGTCTACCATTTGTATATTGGGAAGAAGCCATGAATTCTGCAGTCTATACATGCAATAGAGTTTGGACTAGGGCTACATGTGACATACCTTATAGGAGGTTGTATGGAGAGCTGCCTAACATAAAGTTTCTGAAGGTATTTGGTACCCAGGCATGGGTTAATATTCCCCTAAAGAACAGAAGAAAGGGAGGTGACCGGGCGGTTTGCCTGACTTTCCTGGGCTACGAGCCAGGAACTAAAACTTATCGGTTTTGTGATAAGAGGGCAAAAGTCACCTACAGCCGTTCTGCTAATTTTAATGAACAGCGCAGCTGGCTAAAACTGCACGGCTCTGAGAGTGCAACTGTTTAGCTGCCGTGTGCAGATAACAGTTCTGGGACAGAGCAAAAGGAGATAAAACAAGAGCAAAAATCTCCAGGTCAGGAGGTGGTATCGTCAGAACCTCCAGCTCAGGAGGTGGTATTGCCACAATCTCCAGCCCAGGAGGTGGCAATGAGTGAGCCTAGAGGGAGTGAACCCAGTGTAAGTGAGCCCAGTACAAGTGAGGGGCCACGGGTGTCCTCCAGAGCAACGAAAGGCATTCCTCCTGTGAGATATAGGTGTCCAGAAATAACGCTGGTTACTGTGCTTGAGCCTGAAGGGTTTAAAGAGATGTTAAAGAAGAAAGCAGCAGCATGGCAGGCTTGGTGCGCAGAGCATGAGGCACGACAAAGGGAGTCTGAGACAAAGCATCAGAACTCAATGTCAGACCAGGACTATGATGAAAATGAGTACCTGGGTTGAAAGGGAAAAATGACAAAGTGCAAAAGGTATGACGATAATACTGCTGACTGGTGAACAATGTAGATGCATGTGAATGAACATTGCAAACATTGTAAAAGTTGTAAGTGTTGTAAAATGCCTGAATATGCTGTGTACGTCGGACTAGGAGGTGTGTCGGTGTGTGTGGAGTCCTCCTTTACACAGCATGACAGGAGCAACAAGCCAGCAGGTGGATCTATCTGACAGGTCAGGTCAGAGTAACCTTGTCAGCAAGCCGGTTCTGGCTGGACAATGATGAAGGGAAAGTACCTGCTGGAGTCAGCAAGAATATGGACTGCATTGATTGGCTGATGTACATATATAAGGACTGCATTGCCTGTGTATAGTTCTCTCACTCGAGAGGTGATGCTGGCAGAGCACTTTGTCGCTCAGATCTATGTTTGTCACTGCACTAGTTACTTTGTATATATTCTGTAAATACACTGTTTTAATACTAGGTGCTGGTGTGTGGCTCACCTTCTTACCGGAGCTCACTATTGTACATATCTCTGTTCCTCACTCTGCACACGCACGCACCGATAGTCAGTTCCTAAGGGAATCTTACAAGCTATACCATCCACTCTTACAATGTATAGTTTCCCTGTAGAAGAGAGGCCATGTTTATTTGGAGTGCATTTGAGTAAAGTTCCAGTGAATCAAACATGAAAAAAGAAGGAAACTGTATAGCTTGTTTTTCCAGTTTTGCAAACAGTATGTTAAAGAGAGCCATGTCATCACCTGCACAAGTGAAAAAGGATACTAAATAGTCAGTCATATAGGCATACTGAAACAGGAGTTACTCTCTAAAATAATTTCCAGAACCTAATGAACTGGGGCCTGAATGATAGAAGAATAGGTATTTTCAGAAGTAGATTCAATACTTATATTTATGTGATATAGCCATGTTTAGCTTTTGGCATTTTTGGTATCTAAGACAAAAATATTGTCATCTCTCTCATATATATTGCCGCTTTCTAGACCAAGAAGCCGACATTTTCTCTAGAAGAACTTATCTCTGTAGTCTGGAGATCAGTTGTATTTCTGGGAGAACGCCAAGTCCCACTTAGGGCTTCATTCATCCCTTGTATCTTCCTGCTGAGAGTACTTTGCATTGTCCCTTGAGCTTCCTTTCTATTCCCATGGCTTAGCAGGGGAAACATTCAAGATGAAACTAAAATGCATATGCTTTCAGTGCGCTAGAGACTTGTTTAAAATTCCAGTACTAGTAAATCACAGAGGAATGGATTCTCAAATGTCTCTGAAACCATTTATTTTTAGATAATCTCCCCCAAAACAATTTGTTTGAGGGTCATAGCCATTATATTGATTTGTTGTAAATAAAAATACCATGAAAAAATAACACACAAAAAAACTATTATCAGGAAGGAAAACGTGACTAATTATATTTAGTATCACTTCCTTTTTTAGGCATTTAGGCTATTTGCTAGTGTTTTACCACTTTCCTATCTTAGACAACAGAAGAACATATAAGAAATTGGACTTCCCATTCCCAGCCCTGTGCACTTGAACTATTAAAGTAGGGTTGCCAAGTCCAATTAAAGAAAAATCTGGGGACTTTGGGGGCGGAGCCAGGAGACTTTGGGGGTGGAGCCAGGAGGCCTTGGGGGTGGAGCCAGGAACAAGGATGTGACAAGCATAATTGAACTCCAAGGGAGTTCTGGCCATCACATTTAAAGGGACAGCTCACCTTTTTAAATGCCTTTCTTCCATAGGAAATAATTAAGGATAGGGGCACCATCTTTTGGGGCTCATAGAATTGGACCCTCTGGTCCAATCGTTTTGAAACTTGGGGGGTATTTTGGGGAGAGGCACTAGATGCTATACTAAAAATTTGGTGCCTCTACCTCAAAAAATAGCCCCCCCAGAGCCCTCAATACCCACGGATCAATTCCCTATTATTCCCTATGGGAATTGTTCTCCATAGGGAATAATAGAGTGCCTAGTAGACATTTCCCTCCCCCCCACGCTTTCTAAAGGAAGGGGGAGGGCCTCCATACCAGGGAATTCCCCCCTCCCTGCCCCCTCCCTCTCTCACACACACAAACAAACACTTACCGCACTTGGTCTTCTTCCCTCTGCCTGCTCTGAAAACGAAAGCAAAGAAAGGGCGGGGCCGTTCTCCGAAGCCCTTCCTGTTTCCTCCTTCCTGCCCAGCCTTAAAGGGGCAGAAATTTTACAAACTGCTCAGGACTCAGGAGCTCTACACCAACATGAACGCTGCAGGTATGTTCTCCCCCCCCCTCCCACCCCCCACCCCCCCGCTTCCTGATTTCTGGAGACCGGGGGATGAAGCTGGGAACCCAGGAGCCTCCCGGAAAAGCGGGGGGATTGGGAAGCCTATATTAAAGAGAAGTACTGAATCCAAAGGAAACCAACCGCTCATTCATAATTCCTTGGGGCATGATACAGACTATCATAACCATCCATGGACCCTATGAGTGAGGGGTCCTCATGCAATGATCTCATCTCATGAATTAGAAAAGAAACACAAGTCATACCGTATCAATGATGGTATATAATAGAAAGCAAGAAATGGTATAAAGGGGATACAGAAATGAAAAAGTGATTATAAAATATAATTCCGTATATCAAAAATAATTATATATCACAGAGTGTATAAAACTGAAAGCATTTCTCCCCAACACCCCTTTCATTATAGTTTTTAAAATACTGTCTATAACAGGGGTGTCAAACATGCAGCCCGGGGGCCAAATCAGGCCCCTGAGCAACTGGCTGTCTCTCTCTCTCTCTCTTGCTTCCTTCTGCATAACAGCTTGCTTTGCAAGGCTTGCTCAATTGCACAGGAGCTGCAGAGCAAAACCTCTATTTTCTCCATTGGCTGAGGCTCCTCCCTTGGGGAGGAAGGGAAAGGCAAAGCTTGTTTTTTCAGGCTCTCTCAATCGCACAGCAGAGCTACTGAGCCAAGCCCCTCTTTCTTCCCTCTCCTTGTCCCCTAGGGAAGGAAGGAAAGAAGGAAACAGCCAGAGCTTCCTTTGCCCAGTTCCCTGGATCGCACAGGAGAGGTACAAAGAAAGCACCTTTAATACCAACATGCTATTGTTTAGAGCAGAGTTTCCCAAACATTTCTTTCCTGTGGCCTGGTTATTTTTACACTTCTCCTTCATGGCCCACTAAAATTTGGGGGTGGAGCCAAGAGACTGGGGGTGGAGCCGGGAGACAGGAATTATGTCATTTCCTGTGGTGTCAAGGGCCAAGTGATGTCACTTCTGGGGCACACTGAACCAAAACTCCACCTTTTCCTGTGATGTCACTTTCAGGGCATTCCTCCAAACCTGCCTCTTCTTCTGAAATAGCTTCATTTTTAGAAAAATCTCTCTGAAACTCATGCTGAGCCAAAATGGGGGTGGAAAGTGGGCTGTCCTCTTTTTCCACTCCCACACCTGCATGCACCTATCTGTTTGTGTGTTCTTCTCCAGCTTGCAAGCACTCATAATTCCCGTGTTCAATTGCCTGCATCACCTACACACCCCTTCCTCAACAGCACTGGCCAGTGTATGCAGTTGGGAGTGCTGTTGCCATTGAGATCAGGAATGACAGCACTGTGTATCACCCACCCTGGGAGCTGCTCTACCTCAAAATATGCTGAAACATTTAGTAGGCCCTTCCTTCAGCTACTACTACTTGGACCCTGACTCAAGCTATAACCAAGCTTGCTTGGTTTCAAGAAAATCTTTCGACAGCTATTTTTCATACTTTTCCTTGGCTGAAAAACTGGGAAATTGCTGTGAAAGGTAACAGAGAATTGTACTGCAAATAATGAATTAATTTCAAGTTATATGAAGTTCATACAAGCTTTTCTGCAGTTATCCCAAAAAGGATATTTATGAGGGGCTTGCAGCTTTTTACTGTCTGTGTTTCCCATGCCTTTAAAAGCAACCTGTTTTGCAGATATTCAGCCAGTTACCTTCTTTCATCCTTTTTAATATCTACAAGAGGAGTTTAATTTTGGTGTCAGACTGCTGTTAAAAGCAGGACCAGTAAAATGGTGCCAGGTTCATAGTACCATCACTTCCAGTGCTGTTGAGATATACTGCAGTAATCTCCAATAAACTCTTTCTGCCCCACACCTCTCACTCTCACTCACTCACACAGAAATCTCATAGAAAGGCCAGCTGGCTACAACTGGGGGCACCAACTTTTCATTGGGAGAGCTCTTCTGTCTGCAACAACAGTATGATGAACAGAAAAGTTTCATCCAGTAAAAATGGAAGGAAAGAAAGAGAAAGGGAAAGAAAGGGAAAGAATGAAATGGAAGGAGAGGACATGGCCTGACCCAGCAAGCTTTCATTTCTATCAGATCTGGCCCTCATAACAAATAAGTTTGACACCCCTGGTCTATAAAATATAATCGTACTTCTGTTTGGGTACCTTTATATTCAGCATGTTAGATTTCAAATTTCATAACTAAACTATTTTACATCTACATTATTGGTTTCATCCTTGGGGCATATTCAGTATAGATGATGCTATAAATCTTTATTAAGGTCCTTTGCTTTCATTTGTGGAAGAGTGAGCAGCATTTGCTGCCAATTCTTCCTCCCACAAAAAGTCCCCTCTTTGACCCCTTTCTTGTTCCTGAGGGTCTACTGATTCAGGAACAAAATGGGAGACTCAAGGGATAATAGTGGAAAGGGAAAGCAGGAAAGCCAATTCAGCAAAGTTTGCAGATAATTGGATGTATGCCAGCATTTGCCTCACAGCAAAAATTCAAACTACACTGCTTCTGGCAAAATGAGTGGTTTACCATGAACAGAATCAATCAGGCTAAAAAGACTAGTTGGTCATGCACACTGTGATTGCCAGGTCTGTGATGGAAAATACCTGGAGACTTTGGAGGTGGATTTGAAAAAAGGCAGGGTTTGGGGAGGAGTGGGGCCTTAGCATGGTACAATGCCATAGATTCCACCCTTCAAAACAGCCATTTTCTCCAGGGAGACTGATCTCTGCTAGCTGGAGATCAGTTGTAAAAGCAGATTTCCAGGCTTCTTCTGGAGGCTGGCAACCCTATTGTGTGAATTGGTCTTAAACCAAAAAGATCCTTTAAAACTGTCACATGCAGGTTAAAATTGATATAAAGAAATAAAATACTAATTGCACCAGGCCTTTATACGAATCCTTGTGGTAGGAACTGTAACTTAGTTCCACAGTAATTATAGCAGGATGATGCATAATCAAACTGTGATAGTGTCAAACCATCAGAATTTGTAGTTAAATTGGATATGCTTATTATAGTTTTACAATATTGCCTTGATTGATTTATAAGGCAACAAACAATGAATATCAGGGAGAAACTATTTTGGTATACTTTTTGTTAGTTTTGTTTGCATAGGTTAAAACTATGTTGCCAACCTGCCAGATACATGAACAGTGTTTTGCCAGCCTTCACTGAACATGTTAATATAGCTGTTCTGTTCAAAGCTAAAAATATCATCATAAGCAAAGTCTGAAAAAAATATGGGAAATATACAGACAATATTGGACTTCAGCAATTTGGGAGCAACGTTTTTCATATTATTCCTAACAATTACATGAGCACATAGAGGAAATGCTAGACAAAATGGCTAGGCTGTGGGCATGGTTAGTATCACTCAGCCTGACACTGAGACAGAATATTTCAGCTATGTTAAAAGTACATCCTGCCATTATGACAAAAAGATAACTGTAAGCATTACATTGTTCTGAGGAAAAATGTAATGCCAGAAATCTTCCTTCTTAACAACTCTACAATATCTACAGCATAGCTGAGATTTAATGATGAACCTGGCCCCAGACTGACAGACCCAAAGAATGGGGCTGGTATTTTTCTACAGACCAAAAGGACACCCTAGGTGTGCAGAAAAATAAGAAAAGTTTAAAAAGAGAGTGAGTTAAATGCTCCCCAGATGTACATTGTCAGGAGCAGGAGTGTCAAACATGTGGCCTAGGGGCCTAATCAGGCCCCTGGAGGGCTCCTATCAGGCCTTTGAGCAACAGGCTGTCATCTGCTTCCTTTTCCCTCTCTCTTGTTTCCTTCTGCATCACAGCTTGCTTTGTCAGGCTTTCTCAATTTCACAGGAACTACAGATAGTGTTGCCAAGTCTCCCGTGGTCTCTGGCAGGGGGTATTTTTTATGTGCGCTGTGCATGCAGGGCGCAATAGCATCACTTGTAAGTGACATCATCGCACCAGTGACATCAAGCAGCGGCTGCTCTAGGAGCTTCTGGGAAAACTCAATGGTTTCCGAAGATGCTCTAGCAATTTGGGAGGGAAACTCTGGTACCATAGAGTTTTCCTCCCAAATTGCTAGAGCCAGTGGGTTGGGGATCTCCAAAGCAGGAGAACCTCACCCCGCTCGGGAGCTTGGCAGCCATAGTTACAGAGCAAAATCTCTATTTTTTCCATTGGTTGAGGCTCCTCCCTTGGGGAAGAAGGGGGGGAGGCAGAACTTGCTTTGCCAGGCTCTCTCAATCGCACAGCAGAGCTACTGAGCCAAGCCTCTCTTTCTTTGATTGGCTGAGGCTCCTTCCCTCCTGGTCCCCTGGGGAAGGAACGAGCCAGAGCTTTCTTTGCCCAGTTCCCTGGATCCCATGGGAGGGATACAAAGAAAACATCTTTAAGAACAATGAGTGCGGAAGTTTTAATTATGTTTTATCTTAAATTTTTAAACAAATCTTCAATTGTGTTTTGTGTCCTTTATAAAGTTTATATCTCTGCCATTACATTTTATGACACACATGGCCCAGCCCAACAAGGTCTCATTTATGTCAGATTCAGCTCTCATAACAAATGAGTTTGACACCCCTGGTCTGGGGCATCCCTGTGGGCCAGAGGTGGGTGGAGGAGAGAACTGGACCTGGAGGTGAGCAGGCAGCCAGACAGGAAGAGGGGGAGTCGGGGGAGCCAGATCAGCCACATGAACTGGGCAGGCAAGGAGGAAGAGAAGTTACTACCATGTCAGTCAGTTAGCTGGTTGAGCAGCTAGGGGACTGAGCAAGAAGGAGTGAAAGCTGGTACTGCAAGCTGGCAGGTGGGCAGAAGAGTTGCTTGGGAACTGCTGTCTGTTTGGTTTGTGTGGGCTGAAGGTGATTGAAGGTGATTGTTGCTGATTGATTAGGAGTGGCTGTGTTCTCCACCCTCTTTGCATTATTAAGATGTGCCTTGCCAGAGGTGCGAGCCGAAGGGCGAAAGCTAAAGGGCTCTTGGCCTGTGGCTCTTAACCTGGGAGCTCTGTAAGGACCAGGAACCCAGATCCCTAATTTCCTTGTGTTCCCAATAAGGTAAATTGACCCTCTAGAAGGGGAGCCACATAAACAAACAGGATTTAAAAGGGGACTGTATATTTTATAAAAGCAATCATGAAGGTAGAATGCCAGCAGGGGAAGGGGGCTTTCCAGTGTTTTGCACTGAATGTCACATGTATGACTATCTGCCCATGGGACAGAAGTCTTGGGTGTGTGCTCGATGCAAGGAGCTCCTGGTCCTCAGGGAATGAGTTCATACCCCTGAGGCCGAGGTGACTGACCTGGAGAAGCAGAGACAGTCAGTTAGGCACTGGTAGAAGACTCTTGGGGACGTATTAGATTAGCCCCGCTCTTAACGTGGCAGCCCCGTTGCTGCCAGGGAGCATAAGGGTCGAGAGGGAACGGCACCATTCTGAGGATAAGGGGAATGCGCCCTCAGAAGGGACCTCTTCTTCAGTTGGTGAGCGGATATCCTTTCATGCCAACGAACCATCCCTGGGCAGGGACAGAGGGGGGTCTTGGTAGCTGGTGATTTGATCCTTTGGCAAGTAGATAGCTGGGTGGCAAAACTGCGTACTGACCGTATGGTGACTTGCCTGCCTGGTGTGAAGGTAGCGGACATTACACATGTAGTAGATAGGCTGATAGACAGTGCTGGGGAGGAGCCAGTGGTTGTGGTGCATGTTGGCACCAACGATGTGGGGAAATGCAGTCGTGAGGTCCTGGAGAAAAAATTTAGGCTGCTAGGCAGGAGACTTAAGGCCAGGATTTCCAAGGTAGCCTTCTCAGAAGTGCTACCTGTTCCACATGCTGGGCTGGAGAGACAGCACAAATTAGAAGTCTCAATGTGTGGATGAGACGATGGTGTAAGGAGGAAGGGTTTAAGTTTGTTAGGCACTGGGATGCTTTCTGGAACAAGCAGAAGCTGTACAAAAGAGACGGTCTCCTTGTCCCCAAATGGAATCAGGCTGCTGGCGCTTAAAATAAAAAAGGTGGCAGAGCAGTTTTTAAACTAAATCTTGGGGGAAAACCAACAGGAGATGAAATGTCTCTGGTTTGGGAGGATTCATCTCAAAGAGATGAAGGGTTAGCTGTTACTTTTCTACCGGGTAATGGATCAGAGTTGTCCATTGAGATGGTGACAAACAATATGGAGTGTCTGCCAAAGTCTCAAGCCAGCAGGAGAAAGGTTGCGGGCCTAGCTTGCCTGGGAAATTATAGATGTTTGTATACAAATGCTAGAAGTGTTCAAAGTAAAATTGGTGAATTGGAATGTTTAGTGTAGGGAGAAAACATAGACATTGTGGGAATTTCAGAAACTTGGTGGAATGAGGAGAATCAGTGGGACACGGTGATTCCTGGATATAAGCTATATCGGAAGGATAGGGAGGGAAGGGTTGGAGGTGGGGTGGCTCTGTATGTCAGAGAGGGTATATGGTCCAGTAAGACTGAGGTCAGAGAATTAGATTCCCTTCTAGAAATGCTTTGGGTTGAAATAGAGGGCCCAAAAGGAAATTTACCTATGGAAGTTTGTTATCGCCCACCAACTCAAAAGATAGAGGACGATTATAATATGATGGAAGGATTAGAGATAGTGGCTAAACATAAAAACTGTGTCGTAAAAGGTGATTTTAACTACCTGCAGATTGATTGGGTCAATACAGTGGCATAGGGAGGGGGGGCGGGTCGCCCCAGGTCTGGGGGGTCCCCGCATTGGCAAGGGGGGCCCCCAAACAATGGCCGTGCTGCTGTGCTGTGAGGGGGGGGGAGAAAAAGAATGGAGGCGCCGGACAGCGAGGGGGAGCGTGCGCGCACGGCGGAGGAAGGGGGTGTGGCGGGGAGGGGCGCGCGCGCACGTCGGGGCTCCTCGTTCCCTTCCCTTTCCCCCTCCCCAATCGGGCTGAAAGCGCGGGAAAGGCACGTCGCTTTTTCTCCTCCCTCGCCTCAGAAGGCTCACATGGGCACCAGTCTCCTTCTCGGGCATCTCCCGCGGCGGGGGGAGGGGAGTGGACGGCAACCGCCAACCGCCGGCCTGACTGGCTGACTGACTGACTGGGGTCGGGCGGCCGTGTGCGGGATTTCTCGGAGCTCTGAGTAAGGGGGGGGGACTCTCCATGGAGGGAGGAGGAGGGGGGAGTTTGCATTCCTCCTTCTTTGCTTGGAGGGCCCAGGGAAGCCCAGCCTAGTTTCCTTTGGGTGGGGGATTTGGGTTTGCCCCTCCCCTTCCCCTTTTACTGCAGCTTCTTTGCAGCATTTGGGCACCGCTGGGGTGCGCTTCTTGCAGGATCTGGGCTGGAGATGCAGGTTCCCAGGATGGAGGAGAGTTTGCATTCCACCTCCTTGGCTGGGAGGGCCCAGAGAAGGCCAGCCTAGTTTTCTTGGGGGGGGGGGGATTTGGGTTTGCCCTTCCCACTTTTGCTGGCGCTTCCTTGCACCCTTTGGGCACCGCTGGGGGTGCGCTTTTTGCAGGGCCTGAGCTGCAGACCCGGGAAGGGGGGGGGGTTCCACGAGTGGAGGAGAGAGGAGAGTTTGCATTCCACCTCCTGGGCTGGGAAGACCCAGGGAAGCCCAGCCTAGATTTCTTGGGGGCGGGATTTGGGTTCCCTTCGCCCCTTTGCTGGTGCTTCCTTGCAGCTTTTGGGCACCCCTGGGGGTGCCCCGGGGGGCTGGGAAAGGTAGGGGGCGTCCAGGGGAAGGATGGGGGGTGGGCTGCTGCGGGATGCGTGCCCCGATTGGGACAGGGTTGCCAACCTCCAGGGAGGCCTCCGACAACAGTTACGGACAGCAGAGTTCAGCAGAAAGGAAAGGGCGGCTTTAGAGGTTGGCTGGGGGGGACTCAAGGTGCATCGATATCCCTACTAGCAATGTTCCCTCTAAGCTTCAGAGTCTTGTGAGCAAAAATTCAACTTTGTGAGCCCCTGCATAAGTGATTGTGCTCTGGGGACATTTTTCCTGAGCTAAGACAAAAATGTGTGAGGTGGAGGCGAAAAATCCGTGAGCTCGCTCATGCTAACTCCTTCCTTGGAGGTTTTTCAACAGAGGCTGGATGGCCCTCTGACAGCAATAGAGATCCTGTGAATTTCGGGGGAGGTGTTTGTGAGTTTCCTGCATTGTGCAGGGGGTTGGACTAGATGACCCTGGAGCTCCCTTCCAACTCTAGGATTCCTGACCGTTAGAGCGGCTCCTCAGAGGAACAGGCTTCCTTCTTGGGAGGTGGTGGGCTCTCCTTCCTTGGAGGTTTTTAAACAGGGGCTAGATGGCCATCTGACAGCAATGGAGATCCTGTGAATTTAGGGGGAGGTGTTGTGAGTTTCCTGCATTGTGCAGGGGGTTGGACTAGATGACCCTAGAGGTCCCTTCCAACTCTATGATTCTAGGTTTTTAAACAGAAACTGGATGGCCACCTGACAGCAATGGAGATCCTGTGAATTTAGGGGGAGGTATTGTGAGTTTCCTGCATTGTGCAGGGGGTTGGACTAGATGACCCTAGAGGTCCCTTCCAACTCTAGGATTCTAGGTTTTTAAGCTGAGGCTAGATGGCCATCTGACAGCAATGAGGATCCTGTGAATTTAGGGGGAGGTGTTTGTGAGTTTCCTGCATTGTGCAGGGGGTTGGACTAGATGACCCTGGAGATCCCTTCCAACTCTATGATTCTATGACCGCCAGAGGTCCCTTCCAACTCTATGATTCTAACTCAGCTTAGAAGGAACACTGCCTACTAGTGCCGACCCGTTCCCCAAACCCCATCCTTCCCAAAGCTCCACCCCCCAAAGTTTCAGGATTTACCCTAACTGGAGGTGGCAACCCCAGCAGAGAGAGGAGGTCTTCAGAAGGGTCCTGAGAAGACTGGGGGTGAGGTGGGGGAATAGTTAAGCTTTGACAACTCTGGAAGAAGGTCTGACTTCCAGCATGACTCTTTTCGGTCCACCTTCTGTGTTATTCTTCGATGTCCAGAGAGCCCTCGTGGGAGCATTCCCAGAGAAGGCCTTTCAGAGCTCATCCTGCTGAAATCGACTCCAGTGGCAAATTGGAGGCTGAGGGAATTTTGGTGCATAGATGGGTTGCCCAGTTAGTCTGTCTGTAGCAGGAGAAATAAGAGCCCCGTGGCACAGAGTGGTAAAGCTGCAGTACTGCAGTCAGAGCCCTCTGCTCACAACCTGAGTTCGATCCCAGCGGAAGCTGGTTCAGGTAGCCGGCTCCAGGTTGACTCAGCCTTCCATCCTTCTGAGGTAGGTCAAAGGAGTCCCCAGCTTGCTGGTGGGAAAGCGTAGATGTCTGGGGAAGGCAGTGGCAAACCACCCTGTAAAAAGTCTGCTGTGAAAACCTTGTGAAAGCAACATCACCCCAGAGTCAGAAACGACTGGTGCTTGCACAGGGGACTACCTTTACCTTTACTAGCAGGAGAAATGAGTCAGAGTCCAGCAGCAGCAGCTTAAAGACTAACTTGGTGCTTGGTGGGGGGGGCGCGGTGGGAGTGCTTCTAGCCCCATTGATGGACCTCCTGATGGCACCTGGTTTTATGGCCACTGGGTGACAGAGTGTTGGACTGGATGGGCCACTGGCCTGATCCAACAGGGCTTCTCTTATGTTCTTAAGTGACACAGAGTGTTGGACTGGATGGGCCATTGGCCTGATCCAACAGGGCTTCTCTTATGTTCTTAAGTGACACAGAGTGTTGGACTGGATGGGCCATTGGCCTGATCCAACATGGCTTCTCTTATGTGACACAGAGTGTTGGACTGGATGGGCCATTGGCCTGATCCAACAAGGCTTCTCTTATGTTCTTATGTGACACAGAGTGTTGGACTGGAGGGCCCAATGGCCTGATCCAACATGGCTTCTCTTATGTTCTTATATGTGACACAGAGTTTTGGACTGGATGGCCCATTGGCCTGATCCAACATGGCTTCTGTTATGTTCTTATGTGACACAGAGTGTTGGACTGGAGGGGTCACCAGCCTGATCCAACATGGCTTCTCTTATGTTCTTATGTGACGCAGAGTGTTGGACTGGATGGGCCATTGGCCTGATCCAACAGGGCTTCTCTTATGTTCTTATGCCCCACCTGCCTCCCTTGGGCCCTCTGGGACACTCCAGTAAGGGAACAACTGTGGGGGTTCAGCGTTCAAGGAACAATGCAAGAAATTACACTGACCAATAGGCCATCAACCAAGTACTCATTACAGACATCTCTGTGCTACCCAATAAACTGCAAACATATACTGTATTATTATATTATAGTATATAATATCATAAATGGCCTGTTGTCAAAGACCGAGTATGGAACAGTACAGACTGTAAGCGTACATAAACAATGCTCCAGACTATGGGTGTTTCTTCCCTTAAAAAGTTCAATAGCAGTATACAAATGGGCAATCTCAGTTAAAGACCCTAACTCATGGGAGTCGGCGCCCATACAGAATTCAACAATGATTCTCTATAACCTTCGCATTTCTCATCTCAGAGGTTCCTGACCCATCTTCCATCAGTATGCCTGTTTTTGTTTTTCTTGTAAGCTTGCTTAATATAGAAGTCCCACAAGTTCAGGGCACAAGGGGAACAGCTGGGCCAGCAGGCTGCTTGTGGCATTTCTCCCTGTCACATGGTGTGGTGGGGTAATCAGGTTATCAATCACATGACCTAGATCGCACCAGCAGTGCCATCTTGGGGGGGGTGCTGCCCCCAAAGTGACACCACTTCCTGTCCCCCCCCCACAAGTAGTGGCCATTTTGGGGAAGTTACATCACTTCCTGTTTCCAGCAGGGCTCCCTCGCAAGTGGTGGCCATCTTGCGGAAGTGACATCACCGGAAGTGACATCATATCCTGTTTCTGGAGGCGTGCACACACATGGGGGGGCCCACATAAATCTTGGGCCCCGGGCCCCCAAAGCCCTAGCTACGCCACTGGGTCAATATGTGTTCAGTTCGAGAGAAAGATTGAGTTTCTAGATGCTCTCAATGACTGTGCTATAGAGCAGATGGTCTCAGAACATACCAGGGGTGGGGTGATCTGAATTTGGTCCTAAGTAATGCCCACGACTTGGTGAGAGATGTAAAAGTGATCGCACCGCTTGGGAGCAGTGACCACAACGTTATTGATTTCACCATATAAATAGAGAATTGCCCCAAAAGACCAGCATGACCACATTTAACTTTAAAAGGGGTAAATTCTCTGAGATGAGGAGGCATGTGAAGAGGAAACTGAAAGGAAAGGTAAAAACAGTCAAAACCCTTGGGGAAGCTTGGAGGCTATTTAAAACTACAATCCTAGAAGCTCAGATAAAATATATACCACAAGTTAGGAAAGGCACAAATAGGTATAAGAAAAGGCCTGCATGGTTAACAAACAAAGTAATGGAAGCTGTAAAAGGTAAGAAGGACTCCTTTAAGCGGTGGAAAGCTAGTCCAAGTGAGATTAATAAAAAGGAACACAGGCTGTGGCAAATCAAATGCAAGACTGTGATCAGGCAGGCAAAAAGGGACTATGAGGAGCATATTCAAAAAACATAAAGACCAACAATAAAAATTTCTTCAAGTATATTAGAAGCAGGAAATCAGCCAGGGAGGCAGTGGGACCCTTGGATGATCAAGGGGTAAAAAGATTACTGAAGGAGGATAGGGAAATGGTTGAGAAGCTGAATAAATTTTTTTCCTTCATCTTCACTATGGAAGAAGAGAACTACTTATTTTGGAAGGAGTGTTGAAAGACCTGAGTCAGATTGAGGTGACAAGAGAGGAGGTTCTACAACTGATAGACAAATTTAAAACTAATAAGTCACCAGGTCCGGATGGCATACATCCAAGTGTTCTGAAAGAACTCAAAATTGAATTTGTGGATCTCCTGACAAAAATATGTAATCTTTCATTGAAATCTGCCTCCGTTCCTGAGAACTGGAAGGCAGCAAATGTCACCCCCATCTTTAAAAAGGGTTCCAGAGGAGATCTGAGAAATTACAGGCCAGTCAGTCTGACTTCAATGCTGGGAAAGTTGGTAGAAACCATTACCAAAGACAGAATGAGTAGGCACATTGAAGAACACAAGTTATTGAGGAAGACTCAGCATGGCTTCTGTAAGGGAAGATCTTGCCTCACTAACATGTTACATTTCTTTGAGGGGGTGAACAAACATGTGGACAAAGGAGACCCAATAGATGTTGTTTACCTTGACTTCCAGAAAGCTTTGATAAAGTTTCTCATCAAAGGCTCCTTAGTAAGCTCGAGAGTCATGGAGTAAAAGGACAGGTTCTTTTGTGGATGAAAAACTGGCTAATTAATAGGAAGCAGAGAGGTATAAATGGGCAGTCATCGCAGTGGACGATGGTAAGCAGTGGAGTGCCGCAGGGCTCAGTCCTGTGTCCCATGCTCTTTAACTTGTTCATAGATGATTTGGAGTTGGGAGTAAGCAGTGAAGTGGCCAAGTTTGCAGATGACACTAAATTGTTCAGGGTGGTGAGAACCAGAGAGGATTGTGAGGCACTCCAAAGGGATCTGTTGAGGCTGGGTGAGTGGGCATCAACATGGCAGTTGAGGTTCAATGTGCCCAAGTGCAAAGTGATGCACATTGGGGCCAAAAATCCCAGCTACAAATACAAGATGATGAGGTGTGAACTGGCAGAGACTGACCAAGAGAGAGATCTTGGGGTCGTGGTAGATAACTCACTGAAAATGTCAAGACAGTGTGCGATTGCAATAAAAAAGTCCAATGCCATGCTGGGAATTATTAGGAAGGGAACTGAAAACAAATCAGCCAGTATCATAATGCCCCTGTATAAATCGATGGTGCGGTCTCATTTGGAATACTGTGTACAATTCTGGTCACCGCACCTCAAAAAGGATATTATAGCATTGGAAAAAGTCCAGAAAAGGGCAACTAGAATGATTAAAGGTTTGGAACACTTTCCCTATGAAGAAAGGTTAAAACGCTTGGGGCTCTTTAGCTTGGAGAAACGTCGACTGCAGGGTGACATGATGTAATGTAATGTAAAATTTTATTTATATCCCGCCCTCCCCCGCCGAAGCAGGCTCAGGGCGGCTAACAGCATTTCAAGTAAACAATACAGTAATAAAAACATTAAATTCACATTAAAATTCACATTAAAATCAGTCAATAATCAATAATTAATTAAAACATTCCTAAATCAACACTGGCGGTAAACGTTATTAATCTGGCGGTAAACATTAATTCAGTTATTGGTGAACGCCTGTTTGAAGAGGGCGGTCTTGCAGGCCCTGCGGAACTGGTCTAAGTTCCGCAGGGCCCACACCTCCTCTGGGAGTTGGTTCCAGAGTTCCAGATAGAGGTTTACAAGATAATGCATGAGATGGAGAAAGTAGAGAAAGAAGTACTTTTCTCCCTTTCTAACAATACAAGAACTCGTGGGCATTCAATGAAATTGCTGAGCAGTCGGGTTAAAACGGATAGACAGGGCGATTAACATGTGGAATTCACTGCCACAGGAGGTTGTGGCAGCTTCAAGCATAGCCGGCTTCAAGAGGGGGTTAGATAAAAATATGGAGCAGAGGTCCATCAGTGGCTATTAGCCACATTGTGTGTGTTTGTGTGTGTGTGTGTGTATGTATGTGTATATATATATATTGCCACTGTGTGACATAGAGTGTTGGACTGGATGGGCCATTGGCCTGATCCAACATGGCTTCTCTTATGTTCTTATGTTATTAAGGGACAGGAACCTCTGTTTACCTATGCAGTCCATTGCCACCATCCCATCAGCTTTGTGGGTGGGCAGGCAAGGAGGATCAGGAGCCCCTGATTTTTTTCCTGCTTTCTCATGAGCTGCATGGTAGAGTTGGCAGCACTATAAGGGGGTGGGTGGGGGGGAAGCCATTGTCATTGCCCCAGGCAGAAGTGGTGGGACTACAAGAGGGCAGGCTGACTAGCAAATTGCCAGCTGAGCAAGTGGAGGGGGGAGGGATGAGTTTTGTGGTTCCTTCTTATAAGAACATAAGAGCAGATGTGCTGAATCAGACCAACAGCCCATCTAATCCAAGGATAAAGAAAAAATGGAATGCACTCATCAATGTGCCAACAGAACAAAAAAGAGGAAAACCCAGGTGATAGTTAATTGATTAATTATTGTACGAAGTTCCTACATGTTTTGCTGTGCAGGCTTCATTGGGGGAATCTATACAAGCATGATTTTACAGTTAATACAAGTAATATAAATAACAGAAGGACCCCATTAATAAAAATTAGAACAAAAGTATTAAGAATAATTTAAAAGGATACATATTAGTCTATATACAATATAAGATGAATAAACTATACATTGGACCTGAAACAAGACAATAGAAATATATAATGTGTGAAGCAAATACTGGCCAGAGCATTAACCTAGTGCTGGAAATGTCCACAGCTATTAAATTGTTTTTACTAGTGGAGAATGATTCAATGTTTCTTTCTTTTTTTTCTTTTTTAATGTACAGAGATTAGCTGAGCAAGATTAGAAGTCCCAGATTAGAATTTAATCCATGAGGGGCCAAAATCTGCAACCTTAAAATTCACTTCATCTCCTTTTTTAATAGGACTTTCTCATATAAACCTCCAAAATAAAATCAGTGGGTCTTTGTTTATTTCCATAAAATGCTTCACCAAATGGCTCTAAGAAGTATGTTGCACCTATGTTCTGTTATATGTTTTCTAGAAATCTTCCCATCGTATATCTTATTACAAGAACATTTGATGGCATATATAACCATAGCTGAATTGCATGTTGTGCAGTTGTTTAAAACATTTTTTGGGGGGGGGGGGGACTGATAAAACTTTTCATATTTTGAGTTAGGTTACAACACTATTAAATGTCCACATATGAAATGGCCTTTGGACAAACCAGTTCCTGGAATGGTTCTTTGTAGGTTCCTGGGAACAAGGGTGTTGCTGTGATCCAATTTGTCATTTAAATTGGATGTTCTTTTAAAAGAGATTTCTTTCAAAAATATTCAATGCTGTTTTTAAAATGTAAGGATTCTTGCCTCCTTTTGGTAATCTTCAGTATTTGGACAATGCCTTCTAACTGTTATGATGAATGTGTGTGCGTGTGTTCATGTGTGTATATGTGTGTGTGTGTCCTGACTAACTCATCAATGCCCAGTCCAAACTCTTGGACCGAGAAACTCAGAATTCAGGGAGTGCATTCCATCCACGACGTCAGCACCCACTAAGAAGGGATTTTTAGACATTTGACCCCTAAGGGGTCAATGTGTTTTTGCAAAGGGATAAAGCTTTGCTGTGTGCCAGGCTGCTACCTTGCTTGCACATACCTCTCTCGGATTGGTCAGCTGTAGAGTTCTGTATTCTGAGGTAAAGATCAGTTAGAGGAGACTGCAGACAGCTGAAGACAGCTGGTCTTCAGGGAACTTCTGTGCAATAAAATCAGTCATTCAAGACTTCTGAATACGCAGTTTTCATATAAAAGACAGTATGGCAACTGAGTCTTTAAATGTTCATGGGTAGACGATGCAGGACCTTTCTAGGAGCCATTCAATGCTTGCTTCCCTCTTAGGCTTGCTAATCCCCAGGTCCCAGTAGGGGTTCTCCCACTTTCCCAGGCTCCTTCATGCCCCGAGTCAGCTGGCCAGCAGGGGGAAGCTCCACCCCCACAGCTACCATGTGCCTTTCCCCTTCAGAATGCTGGGAGAAAGCTTGCAAAGGCTTCCTTTTTGGATAGTGTGTCTGTGTCTTTAAGGCTGGTTGGGACATGGTGAGCAGGCAGAGCAACATGGCTGCTCCCAGTAGCTGTGAAAGCAGCCCAAACCCTCCGTTTGTTATACAAGCTTTTCAGAGGTCATTTGCATAGTAAAGGGTAAACTTGAACCTTTGGTTTCCCTGTGTTATTGAACGTTCAGCAACTCGTGAGTAAATTGCCCCAGTGAGACTACACAAGTGTGGGATTGCAAACTGTTTTATTTTTACTTCTGTGTGTGTGTGTGTGTGTGTGTGAGAGAGAGAGAGAGAGAGAGAGAGAGAGAGAGAGAGAGAGAGAGAGAGAGAGAGATGATTTGCAGCTGCTTGGGTGAGGAAATGAAGACTGTATTCAGGGGAACTGCACTGCTGAGTTTTTATTTATTTTAGGGGAAATCTCCTGGCTCCACCCCTAAAGTTCTCCAGCCCCACCCCCAAAGCCCCCAGATATTATCTGAGTTAGATTTGGCAACCTTACTCCCTCATGAACCTGAACAACTGTCCACCACATCACTCCTCCCTCAGTCCAACTCCCCCTCACACCTCTCAAATCCTACTGCCCCCAAGAAGGCTCCTGGCAAATGTTGTGCCAGATACGCCAACACTTAAAGAAGAAAGCAACTTAGGGATACAGCAAAGAAATATGTGCACAGTATTCCTGCAGTCCAAATATCAGCAAGTTCACTCTGAGGTGCAGAGTGACACAGTCTCAATAAGAGCAAAGCAATTCTGTAACATGAGTAGAGAGGCAATCACTTCCATGGAAGGTCAAGGCTCACCCAGCCATGGCATATGATCCTGATGTGGCTTATGAGACAGACAGCACTGTGGCTGGGTACCATGACAAGGATGCAATGCCCTCAAGTGGAGGAAGGAGGCCATCAGCATATGTTGCAGCAATGGCAAGGTGCAGCTCCCCCCCTCCCAAACTTCTGCCTGAGCCTCTCTACAGCCTGCTACTGGGCAGCCACCCTGAGCACACCCATTTCATGGACCATGTTTGTAAGTACAACATGACATCATTCAAGGCCAAGCAGATTCTACAAGACAGCTTCATATCCACCTTCAAAGTTCAGGGACAGGTGTATCACTTAGATGGAAGTCTGCTGTCAGCCCAATTCCTGCAAATCCATATGTGGGCGAGGATGATTCTGACATCAAGCAGGGATTGGTCAAACAACTGCAGAGGATGCTACATATGTCAACAGCTACGCAAAAGACCTGAAGACTGCCCCGGACATAGTACCTCCAACATGCAAGACATTTATTTTATTTTTTTTAGAATTTATATCCCGCCCTTCCCACAAGTGGCTCAGGGCGGCTTCCAGCATTAGATCCAACATAAATTAAACAATATTTAAACATGTAAGGGAATAACTTTAAAACAGATAAAACAGATAAAACCATAAAAATCATCCATGCAAATAGAAAGAGTAGAACCATATAGCTGAAATGGTGTCTTTCTGCTGTGACCCCTAAAAGCATGGGAGTGTCATGAGCCCTGCAATGTCTGGAAAAGATAGAAGCTCTCACATCAGTCATATTGAGACAAGATATTTCAGGAACTTGCTAAGCTACTGTGGATTTTTTGCATGCTAAGCAGAATATTTTACATGCTTCCTGTGAGAATCTTTGTGTTGCTATGTCTTAAGCTGAGACCTGAACCCTATATAATAAAGGCTGCTTGCTTTGCAAGCTAAGCATTTTCTCCTCAACACGCATGTTGTGTGGTTCATTCCAACAGAAAGTCTGCTGATGCAAATGAGGTAGCTCTGGTGATTGTTGGTCAGCAATTTGAGCAGTGAGACATCGTCCTGCAGAGTCATGACAACACACTACGGCACATCAACAAGATCCTCAGCAGCCTGGTGATCCTAGCACCTGAGGGCAGAACTACCAATGTGGCCTTCAAAGAAGTCCTTCAGTAGAGAAAAAAAGTTATACATATTTTTCACTTCATTTTGTATTTCACTTCTTTTGTATTACTTCAACAAATGTTATATTTCAAAATTCACCATCCATCAGCACACATCAGTTTTCTCCATCAACACACTTCTGCCCCCCCCCCCCCACAGTAAACTTAAGTTTATTTAATAGTTTGCAGATTTACAAAGTATCTTGCAAATATACAAAGAATGCTCAACTGTCCAAGCTTTGGTATAGTCAATACAAATAAAATTGGAAGATAATACAGCAGGACTGGATTTACATTTTTTTGAGGGGGGGCAAAATTAAAAAATGACGTCCCCTTATGGGCCATTCTGTCTTATGGTCCCATAGAATACAAAGGACTCCATACCCAATTTTGCGCCCCCCTTCCGTTGGCGCCTGGGGCAAAAACCCCCCTCTGCCCCCCCTAGATCCGGCCCTGTAATACAGTACATATGGGAGAAAATAAATAAGTACATACATATAATATTAAATAAATTAAATATGTGAAATGTGAAAAGGAGATCTAGTATTAAAGAAACTCCAGTACAATCACCATAGTAAAAAGTATGATCTCCATAGCTAGGGTTGTACCATTAAAGTAAAGCCAAACTGGAAATATAAATATCATGTTGAACTGTGTCTGGGTTGATGCTGCCAATAGGGACCTTGCTCATGAAAGGAAGCCATTTCTGAACAAAAGAAGATTTTCTCGAGTCCTGTTGGGAGAAATCAAGATCAAATGTTAGTTTATCTAAAATAAAGTAGTCCCATAACTTCATAAGCCATGTTTGTTTTGAGGGTGGAGTTGGTTGTTTCCATGATACTGCAATAGCATGCCTTGCTGCTACAAGCATAAGAGAAATCAGTTCTTGGGAAGATTTAGGTATTAAAGAAGATTCCCATAAGTTCAATAAGACCAATTCTGGAGATGGGGATACAGAAAAACCAGTCATAGACGTTATTTCTGCAAAAATTCATCAGCACACTTCGCATTATTCAAACACCTTTGTGAAGGTTGGGTATTATGCTATTATATTACAAAACCAATTCCAAAAACAGAACACGCTTCCTAAAACACACACAAAATTTTTCTATACCCAGAAGTATTATAATTGGATTAAAGGTAGTTAAATACCATAGCAAAGCACAGGTTTCAAACTTGTGTGTGTGCGTCTGTATTTACCATGACAGTTAGAACACACTTGAGCTTCTTATATGCTCCTTTGGAAAGACTTCAGAGCAGCACCTGATGAAATGCAAGAGGTCACTACTGGAAATTTAAAAGAAATTCTTTGTGTTTGATCTGGGTTGCCAATCCCCTGGTTTGGAGGTCCACCCTCCACTTCAGGATTAGCAGAAAGAGGGGGGAATGTTCACTAAGCATTCCATTATACCCTATGGAGACCAGTCCCCATATGGTAAAATGGAGAATTGATCTGTGGGTATCTGGGGCTTGTGGGGCTGCTTTTTGATGTAGAGGCACCAAATTTTCAGCATAGCATCTTGTGCCTGTCCTCAAATCTCGTCCCCCCCAAGTTTTAAAAGAATGGACCAGGAGGTCCAATTCTATGAGTCCCCAAAGAAGGTGCCTCCATCCTCCATTATTTCTAAATGAGGGAAAGCATCTAAACCAATCCCTTGATATGAAATGGCCAGAACTCCCTTTGGAGTTCAATTATATCACAATCTTGCTCCTGGCTCCACTCCCAAAGTCCCCAGACCTGACGGCAACCCTAGTTTGAGAACAGGCTTCTTTGGATCGTGGCCAACATTATTTTGAAATCCTGAGTTATTTTTGTAATGACATAGCATTTTATGTTAGTCACCCAGTATAATGAAGAGAGTAGTAATCTGACCACAGGTTCAAAATATGGTTTTGCAATGCATTTCATTTTTGCAGCGCATATTGTTAAATACTTTGATGTGGTTTAACAAGATTACAGTTCTTGCAAACTTCAGACTGTAAATACACCACATCAGGTTTGCTAAGAATTACTATATTTTTCCGTTTCCAGAGTATAAACATGTATTGGTCACGACAATTACCTTTGTCCTTTAAATATATATATTTCCAGTTTTTCATGATTTTATTGGAATGTTTTGGAAGTAAAAACCAACTTTTGAATTGATCTGGTAATAATATAATTTCAATTACTGTATTAAAAAATCCTAGAGGTTGCAATTGGGGAGAAAAACATGAAAATTATGTGGTTTCTTATAGAGAAGGCAGTCAGAGCTTTACTAAATGCCATCAGATCTGAACAACACACCACTCAGGAAAATCACAAGTGGTCTACATTCTAACAGAATTCTTTCCAATATTCAGGAACAAGAACAAGAAGCCTTCTAAAGCAATTGTTCTTCTAGTGCCTCACTGCCTGATTTTAGCTTCCAGAGTGGCAAAAAATGGGAATGTTGACTAGGTTGTTGGCATCAAGGCCTATGCAGGTGTGGACGCATCTGGTGCTGTGCGAACTGCACTGGCTACCTCTTAAGTACTGGATCCATTTCAGGGTGTTGGTCCTTACCTTTAAGGCCCTTTATGGCCAGGGGCCTATATATCTCTGGGACCGCCTCTCCCCATATGAGCCCCCTCAGACTCTGAAGTCTGCTACACAACATCTTCTTGTGATCTCTGGTCCTAAGGATGCCCAACTGGCTTCAACAAGAGCCAGGGCCTTTTCAGTCCAGGCCCCTATCTGGTGGAATGAGCTCCCGCTGGAGATCTGGGCCCTGCGGAACTTATCCAGGTTTTGCAGTGCCTACAAGACAGAGCTCTCCTGCCAGGCTTTTAAATGATCCCAGCAGGTATCCTCTGAAAGTCATCACTTTCCCCAACACGTTATCACCCTGGTGTTTATGTTGTGTTGAAAGTTACTAGCTAGGCTTCCCAACCCCCCGCCCTGCCGAGGGACCCCTGGATCAGCAGCCTCCTCCCCCGCTCTCCAAAAATGTGGAAGCGGGGTGGGGGTGGGGAAATGGCGCCGTGTCTCTTTCCCTGCCTGCCTGCCTCCCTCACAGGCTTTAGGCTTCTCCCTTCCTATGGGTCACAAAGACCCGCCCACCGCCGGCCTGCTATTCGCTCCAGTCCGGCCTTTCTTCACGAGGTGCATGCTGGGACTCGTAGTCTTTGTGTCCTCTTTGGCTGCCACAGGCGTCTCCTTGGGGAGTCTGGCCGGCGGAGTGGGGGGGAGCTCCGCCCCCAGAGGACCATGTGCGTTTCTACCTCCGGAGGCTTCAGTCGCTGATTGAAAGGCTTCCTCTTGGGATGGGGTGTCTGTGTTACTTTGAAGAAGTTGGCAGCAACTCGTGAGTAGAGAGGCAAATCCCTCTTCAGTGTTGCCAGAAATGTGGGAGGGGAGTCTGCTGAGTACTTCATTATTCTCTATGTGGAGATTGATTCTCATAGGGTATAATGGGGAATTGATTTGGAGATTTCGAGGGCTCTGGGGGCACCTTTTTTTGAGGTAGAGGCACCAAATTTTCAGTATAGTATCTAGTGACTCTCCCCAAAGTATCCCCCAAGTTTCAAAACCATTGGACCATAGGGTCCAATTCTATGAGCCCCAAAAGAAGGTGCCCCTATCCTACATTATTTCCTATGGAAGGAAGACATTTAAAAAGGTGTGCAGTCCCTTTAAATGTGATGGCCAGAACTCCCTTGGAGTTCAATTATGCTTGTCACACCCTTGTTCCTGGCTCCGCCCTGATGTCTCCTGTCTCCACCCCCAAAGTCTCCTGGCTCCATCCCCAAAGTCCCCAGATATTTCTTGAATTGGACTTGGCAACCCTATTACTAGCCTACATGCTGTTGTGTGGTCTTGCTGCCAATGTCTGAACTATTGTTTACTATGTTGCCTCTGATTTAGTAGTATCCATTTTTATGATACTGTTTTCATCTTGATGTGTGGATTTTAATCTTAATATGTTGTTTTATTGTTGTAAGACTCCCTGAGCCTGCTTTTGGGATAGGGCGGGATATAGATTGAATTAAATTAAATTAAATATGTGACAGGGACACTATCCAATTGGAAAACTTACTACTGAACAGAATTTTTGACAAGTATTTTTGTGCCCAATTTTTCCAGTTTTTTACTAGTTGTTGCATTATTTCACTGACGGTGAGGGCATTCTCTGAATTTATGTAGTCATTGCTCTTTGTAACCTGAAATATTCCATTATCTTGGGCTGTGTTCCTAGGCTAAGCAAAGAGATGAAACGTGTGAACACTTCACTTTAATCTGCTGTAAGGCAGGGCAGGTGTGGAGGGTGAATGATAAAGGCATAAAGGCCACACTTCTCCCCCTTAATATGTAGGCAATGCCAACCAAGCTGCTTTATCTACAGAAGATAAAGGGCAACACTGATAGACACTGTAGCGATGGTGTGAGAATAGAGGCAAGTGCCCAGACTTTGCATGTAGGGTTGCCAATCCCCAGGTGGGGGCAGGGGATCCCCCGGTTTGGAGGTCCTCCCCCCGCTTCAGGGTCATCAGAAAGCGGGGGGAGGGGAGGGAAATGTCTGCTGGGAACTCTATTATTCCCTATGGAGATTTATTCCCATAGAAAATCATGGAGAATTGTTCCACGGGTATCTGGGGCTTTGGGGGGGCTGTGTTTTGGGGTAGAAGCACCAAATTTTCAGTATAGCATCTAGTGCCTCTCCTCAAAATACCCCCCAAGTTTCAAAAAGATTGGACCAGGGGGTCCAATTCTATAAGCCTCAAAAGAAAGTGCCCCTATCCTTCATTATTTCCTATGGAAGGAAGGAACTGAAAAGGTGTGCCGTCCCTTTGAATGTGTGGGCCAGAACTCCCTTTGGAGTTCAATTATGCTTGTCACAGCCTTAATCTTGGCTCCACCCCCAAAGTCCCCAGATATTTCTTGAATTGGACTTGGCAACCCTATTTGCATGTGTGCCACCAACAGACAGCCTGAGTTCCCTGCAAGGAAAGACAGAAGCAAAGACTAAAGCTTCATCCCTCCAATAGTAAACACTCCCACGCAAACCAGATGAGATGGAAAAGTTCAATGTTGAGGAAGGATCAGATCACTTCTCTATGGGAGAGAGGTCAGTTGACTGATAATCTGAGATCTCTCAACATCTGTAATTTCATATGAAACCATTGGGCAGTTGCACTTTCCCCCTAACATAATACCCACCTCCCCAGTTGCTATTAGCCTGGATAGGGGGAAATACAAGAAATCCTTGTTTCTGAACACATGTAAACAGGTGTGTGTAAAAGAGGGGGGGAGGGAGGGTGAGAGAGAGAGAGGGGGAGTATTTTTGAACAAAACTGGAGTGTGCAGGTCAGGTGAGCAAAATTAATGGAGGACAGGAGCATTTATTGTTGTTAGTGCAGTGCTGTTAACCACAATGACTGAATGGAACCTCCATGTTCCGAAACAGTAATGGGATACCAATGCTGAAGGGCAATTGCAGGGTGAGTAGGGTTGCCAGCTCTGGGTTGGGAAATACCTGGAGATTTTGGGGGTGGAGCTTAAGAAGAGTGGGGTTGGGGAGGTGAAGAACCTCAGTAGGGTATAATGTTACAGAATTCACCTTCCAAAGTTGCCATTTCTCCAGGGGAACTGATCTCTGCTGCCTGAAGATCAGTTGTAATGGCAGGAGAACTCTAGCCATTACCTGGAGATTGGAAATCCTGAGGGGAAGCCTGATACTTCTGAGCTCTGCTTGTAGGTCTTCTGGGGGCATCTGTTTAACCATTGTGTGAAACAGGATACTGGATGAGATGCACCACTGATCTGGTCTACCAAGCTGTGCTTATCTGTTTTATGTACTATTAAAGAGCAACAAATTGCCAGTTATTTAATGTATTATATTCTTACCGGACATTCCACATCTGAGTGTCTTGTGCCTCAAGAATCAACATGTCTTCAGTTTACACCCCATGAAACTGGAAGAGCATCAAATCCTTTAAAGCTGGGATGCTGGCAAGATCCAGCATCTAGACTAGCTACCAGTAACTTCCGATTGTTCATGCTTGAATACACACATATAAGCTTTGAATTCATTGTTCAGAAAAGTCTGATGCTGACCCAGCTAGTCTTCCTAAAGGATTGCCTCCAACCATGTGTCTATAAAAGCAGTGCATGATAATGGTAATGAGAAATGTGCATGTGTGCAGACATGGAACAGAGTTTCCCAACACTAGGCAATTTTCAATTATTTTCACATTCTTGACTGAGGGCAGCAAGGAAAACATGTGGGGGAAAGCTGGCAGAAATATCTTTTCCTGAGACTTGCCCACAGTGATACATAAAAACCAGTGTTGGAATGACACTGGCCCTGCAGGTCCGTACATACTAGAAGAGCAGGAGATCTGGATGAACTGCAGCATGACTACATCTAGTTTGTGGGAATTCATTGTATGTATATATTCATTATATGTGTGTGTGTATAATATCATATAATATAGACTTGACCCTAAGTACATCCATCCATTACATGTACTTTGGGTCAAGTACATATCAGCTGTATATCTTGCTACTCTAGCTTCTCACATCCCAGGTTGGCCTCTTTCTAAGCTGCACCATAACAAAGCATTACAAAATTCATTATTTATTAAAGCTGAAATAGACTAGACCAGAAGTGGCCAGATTGTGGCTTGGGAGTCACATGTGGCTCTTTCACACATATTGTGTGGCTCTTGAAGCCCCCACCACCCCGTTGACCAGCTTGGAGACGGCATTTGTCTCTTTAAATCACTTCTACAAGCCAAGCCAACTGGTGGCTTGGAGAATACATTTAAAGTCAAAATTGCTTTCTTTCCCCCTCCCCCATCTATTTCTTTCCTTCCTTCCTTCCTTCCTTCCTTCCTTCCTTCCTTCCTTCCTTCCTTCCTTCCTTCCTTCCTTCCTTCCTTCCTTCCTTCCTTCCTTCCTTCCTTCCTTCCTTCCTTCCTTCCTTCCTTCCTTCCTTGTCTTGTGGCACGGAGGATTCTTAAGTATAGCTCTCACTGAACGTTTTAAAAACATAGTTCTTTTTTTCTCAAGTGGCTGCTAGAGCAAAAAAGCTTTGACCAAGCAACTTTGTAACTAGTATCCACTGCTGATGGCAACAGTTTGTTCAATGTGTAAAGAGCAATTTTCTAGCAGACTATCCAATTCTGCACTTTTAATTAAGACACCTTCTGAGAGGACCGTCTGCTGCTAATTGGGATCCCTCTGGATAGAAAAGCCTGAGTTTCCTGAGTAAACTCTGCATTCAGCACAGTAAAGAGAACAATAAGAGACACAAGCAAATGTTACATCTTCCACTAAGGAAAAATCAGTGCTCCTCATTTACAGCACATAGAACCATGAGTAACCATATGAACAGATGCAGAAGGCAAAAACCATATTTAACACGCTATTCCAATAAAATAGCGTTCCCCCTTGCCTATCAGCTTTTGTGTATTTCCAGGCAACCATAAATACTTTCAGATAATCCTAAAGGCTTTCCAGTTACTTCTTTTCCACAGAAGAACCAGAAATAGTTTCTAGAAGAACATCTGTTTATAATATTCCTCCATTATAAAATCATGTTTTAATTATGTCTATTAATTAGCCTGTAGAACACTAGTCAGGATTTCATATATTTTATTTTAATGTATTTTATTTTAAAAACATTATCACACCTTCCCATGCCAACTCAAGGCAGCTTATAATAATTTTCATATTCAAAAAATACATCTAAATGGATGTAAAATAAGATTAAAAGAAAATAACAAAACAGGCTCTAAAACATTATCTAAAAACCTATTTATAATACTTGGCTTCTCAAAGAACATTCATGAAAAGATTGTTTGAAATGGGGCTGCCTTACAGGCCATTTAAAAAACTGGCAGGGATGGACTCTTCTGAGCCACCTCCAGAAGACCATTTGATAATACTGGTGTGGTATGACAGAAAATGCACAGGAATAAACAGTGGACGTTTGCTGCAGGTAATGAAGGCATAATAAGCAGGAACTACTGCAAGGAGCTGTCACTACACCACAAGTTTATACAGAGAAATGTAGCCCTTCATATTTATGAGTCCCAGGTCATGAAGGGTGGTGCCAAATTTCAGTTCTTCACATTATATCCCTGTTTTGCCCATGCTCAGTGGCTCAGAGAGCCAGTTTGGTGTAGTGGTTAAGTGTGTGGACTCTTATCTGGGAGAACCGGCTTTGATTCCCCACTCCTCCACTTGCACCTGCTGGAATGGCCTTGTTAGCCATAGCTATCGCAGAACTTCTCCTTGAAAGGGCAGCTGCTGTGAGAGCCCTCTCAGCCCCATCCACCTCACAGGGTGTCTGTTATGGGGGGAGAAGACATAGGAGATTGTAAGCTGCTCTGAGTCTCTGATTCAGGGAGAAGAGAGGGGTATAAATTTGTAATTCTTCTTCTCCTGAGATCTGTTCTCACACTCCTCCAACACATTGCAGCTCAGTGGCAGTCATATTTTGGCAGCACTCAAGGGATGAAAAAATCATGAATAAGGCTGCCACATGTGCTAAAGTCCACCTGTATTGGATTTTTGCATTTTACCACAAATATGGCGCTTTTTTTAGCTTCTGCCAAAAGACATTCTGCACTGAGCTATTCGCTTTTCAAGACAATTGTTGTTTTCAAATAACAAAGATGGGTCACAGTATTTCATTGATGGTTATTTAATGTCTTTTTATGGATTCACTGTACTTGGTGCTTTAAGTTTTGCAGAAAGCTACACTTATATATAAATATAAATACATACTATAAGTCACATTCATCCATTCATTCTTTCTTGAATTGACATCCCACCTTTCTGTCATAGAATATAGTCGGTTGATATACCTACAAGAGATAAACAGTTTTAAAACATTTAAGAAGATGGCAAGGGGTCCGGAGACCAAGTCCTATGAGGAAAGGTTGAAGGAGCTGGGGATGTTTAGCCTGGAGAGGAGGTGGCTGAGAGGTGATATGATCGCCATCTTCAAGTACTTGAAGGGCTGTCATATAGAGGATGGTGTGGAATTGTTTTCTGTGGCCCCAGAAGGTAGGACCAGAACCAATGGGTTGAAATTAAATCAAAAGAGTTTCCGGCTCAAATTTAGGAAGAAATTCCTGACAGAGCGATTCCTCAGTGGAACAGGCTTCCTTGGGAGGTAGTGGGCTCTCCTTCCTTGGAGGTTGTTAAACAGAGGCTAGATGGCCATCCGACAGTGATGAAGATCCTGTGAATTTGGGGTAGGTATTTGTGGGTTTCCTGCATTGTGCAGGGGGTTGGAACTAGATGACCTTGGAGGTCCCTTCCAACTCTATGATTCTATGATTCTAATTATAAATAGTCCTAAAAACAGTAATCTAAAAAAACCTAGTTCTGTAAACAACATCACCAAACACAACTAAAACAGCATCGGCCAGCAAGCACTAATAATTAAGATTAGTTTTAAAAAGAAGTTGAAAATAATCTCATCACAGATTTTTTAAAAAGAATTTTTTTTAAGCAGATGGCTTTTTTAAAGAGAAGGTTCATTTCATAACTATTAGTAAGAAACAAACTGCTATTTCATTTTTAGTGCAGGATTTCCTAACTGCCTTGGCATTATTTCTACGGAAGCCATGCTCCATCCACCCACTTAGCACAGGAAATATCCTCAGCATGTAATTCTTTCCTTCTACTGTATTTCTTCATGTAGATGGATTACCAGTTTTTTTGTCTAGGGGGATGGAAAGAAGATAAAGGACTATGAAAAAAATTCAAAGAAAAATTATTTTATTTAATTCCATTTTCATTTCAAACGCCTTATCACCAGGGCTTTTTTTTTTAGCAGGAATGCAGTTCCGGCTGGCTTGGCATCAGGGGGTGTGGTCTAATATGTAAATGAGCTTCTGCTAAGCTTATTCTACAAAAAAGCCCTATACGAAACAATGGTGATGTCAGGGGGTGTGGCCTAATATGAAAATGAGTTCCTGCTGGGCTTTTTCTGCAAAAAAGGCCCTGCTTTTCACTATATATAATAATAATAATCTTTAATTTGTATCCCACCCTCCCCACTGAAGCAGGCTCAGGGCAGCTCACATGGCATAATATAATATGCTACAATACAACAGTTAAAACAAGGTGATTACAAAACGTATTACAAATCCTATATATATATATTATTATCCTACATTAAAATCATCTAATTAAAGCCATCAGTTAATTTGGTGCTAAAATCTCAGTGTTATCCATCTTACAGTTTTTCCATGTAAATATGGAACATGAATATGTGTAAATATAGAACATGAATATGCCCTGCGAATAGCATTGGTGTACACTGTGTATATCGCCTTACCTCTCCATGAGAAAGTCAGACTATGAATAATATAAATATGAGCAATAAAAAATTATCAAGGCTCTAGGGTTGCCAGCCTCCAGGTGGGGCCTGGAAATCGCCCGCTTTTACAACTGATCTCCAGCTGGCAGAGATCAGCTCCTCTGGAGGAAATGGCTGCTTTGTATGGCATTGAACCATGCTGAGGTCCCTCCCCTCTCCAAACCCTGCCATTAATTTCCCACCACTGAGGAAGGTCTGGCAACCTTCATCACTAGAAGCCAGCCCAATCCCTGATCTTCATGCATCTATCATATAGGGTTGCCAACCTCCAGGTGGCACATGTAGATATCCTGATATTACAATAGATCTTCAGGCAACCAAAATCAGTTCCCCTGGAGAAAATGACAGCTTTCTTGAGTGGACTCTATGGCATTGTACCCTGCTGAAGCCCCTCCCCTCCCCAAACCTTATCCCCCCCCCCTGCTCCACCACCCTAATCTCCAGGTATTTCCCAACTCAGAGTTAGCAACTCTGATTTGTATATGCATTGGCTGTATATACATGGTATGATTAATTGTGAATATCGCAGGATCTGTCACAGCAATCCATCTTCTCCCTCACATATTGATCGTACCTAGTTTTCAGTTATCTGCATTTGATCAAAACATTAAACCAAAGGTTATGAGCCATTGCTACATTAAACAGCAGAGTTGTGCACTAAAATAGTTTTGATTGTTCTATATACTTTGCTGATCACCTTTTGTTTTTAATTTTTTTCCAGGGAACACTTATTTTTGTAAATCAGATAGAGCCTTACTGACAACAGTACTAGTCTGATGTCCCCTTTCTTCCTCATCTCCCCCTCCCTGCTTTTGGCAAGTGGCACATCTGGTTCTAAATCCAATTGTTTCACTGACTGACAGTTGGCGGAACTTCATGCCTGATTTTCATGACAAAGAAACTTTTGTTAGTGTTCCTCTCCAGTTAACAGATGAGAAGCAGTGACACGCAGAAAAGCACAATGGAGGAGCACAGCAGAACGATTCCCAGGGTTATTCTCTTTGTTGCCATTGTGTTGCTAAAATAAGCTTTGCCTTAAAAAAATTACTGGTGCTTTTTCTGTGAATGTTCACAGAATATTTTATTTATTCAATTGTTTGGCGCATCTAGCACTGATAGGATGCAACACACAGCTGAGAGTGTTAGCATGATATATCTTTTACATCTATACTTCTAAGTCATATCTTCTTTCATCCAAAAAATTTGAGGCACCAGAGGCAGTTGGACTAGTCTCCCCCCCACAATATAATCCAAATGAAGCAGTGCGGGTGGGTAATATCATTACACAGATTTAAACAGGAATGTGGTAGGGGTTAGTAGTTGTGGATAGGGGTTTCAAGTACACACAGCTCATACTTGCACAATAGTTTTTCTGGCAATTATAAGAGCGTTGTTTCTGTTTCTATGAGTAATATATAAAGCTAGCCTTATTAATAAAGAGTTAATAATATTAATTAATAATATTAATATTAATAAAGGGTTAATAATATTAATATAGGGTGACAATTCTGGCCACTGCACCTCAAAAAGGATGTTATAGCATTGGAAATAGTCCAGAAAAAGGGCAATTAGAATGATTAAAGGTTTGGAACACTTTCCCTATGAAGAAAGGTTAAAACGCTTGGGGCTCTTTAGCTTGGAGAAACGTCAACTGCGGGGTGACATGATAGAGGTTTACAAAATTGTGCATGGGATGGAGAAAGAAGTACTTTTCTCCCTTTCTCACAATACAAGAACTCGTGGGCATTCAATGAAATTGCTGAGCGGATAAAAGGTTAGAACGGATAAAAGGAAGTACTTCTTCACCCAAAGGGTGATTAACATGTGGAATTCACTGCCACAGGAGGTGGTGGCAGCTACAAGCATAGCCAGCTTCAAGAGGGGTTTGGATAAAAATATGGAGCAGAGGTCCATCAGTGGCTATTAGCCACAGCATATTATTGGAACTGTCTGGGGCAGTGATGCTCTGTATTCTTGGTACTTGGGGGGGGGGGCAAAGTGGAAGGACTTCTAGCCCCACTTGTGAACCTCCTTTCTTTTTTGGCCACTATGTGACACAGAGTGTTGGACTGGATGGGCCATTGGCCTGATCCAACATGGCTTCTCTTATGTTTTTATGTTCTTCCCATCTTTTCCACATCTGCCTTCATGCTCCCACTTATGACTCTCTGGGAAGCAGGAACTCCTTTTGATCTGGCTTTCTATTGCATGCAAAAGACAATGTATTTATGCAGCAGCATGCTGTGGGTGTGTTTAGATTTTCTCTACACTATTATGCTTATTGATTATTAGGGCTGCTGGTAATAAATAAATAAATAACTACAATAATAGTTAGAAACCAAGAAAGAGGAAGATTTAGGATATGGATCCATAATCAGGGTTCTAATGCCAGTATTAACTTGCTTCCTTGTCTCACACAGATACCGTAACTCTTAATATTCACTGTGAGAGAAAATTTTTTGGAGAATTTGTACATGATAAGTTACTCAACTATTTTGAATATGGATCCTTAAAGGTAAAAAGACTCCTTTATGGAAATGGTTTCACATGATCATAGCAGAAAATTTTTTATTATCCACATATCCTGTCCTTTTTTAAAAAAAAAATATGATGTATGAAAGAGCCCTGTGGCACAGAGTGGTAAAGCTGCAATACTGCAGTCCTGAGCTCTGCTCATGACCTGAGTTCAATTGCAGTGGAAGCTGGGTTCAGGTAGCCAGCTCAAGGTTGACTTAGCCTTCCATCCTTCTGAGGTCGGTAAAATGAGTACCCAGCTTGGTTGGGGGAAACTGTAGATGACTGGGGAAGGCAATGGCAAACCACCCCATAAAAAGTCTCTGTGAAAACATTGTGAAAGCAATGTTACCCAGAGTCGGAAATGACTGATGCTTGCACAGGGGACTACCTTTACCTTTTTAAATAAAAAAAACTCACTGTGGCATTCTTGCCAACACATTTTTAAAGAATCATACAAATCTTTTGTCACATAATAAAAAAGTATAACCCTACAATATTACCAAGGAAAGGCCATCCAATGAGCACTCAGATATAGGCTCAAAGACTTGTCAAAGACTTTCTCAGGAGTATTCCTATTTACTTCAAAGTTATCAGCCTCTTGTTACAATTCAATGTGTATATTGGGAGCAAGCCAGTGCTTAACCTCTTCTCTAAGCAGATGTAAAAGCCTTCTGAATTTGGCTGGCAAAATGCTCTCTGCAGCCTCTTAATTTTCTTCAAAATTATCATCCTGGAATAAACCATGGTAATTATGAGATACAACAGAAAGTCCAGAGAAGGGCAACTAGAATGATTAAAGGGCTGGAGCACTTTCCCTATGAAGAAAGGTTGAAACGCTTGGGACTCTTTAGCTTGGAGAAACGTCGACTGCGGGGTGACATGATAGAGGTTTACAAGATAATGCATGGGATGGAGAAAGTAGAGAAAGAAGTACTTTTCTCCCTTTCTCACAATACAAGAACTCGTGGGCATTCGATGAAATTGCTGAGCAGAAAGGTTAAAACGGATAAAAGGAAGTACTTCTTCACCCAAAGGGTGATTAACATGTGGAATTCACTGCCACAGGAGGTGGTGGTGGCCACAAGTATAGCCACTTTCAAGAGGGGTTTAGATAAAAATATGGAGCACAGGTCCATCAGTGGCTATTAGCCACAGTGTATGTGTGTATATAAAATTTTTTGCCACTGTGTGACACAGAGTGTTGGACTTGATGGGCCGTTGGCCTGATCCAACATGGCTTCTCTTATGTTCTTATGTTCTTAACACAAAGCAGAATGGAAGTGAATATTTTTAAAAAATGTTATTTTAAAAATATTATTAACTTACCTCTCAATGCCTCTTAAGTGTTTATATTTATATTAGGGGTAATATAAATACACACTGAATTGTAACAATATACCCACTGAATTTTGTCAAGAGTAAGTAAATAGGAATACTCCTGAGGAAGCCTATATCCGGTTGCTCATTGGATGGACTTTTCTTTGTAATTTTGTAAGGTTGTACTTCTTTATAATGTGACAAAATATTTGTATGATTATTTTAAAAGTTTTCTAAATGTGTTAGCACATCACAGTTTGTTTATTTATTGTAATATGAACTGTGATCCCATGTTGTTGTGGGGGGGTTGGTACTTATATGTAAAGCTGCATCAATTCCCACCAATTCCCCCTTCCCTCTGCAGATCCCCACTAGGTTGTCCTTCAGGGTCCACTAAGCCCCAGGAACAATGCAGTAGGCTGCATCAGAAAGGGGGCCACCGTTGTCCTCACTTAATAAAAGGGTACTTAATTTTCCTTTATGCTGTGGCTGAATAAGCCTTAGAACAACCTTGTAAAGTGGTGGTGAAAGGTGTCGTCAAGTTGCAGCTGCCTTAAGGAGACCCCATTGAGTTGCCAAGGCAAGAGAAAAACAGAGGTTGTTTGCCATTGCCTGCCTCTGCATAGCTACCCTGGGTTTCCTTGGAGGTCCCCATCTAAGTACTAACCAGGGCCCACCCTGCTTAGCTTCTGAGATCTGACTAGATGGGGCTACTCTGGGCCATTCAAATAGATAACTCATTTATTTAATTAATTTTATTCATATATATCCCACCTTTCTCCCCCCCCCCACAAAAAATAGGGACTAAAAGAGGCTTACATCATTCTTCTCTCCTGCATTTTATTCTCACAACAACCCTGTGAGGTAGGTTAGACGGAGAGAGTGTGACTGGCACAAGTGGGGATTTCAACCCAAATCTTCTAGATATTAGCCCGACACTCTTAACCACTGCACAGCACAGGCTCTTGTATATAATTTCTTCTCAAAAAAGTAAAGCAAACATTACAATCAATTTTTTTTCCTACATTTTGTTCCAGTACAAATAAATTGTGTAACAGTGCTGAAAGCCAAACCCATTCTGATTTATGAGGAAGAAATATATATTGTAGTTCATGTCTTTATGAGATGGTTGGTAATATTATTTCTCTTGGATAAAGAAAGCACGGATGCTATCTGTCTGCCTGTCCATCCATCAGATTTATATCCTGTCCTTCCTCTAAGCAGATTGGGTCAAAGTACCTGGGTTTTCCCCCTCTTCCATTTAACCTTCACAACAGCATTCTGTAGTAGGTTAGGCTGAATGAGAGTGACTGGCTTAAGCTCACCCTTGGTGCTTCACAGCTGAATGGGATTGGGGGATTTGAACCTGTATATTCTATGACCTATTCTGACACTTTTAACTACCACATCACACTGGTTCTCATCCAACAAGCTTGTCCCTATGATACAACTATCTTGCTAGGTACTATGTGGAATAAAACATGTGCCTACTATTTGGGTAGTAAGCAATATGTCTCTGCAGATGTACAATATCATACACACACAAAAATTGGACCAGGGGGTCCAATTCCTGGGGCACCCAAAGCCAAACCTAACTTTACACCAGAGAAATTCAAATTTCTCAAAAAAAGATATCAGGTTAGTCTGACATGACTTGTTCTTGAGAAACCCATGCTGGCTCTTAGTAATCACAACCATCCTTTCTAAATGTTCCAGGACTGACTGTTTGATGATTTGTTCTAAAACTTTTCCAGGTATAGACGTCAAGCTGATGGGTCGGTAGTTACCTGGATCCTCCTTTCCCCCCTTCTTGAAGATGGGGACAACATTCGCCCGCCTCCAATCTTCTGGCATCTCTCCTGTTCTCCAAGAATTCTCAGAAATAATAGCCAGAGGCTCAGAAATTACATCCACAATCTCTTTTAGAACCCTTGGATGCAGTTCATCTGGCCCTGAGGACTTGTTTTCTGTGACCCCAGAAGGTAGGACAAGAACCAATGGATAGAAATTAAATCAAAAGAGTTTCTGGCTCAACATTAGGAAGTGACCTTTTTAAAAATAAAAAACCTCAGGCCAAATCAGTCAACACCCCCCCCCCCCCAATGATGCAAAACCAACAACCAGGACACGATGCAAAACCAACAAAAGATCCAAATAACTGAGAAAAGGCCAACAAACTCAACTGTTTAAAAAGTAACCTTTTTAACAATGAAAATTAGGCCAAACAGCCCCCCCCGCCAAGAACCAGAACCAGAAGAGAAAAGGAACAACAGCAGCACAACACAGCAGCAACAAATCAATCACAGAATCCTTTTAAAACACTTGACTTTTAACAATACAGGAACAATACAGGAACAAGTTTAAAAAACTTGACTTTTAACAATACAGGAACTTTACCAACCTCTCCCCCCCAAAAAAAACCTTCACCCTAACCCCAAGAAATCCAAGCCACCCAAATCAGGAAAAGTAAAAGGACACTGCACTTTTAAAAGTCCTTTCACTAAAGTAAGATATAGGCAAATTGGCAACCCCCCCACCCCAGGCCCCCACCCCCAGCAGAACCCCCTAACCCCAAATAGGCTACCCACTACCCACCCACCCAAATCTGGATAAGTAAAGGGACTCTGAGTCTTAAAAAGTCCTTTTACTTTTATCCTAACTAAAATAAAAACAAGAACCCCAAGACTGTCTTACCTAAGATGTCTTTTCTTCTCCAGGCAGGTCAGGCAAGGCTGAGAGAGAGCAGCAACAGCTGAGGCCAAGGGCCAGCACTGCACAATCTCTCTCTCACACCAACACCAACACCAACACAGCAGCAATGGAATGGAGTCCAGCCAGGCAGACTCCTTAAAGAGGACAGTGCAGTTTTAAAAAATATCACTGCTCTATGATTGCCCAGAGAACACTGTTTACTTGGATATCCAAGTAAACAAAAGAACAACAATGTTGCTGATTGCTGCGGGATTAGCCCAGCCATCAGCTACACAACAGCCCTGCAAAGCATGAATTTGCAATGCATTTTGCAAATGCATGCTTTGGATTGGCTGCTGGGGCTCCTCTCTCCCTCCCCCTCCCTCCCTGATCCCAGGGAGGCTATGGGAGAGGCGGGAAAAGGCTTCCAAAGGCAAGAAAGGAGGCAAGCAGCTCCCCTGAGGCTGCAGAAGCTCCTTTCCTGCCTTTTCTATGGGCTTCCATATACTTCCGAATATTGATTCGGAAGTATACAGGGAGCCGTATACAGCTCCTGTATAATGGCTTCCAATTGGATTCGGAAGTATATGACGCTGTATACTTCCAAATCAGGGGTGATTCAGAGGTTTCTTTGATTTGGCCAAACCGAATGCATACCCCTAGGGTAGACCCCTGGGAAGGCAGGGTTTGTGCAAGGGATGGATCTCAATGGAGTATAATGCCATAGAGTCTATCTTCCAAATCAGCCATTTTATTCAAGGGGAAGTGATCTCTGTAGTCTGGAGATCAGTTGTAATTCTGGGAGATCTCCATGCTGGAAGCTGCCAAACCTATAAGATAGGCCATGTAGTGACACCGTTATAAAGAATGTGAGTTGCGGGGGAGGGCAGAGTCCTGTATAGAAGAAGAGGATGAGGAGGAGGAGAAGGAGGAGGAGATTGGATTTATACCCCACTCTTTACTCAGCGTCTCAGAGCAGTTTACCATTTCCTTTCTCCACAACAGTCACCCTGTGAGGTAGGTGGAGCTGAGAGAGCTCTGACCCAAAACTGCTCTGGAAAGTGCCAAATTATCAGTAGGAAAAGGAACATGAAAGAACAGAGGAGAAATGAGCTCCACAAAAGCAGTCGTCTTGTAACAGTAGTAGCAAAGAAACTCCTGTGACACCTTACAAGCAGTTATTGTGGCAGACTTCTGTAGAGCACAGCTCATTTGGACAGATGATGTTGATGTTAGATGTATTTGTCAGCCACTTTGACAGAAATTCCACTTCAACCCCATTTGGCTTTTAATGACCACAGCACTGCTTGCCTGTTTAGGAGCTTCAAAGCTGAAAATCCACTCATCTGGAATCATAAGGGCATCATGAAGTGACAAAGAGTGTACTTGACCTTTCAGGAAGGTCTCACACTGCTGACTTCTCCCTTTTTAAAAATCAGACTAATGGAATCTCCAGTGTAGCTATGACAGTCTGCACAGCATGAGACAGGATGGGTAGAAACTGAAAGGAAGGGAAACTCTTGTTCATTACATTTATTAGGCTTGTATTTTTTTTAATGATTTCTCTTCCAGAGAAACCACAGAGATACTTCTTTTTATGTTGCATAAGGCGTGACTTCCTCATCCTGGCAACCACATTATTGGACCAATGAACTTAAAGCCATCAGTTTCATAGTGTCAGATTGGTTTCCCTTCAGGAAATGAGAATGGTTTCAGAGGAAGCAGGAGATCCCTCTGATGCATCTTGGTATATATGTTACATAGGCCAAGCAGCCCAAGTTGTAATATTACAGATTGTACTTGCTGGACAGAGTCCTGCTGCACCTTTAAGACCAACAAAGTTTTATTCAGGGTATTAGGGACCACCTCTCCCCATATACCATCCCCCCTGAGAACTGTACACTCTGCTAAGCAACATCTTCTGGTTGCCCCTGGCCCAAAGAATGTCTGCTTAGCCTCAACTAGGGCTAGGGCCTTTTCCATCCTAGCCCCTGCCTGGTGGAACAAGCTCCCATTAGAGATTCAGGCCCTGCAGAGTCTGCTGCAATTTCGCAGGGCCTGTAAAACAGAGCTGTTCTGCCAGGCCTTTCATTGAGGTGGTGGACATCACTGAACCCCAATATTACATCCCTGTCACTGCTGGTACACTTTGAAGTAGTGACTGTTTATGGTTACTGTCATCTATTGTTATTGCTCAGCTAGGGACTAGGATTTTGAAATGATTGCCATCTGAATTTTAATTAGCCTATTGGTTTGATGTTTGAATTAGTTGTTTTAGAAATAATGTGGTTTGTTTTATTCTTGATGTGACCCGCCCCGAGCCCATCTGGGAAGGACAGGATATAAATGTGAAGTAATAAATAATAAATACATAATATAAACTTTTGTGTGCAGGACGTTCATAGATGATTTAAAATAATAATAAAAAGAAACAAATTAATAAATAGTTACTTAATGAATAAAGTAAAACAAAAAGGGAATTGAATAGATAAGCTAGGAAATGTACTAGTACATCGATACATACAATTTTCATATTATTTGATATTTTATAGTTAAATATTTTACTGTTGTACCTTAGTTATATATTGTAGGCTATCTGTTAAGAATAAGTGAACAGGTTACAGGCAGGTCATTTTTTGAGCAGGAATGCTGGCTTGGCATCAGGGGATGTGGCCTAATATACAAATGAGTTCCTGCTGGGCTTTTTCTGCATAAAAGAAAAGCCCTGGTCCCAGGCATGCCAATATCTTTGCATTTGGTTGAAAAGCTAGTGATAGCCAAGGTCACCATGCCTTCCAAAAAGTCAGCAGTAGGGAACAAGTGGGCATCCAAGACTAGGGCTCAGTCCTCCATATGAGGATGAGCCCAGGCAGGGCTGCCCAGTCGCAATCTGTCCTTAACAGTGCACCCATGGTACCATATAGCATGCGAGGCTGCTCCCCCTGGGATAAAGCTTTTATGGATGCACTCCCCGATGACACCCGCAGTGCCCCAGGCACTGCTTCTACCAGAATAGGGTCACATACAGGCCCCTGATCATACAGTGGGTTTACAGGTGATTGCTCATGCCATCACATGGCTCTCCAAACAGCTTGACCAGCAGGGTTTCCCCCAACAGCATCAGAGGACTTTGTGGCTCCCTTTCTCAGGGCAGGAGATGCCAGCATTTGCTAGGGTTGCCAGGTCCAACTCAAGAAATATCTGGGGACTTTGGGGGTGGAGCCAGGATAATTTGGGGGTGGAGCCAGGAGCAAGGGTGTGACAAGCATGATTGAACTCCAAAGGGAGTTCTGGCCATCACATTTAAAGAAACCACACACCTTTTAATGCTTTCCCTCCATTTGGAAATAATGAAACTAGGGGCACCTTTTTCTGGGGCACACAGAATTGGACCCCCTGGTCCAATATTTTTGAAACTTGAGGGGTGTTTTGAGGAGAGAAACTTGATGCTATACTGAAAATTTGGCACCTCTACCTCAAAAAACAGCCCCTCCAGAGCCCCAGATATCATGAATTGATTTTCCATTATACCCTATGGAAACCAGTCTCCATAGGGAATAATGGAGACATTTCCCTCTCCCCTTCCCCACTTTCTGATAACCCTGAAGTGGGGGAGGGCCTTCAAACTGGGGGATTCCCTGCCCCCACCTGGGGATTCGGTAAATAAGGAAACTTGCGGTGTGGAGTTTAGGCAAAGCAAGAAAAAGTTAGAAGAGTAATTCAACAGGTGTAGTAGCAGCAACACGAGTCCTAGTCAAGTTCGTGTTTCCTTTACACTTCCTCTGGCCACTATTTTTATGCTCCAGAACCCGTGCTTAGGCAACAGCTCACAGTCATATCTTATCTGTATGCACGAACAGTTCTTTCTTCTAAGAGGAACAGCCGGGCTATCTATGTCTCTCAACATGAAAAAGTCAAGAAGACAGAAGATTTTCATACCTGGCAACATTTAAAGTTTGAGTTTCTACTAAGGTCTGTTTACTTGCTTCGAAGGATATTTAAGAATTACAGTGATAAAGTGGTTGCGTAAAAGAGTGTTTTGCACTTACATTGCAGCATTTGGTGTGCAGTGTTTTTCTTGCTTTGCCCACCTGGGGATTGGCAACCCTAGCATTTGTCAGTGGAAACTAATGAGTCTAGGGCCTCAGGAAAGAGCACTTGACAGAGGCCTCTCTTGCCAGGAAGTGCTGGGATGAATGACTGAGAGCTTTGCATGAGCCGTAGTAAGGATATTTATGAAGCACTGGTTCTGATTGTAGTTGCAGCCAGAAGAAGAATTTATAGAAACATGAAGTCAACCTAGGATTCATGTTGCTGCCCATTTTTTGTGGAAGAAATACAGCTACTCTACAGTCTACAAGTGCAACCTGACAACATCACCCATTAGGAAAAAAGTGGTTGGCAACTGGACTTTGTGCTGGATAAATTAACTATGGAGTGATGACTGCAGGATGTGCCACTTGCAAATCCTTGGGACTGTAACTTTAAGAATTTTCAGAAGGTTTTTTGTTTAATGAGTAATGATATGAAATATGGACTTAATATATGAAAAGTATAGTATGCTCTTTTGAATTGTTCTATGAATTTAATAGAATCTGGTTTTGAAAAGATACAAGTAGTCTAAGACTTTTCCACTCGCATCTTGTAAGGTTGTTAAACCCAACTGGGGATCGGCAACTCTACAGCAGGAATGTGATGCCATAGAATGTGCCATAGAAAGCTGTCATTTCCTCTATGGATACCGGTCTCTGTAGTCTGGAGGTCAGTTGAAATTCAAGGAGAACACAAGCCCTCATCTGGAGGTTTATGTACATATACACAGGAAACTACTGCAGATGGATTGAACAACACAGATTGCTGGTGAAAAAGTCAACTTAAATCCTTTGCAAACCAAATTCTATTTTATTCATAGAACACATCAAAAGAGCATATTATGCTTCTCATATATTACATACATTACATACATTATTAATACCATTGTATTTAGAACATAAACTCTTATCAAAGTTTTTAAACTTACAGTCCCATGCACTTGCAATTAGTATCCTGCAGTCATCACTCCACAATTTAAATATCCAGCACAAAATCCAGTGGCCAACTTTTCTTCTCTGATGGGTGATGTTGTCAGGTAGCTTCATGTTTCTGTAATCCTTCTTCTTGGCCGCAGCAACTAAGTTAGCCCCGCGCCTGCTGCCTACTCGTAAGTAGGTGGCAGGTGTGGCCGTTTGTGGGAGTCTAGGAAGTGTTGGGTTAGTATATGGAATAGGATAAACCTCTTGAGAAACTAATGCCCTCTATTTAAACTCACAACTAACAAAGCCAGAATGATACCCACATTTATGGCACCACACCTACAACATCTGTCTGCTTTTTATCAACCTCCACTGTTGTTTCAGCCCAGTTAAACAACACTAACTAACAAACACAGACCCCAATTTGTGATTCTTTTAATCTGCTAAAAACATTTCCGTAACTCTACATACCAACTCACTACCCACTTTCTCTATATTTAGGATTGCTTGCAAGTCTGCTTAGAGCATACGAAAGCTTACATTCCAAATAAAACTTAGTTGGTCCTAAAGGTGAAACTTGTCTACTGCTTTGTTTTATTGCTTCAGAACAACATGGCTGCCCACTTGGATCTATCTACAAAGTTCTCGAAGTTACAGTCCCATGCATTTGCAATTAGTGTTTCCTGCAGTCATCACTCCACAATTTAAATATCCAGCACAAAATCCAGCGGCCAACTTTTCTTCTCTGATTGTCAGGTACCATTTGTAGACTGTAAAGTAGCTGTATTTCTTTCAAAAAATAGGTGGCAACATGAATCCTAGGTTGATTTCATGTTTCTGTAATCCTTCTTCTTGGCTGCAACTAAGATCAGAACCACTGCTTCTTAAAGTCCTTTCTCCGGCTTTATGCAGCTCTCAGTCACTCATAGGGTGGCCAGACCGTCCCGGGCACTCGGGAAAGTTCCGGTTCTGGCCCCCTATTCCCGGCTCCCGGGCTGGCTATACCGGGACCATTAGAGGTCCCGGTTTAGCCAGCCAGAGAGCCGGTGGGCCCCGCGCGCGGGCAGGGAAGGCGGCGAGTGAGGGAGGGAGCATCCCTGCGCATGCGCAGGGCTCCTGCACACGCGCAGGGACGCTCCCTCCCTCACTCGCCACCTTCCCCGCCCGCGCGCAGGGCCCGGCGGCCTCCGCGACCACCGCCGGCCCCCGTGCGCAGGCCTCCACTGCAGGCGGAGGCTGGGGAGGCGGCAGAGAGGCCGGCGCTGGTCGCTGGAGGCCTCTCCGCCGCCTCCCCGGCCTCCGCGACCGTCGCCGGGCCCCGTACGTGGGCCCTACACTGCAGGCGGAGGCCGGGGAGGCGGCGGAGAGGCCGGCGCTGGTATTTTGGGGGTGGTAATATTTGGGGAAAATGACATCACAGGAAGTGCTGTCACAGGAAGTGATGTCACTTCCTGCTTCCGGCAGGTGGCGCGGGGGGGGGAATGATGTCACAGGAAGTGATGTCACTTCCTGCTTCCGTCAGGTGGCGCAGGGAAAATGAGGTCACAGGAAGTGATGTCACTTCCTGCTTCCGGCAGGTGGCGGGGGAAATGATGTCACCGGAAGTGATGTCACTTCCTGTTCCTGGCGGTGGCATGGCGTCACCGGAAGTGACGTCACTTCCTGTTTCCGGCGGCTTCGCGCGCGCACACCCCTACCTCCCCCCCTCAAGGTGTCCCTGGCTGGCCTTCAGACATTATGGCCACCCTACTCAGGTGAGTTACCCGTGTGTGTGTGTGGGGGGGGATTACATCTCGATTATGCCATGCAGCCTCAATTTCACCGCTATCCACCCCTACTTATGGCTTTTCCCGGCATTTCTCTCACCCTGAGGATTCCATGCAGTAGACAGAGAGTGTGGCAGAGATCACCCTAAACCCTAGTCCCGGTAAGTTTGGCACGGGGGCTGCCACAGGAGGTATAAGAAATACTATGTCTGGGTCGAGCTATGCAATTAACAATAGTACTATGATTCTCCCTTACAGTGTGGTTGATGAAAGAAGGCTCTCGCTGTAGGCTTTGTTTTCCATAATTAATATACCATTGCAATCTGCGAGAAAAGACATTTTGCCTTTCATTGGGGCATGGTACATGGTGAGGCATGGGTAGGTTGTAGCCTGCTTTTTGGTTGTTTCTCAGGTGTCCAAGTTGGGGAAGCCCACTGAACTGCGTGCATGAAGCTTTGTTACACCTTAGTGGCCATTTCTCAGGCTGTTCCCCAAGACCCATGGGGCGGGTGGGGGGAGCGACTCCCGACCATCAATCTCAAACATTTGTTTTGCTAGGCACATCACTGTCTTATCAGCTCAGCATCAGGAACTTTAGATTTATAGCAGGAAGACAAGGCACGAGTAGTCAGTGCTCAATGCTCTGCCTTTCTTTCTCCCCTCCCCAATTGATTGCTTCTTCCTCCAAAATCTATTTTCCCTGGCTAAGACAGATCACTGGAGAGTTAACTTGCTGAGCTAGTCTTCTCAGGGCAACCATTCTGTTTTACATTGTTTTTGATAAGTTACATCTTTTACAACTGTTGTGGATCTCAATGGGAACACATCACATGTTACCCTGCAGGAAAGGAAGGTCTGGAGAAGGCACACCAACACCCCTGTAATGGAAAGCTGACTGCACACTCCCTTCTCTCCTCACCTACATGCACTGACCTCAGGCCACACCCCATGAACATATAGGTAACTTGCACACCAGGAGCCTTCAGACCCCATCTTGATGTAAAGCTTTGGGCCTGGGCAGGCCTCCGCAGACTGAATGATCCCATAAAGCCCTATCACCACCCCAGGATGGTGACCCTAGGCATCCCCACTGGCTGAGAAAGGGCCTTCAGACCCTAACTATAGCCACTGTCCCGGCCTCCAACTGGTCCAATTCAAGTTCCCAAAGGTTATTTTTGGTTCTCTTCTCGTGCTTCACTGTGTGAAAACCTCAGTATGATGGCTGGTTATTTTTGGGCACAGAACATGTCTTGATAAAAAAAAAAAATTATGTGGCATTGTGGGACGCAATGGTGATTTTTGTTTCACTTATTCATTCATCATTTGGTGCACCATTGGATGGCTGGGGGAAGACCTTGATTACAGTGGTTCCTCCCCCCCTAGGCTTCCCAAATCCCCCACCTTGCCTGGTGACCCCCGATTTGGAGCCTTCTCCCCCCCGCTAGCCAAAAATCTGGAAAGCGGGGAAGAATGGCGGCCCTTCCCACCCAGCCCCGATCTCAGCAGCTTTTCCTTGCCCTGCCCTTCCCACCCAGCCCCGATCACAGCAGCCTTTCTTCAGTTTTCCCAGGCTGCTTCCGGTCCCAATCAGCTGGCTGGTGGGGGAGGGGGGAGAGAGGGAGCCCCGCCCGCAGAGGACCATGTGCCTTTTCACCTCCAGAGGCTTGACTTGAAAGGCTTCAATTTAGGATGGTGTGTCTGTGTGTGTTTCTGTGAAGAAGCTGGCAGCAAATGGTGAGTAGAGAGGCTGATCTGCTGCTTCAGACTGGCCAGAAAAAGGGGGGGAGAGAGAGGGAAACATCTTCATTATTTCATTATTGTGATCGATTCTCATAGGGTATAATGGGGAATTGTTCTGGAGGTTTCAGGGGCTCCATGGGAGCTGTTTTTTGAAGTAGATGCACCAAATTTTCAATATAGTATCTAGTGCCTCTTCCCAAAGTACCCCCCAAGTTTCAAAACGATTGAACCAGGGGGGCCAATTCTATGAGCCCCAAAAGAAGGTGCCCCTATCCTTCATTATTTCCTATGGAAGGAAGACATTTAAAAAGGTGTGCTGTCCCTTTAAATGTGATGGCCAGAACTCTCTTGGAGTTCAGTTATGCTTGTCACACCCTTGTTCCTGGCTCCGCCCCCAGTGTCTCCTGGCTCCACCCCCAAAGTCTCCTGGCTCCATCCCCAAAGTCCCCAGATATTTCTTGAATTGGACTTGGCAACCCTATCCCCCCCTCCCCAGTGGCAATGCATGCAATTAGACTGAAAAACCTACTCTCTGAGCAGGGTATTGGTGCTATGAGAGGAGGCCCGCCATTCACTGTTGGGGGAGTCCTAAACAGCTGAGATTTACAACCTGTGGTGCCAAGGGTCTCTACAAGTCCCAGACTTTCACTTTGTCCTCTTTTTGAGACTGGTGCAACACTACCTTATCTGAATTTCATCGGGAGCTTGAGATTTATGGCAGGAAGGCTAGCCACAAAAGAAAAAGCTGTGGATGCCCTCCCTTTCTTCCTCCCCTCCAAACTCAATAGGTTTGCCCATGCCCTTCTAGTTCTGTGTCTAACAGAGAGCACCACTGATTAAGGTTGTATTGAGGATGTATTCTGTTCAGGCAATCGATGGTTCTCATTGCCAGTGAAATGTGACAGCTTTTCCCATGTATGTGTACCCTGAACTTCACCCCCCCCCCCCACAGTAGACCACATGAGGCTCTGTGGAGCACAGGAGTAAAATTTCCACAGGTGTTTCAGGGTGTACTTCTTTCCTCTAACCTCCACTCCCATTTTTAACCTTTGGACATTAGCCACTGCTGTGATGCACTACTCATATGGGTTGATCTGGAGCGGAACCTTTATTTAAGGATACATGAACCGTAAAAAGAGAAAAAAATGACAAAAAGTTAATTTTACATAGTGAATTGTTTACATTTGCTGGTTGAGCACTCCACATAGATGGTTACACTGTTTGATTTAAGGCAGCCTAGGTATTCCATGCTAATTGGTGATCTCTACTAGGGTAAGGAAGGGGAGCATGCAAGAGAAGACAGGTTAATCCAGGGCTTTATTTTGGTAGTAGGAACTCCTTTGCATATTAGGCCACACACTCCTGATGCAGCCAAGAACAAGATGGGCATGGAGAAGAAAGCCAGAACTGGAAGTTCCAAAACAATGGCCTTGGTTCCAGCTCTTCTTGCCATCCCCAGCTTGCCCCAAGGGTTCCCCTCCACAGGCGGGCTTATGCTCCTAGGCAGACACAGTCAGCCTTAGAGCAACCCTGTCCTCACTCGGCCCAGCGGACCCCTCGAGACAAAGTCAGAATGGCAGAATGTGGATACGATAAGACTCAGCTTTGCAGCAGCATTCTACATCTCTGAATGGGTGTTAGCCAGAACTACAGACGAGCTTCCAGCTGCTCCTTGCATGCCCAGTCTTGGCCACTGCAGTGGAAGAAGCCACGCCACCATGAACTGTAGAGGCAAACAGTGTCCAGCCTGTTTCCATGAACCATAGACTAACACCACCAGAATCCATCTTGTTTTCCTGACTCCATTACAGCAAAGCAAGAGACTAACGTATCCAGTTTTCAAACAATTTTATTAGTAACATATGGTAATAAATTTCAATTTCTTACTTCATTAATAATTACTTTTTTAAATCTATCCCATATATTACTTTCTACCCACCCCTCCCCCCATTACTTGACCCCCGCCAGTGTTATATACTTAAAATCTTAATATTAAAGGTACCCTTAATTAATAAGAACCAAAATTAATATCCTCCTCCCTCTTGTACTTAGTCATTATCAAAAATTATCCAATGTCCTTTTATTTTCCACTCTTTTTCTATGTATCTTCTGAACTTTTTCCACTCCATCTTAAATACTTCTAAATCATAGTCTCTTAAGGTTCTTGTCAACTTGTCCATTTCACTCCATGTCATAACTTTTACAATCCAATCCCATTTCTCTGATATTTTTTCTTGCTTCCACAACTCAGCATACAATGTCCTAGCAGCTGAGAGCAAGTACCAAATTAAAGTTCTATCTTCTTTTGGAAATTTTTCCATTTGTAATCCCAACAGAAAAGTCTCTGCAACTTTATTAAATTCATATCCCAAGATGTTAGAAAGCTCTTGTTGAATCATCTGCCAGTACTTTTTCGCTTTTTCACAAGTCCACCACATATATTAGAAAGAACCTTCATGTTTTTTACACTTCCAACATCTATTTGGCATCTTATTGTTCATCTTTGCCAACTTTTTAGGAGTCATATACCATCTGTACATCATCTTAAAACAGTTTTCTTTAATACTCTGACATGTCGAGATTTTCATAGAGTTCTTCCACAAATATTCCCATGTGTCCATTTGTATTTCTTTATTTACATTAATTGTCCACTTAATCATTTGAGATTTCACTACTTCATCTTCCATAGACCATTTTAAAAGCAATTTATAGATTTTTGAAATTAATTTTCATTATCTCCAAGCAGAACTTTTTCCATTTCTGTTTGTTTTTGTCTTATTCCTACAGTTTTAACATCGCTTTCCACCAAACTTTTTATTTGTTGCTTTTGAAACCAATCATATTTATTGTTCAACTCTTCAGCAGTTTTCAATTCTATTTTACCGCTTTGTATTTTTAGTAATTGATTATATGACATCCCTTTTTCCTCTCCTGTCTCAGCTGTTATTCTTATTACTTCTGCTGGCACTATCCATAGTCGTTTTCTCTCATCGCCATATTTCTTGTACTTCATCCAAATATTTAATAGATTATTTCTTATATAATGGTGAGGAAAAAAACCATCCAACTTTTTCTTTCCATAGTATATATAAGCGTGCCAGCCGAATTTATTTCCATGACCTTCCAACGTTAAAAGTTTTTTATTCAACAGCGTCACCCAATCTTTTATCCATACTAGACAAACTGCTTCATGATATAAACTTAAATCTGGTAGTTGAAATCCTCCTCTTTCTTTAGCATCTGTTAAAACTTTCATTTTAATCCTTGGTTTTTTCCTGGCCCATACAAATTCTGAAATCTTTCTTTGCCATTTATTAAATTGTTTACTGTCTTTCACAATTGGATTAGTTTGAAACAAATACATTATTCTCGGCAAAATCTATCTTTCCCTGAGTCTTGTACCCATTGTCAGGAGGATCATAATCCTGGCATGCACTATTGCGACCACTCCATTTGGTGGGGTTTCCAGTTGTAAGAAAAAGCCCCCTACTTTTCATACACATGGACATCGTGATCACCAGTATGGTTGCCAGGGTGCCTGGAGTTTTGACTCGCACACATTTGCTCTAAGAAGTGGACTTTGCCCACGGTTTCTAAGGCTTATGTGGATACTATAAGCCTCAGCTTTGCAGCAGCATTCTACATCTCTGGATGGGTGTTAGCCAGAACTACAAATGAGCTTCCATCTGCTCCTTGCGTGCCCAGTTTTGGCCACTGCAGTGGAAGAAGCCACGCCGCCATGAACTGTACAGGCAAACAGTGTCCAGCCTGTTTCCATGAACCAAAGGCTAACACCACCAGAATCCATCTTGTTTTCCTGACTCCATTACAGGAAAGCAAAAGACTCACGTATCCAACAGCTGCTTCAACTTCTGCATAAGGCAATCAAGCTTATCTTAGGCATGGATCCTGGCAGACCGCCTAAGCCTTTGTCTAACGGAACTCAAGACAAAGACTGGTGCCAAGAGAAGACTGAAGAAGAGGAAGACCATCTTCAGCCAGAGCCAAGTTCCTTTGTGTAAACCGGGTGTTACCTTAGGTAGCAATTTGGCCATCTATTGTCACCTTTTTAGATAAGTTTAATAGTCTTAAGCACACCTCCACCCAGTAATTTTCCCCATTCTTTTCCCCAACAGTTATCCTGGAGCCTCCCCCTTGGCCCACTGTTACCTGGACAGCCAATCAGGTAACTAAGGCCAAGTCTGCTCATTGGCTAGCTATGAGCGTCCAATCAGGGGTTGCCAACTAACCAGCTATTGGCTACTGCACTAGTCCAGCCGTTATGGTCACTGCAGAGCCTCCCCTTTTCTGAGGTCATGTACCAGCTGACAACCTGTCATCCACCCCTGTACCTCCCATCCCCTAAGGGCTCAAGGTAGTCTGTATAACCTGTAACACAGCTCCCCACATATGTGCATCTAGCAGTACCCCAGTTCCACTGTCTAGATCCATTCCCGATTCTGGCCACAGTTGAGGGTCCCATTTCCCCTGTCCTCTTTCGTTGCCATTGGAGCCTTCCTTGAAGACTATCACCCTGTTTGTCTACCCATGTGTTGTCTCTATATCTCTCTCTATTTTTCTTAGAACTGTATGTGTATTTTGTGAATTACTTGTCTTGTATGTAAGCCTATATTTTTCTGGAATAAATTTTAATTGTTTTTACTTAGAGTCCCTAATATTTTTAAGCATTAATTTCTGGATGTGGATCCTGTATACATAGGTAAAAAGATCCTGATTAAGCCAGGTGCCCACCTGACAATTCCCCAACCTCAGTTTTGAGGGCATTTTGGCTTACACAGTCTGGCAGCGGAGGAGGCGGCACAGTACATATCTTTTGCCAGTCATGACTCTTTTCCTCACAAATGTTATGCAGAACAAAGCACATTGCAATTACAGCATTAACTAATTATAGAGACATTGAGGCAGTTGATCAAGCACCACCAATACCCTTTACGGTGGCCTTGGAGGGCGGCCTCCTGTCAGCAAGGAACTTTACAGGACACAGAGAAACAACGGCTGTTCCCTGTTCTTCCTGTCTACTCCGGTGCTCCTGCCGACAAGAACGCCATGATGGCTGGAAGAGGTGATTGCCCGACTGCTTTTCTCTTTCAATAAGCTTCTGATGCATCATTCTTCTACCTTAATCACTGGAATTCTACCATGAAAGTAAGTTAGCTTTCTAACAATACCAGTTAATGGATCTTTTAACATAACAACAATTGGAACTGTTCTAAAAGAAAGGTGAAGAGAAGGGAATTCCCTCCCCCCCCGTTTTTTTTTCTTCGCAAGGAAGGCTTCAGAAAGCAAGGAACAAATAGGAAAACTTTCAACAATTTAAACTGGACTGAGCAAAGATATTTGAACTGATTTGGTTTATAAATAAGCATCAAGGAGATCACCTTCTGGTTACAACACGGTCTGAACAAAAACGGGATATGCTTACAAGAAAAATGTATGTGATGCTTAATTAGGGCTACAATTATTACAATTGAAATGCAGGAGGAAAATTTGAAGCTGAAGGAAAAAGATTAACTGGGTCTTTGAACTATTCTCTAACTTTGATTAACAGACTGAGTTTTTTCTGTGGGAGAAATGGCAGTTCAAACTAAAATGTGTGATATTATGATTAACATAACAACCTTAAAGCAGGAACTTGGTCATTTAGCAGCACTGATGCAAAAACAGGCAGAGACTTTTATTTTGAAATACAGCGAAAACGAAAATCTACATGAACAGAGTATTAAAAGGGTCCCCAGTGATGTCTGTCAAGCTGAGAAAAAAAGCTAAAGATCCTTTGGGAAAGGTCTGGAAGAAAATCAAAATGGAGACAGCCTGCGTAGTTATAAAACTGAAACGGAAATTAACATCGACTAAAGCTTGCACAAGAGGAAGTTACGAAGTGGTGATCGTGCCACTTTCAGCAAAATGAAGGGAGATATCAAGAGGAGAAAAGGCAAATTTCAGCAAGAGGATCAAATATTTGAAAGTGTTCAAAAAGAAGATATTTTAAACTGTTTTTGTATTTTTTGTGCTCCGCGCTCTTTTTTACATCTAGCTGGTTAATATTGAATCAATAAAAGGGGCTAATAAATGCTTCCTTAATGGCAAATGAGGTTTTAAGAATTGGGATGCCTTTTTTCAGTTTGTTATAATTATCTATGCAAGTTAAATAGAACAATGTAATTAAGAGTGGGCTAAGGAGATTGTATGGGTTCTTATTTACTTAAAAATAGACAAGTATGGTAGATGAGGTAACTATTGCATACTCACTTGTGTTTTTCAGAGCACTATGAAAATAGGATTTACAGTCTCCAAATTTTTTTTAAAGAATTCTAAATCTTTAAAGTAGTTAAAAAGTCAATTTGGGTAAATTGGTAATAAGACAGGCTATGCAAATATTTTGTAATCTTAAGTCTGCTCCTGACATATCTGACAAGAGAAACTGTCTATAACGAAATAGATAAATCACTGTGTTTTCTGTTTTTCCTTCCTCTCTCTGCTAAAAATAAGTAAATTAACATTAAGGATAAAGGAACTATATTTACCTTTTATGCTTATGTTAACTGCTAATATTGTTAAACCAATTAGTTAGCTTTTATTTTTAATGATGTTAAAATTAACTAGTAAGCTCTGTTTCAGAGTTGGTTGTTCTGCTTTTCTCATTTGTATGTACTGAAGACAAAAAGTTTAGATTTATATTATAAGCTACAGAATAGTTAAAAGTATATAACAAAATAAGACGACTGTAAAATTAAAGGGCTGTAATGGGTAAAATTTTAAGGCTTTCTGGTAGAAAGAATTTGGTATTTTGTCTCGAGGTAGAAATGTAACGGGTATATATACTGCTTCTCTTTGTATTTTTTTTATGTTTTTCTATCTTGTATCCCCTTCCCTTTTTTGCTTCTGTAATCCTGCATTTCCTACCCTTTATATATTCAAACTTAATAAAAAATTTTTAAAAACAAGATAGTGCCCAGAGGAGGTGGAATGCCTTCCAAGCACTTTCTGGATAACAGCTGGGCAAAAGTGGTGATGAGAACCCGCAGCATCCCCAATATCACTGCCTAACACAGCGCTTCTGGCCACCTCTTAGGCAATGTTTCAGTAAGAGCCCACAGCAATGCTGCTGGAAGCTGAAGAGACTGAAACCTGCCTTTCTTGTGAAATTTGAGTGGAGTGGCAAAATTGTTCCCCCACCCTGCAGTGACCTGTGGAGGGTGAAGTTGTGGGATGAAGTGGGCAGGCCACCTTGGCAAGAGGACTGAAGGGCAGGTAAATGCACACATCTCATTCCTTTTCCCATGCAAGTGCAGGCATGCATGCATCCTATGGTAGTAATGACTTGGAAATTGAATTACATCCTGCCTTGAAGTGGCCACTTACTCTGAGTGGCCCATCCCTCTACATTGCATGAGTTGTGTAGGAGATGGTGGCCTTTTTTCTTGCATGCATGTCTGTGTGCCATATTTATTCATGCCAAAGCATTTGGATGACCCCTGTATTCATGGCCTCTGCAGAAACCCAATATTTCTTTCCTGTGGCCCATAGTGATTTCACTCTTAAAGGTTGTCTGTGATCTCTGGAATTTTTTAAAAAATGATGGAGGTACTGACCTGCCGCAAGCATCAGGTTTGATATCTGGGTTTTCTGTGTTTTGGACACATTGTGGTCTTGCCACGCTTGGCCAGTTATTTACACTGATGCCCATGTTATAATTCCCCACACACAGGTATCATCACAGTTCCAACAAGCAGCACTCTACAGGGGCAAGACAATGCCAGCCCAGGTTGTGTGCTGCACGCGCACAACCTGGGCTGGCATTGTCTTGCCCCTGTAGAGTGCTGCTTGTTGGGACTGTGATGATACCTGTGTGTGAGGAATTTCAAGGTGACCCGCTCTGTGAGGTCATATGTGCGCTGAAGAAATGCACCATGAACACCCATTTGAGTTGTTGTGGGTCCTTAGTTTTACTAATTAACTGAGTGAATTGGAGGAGTAAGAAGGGATCATGAACCTGCTCAGAATTGGGGATAGATTTGGTGATTGGCTTCTCAGCAATGTGACCTGCATGAGGATAGCCCTTGTAATATTTTAAAATGCTAATGACAAAACAATGCTTGGACATTTTCTGTGGTGTTTTACTTTTCTAGCAGGGTATATTCCGAGGGGCTCTAATCTTAACCAAACCTAAAAATCAGATGAACCCTATAGATCTTTCCGTTGCAACAGGTCCCACTTGCTTCCAAGATATTTACTCAAGTTAGGGGACATACACTCACAGCTAGTCTTTCTGGATGGCTCAGGCTAGCCCAATCTTGTCAGACCTTGGAAACTAAGCCAGATCAGCTCTGGTTGGTTAGTATTTGGGTGGAGACCAACAAAGAATTCTAGGTTCACTATACAAAGAAAGGCCTTGAAAACCCTACAGAGTCATCATAAGTTGGCTGTGACTAGATGCCACTTCACATACAGTCTTTCTCATAGCAGACTGAGGTGGAGGGTTCTGGTCAGGTGATTCACTGGTGCAGGTTTTCCCCAGTACAAAAGCACTTTTTAGCAGTTACATTTTCTTTTTGCAAATACTATACATTGCCCTTTGTGAGTGGTGAAAAAAACCCTTAGTCATAGAAACAGTAGAAAATTGAAAGTGTGTGTGGGGGGGTGGGTTCATTCTGAAAGCATTTATCTTCTATCCAGAGAAGTATACCACTCTCAAAACTTACAAAAGGAATGTGTGGATGAGCACTTAGTCACCAAGGAAAATATTCTTTCCCCTTGTTCATCTTTCCATGTGTATTACCTCTTTGTCAGATCACTGACTATCCTCCATAGCCTAATAGGACAGTTACAGGACACAATGAACAAAGCAACATAAAGAACCTGAAGGACAATATCCCCCCAAAAGCCGCCCTGAGCTGCCTTGGTGGGGAGGGTGGGATATAAATCGAATGAAATGAAATGAAATAAAATGGAAATGGAAAAGCAGATTCTCTCAAATTCCTTTCATTTGCTAGTAAGTGATTTTGAAGAGCCAGAAAAAGCTTTATAAGCTGTTCACTTAATTTACACAGTACAGCAGCATGAAAGACCAGTAAAAATTCCGCCCCCCCCCCCCCAACCACCCACTTCACTTCTGAACAGTTTCTGGCTCAGCTTGTGATTCACATGGGGTAATATTTCCCAGGACTTTTTTTGTATAAAAAGCCCAGCAGGAACTTATTTACATATTAGACCACACACCCTGATGTCACCATTGTTTTACACAGGGCTTTTTGAAGGAAAATACCCCAGTTTCACTTGCATATTAAGCCACACCCCTTGACACCGAGCCAGGCAGAACTGTGTTCCTGTGCATTCCTGCTCAAAAAAAGCCCTGATATTTTCCATCTCACGTGAATTTCCTGAGTATACATTTGTCTACAGCTCAGTACATCTCCAGTTTTTATTCAGGCAGATCTCCAGCCACCACCTGGATTGGATACTTGCTAATGAAATTTTTCTAAACTAAGTCCTCAGGAAACTAAAATGTGGAAGAAAAAACCTTAATATTGTAGAATTCTTACAAGTGTTCAACTCAAAACGTCTACTTCTATTCCAGTTCTCTGCTTGTACTCCCCAGAAATGTTTCCCTCTCTTGTACACATTAAAGCCAAACTTTGGTTCCAACTATCATTTCAGCGGTTGTTTCCTGCAAAGGATTGCCAAGTCCCCTGCGACCTCTGGTGTGTGTGTGTGTGGGGGGTTTCACATGCGCATTGTGCACATGGCACAATGACATCACCCAGAAGTGACATCATCACTCTGGTGCTGCCGTGCGCCAGCCACTCTAGGTGTTTCTGGGGAAACTCTGGTTTTCCCGGACGTTTGAGCAATTTGGGAGGTAAAATCTCTATGGTACCTATTGTACCATAGAGTTTTCCCTCCCAAATTGCTAAAGTGTCTGGGGAAACCATAGAGTTTTCCCAGAAACATCTAGAGCGGCCGGCATGCAGCATTGCCGTCGCGATGACATCACTTCCGGGTTATGTCATCATGCTGGCAACATCAGGGGAGGTTCCCCCCACTGGCCCAATGTGGGGCAGCAGGTTGGGAACCTCCTGGGTGGGGAAAACCCTGCCCGGCCCAGGGCTTAGCAGCCCTACTGCAAACAGAACCCCCATGTGTTGTATACTCTGCTTTATAAACTCCCTTACAATACCATAAAAATGGCTGATATTATTTGCATCTGTGAAATGTTTTTAATGATTTTTTTTTAATTACAAGAATTGCAATTTTATGTCTTTTATACATTGCAAAATATTTTGAAGGGGAAGGGAATAAGACCACAAAGCAATGTCTACAAGCAGAATGAGTTGAAAAGGATGGATCACTGTTCTGTAAAATATGTCTTCCACTGCCATCTTTGACTCCACAGTTGAATGGTAACCTTGCTCTGTTTTCCATCTCTGTTATTTTTAAAATCATTATTTTAATTAAAAAAGAAAATTGATTTTAGGAATTTTACACTGGTAGCAATCATATAAAAGGGTTATCTATTGTTTAAAGCCATAACCATGTAGCTATGATAATAATTTAGTATTCCTAACTTTTAACAAAAAGAATTAAAACAAAACAAAATAATTCAACACAGTATTTTTAAATTTCTTTAAAATTTTATTATTATATTAAATCCAAACCAACACAAGGGGAACATAGGGAAAACAAATAACAGAAATACAAATCCAACATACAAGAGTACAATTTAGATCATTAAATGCATATAGCAAATGATTTACAAAAACAATACATAATAATATGCTAGGTATGAAGAATTAAGAGGACACCTACCATTTCTTCTATTAGACAAAAAAGAAATATTCCCCCAAAATTCCAAAACCAGGGCCCAAAGCAAATCATAATCTATAGCCAAATCAATATCACTTTTGAAGAAAGGGTTATCCATTGTCTTACCCATTATGTACCAGTCCCATAACTTATCATACCACATTTCAATCGTGGAAGTATGTGGGGGTTTCCAATTTTTAGCAATTGTCATACGAGCTATCACCAACATTGTTGAGATTAAAGATTTCTGATCTTTACTCACGAATTTATCAGGCCAGATATCAAATAAAATAAGTTTAAAATCCACTGGAATGGTTAGATTGAATATAAGTTTTATTTGCTCTACCACTTTATTCCAAAAGTTTGATACTGTGGGACATTCCCACCACATATGATACAGGGAGCCTTTAGTTTTACAATTCCTCCAACAATCTGGGCTTGAGGTCCTAGAGATTTTACTCATTGTGACAGGGTTTAAATACCAAAATGAATACATTTTTAAAAATTGGAAATGAATACCAATGCTTTTAGCAGGATTCAACACAGTAATCCACCAAACAAATAAAAAGAAATCACTACTGTTGTCCCATAGGGAAAAACAAGGAGTCAAGCTACATATGCTGTATTAGCTTTTGAACTGTTTCCTGGGTTAACCTTTAAGACCTTAAAGGATAGGCTTATGATTTAGGAATTTAAAAGAAAGCATGCCATTCCAATGGAGCATCATCTAGCAGATTTTCTGTATGATGAAAACCATATTTCTAAAATATTGCGGTGGTTTTGGTGACCAGTAGAAGGTGTCCCAACCCAACGTATTCATTTTCTGTTTAGACAATGTCCCAAATTTTTGCATATTGTTAATGTTTCATAGTAATGAAATATGGCCATTTTCTCAGCAATGCAATATGGCCGTTCTAAATTAAGCACACACATTTGTGACAACTTGCTGTTGTGATAAAGAGGATTCACCTTTGTATCAAAATTTGAAAAATAAATGGGACTGGGGTTCAGGTAATGACAGATTTTGCCAGAACTCCCCCCCACAGTTGTTGATACTGAATATTCTGTTCATATGTGTAATAAACTCAGAACAATTGTGTCTTTCCATGTCCCCCTTCCCCCCAGTCTCCCTCTGGGTGCTAATAATCTGACATGGAAGTCATCAGAACTTGGGTAACTTTGGCCATCATGGCATGCCTTTGGAGAAATAGCAGTATGTGATATATCTCCCCCCCCACACCAGGATGGACAAGGATCCAGAGAACGTGATTGTCTTCACAGATTCCAAGATCCTGTCTGCATCCATTGTGATAATTGGATCAAAATTATCCATAAATAGACCAGATGATGTATTGTGAAGTTCTAGTGTTTCAGCTATATTGCAGCCAGTATCCAAATCAGAATGTATATGAAAGATTTTCTCAGCAAATTTTTTTGCAAAAGGATCACAGCTAGTCATTAGATTCTGGGACTTTTAAAGTCTTAGACCTGAGAGGCAATCTGTGTAGAATTACTTGAAACAACTGAGCATGAATTAGCAGTTGCAATGCTAAAACCAAAGGAGGATTTCTTTGCTACTCTTTCCTTTGCCTCATATATCTTCCGAAGAGTTCTGCAGCATGCTCTGTTAGGTTTATTTCAGGGTTTTCACCAACACCATCCTAGACATCTTTCAGCCCTCTTCATGCTACCAATCTCCATATTTAAACCAAGGATTCTGCCTTGAGAGGGGGAGAGGTCAATGGAAGCAACCATTCTCATTCTGTGCACCTACTATTGCCTCAACAGAGCTATCATTTAGGATATTAAAATCCCCCAGGGCATTCCAGAGATCAGTCAGGTCCATTGACCAGAAATCAGTCAGGTACCATCACTTTGAGTATTCCTCTACTTGTGTTCTAACCAAATTCAGACCCCAGGAATTTGGATATCTCCTTTCTGCATGGGTTTGCAATTCTACAAAAGGAATGAGTTCATACCTTGGGGTGCTTAGAGGCCTCATGTTAGATAAGCAGGTAGCAGCCATGGCCAGGGGTGACTTTCACCACCTTCTGCTGCCTTTCCTATGCAGAAAAGATCTTGCTACTGTGGTGCATGCGCTGGTAATATCTAGATTAGATTACTGCAATAATATACTTCAGGGAAACTGGGATGCAACATACAAATACACATTTCAGTTGTTCAAATTCAGTATGTGTTAATAACAGTATGTGTTATTGAGGAAGTCTCAGCATGGGTTCTGTAAGGGAAGATCTTGCCTCACTAACCTGTTACATTTCTTTGAGGGGGTGAACAAACATGTGGACAAAGGAGACCCGATAGATATTGTTTACCTTGACTTCCAGAAAACCTTTGATAAAGTTCCTCATCAAAGGCTCCTTAGTAAGCTCGAGAGTCATGGAGTAAAAGGACAGGTCCTCTTGTGGATCAAAAACTGGCTAATTAATAGGAAGCAGAGAGTGAGTATAAATGGGCAGTCTTCGCAGTGGAGGACGGTAAGCAGTGGAGTGCCGCAGGGCTCGGTACTGGGTCCCATGCTCTTTAACTTGTTCATAAATGATTTGGAGTTGAGAATAGGCAGTGAAGTGGCCAAGTTTGCAGATGACACTAAATTGTTCAGGGTGGTGAGAACCAGAGAGGATTGTGAGGAACTCCAAAGGGATCTGTTGCGGCTGAGTGAGCGGGCGTCAACGTGGCAGATGATGTTCAATGTGGCCAAGTGCAAAGTAATGCACATTGGGGCCAAGAATCCCAGCTACAAATACAAGTTGATGGGGTGTGAACTGGCAGAGACTGATCAAGAGAGAGATCTTGGGGTCATGGTAGATAACTCACTGAAAACGTCAAGACAGTGTGCGATTGCAATAAAAAAGGCCAACGCCATGCTGGGAATTATTAGGAAGGGAATTGAAAACAAATCTGCCAGTATCATAATGCCCCTGTATAAATCAATGGTGCGGTCTCATTTGGAATACTGTGTGCAATTCTGGTCACCGCACCTCAAAAAGGAAATTATAGCATTGGAAAAAGTGCAGAAAAGGGCAACTAGAATGATTACAGAACACTTTCCCTATGAAGAAAGGTTAAAACGCTTGGGACTCTTTAGCTTGGAGAAACGTCGACTGCGGGATGACATGATAGAGGTTTACAAGATTATGCATGGGATGGAGAAAGTAGAGAAAGAAGTACTTTTCTCCCTTTTTCACAATACAAGGACTCATGGGCATTCAATGAAATTGCTGAGCAGTCGGGTTAGAACGGATAAAAGGAGGTACTTCTTCACCCAAAGGGTGATTAACTTGTGGAATTCACTGCCACAGGAGGTGGTGGCAGCTACAAGCATAGCCAGCTTCAAGAGGGGGTTAGATAAAAATATGGAGCAGAGGTCCATCAGTGGCTATTAGCCACAGTGTGTGTGTGTATTTATATATATATATATATAAATTTTTGGCCACTGTGTGATACAGAGTGTTGGACTGGATGAGCCATTGGCCTGATCCAACATGGCTTCTCTTATGTACTTACTTGTGCCAAGTTCACCTGTGTCAGTTTTACACTCCTTTTAATAAAAATTTCTGAGATTTAGGCACTCTGTCCCAAGACATGAATAAATGAGGTTATATTGAATATGTAGTGTAGGCTTAATACATTTTCCAAAGGCTGCAGGGTTTCTTCTATTAAGAGCTATGGTAGTCTGAAAGAAGAATTATACTCCAAGATGCTGCCCTGTTTGGGACAGATATTCCTTAAAGCAAAGGGACTTCTGCTACCCTGAAGGTACCCAAGATTGATCCAGTTTAAAAATTCCTTCTCTTTTTTTTTTTTTTGTTTTCTGCCTCTTAATGTAAACCAATGGTCACACATCCTGTTCCAAACTGTCACCCTCAAAACAGACCCACTGAGTCATTTCATAATTGCCCTTTGCTAATTTAAAGGCTTCTGTCAGATCAAGGATGAGTGATACAAGGTGTTACTTCCTTATTTATATATATATATATTTTAAAAAAACTGTATTGTGGTAATTATCTTTCTCTGTTCATCAAAAGAGAGTCTAGCAGTGACACACATTTGTCACAGAGACTATAGTGCCTGGCCTCCAAACCAAAGCTTGCCTATTTTGGGAACTAAGTACATTTATTGGAAGGAGATGATTTCATCTGCATCTTTGAAGTAATGACCCAAGCAGTCACCAGAAAGAGGGCAAACTGCCCCTACAGCATTCTTGCTTCTCAGGGATTTGTGGGGACATTTTGTCCACTTTAATATTCGTGGGTAAATGATCTCTGACACACAAGCAGCCCATTGAATAAAAGCAGATTTTTCTAAAGAGGAACAAAGCAGCACATTCATTGAGTTCTATCAGAAGTGGCAGGGAAACAAGGGCTGGCCAGTTTTGTGTTTATGGTTAGAGAGCTTTAATTATGACATTTGAACCCAGGTCTGTTCCTTCCTTGTTTTCCACACACTGAGAAGTGCTCTGACACAGGAAAAGGTGAACATGAGGACTTCTATATATATGCAGGTGAATCCCCTGTTTGTTGTTATATATGATATTTGTGACCACTACCTGTTCTCTTGGGCTGCCAAATGCCTCCTATTGCCTCTTCTACTAGAAGAAGTTTTAACTGCCTGTAAAAAGAGGACTTTTCCTTTCCTGAAATTTGGCTGTGAGCAGAGATGGACTGGACTGGCCATTATAGGAATTTTTTCAGAGGGTTGATGGCCTGCCCCTTCCCACATGGACTGGTTCAGCCCAGGGTAGAAAGGCCATGTACACAGTCCTAAGAAGGTGGCTTCTAGCCTAGCTGAGTCATGCCTGGCCTGGGGAAGGTAGATCCTAGCTTAGGCAAGCCATGTGCAAATGCGCCCAGCATGCAGAGCAGATAGCCAAGCCTGGCAGAGCTGCAGATGGTGCCCAGCCAAGCCATGCAAAGTGTGGGGCTGGCTGACATTCCCTTCTTCTTCCCTCCCTCCTTTGTGGGGACGGGGCTTGGTTGGGTAAGTCATGGGGCAGAACTTTGGGGCATGGCTGATTATTAGATTTCCCAAGCTCCCACTGGGGGTGGGGTTTTCCCCAGTTTTGGAGCCCCCTCACTGCCACAGAGTGGGCCACCAGGGGGATTCCCACCCCCAAAGGGCTCCATCATGCATGGCATGATGATGTGACCTGGAAGTGATATCATTGCACTGAGATTCTCTAGCAATTTGGGGAAAACTCTATGGTGACCCCACGCAAAACCATAGAGTTTCCCCTGAATTGCTAGAGCATCCCATGCAACATGCCCAGCATGCATGACAATGTCACTTCTGGGTGACATCATCATGCCATGCACGCTGTGCATGTATGAAAAAAGTCCCCTGCTGGCAGCCAGTGGGGATTTGACAATCCTACTGGTTATTCTTCCCAGCCGCCTCTGGTTGAGAGGATCTTTTTGATTAATAGGATAAAGGAGAAAATTACAATTGCACAGCCATCATGTGATAGAATGGGGGAAAACATAGATATTTGTTTACTCAGGGACAATCAGACAGGAGGCAGCAACCCAGTTGGCCTGGGTCTCAGTCTTGCAGGGAGCCTCAGAGTAAGATACTTGTTAATTTTTTTTGCAAAGTTCAAGGTCTTGGTTTTGACCCTCAAAGACCTTAGCAGTCAGAGACCCACATACCTTTGGGACCACCTCTCTCAGTCTGCCCCCAGAAAAGCATTGTGCTCAGGGAATAAAAACGTACTGGTTGTCCCTGGTCCCAGAGAGATCTGGCTGTCCTCAACTATGGCCAGGGTTTTCTTGACCCTGGCCCTGCCTGGTGGAACTCTCCACAGGGCATGTAAGGCAGAAATGTTGGTTGAGGACAGTGATGGGATAGCATACAATCTGGCACTCTCACACTCCCCCCCCATAAAACCCCCAGGAGGGTTAGGAATTGTAATTTTTTCACCATCGTGAAATGGGTACTGTTTTATCTGGACTTGTTCAACGTTTTTAACGTTGGGTTTTAACTTATTTATTGTGTACATATTGTTGTAATCCACCCTGAGCCCTGCTTGCAGGGAAGGGTGGCCAATAAATCTAATAAATTAATTAATTTGTTTTTATATGCATCTCTATGAGACAAGATTGTTTGAATGGGCTTGCTATGCTTTATATCTACTGTGACATTCAAAATCTATATACATGCTGAAAAAGGGCTAGAAAGGATTTGTTTAAAAACCCTCAATTTATGTTTCAATCTTTAAGATGCCTTATTTTGTTTTCATGTCTTGTTATTGTTATTATTATGGCTAGGAGTCTCAAAAGAGGGAAGCAGTGTGAGCCTCTCTGGACCTCTGAGATGGCCTGCCTTTACTGACATATACTTTTAAAAACAAAGTAGGAGTCAGGTGCACCTTTAAGAACAAAGTTTTATTCGAAATGTAAGCTTTCATGTGCTCCAAGCACACTTCATCAGATGAGGAATCAGGTACTTGTCTGATGAAGTGTGCTTGGAGCACACAAAAGCATACATTCTGAATAAAACTTTGTTGGTCTTAAAGGTGACTTGACTCCTACTTTGTTCTACTGCTTCAGACCAACACGGCTGCCCACTTGGATCTATCTATACAAGGTCAGGAGCTTGGGGGTACTATTGGAGCCTTCCTTGAAAATGGAGGCTCAAATAGCAGCCACTGCCAAGTCCGCATTCTTTCATCTTAGGCGCGCGAGGCAGTTGGCCCCTTTCCTGGAGCATGACGATCTGGCAACGGTGATCCACGCAATGGTGATCCACGCAATGGTTGAACTACTGTAATGCCGTCTGCATGGGGCTGCCCCTGTGCCGAACCTGGAAGTTGCAGCTAGTGCAGAATGCTGCTGTCCGGCTGCTATTAGGGCTTCCTAGATGGGAGCACATCCAGCCGGGGCTCCGGGGACTGCACTGGCTGTCAATAATATACCGTGTTCAGTACAAGGTGCTGGTTATTACCTTTAAAGCCCTATATGGCCTAGGACCTGCCTACCTTAGGAACCGTCTCTCCCCACATGTTCCCCAGAGAGTGCTGAGATCGAGTTCTCAAAACCTGCTTGCAATCCCCTGACCAAAGGAGGCCCGATTTAAGTCGACCAGAGACAGAGCCTTTTCAATCACAGCCCCTTGCTGGTGGAACCAGCTACCGAAAGAGGTGAGGGCGCTACGGGACCTTGGGCAGTTCCGCAGGGCCTGTAAGACAATCCTCTTCTGGTTGGCATACAACTGATCGGTACTTGAAAATTTCGAATAGAAGGCTGTAATATGGTACTTTGGTAAATGGCTTTGTTTTACTGTTTTACTGTTTTTACTGGTTTGTTGTTTAAATGTTGTAAATTGATGTATTTTAAAACTTAATCCTATGTTAGAACTTTTGTGTTGTGAGCCGCCCTGAGCCGCTTTGGTGGGAAGGGCGGGATATAAACTAAATAAAATGGAATGAAATATACCTTTTGAAGTTAAGGAATGGATAAAGTGTAAATTTCATAATGTAGGCACAAAACTGCAAAGAGTGATATGACAGCCTCCTACACTTCAGGGAATTTAGGTGTTTTAAGGGCTGGGCAGTCTCCTGTCCATCACAAGTATGAAGAGGTGAAAGGGAAAAAGCTGAGAAAAGCTAAGGCTAAGTGTGTTGAAGGTTAAGCTGGAAAAAAAGGCTAAGTGAAGATTAAATGGACTAAGTGATGAGTTCCCTGGCTAGAACTCAAAATGTGCTATTTGGCTCCTTGAAAACATCTTCTGGAGATTCCAGTTGAAGCCATAGCATTGGAGAAAGAGGAATTTAACTCCTCTGCACTGTTTCCTTGGAAATGCCCTTCTCTATGCTTTGTTTTTTCACTAGTGAAAGAAGATGATGTCCTTCTGGGTGTGGATACAGATACGTGACTTGACAAACATGGGTTGAACAGCATTTCTGACTGAGGTAACAGTCAGGGCCAGCGCCAGAGTTCCTGGTGCTCCTGCCCCTGACCCTGGCAGACCAGGGAAGGTGAGGGTAGGGCGGGGGCCTTTGTGCTCCTTTGAGCCCACTGAGGAGCACACATGCCACCACCCTGCCCTGTTCTCAGCTTCATGGCCTGCACAAACCCAGGAAGTTAAGAGTGGTGAGGCATGGCATGCTCTCCTCCAAGACTCCATGCTCTCTTGCAAGGGAAGGTGGACTCAGAGGAGAGCACACCTGGGAAGCCAAGAATGGGGTGTGGGGGAGGGGGAACCCAGTGGTGCCCTTGTAGGCCATGTGGTGCCCTAGGCACCTGCCTACCTAGCCTACTCCCAGGGCTGGTACGTGGGAGTAGGCAAAGTAGGCAGTTGCCTAGGGCGCCACCTGGCCTAGGGGGCACCACTGGCACCCCCTCCCCAATGCATGATGACTCTGACTCCTGACCACTGTCACCTTGTCCTCTCTCTCATCACCAAGCTGCCCTCAATAAAGCCAAGCCACCCTTCTCTCCCTAATGTGCGACTTGGCCTCACCTCATCCTATCCCACCATCCTCCTTCCTGGCATAGCTGGCAAGCACTTATTTCCACAATTTTTTAAATAACTTATCACATTTTTTTGAAAAATTAAATTAAAAATCAGTAAATTAAAAATGTGAAAAGTTTCAAGTTTGGCACTCTTCATTTTCCCTATATTTTTAATAATGGGGGGGGGGCGCTAGTGACTGATTCACCTATGGCGCCAGAAAGCCTAGCACAGGCCCTGCCTACTCTTACGTGCCAGCCCTGGTAACAGCATAGGAGAATGTTATCCCATCTTTTTTCACCCAGCTCCTGCCGAGTAGAGACTGGTTAACACAACAAAAAATGCAAGCTAATGACCAATTTACTAAGTATATAGAAATCAGTCCAAATGTCCAAAACATGTATATTCATGTCCCAAAGTAGTGTGGTGACAAGCCAATCAATTAAGTACTTGTTTCTTTCCAGTCTTCATCAAACCTGGGACCACTAACAAAAGAAAATACTATACAAAAATATCAGAAGGACATTCAGACACCACCAACCCTCTTCCAGTGAAAAATATATCATACTTACATATTGATTCAGTTATATAGATTCTTTACACAATTTTCAAAAAAGAGGGACGCAAAGTGTCTCCAGCAGCAATTTCACATCGGCTACAGCTCAGTATGTGGCTTCTTGCGCACCCTAATGGTGCAACTAACATGTTTAAAAAGGCATCTCATTTACAGCTGCCATTACACAAATCTCTTAAAGGTAAAGTAACATATTTCTAATGCAACATGCTAAAACACCACAAACTGTATCACAGCAGATACAACATACAAAATATTCCATATAAAGAATGTCAAATCCCATAATTTATACAAAAATATGTTATCACACTAGGGTTTCCAAGTCCAACCCCAGAAATATCTGGGGACTTTGGGGATGGAGCCAGGAGACTTTGGGGGTGGAGCCAGGAGACACTGGGGTGGAGCTAGGGGGAAGGGGGGGGAACGGCGAACCGCCCCGTCTCGGAGTGGGCAAGGCCGCTGCTGCCTCTTCTCCGCTCGCTGTGGCTGCTCCTCCGAGATGGGCTCAGCCTGAGCCCATCTCAGAGGAGCAGCCACGGCGAACGGAGAAGAGGCGGCAGCGGCGCGGCGGCCTCGCCCGCTCCGCCTCTGGGGTGGAATCGGAGGGGGGTGGAGGCGGGCTGGGGGCGTGGCGAACTGTGAGTCCAGGTCCTAGAAGGGCCCGGATTCACGGCTCGCCATGCTCCTGGCCTGCCTCGCCCTCCCCTGCGCTGCTGCCGCCTCTTGGCTGCTCCTCCGAGATGGGCTCAGCCTGGGCTCATCTCGGAGGAGCAGCCAAGAGGCGGCAGCAGTGCAGCAGCCTCACCCGCTCTGGGATGTGGCGGCTCGCCATGCTCCTCGGCACCGTTTCCCCCCTCCCCCTGCTTCCATTTTTTTGGGGAGCGGGGGAAGAGGGTGGAAATCCTGGGGTCCCCCACCAGGGCGGGAGGGTTGGGAAGCCTATATCACACAGACAAATTATGCACAGCACTCATAATATTATAAAGAAGACCATTCATAAAAAGCATGTCAAATTATTGATCATATTCAGTCCATATGGTCAGCCATTTTATGCAAAAGAATCATGACTGTGAAGATTTTTGTTTTTTCACCTTATACAAATATGAACAAACAGATAGAAATGAAGACGTGCACAAGATCCTGCTGCAAAAAGAGGCATACTGGATACACCAGTTGAATTGCATTTCTCCATATGGACTGAATATGACCAATGATTTGACATGCCTTTTATGAATGGTCTTCTTTATAATATAAATGTCAGACCACTATGAGTGACATCCATTGCCATTACATGAAGTTACATGCAGGGTGTTCAGGCAAGCCACACGTATAGTCTTGCCAGTCCCCAGGTCTGGGTGGGGGCTCCTCCAGTTTTGCAGGCTCCTCCCCAGCAGCAACCAGCTGGCTGCCAGGGGAAGCCGCACCTTAACAGCCACAACATGCCTTTACATCTCAGGCAGGTTCAGAAGCTTGCAACTGCTTCTGTTTTGGAAGCTGTGTGTGTGTGCCTTTAAATCTCAGATGGACTGAAGCTGGGGGGGGGGCGGTGAGCAGGAAGAGTCATGTGTGGGAGAGAGAGGAAGCGAGAGACCCCTATCCCTTTGTCATTTTGCATTCCTTTCAAAAGCTGCTTGCATAGTAAAAGGAATAGTAAACAGTTAATTAGAACCTGAGTATGGGATAGAGGAAAACTCCAAACCCTAGACCTCTCTCTCCATTTCAACCATAAATTGGTTGAAATACAGTAGATTGTTACATTCGGAAACTCTGGTGAGTAAAAGCTATCTATACAATTGCCCCAGGGAGATCACAAAAGTGTGGACATGCAAACTGTTTATTTTGGCTGCTTTGTGAGTTTGTGTGTGTGTTCATGTTCATTTTAGTGGAAGTGCAACTGCTGTGGAACCATTTGAATACAAAAAAAAGGAGGAGATGACAACTGTATTCAGGGGAACTGCACTGCTGTATTTTTATTTATTTATTTTTAGGGATGGGAAGTCTCCTGGCTCCACCGCAAAGTCTCCCAGCTCCACCCCCAAAGTCCCCAGATATTTTGTGAGTTGGACGTGGCAACCCTACACATTAGGCAGAAACCCTGATGTTTCCTGACTGACAAAGCCCTCTAAAAATGACTCAGAGTCTCTTATACAGTTTTCTTTCTTCCATTTTCTTTCTAACTTTGCAATATGTTGTGGGTCTCAGTGAGTATGTAAACAATTAGTACATACATTTTTTAAAATGAGCAAGCCACAAGACAGAGGTTACTTAAGATGGCATGGGATAGTATGCATAGTAATAGTTGAGTGGGAACAAAGGGGGTGAAAGCCCCATCCTTGACTTTGGCCCAGAGCCCCAGAATTCTTGAGACCATCTCTGTTCTAGGGCCAAGGTATATGGTGGGGAAAGACTAGTATGGCTTGAGAGCAGGAACTTGCAACACATATTTTATGGGGATAGGACACAAATCATGCTGCTTTGGGTTTTCTCACCAAATTATTGAAGAAGAAGAAGAAGAAGAAGAAGAAGAAGAAGAAGAAGAAGAAGAAGAAGAAGAAGAAGAAGAAGAAGAAGAAGAAGAAGAAGAAGAAGAAGAAGAAGAAGAAGAAGATGATATTGGATTTATATCCTGCCCTCCACTCCGAAGAGTCTCAGAGCGGCTCACAATCTCCTTTACCTTCCTCCCCCACAACAGACACCCTGTGAGGTGGGTGAGGCGGAGAGGGCTCTCAGGGCAGCTGCCCTTTCAAGGACAACCTCTGCCAGAGCTATGGCTGATCCAAGACCATTCCAGCAGGTGCAAGTGGAGGAGTGGGGAATCAAACCCGGTTCTCCCAGATAAGAGTCCGCGCACTTAACCACTACACCAAACTGGCTCTCTGGCTCAAAATTATGACCTCCTTCATTTTACAGTTTAATTCCAGACCATCTGTTATTCTTCCTCATCCATATCCCAGGTTAATAGTGAGGCCTGCCTGCCCCTAGTTGGAGAATCACAGGCATAACATTGACTGTTGTAACTCTCTCCCTCTCTGTGTTTGTTCCGGCTCTTTCTGCTGAAGCTTGTTCACACTTTGACTTCACCACTCACTAAGCAAGGATGCAGGTTCTGCTTGTGAGTGGGAGAAAAGCAGAAGGGGAAGAGGGGGTGAAAATCTGCACTCAAACAGTTTTTTTTCTGAGGGCACAGAGAGGAGCTGTTGTCAGTTATTTTTAGGTATTTGCTAAAGTTCACATCATCCAACTTCTTTAAACAGCTTGTTGTAGTGGTATTCAGGCAGGCTTTTGTTTTGTCAGTCTTTTATGCCATATGGAGAGCTCATATTTTTAGCTGGAAAATATTCTGTATTTTATTTTTCTGGATTCTTCCTCTTTTCTTTTCTTGCTTTGAATTAATTGCATACTATCTTCACAGCATACAACAGAATCTGAGCACTAGAAATGACACATATCATCAAATCCTGCCATTGATATATTTTGGAAGTGATGGGGATAGAAAGTGGAAAATGACCCATTCCCTAATTTTGAAGGTGGGCTACCATCCTTGAGACTTTCCTAGTTCTGACATTCCAGATGGCAGTCATGAGAAAGACAAATGTTACATAATTATTTTGAGCCATCCATGCCTGGGAACTGGGCAGCTGACAGGCTGAAGAGACCTGTGAATGAAAGAGAGGAAGGAAGGAATTCCTGAGAGTTGTTATACTTTGAACAGGTATTTAATTCCAATAATGTGATGGAGTTGAACAGAAAACAGGAGCAGCCTAGTTGCCCTGCTCTGGTTTATAATCTGACTATGGCAATAGTCAAGCAAGAGACCAATTTATTATAAAAGAGCAACATAGTTACAGGAGGAAATAATTAACTATTAGTTCAAAAGTCTATAATCTGTCCTGTTTACCAAGCACCCCCTTAGTTTCAGTTAGTGTCTACAACCCAGAGCAGATTGCTTTGTCTTGTTTAATCTGTTGTCCTTCACATACTAGGTTCCTGCAGCCAAACTGAAGAAATCCTCCCAGAGTTAAAGTGGTTTGGAAAATATCAGGATTCAATCACTAGTGCCATTTTCTACACTGGCATGTGTTTTTTTTCTGCGGCTCCTCCCATTTTATAAAATACAGGTCACTGAGAAGGTGAGTGGAGCTTCTGTACTTGAAAACGTTTAGGAGGTGCTATAAGGCTGCTTTATTCACTAAAGTTTTTTAAGTCTAAGTTGCAAGCAATTTCTTCTGCATTTGATCAGGTTTTATTGGGCTGGGGTAGGGCTGCCACTCTCTCCGATAGCCCTCTTTACCCACTGTTAGGGAATTTAATGAAAAGTGAGACTGGTTTTTGTTCTCTGTCTATCTTTGAATTAGCCCTGGCCTCTTGTTCTATCAGGTCTTTGGCTTAGCACCCCATAAGAACATAAGAGAAGCCATGTTAGATCAGGCCAATGGCCCATCCAGTCCAACACTCTGTGTCACACAGTGGCAAAATATATATATACACACACACACACACACACACACACACTGTGGCCAATAGCCACTGATGGACCTCTGCTCCATATTTTTATCTAAAACCCTCTTGAAGGTGGCTATGCTTGTGGCCGCCACCACTTCCTGTGGCAGTGAATTCCACATGTTAATCACCCTTTGGGTGAAGAAGTACTTCCTTTTATCCGTTTTAACCTGTCTGCTCAGCAATTTCATCGAATGCCTAAGCGTTCTTGTATTGTGAGAAAGGGAGAAAAGTACTTCTTTCTCTACTTTCTCCATCCCATGCATTATCTTGTAAACCTCTTTCATGTCACCCCACAGTCGACATTTCTCCAAGCTAAAGAGTCCCAAGTATTTCAGCCTTTCTTCATAGGGAAAGTGTTCCAGCCCTTTAATCATTCTAGTTGCCCTTTTCTGGGCTTTCTCCAATGCTATAATATCCTTTTTGAGGTGCGGCGACCAGAACTGCACACAGTACTCCAAATGAGACCGCACCATCGATTTATACAGGGGATTATGATACTGGCTGATTTGTTTTCAATTCCCTTCCTAATAATTCCCAGCATGGCGTTGGCCTTTTTTATTGCAAATGCACACTGTCTTGACATTTTCAGTGAGTTATCTACCATGACCCCAAGATCTCTCTCTTGGTCAGTCTGTGCCAGTTCACACCCCATCAACTTGTATTTGTAGCTGGGATTCTTGGCCCCAATGTGCATTACTTTGCACTTGGCCACATTGAACCGCATCTGCCACGTTGACACCCACTCACTCAGCCTCAACAGATCCCTTTGGAGTTCCTCACAATCCTCTCTGGTTCTCACCACCCTGAACAATTTAGTGTCATTTGCAAACTTGGCCACTTCACTGCTCACTCCCAACTCTAAATCATTTATGAACAAGTTAAAGAGCATGGGACCCAGTACCGAGCCCTGCGGCACCCCACTGCTTACCGTCCTCCACTGCGAAGACTGCCCATTTATACTCACTCTCTGCTTCCTATTACTCAGCCAGTTTTTGATCCACAAGAGGACCTGTCCTTTTACTCCATGACTCTCAAGCTTTCTAAGGAGCCTTTGATGAGGAATTTTATCAAAAGCTCTATAGTCTAACTATGTGCTGTATTTGTCTAAGCAAGAGTGGATTTACTGAATCACTCTGCCCTAGAAATAATAGCTTTTATTTATTTTTATTTTCCATGGTACTTCCAAAGCCTAAACATAGATTACCAGGCTTCCCAGGAACCTTTGACATAGTACATGCCTAAGAGCTTCCCAACCCACCAATAACATACAGATTGCCACCTGGAAAGGTACAACAACAGTTATAATAATAATAATAATAATAATAATAATAATAATTTTTTATTTCTATCCCGCCCTCCCCGCCGGAGCAGGCTCAGGGCAGCTCACAACATAAAATACACATTACATCAATTATACTTATAAAAACATAGTTAAAACAATTACAAATTATTAAAATTTGTGGGCTTCATTCCCTCACAGATAATACATTAATAACAGGGAAAGTTCATACTTGCTGCGTATGAGGGGTTAGAACAGAGGTGTCAAATTCATTTGTTATGAGGGCTGGATCAGACATAAATGAGACCTTGCTGGACCGGGCCATGTGTATCATAAAACGTAATGGCAGATAGCAGAGATATAAACTTAAGAGGGCACAGACAAACACAATGAAAGGGTGTTTTCTGATGTAAAATAAAACATGCTTAAAACATTAGCATGTTTGCAATATTTTGTTAACAATCTCTGATAACTGACACCTCTTGCTCCGAATTATTTCATCAAAATCTGGAGACAGCGTTTGTGCTGTAGCAATCTTGACTATGTTGTCTATCTGTAAATTACAAGCCTACTTTTGAGTTATTGACATTCTCTACAGAAATCTCATGGTCAATGCTCTGGGCATTGAAAGCTTTTGTACATAAATTGCTTTGCGTACTGGTCAATCTTGTTGATTATTAATACTATGGATAAGGGTCTCGCTTTGGAAGAGGCGGTAGCCAAAACAGCAAGTCAACCACTTCTGGGATGAATTCTGATATTGTTTCTTTATTGTGTATTTAGTAATCTTGAAGCTATGGTACTTTGTATTCTTTTGATTTATGCAACCTCCAGGCAGGACCTGTAGTCCTCCAGGTATTACAACTGATTTCCAGACTAGGTAGATTGATTCCCCTTAGGGCTGCCAAGCCCCCGGTCTGGCAGGGTGACATCATCGCACCGGCAAGTGATGTCATTGCACCAGCAATGCCACACAGCGACCGCTCTAGGCAATTACGGGAAAACTCTATGGTTTTCCCGAACGCTCTAGCCACTTGGGAGGGGAAACTCTATGGTACTTGGAGGAGGCATAAAGGTACTTGGCAATCCTAATTCCCCTAGAGAAAATAGTAGCATTGAGGAGTGGGCTTTATTAGTATCATATAACCTCACCTTCCTCAAACTCCACCCTTCCCAGGCTCCACCCCCAAATCTCTAAGGAATTTCCCACCCAGAGTAGGCAACCCTAGCTAGAAGCTAGGATTTAGATTACTGATAAAGTTTTAAAGAAGTCAGATTCTGATTTTCTGCTCTAAACAGCAGTTGGTTCCATTAGATGGTTGTTGTTTTTTAAAGCAGCACTTGCCTGTACAAACTTAAAAGAAAAACAACTGAGAAATCTTGTCTCATAGGTATATCCTCCTGGGTTGCAAAGGAGCAAAACCTGTCCAATTTCAAAACCTATTGTCATGTAACCTGAGCAGAAAGGACATTTTCCTTTGTCTCATCCTGCAAGGCTGAATAGTGTGCCGCAGTTATGTCAGGGCCATGATTGTTGCTGTGGTGAAATTATATAGATTAAGAGGTCACAGCAAGTATTAGTCATCTGATATGACACTGAGCAAATAATCACACTGGGTATTTTTAGACTACTGTTGATTGAGCGTAAACAACAGGCATTTGCAAGTGAAACTTGGCGAACAACTGGGCAGAACAAAATTGACCCACCTCCTAAAGCCTTTAAACCCAGCCACAAATGACAAAGTTTAAAAAAATGTAATCCACACAACAAAATTCTGATACAAATGCAATAATACAGCTTTGGAAGGATGCAAGAGACATTCACCAATTTCTTGCTATTCTATCCAGCTTGGTCCTAAACATTCAGAAAAATCTAACCAAAAATATTAGATTTATGGCATGCAAAGGTACTGGAAAATTTTGTCTCTTGTACTGAGTCTGATCTTTTTGATCCTTCCAAATTAGTTCTTCCAGTGCCTGAAAGTTGTCCTGTACATGTGGGCGCTCAGACCTCATTAAAAAGTGTGCTGGAGTTCTGGTTCCGGGTGTTGGCTGCAGACGGCTGTATTCGCAACTCTGATAAACGCTAAGTAGTTTTAAATACTTCCAAGATACTTAAAACTGCTTTTTTAGCCCTTCTGTGTTTTACTTGATGATTTCAAGGACTTGGCATTCTTATTATTTTTAAGTACTGACAAGGAGTCGATTGTTTGCAGTCCAATCACGGCTATCACCTGGCCAGGCACAACCAACTAATTTACAATTGGCCTTGAAGACTGGGAGTCTATTTTTGTTGTTGCTAACTTTCTATGTGGAGCTTTTTCCCGTACAAAAAATTTGGGAACCCCTCCAAGTTATAAAAGGTTACTCTACTTCTGCTGCTCTTTCCTCTTGGAAAAGGACTTTTGGAGCAAAGAATATTTTTGCATGTATCATTCTAAGGTCTATTTAATCTTAATAGTACTTGCCTTTGTTATTGCTTTGAAATTTGAACAACAATGGCTCCCGGCAAGCATCCAAGGGATGCAGAGGAATCATCTTCTATCCCTGCTAAGAAGCAGTCTAAGATTGGGGATTTTTTAGTCTCCAATACCAAACAAAAAGCTTCTTCAACTGCTTTTGTTATTGAAACTACAAATCGCTTTTCTCCTATGGAGTGTGAAATTGAGGAGGAGGCAATTAGCACTTTCGTCCAGGAGGACAAGGAGGACGAGGCTGACCGGAGGCATTTAAAAACACAGCAGTCTTTTTCTGATAATGAAGATTTTATTAATTCCTCATTTGGGCAAGCACTCCTTGAACTTACTGCCAGAACAGTTAAAACCTTCTTTGAAAACATAAAAAGTATCGAAGATAGGGTTTCAAACCTGACATCTGATATAAAACTGCTAATTAATGCAACCAAGGAAATTCATCAATCTCAACTGTCCTCAAAAATTCCAATGGCTCAAGTAAATTTAGAATCAAAGTCTAAAGCCTCCTCAGTATTCAACTCTGAGCTAGATGCAGTTGGAAAATACAGTAAAATACCACAAAAATTGATTTTTCAACCAAATAAGGTCTGTTTAACAATCTGCAGCTACAGAAGTAGGATTCCGAGCTGGAGGAACAGTCACCTTGTTAAATCTCATCTCTGTGAAGTTCTCCAGATTAATTATCAGAGAATAGATTTGTTTAACATGGAATTTTTAAATCGTTCATTTCAGCCACAGAGAATGTTATTTACTTTTAAACCCCCTGATATGCCTATTCTAATTCAGAAGCAGAAAAAGTTTCTTTGGACAAAGGGGATATTCTCAGCTCGCTGTTTTGTAAATGCAACAATGGCTGAACCACTCCTGACTCTCTCTAGAATAAAGAAGTTTTCCAAGTCCCAAGGAAAGCCAACAATTCCAGAAGTTCCACAGCTGGCTACAACTAACAGAAAGTCCCTGATGGGTCTCAGTAGAAGGACTTCAGAGATTCCAGAGGACAAGGATGAACAATTGGAACAAAATGTTCTATCTCTCAACTGTGACGCATTGGAAAGCTCTACTGATATTGATCTTCTACATTCTTTTGGAAAGGTATCAACTATGGAGCAACACACAGTTATTGGGAGACTGAAACTTACTAAAAATGTTTCCAATCACTTATAGAGACAGCAATTTGCCCACTTATCTCTAAGGATAATCCAATTCAAAATGAACATGAAAGTTTTACTATGGAAAACTTCCTTACTGAGACAAATTTAACTCAGCCTCCCAGTGAGCAGGCACAGGAACATTCAGAGCAACCAGTTTTTAAAATGTCAAATCCTCACCCCAACCTTCTTTTTCTGACTCATTCAACATGGACACACTGATGGCCTAGCCTGAGACGCAGTCCTTGCAATGCAACGACTGTATCTTCAATGATTCGAAGAAGTCATTGGATCAGATAACAAGGATAGAGTAACTAACAAAGGAAACAGGAACTGGGAATTTACCATGTGTTTCCTGGAACATAGCAGGCTGGAGAAACAAACTGTCTGATTTAGATTTTATTAATTTCCTGAAATCTTTTGATTGTATATTTTTACAGGAAACATAGTCTACAGAAATGCTAAACTTTGCAGATTTTAGAGTTTTTAATCTTTCTGCTTACAGAATTCACTCAAAAGGCCAATGTAAAGTGGGTCTAGCAATTTTGGTGAAATCCCATTTACAAGTCAAGGTGTCTGCTCTTAGTCCCTGTCCACCTGTAGCCCATGTATTATTGTTGTCATTTACTGCACTTCATCTAATCGTGGTTAATGTGTACGTTCTAGAGTTAACTGCTTATTGGGAGAAACTTTCTGAATACATTTTGTCTACATCCAGGCAGTACTCTTTAGCCCAGATTATGATTGTGGGTGATCTGAACGCCCGAATTGGCTCTGATAATAAAAAATGGATCTCCTCCTTGGGCTACAAGGGCATAGAGACCTTACCTCTACAGCTTGGGCTGACGTACCATTCCAAGGATATACTACTTAACAAAGCTGGTTTAAGCCTACTAAAATTTTGTATCAAACATGATATCCAAATAGTTAATGGACTCCCCCAATTTCTGACTGCCAGTGAATTAACATTTGTATCCTCTCATGGTTGCAGTGTGATAGATTATTGTCTATGCTCACCAAATCTATTCCCATTTATTAACAACATTTCCATAGAACCGCATACTGAAAGTGACCATCTTCTCTTAGTTTTTTCGTTAAAGATGAACCCAAGGGAAGTTAACTCTATACCATCTCAAAATGAAAACGTTTCTTGTGAGGTCATTAAAAGGATAAAGTGGTCTTTATCTCAAGAAAGAGATTTCATTGTTCTTTTTAAGTCTGGGAGGTTTAAAAAATTAGGAATGGCAATTACAAATTCAAATACAGTTGCTGAAGCCCTATTTGAACTTGCCTTGCTGATTAATCTTTGCAGCTCTAAAGCTGAGGTGGTGAAATTAGGTAGTCCTAATATGTCCAAATGGTTTGACCAGGACTGCTATTCTTGGAAAAAGAAATTAAGAGCCTTATTTAAGGAAGCCCAATATGGTAGAGATCCACAGAAGCTATATGACTATTTAGAATGTAAGAAATCCTTCTTAGAGGTAATTGCAAATAAGAAGAAAAAGTATCTTCAACATGATTGGGATCAACTCCTTTACGCCATAAAATCTAATGATAGTAAATCCTTTTGGAGATTAGTTTCAGACAGCATGAAGCCTAGAGCATTTGCCAACCCTAACATTTCTCCACAAACATGGGTTGACCATTATTCTAAGATTTTTGAAGATCAAGTCGTCCCCTCTACCGTTATAGACGCTTCTGTATTTTCTGATCTTCCTGTTTGGCCTCCTGTTGAACCTGACAAAATTATTGAGTTAATTTATGGTTTAAAAGTTGGCAAAGCACCAGCTCCTGACGGTCTCCCTGCTGAGATTTTTTAAAAAATTGCAGTCTGGTGGTCTGAACCTTTGGCCAACTTATTTACATTAACTGACCATTACAGAACTGTCCCAGATTCCTGGCTTAACTCCATAATTGTTCCCATCTATTAAAAAAAGTAATTTAAATCTTCCCGAGAATTTTCGCCCCATTAGTTTATTATCCATTGTGGGCAAACTATATGCAAAACATTTAGAATGTCGGCTGACATATTGGATACATTCTGAAAACATTATTGGCCTAGAGCAAACAGGTTTTTTTTTTAAAAAAAAATCTACTATTGATCATTGTGTCACATTGGCTTTTCTGGCTGACAAATACATGAATACAAGAAAGGGGAAGCTCTATGTAGCTTTTATAGATCTGAAGAGTGCATTCGACTCTGTGGACAAAAACAAACTATGGAATAAACTAAAGATATAATATAGATAGATCCCCATCTGTTAAATCTATTAAAGAATTTACATACAAATACAACTTGCCAGGTAAAATTCTCATCTATAGGACACCTAACTGAAAAAATACCAGTTTGTAAAGGAGTTAAACAAGGGTGTGTGTTAGCCCCACATCTTTTTAATCTTTTCTTAAATGATATGGCACAATATCTTAGTTCCATAAATGGGCAATCACCTAAGTTAAATGATCTCTCAGTCCCAATATTATTGTATGCTGATGATACAACTATACTTTCCTGCACAAGAGTTGGCCTGCAGCAATACCTGAAAGCTTTTAACAACTACTGCCACCTTAACTCACTTGCTATAAACTATGCCAAATCTAAGGTTGTGGTCTTTTCTAAAAGTTGGCGACCACAAAAATGGTATATAGGCAAGCAGGAAATTGAGTAATCCAAATGCTTTAAATATTTGGGCATAACCTTCAATTACAATCTCAAATGGACAGTTCACCGTGACAGAATAATAAATATAGCTAGTTGTTCTTCATCTCAGATTAAAAAGTTTTATTATAAAAAAGGTAACCAATGTTTGCCTGCTGCAATCAGAGCTTTTAATGCTAAAACACTATCACAAATTTTGTATGATATCCCTCTGTGGATTAATGCTCTGAACCAAAAAATAGAAAATATCCAGACTGCATTTCTGCGACAACTTTTAGGAATCCCCAACTGTGTTCCTTATTTTGTAATCTGTTCAGAAACAGGCCAATCTCTTATTGAAACAAAAGCTTGGACTAACTTTTAAATATTGGTTACAGATGTTTTATAGGGCTGAACCAGCTAGCTTGCTCAACTACCTAAAAAGAAATCCTTATAATGCTGCTTGGCAAGATTGAATCATGTCAAAGCTCAAACACATGGGAATTGCAATTGACAATCTATTTTTATCTGATGAATCTTATGATTTTAGATTTATCAAACAGAGAATCTTAGATCTAGAATCTCATAAACTGTGTCCTGTCCAATGTTATACCTGCTCTCCTGCCTCACTTGGACTTGATCAGACAGCCAGGAAAACAGCCAAATATTTATCTGAACTAGATAATCCGCAACATCGGAGAGCTTTTATGCTGGCTAGGATGAATGCATTTCCCTCCAATGTTCTCTATGGGAGATTTCTTCAAGTCCCCTTTAGCAAGAGACATTGTCTATGCGGATCAAGCTCGCCGGATTCCATCCAGCATATCTTATTGAACTGCCAACTGTATACTAATCTCCGGAAGGTTCCGTTAGATAGTCTCTCCTTACCATCCTACATTCAAAAAAATAGGATTAATTGCCGTTTCCTATTAAATGGCAACATAATCGATATCACAAAAGCTGTTGCCAAATTCTTGGCTGAAATTGTTAACAATTATTCTAAGCAGGTTTTATTGTGATCTTAATCTTAGTTTAGCCTTTTATGCTTTGAACATATGAACATATGAAGCTGCCTTATACTGAATCAGACCCTCGGTCCATCAAAGTCAGTATTGTCTTCTCAGACTGGCAGTGGCTCTCCAGGGTCTCAAGATGAGGATTTTCATACCTTCTTGCCTGGACCCTTTTTTGGAGATGCCAGGGATTGAACCTAGGACCTTCTGCTTACCAAGCAGATGCTCTACCACTGAGCCACCGTCCCTCCCTAAACAGACATATCTGATTATTGTTTGGTTGACAAGTCTCTGTATATCTCTTTTCATTATGCCAATAAAGGTGTGATTGGATTGGATGTGGGCCTTCAACAGCTCTTTCAGGTGGTCAATGGCAAAAAGAATTGATACAATGGAAATGGGGAGTTCAGTGGTTAAATACATGTTTTGCCCTTCAGATGGTCTGCCCTTTCCAAATCCTTTTAAAAGCATCTCTATTACTGGGACTGAAAAGACCTGTGCTAGATACTTCTCAGAATAACATTTTATTCCAGGTATAAGCTTTTCTTCTGACAAGTACATTGTATATTGAGGAAATTATCTTGGCTTATTCTGATTTTTTGTAAAAAAGATTGGATTTCTCTGTTCCTATCTGGATTTATTTTCCTTCAAAAAGTCCCTGATTAGGAATTAGAATCTTTGGATTGGTCCTTATATCTTGGAGAGTGGAATGATTTCAGATATCAAATGATAAGAGCACCCATCGATAATGAGATAGGAAAACTAGCTCTCAATTTAGTTTTGGAGGATGCATTGCCTTGAGCTTCATTATGAGTTGCAATTCAGCAGTCTGCCTTTCTAATCTCTCTTTGAAATTTCTTTGTAAGAGCCCTGCTACACTTAGGTAGCACCTGATTGTTGTTGTTTCTAATGCCAGACTTATGTCCATTTATTACTTGCATCCTGGACTGAATCCTCTTGGATGGAATTGAGACTTAGATTTCCTGTCTCATTACCAACACTAGTATCCCCACACCTACTACCCCTCTGCACATCACATCTAGTCCAATGAAGCCTGCTATTGTCATTCACATGCTATTGCCATTCAACATCTGAAATCACTTTAATAAAAGTTTATATTTCTGCTATCTGGTGTTACATTTTATGGCATGAATGGCTCGGCCCAACCAAGTGACATTTACGTCAGATCCGGTTCTCATAACAAATGAGTGACACCCACGGTGTAGGTCTTTCTCACCCAAATGTGAAATAACAAATTTCTTCCTGCCAGCTAGGTGAAAATTCTACACGATCAGTCCTGCCCACAAGGTTATAGTATCCATGTAAGTACTTCAGCAGTATAGCATTATGTGCACACTGAGTTTGGTCCCAATGGAAGCTGGGTTCAGGTAGCCTGCTCAAGGCTGACTCAGCCTTCCATCCTTCTGAGGTCAGTAAAATGAGTACCCAGCTTGCTGAGGTAAAGTGTAGATGACTGGGGAAGGCAATGGCAAACCACTCTGTAAAAAGTCTGCCATGAAAACATTGTAATGCAATGTTACCCCATCAGTCGGTAACAACTTGTTGCTTGCACAGGGGACTTCCTTTACCTTTTAATCCACTGTGAAATGTGCAACAGCATTTTTTATGGCAGGACCATTATTCAACCCTTATTTCCCAAAACAGACTCAATGATCAAACATACAGGCAGCAGAAGTAAACATCTGCACTCCTGAACTTGTGCTGCATGGCTGGGCCTGAACAAGAGAAGCCTGCAGGCACACACAATAACAACACTGGAAATAACAGCCCATCTACAAACCCTATGTTGCCTGTTTCCGCTTTGGGGGAGTTGTGTTTTTCAAATTAATTGCTATCTTTAGTCTCCCCAAGACACATTTATGAAATGATGATAATAGGCGGATGATTATGCCCAAGATTTGACTGATGGAGCTTGTTTATTAAAAAAGATGTGCATGTATGAACATAATGGGCTCAGATGCAGAAAGTAACCATGCAAAGCAGAGAACTGTGTCAAGTACGCTACATCTGATGTCATCCCCCCCAGTCAGCATTACCTTAAGGAATAATGGCCTCTTTATATCTAATCTCGTGTATATTTTAAGGTATTTACAAAAGACTGGCTGATATGAGTCATTTGAAAGAACTATCATTGTCACTGGAAGAAGCAAGCTGGGAACCTGACAAGGGAAAGGAATCTGGGCTAGTTTTTTGGGAGATGGTAAATAAAGATGTCTAAAACATTTTGGAGGCTAATTGGTTAAACATGAAACTTGTTAAGGAAACCATGTTTTGACAGTGTTATATTTTCCCCATCTAAGTAGTAATCTTTAAGAAAATATATTATATGGTTGGCGTGTGTATTCTGAGTGTGTACAGCATTCATTGGTGCTTTAATTATTTGCCTGTGTGGGAGTGAAATAACTCTGTTTCACAAAATACAGGTTTTTCAGATTCTATTTTGAGTGCATTTCTTTCTTTCTCCAGCTGATCCATTTTTAACTCCCCACAAAGCAGCAGGTAAACATAGCATATTTACTAATAGTTGGTCCAGAAAAGCAATGGGACATCAGGATCAGGTATGCTTCACATTAGGAAATTCTAATCCATTTAAAGCAGGGCTATAAGCTTCAATAATAGTATCTAGTAATAATACAATGCTTTTTGATTATTTAAGGTCCTCCACATATGCTGGCTACGTCACAAACCACCACCATGATGTGAACAAGCCAGAAATTACTGGATTTATGCATTCTGCTCTCCTTTCCCCTTTGTCCTCCCTCTATATGTGGAATTGAGTTTAAAGTCTTCCTGGTTTAGGTAGTCTTTGATCAAAGCCTGAACTGGGCACTTTAACAAAAGATGTCTGAATTGGGCACTTTTAACAAATTGGCATGGCTATTGTTATGTCCATGCTATAGCACATAGACACTCTGTGAGCTTCATCCCTGCTAACAATAGAACACCAGGAATGAAACAACTACAGCCTGGTTGGTTGGGCTACCCTGGACCACCTATGGGGGCCATTGGGCCAGTTTGAATGCACCTATGGGTAGGGAGCGAGGTGGAGCTTCACTGTAAATAAGCAGGCCAAGGTCTTGGGTTTGCCATGCTTGTTACTTTTATAAATAGTTATGCTGAATCAGTAGTAAAAGATGCTGATCACTACTTTGGGAGTCCTTGTTCTTTCCATGAAGCCCAGTATTAGGGTTGCCAAGTCCAATTCAAGAAATATCTGGGTACTTTGAGGGTGGAGCCAGGAGACATTAGGGGTGGAGCCAAGATCAAGGCTGTGACAAGCATAATTGAACTCCAAAGGGAGTTCTGGCCATCACATTTAAAGGGGCGGCACACCTTTTCATTGCCTTCCTTCCATAGGAAATAATGGATAGGGGCACCTTCTTTTGGGGCTCATAGAATTGGACCCCCTGGTCCAATCTTTTTTAAACTTGGGGAGTATTTTGGGGAGAGGCACTAGATGCTATACTGAAAATTTGGTGCATCTACCCCAAGAAACAGCTCCCCCCAGAGCCCCAGATACCCATGGATCAATTCTCCATGATTTTCTATGGGAATAAATCTCCATAGGGAATAATAGAGTTCCCAGCAGACATTCCCCTCCCCTCCCCCCGCTTTCTGACAACTCTGAAGCGGGGGGAGGGCCTCCAGCTGGGGGATCCCCTGCCCCCACCTGGGGATTGGCAACCCTACCCAGTATTTAACAGCTATTATTTGCCTACAAATGGGGTTCTAAACCATCTTTTAATTTTGGATGAGAAACCAGCTATTGATGAAGAAGAGGGCCAATTGGGAGGATGGTGGGTGTGTAGGAGGACCTTGTTCCCTAAGCTTCAAGATTTAAAAAAGGCCCCAGATTTAGTCTGTTGTTAATTTGAGGTGTATGTGTAAAATTTATTAAATTCTCAATATAGCCCCATCAGTGGATACTTAAACATGAGGATTTGCACCATGTAGAGAGAAGGGATGTTTTTCAACAAAATTAGGTGATTCCCCGAGGTTTTCAGAAATTCTGAAAAGTTTTGATGTAAACAGAGACAGAGAAATACATCTGTGCAACCAGCAGGGAGGAGAGTAGGAGCCAGGCAAGCCTATGTGCCCTGAGGGAAATTGAGTGGTGGACAGGCGGGGAAGGGAGACCAGGAGCCATCAACACTTTCTCATCTCCAAGCAATGCGAAGAAGTACAGAGGATGGGCAGGCATCTCCACCCCCATTACTGTCATATAAGGTGAGGAGTCTTGGAATGATGCTGGAGGCCCAGGTCACCAATGTTGCCAAATCAGGTTTTTTCCACCTGCAGCAGGTGTGGCAGCTGTTTCCATAATTCTCCAATCACAACCTGGCTACAGTGATCCACACAGTGGTCACTTCCAGATTGGACTATTGTTAACTCACTCTACATGGGGCTACCCTTGTATCTGTTAGTACTAACCTTTAAGGCCTTGAGTAGGCAGGGACCAACATATCTGCAGGATTGCCTCTCCCCAGATGTGCTTTGCACTGGTGATCCCCGGCCCAAAAGACATCTGCCCAGCCTCAGCTAGGGCCAGGGAGTTTTCAGCCCTAGCCCCAACCTGGTTCAATAAGCTCCCACTAAAGATCAGGGCCGTGTGGCACCTCTTACAGTTTTGCAGGGCCAGGCTTTTGGGTGACAACACTATGCAACATGTTCCAGTGTATATAGAAACAACAACCAAACAATTCACCAGAAAAGATCATAGAATCATAGAGTTGGAAGGGACCTCTAGGGTCATCTAATCTAACCCCCTGCATAATGCAGGAAACTCACAAACACTTCCCCCTAAATTCACAGGATCTTCATTGCTGTCAGATAGCCATCTAGTCTCTGCTTAAAAACCTTCAAGGAAGGAGAGCCCACTACCTCCCAAGGAAGCCTGTTCCACTGAGGAATCACTCTGTCAGGAATTTCTTCCTAAATTTGAGCCGGAAACTCTTTTGATTTAATTTCAACCCATTGGTTCTGGTCCTACCTTCTGGGGCCACAGAAAACAATTCCACACCATCCTCTATATGACAGCCCTTCAAGTACTTGAAGATGGTGATCATATTTACACTTTCACACTGTAATGTGTATATATTCTATTCAACACAGTGCAAACAACATTCATATTACCCAATCATACATTCCTTTCCTTAAGGATGCAGCCTTACGCAGTATACCCAGAATTCTCACTTAGTGTTCCCGAGAAATCTGTTTAAAGATCCATACACATTCTAATGGGCTGATGCCTCCAGTCCGTTCCTCTTGTATATATGTAGATAGGAATCCTCCAGTATTAACTGTGAACAAAAATGCCAGCAGAGCTGGAAACAGAAATTCTGAAATGCATGAATTGATCTGTGTTTGAAAAATGTATACTGTGGTTCTGTGAAGCAGCGTCAGTGAGAGATAAAGACTGAAAAAGGATCAGGGACACAAAAACATGGAGAAGTCTAGGAGTATGGTTCCATATTCTCTCTTTGGAAAATTACTGTATTTTTCAGTCCATAAGGCGCTCCGGACCATAGGACGCACCTTCCTCCTGGGGGGCGATCCGCTGCCTCTGCCTCCGATCCAGCGCTTCCCCTGCGCCTGCCTGGCTCCATCTTCTTCAGGCAAGCGCTGGGATCGCTCCACATGGCCCCACCACAAACCCAGTGCTTCGCAAGCTCCGGCTACGGAGGGGGCAGCGTGTTTCCTCCTTGTCTGTCTGCCTGACTCCACCTCTGATGCTTAAAGCAAGCACTGGGATTGCTCCCTCCGCCCTCCGATCCCAGCACTTGCTTTAAACATCACAGCTGAAGCCAGGCACACAGGCAAGGAGGAAGCACCCACCCCCTCCGCAAACCCAGCGCTTCGCGAGCGCCGGCTGTGGAGGGCAGCATGCTTCCTCCTTGTCTGTCTGCCTGGCTCCACTTCTGATGCTTAAAGCAAGCGCTGGGATCGCTCCCTCCGCCTTCCGATCCCAGCGCTTGCTTTAAACATCAGAGGTGGAGCCAGGCAGACAGGCAAGGAGGAAGCACCCGCCCCCTCCGCAAACCCAGCGCTTCGCAAGGGCCGGCTGTGGAGAGGGCAGCGTGCTTCCTCCTTGTCTGTCTGCCTGGCTCCACCTCTGATGTTTAAAGCAAGCGCTGGGATCACTCCCTCTGCCCTCCGATCCCAGCACTTGCTTTAAACATCACAGCTGAAGCCAGGCACACAGGAAAGGAGGAAGCACCCGCCCCCTCCGCAAACCCAGCGCTTCGCGAGCGCCGGCTGTGGAGAGGGCAGCGTGCTTCCTCCTTGTCTGTCTGCCTGGCTCCACCTCTGATGTTTAAAGCAAGCACTGGGATCGGAGGGCGGAGGGAGCGATCCCAGCGCTTGCTTTAAACATCAGAGGTGGAGCCAGGCAGACAGACAAGGAGGAAGCACGCTGCCCCCTCCGCAGCCGGCGCTTGCGAAGTGCTGGGTTTGCAGTGGGGCCCCGTGGAGCAATCCCAGCGCTTGCCTGAAGAAGATGGAGCCAGGCAGGCAGGTGCGGGGGAAGTGCCGGATCAGAGGCAGAGGCAGCGGATCGCCCCCCCCAGAAGGTACGTACCTTCGGACCATAAGACGCACACACTTTCCCCCTCACTTTTTTTTTGGGGGGGGGGGGGAAAGTGCGTCTTATGGTCCGAAAAATACGGTACATGTTTGTTCACAGGGGCTCTGCATGGGCTTTTTGCTCTGAATTCTTGTGGGCTTGTAACAGCACGTGAGAGGGTATATAGATCTGGCTCCAAGGTCAAAGCCAGATCTGACACAGAAAATCATACTGCTGAACCTTTTCTGAACATCCAGAAGAGGCCTGCTTATTGAGGACTATCCAGGAGTTGACATCAGTTTGCTTAAACTCTGCACCAACAACATGACGATCAGGATCAGCTCACCAGTTGCCCCCTCTTGCACCACCAACAGTTGGCATCAGCATGGAAAGAGAGACAACTGTGTTGGAATGGCTGGCTGAATCTGAGCTGAGCGCCAACTAGGTGATGGATGCCATCGCCATTTTACTGCTCAGTTCCTTCACTTTACAGACACCAAAGGGGCCTGATCTTTCTTGGGACCACACGGCATGGGAGGGAGAAGGGACTCCTGTCTCCTCCTCATACCATTTTCAAGACCCCAAAATCCCAGGGTGCTGGGGCCCTTGCAAATAGCATGGAGCAGGAGCCCCTCCTCTCACTCGTGCTGTAACCCCAAGCAGGATCAGGCCCATGCATAGAGTTGCCAGCCTCTAGGAGGGGCCCTGGATATCTCCTGCTTTTAAAACAGATCTCCAGCTGGCAGAAATCAGATCCCCTGGAGAAAATGGTGACTTTGAAGTGTGGACTCCAGTGTTCCCTCTAAGGTGAGTAAGTGTGAGCTAGCTCACAGTTTTTAGCACCTGGCTCATACATATTTGTCTAAGCTCAGGAAAAATGACCCCAGAGCAAACTAATTTATGCAGTAGCTCACAACTTTAATGGCAGTAGTTCACAAAGTAGAATTTTTGCTCACATGAATTAAAACCACAACATCTAAAAACGTAGCAGTGTACAGATCTTTTTATTTATTGTTTAAATATTGCCATAAACACTTGTGCCATCGTGCCATAAAGACACGATGTTAATTTTATCAATTTTAGAATTTTAATTAAATCGTTAATTAGTTATTGCTTTAAATATTATTGTATAACTTATTGTACTGATGTAATGCTGTTAGCCGCCCTGAGCCTGCTTCGGCGGGGAGGGCGGGATATAAATAAAACGATTGATTGATTGATTGATGATTCCACAGCTTAGAGGGAACATTGGACTCTATGGTGTACCATGCTGAGGCCCCTCCTCTCCCTCAAACCCTGCCCTCTTCCAGATCCACTCTCAAGGCCTCCAGGCATTTTCCAACACAGACCTGGCAACCCTACCCCTGCAGCATTTCTAAAGTGAGGGAAGTCCAGTGGTAAAATGGTGGCAACATTCCCAGGGCATCCTCAGGGATCCTGTATCATCTAATTTGGCGCTGAGTGTCCTCTGAAGTTCTGGCTTACAGTGGGGCAGTGTCTACTCTGCTTGGCTTGCTTCCTGGGTCATTTCAACTAACCAGTCTGCCCATTTTGTGCAGGTACTGACGGCAGGAGCGTGCGCTGAGTGCAGGTAGACCAAAGCTGTAACTTGTCTTAGAAACAGGAACGTTGATATGAAGAGCCAACACACCAGTTTGGTAGTATAACAAACCATGTATTATACAGATATTTACAGTGAAGATATATACAGATACAGTCCAGAGTAGCAAAGTGCTTCGCCAGTAATCCATATACATAGAGAGAAAAACCACTCTGGTACTCTGCTGCTTTTATAGGACAGCCCACCAATCAGCTAAACTGCTGACTCATGCTGACTCCTCTGAACAGATCCAGATATTACCAGTCCTTGTATCAGCCAGGTTAATTAGTCCTGTGACTCTTGTCGTCTGATTAGCTGTCACTTTGACAGTTCTTGATCTAGCATGCTTCACAGCAGGCTACATAATACTAACACACCTCCTTAGACTGCTAGTGAATGCATGCCTAATAATTCAGCCAGTTTTACATGTCTTTCATTGTACAGACCTTTAGTAAACAGATCAGCAATGTTGTCCTCCGTGGCACATTTTTCCAATATCACAATTCCCCGAGTAACCGACTCTTTTACATTGTAATATCTAATTAAGATATGTTTACTCCTTCCTCTGGCACATAAATTTTCAGCTAATTGCTTTGCAGCAGAACGATAATTAAATACAGTTATTGGTAGGTCACATGTTACATTTAGATCTTTCATCAATTGTACAATCCACTCCAGATTCAATACGCATTCATTCAATGCACTGAATTCTGCTTCACATGTGCTGCAAGCTACTAACGTTTGCTTTACAGCCTTCTGCATAATGAGTGCCCTTCCCAGGTATACTACAAACTCTGAAGTAGACTTAGCTTCTGGACAATCTGCCCTGCTTGCAGTATATTATTCCCTTTTAGCCTCCCTGTGGGAGAAAACACTCCATTCTTGTACAGAGATAAATATTCTCTTTCCATGGCTTCCAGCCAGGCTTTTTTTTCTTCATCTGCCAGAGTCATTATTTCCTCATAACTCTCAGGTTCAGACACATACACATGGTTTACACTGTTACCAAAACCATATTGTACAGGAGGAACACCTTTTGTACTACGGGTTGAAACCCGAGACTCCTGACAAGCTCTTTGCTCATTCTCAAATACCTCCTGCTGCACCACAGCAGGTACTGGTTCAGAACCTTGCTCCTGACTATCATTGGTCAGTGGCAGCAATACATGAGTATTCCCTTCAGTTCCATGCAGCTTAGCCCAATTGCTATGCTCGTTGAAGTCAGCAGATCTACTGAACATCACCTTCTGTTCAGTGTCACTAAACCTATATGACTTCATATTGGTTTGATACCCCAGAAATACCAATTTTCTGGATCTGGCACCTCCTTTCCTTCTCAATTTCAGAGAAATATTTACCCAGGCTTTCGTTCCAAACACTCTGAGGAACTCTAAACTAGGCTCCTTCTTGAACATAGCCTTTTAGGGGATATTATCTGTAGCCTTTGTCCACAATCTATTGACCAAGAATGTGGCTACCATGAATGCCTCAGCCCAATATGCATCATCTAACATGGCATACATCACTGTTTGCAATATGCCAGCTTTCCTCTCAACCACCCCATTTTCTGAAGGTGTGGCCGGATTTGCCACCCTATGTGCAATCCCCTGATGCTTCAACCATGTACCAAACTGATTTGACATGAATTCACCCCCTTTGTCAGTTTGCAGAGCTAGCAGCTGCACTCCAAGCTGCTTCTGTACTCTTTTTGCCCACTGTTTAAAACACTGAAACACTTCTGACTTCTGTTTGAGTACATAAAACCAACAATATCTCGTACAGTCATCCACAATCAGAAATACATATCTATTTGCTGAATGGCTGTTTGGAAACGGCCTGATAATATCGGCATGGATTAGAGCTAGTGGTTACTCAGACACCCTCATGCTCTCCTTAGCAACCGAGAATGCCTTGCTCTTGACCTTTTTGCACACTTGGCAGTCTAGATATGCTTTACAAGATTTTACATCTGCATTTGGCAGCAAAGCCAGCATCTTGCTAATAGTATGAAAGCTTGAATGCCCAAGCCTATGGTGGAGGAGGTGTAAACATGAATCACTGGGGCATACATTAGACACTTGATCTGCCTTAACGGCTTCACTCCCCACCACATACACATTATCAACCAACTTTCCCTCTGTGAGGATTTTTCCACCTCTGGACACTTTACAGCCTGTGTCAGAAAATTTCACTTCAAATCCTGCTCTAGCTAATGAGCTAACACTGAGCAGATTTGATTGTAATGCCGGCACATACAGCACTTCCTTAAGGTCACAGCCTAGTGCTGGAAAGTTTATCTGGCCATTACACACTACCTCAGACATAGAACCATCAGCGAGGTTTACATGAGATAACACAGCCTGCCGAGAACATTTCATTAATGCCTTAGAGGTACAAATATGACTAGTCGCCCCAGAGTCTACTAGCCAAACAGACCCCTGTGCTGTTCTTCCTGTAGTCACCAGTTTAACCTGCTCACAGTTCCCAGGCTTCTGTAGAGACGTTCTTATCTGTTTCCCAGCTTCTGTACAAAACTTCCTGATGTGAGAAGTTGACCCACACCGGTAGCACTTTCTCACATGTAGTACTGCTGGGCTGCTTTCCTGCTGCTGCTTGGCAACAACGCTCTGTCTCAGCACAGCCCTTGAATCACTCCCACTGACAGGTGCACTGGCTCCACTCCCAGAATGGGACGCTGCAGTCAGCCTGTCTTGAAAGTTTACAACCGGGTGCAGACGTACTCCATGGTCAGAATGTTGGCGTCGACAGACTCTAGAGCTGTTATCAGTTGTGAAAACTTTGGAGGCAGCAATGAAAGCAAAATATAAACTCTGTCGTCCACAGCAACGGCCTTGCCTCTGGTCTCCAGCTCCACAAAGCAGTTGGTGAGAGCCTTAATATGCTCCCGTACACAGCCACCTGGAACCAGCAATGTGTGATACATCCTGCATGTTAACAACATGAGAGACCCAGCAGTGGTATGCACATAAATTCCATGAAGCGCATTCCAAGCCTCTCTTGCCATCAGCTTCCCTCTCACATATATCAATTGATAATCCCCCACACCGAGGATGATGTTTGCAAGAGCTTTCTGCTCCAGGACAATCTCGTTAGCCATAGGAGCAGCAGGGGGTCAGACACACACATCCACAGCCCTTCTCTCTTTAGGAAAAATTCCATGCGCAGAGACCACACTGAATAGTTCACCAAGGTGAGCTTCGCAACCAAAATAGCCTGAGGTTGAGCCATCTCTCTGCTGCCCACAGAAACCCGGAATTCCTCCTCCTCCTCGTCACTCACTGACAAGAACAATGGCATGGCGTCAGCACACACTTCAAACTCACAATTCACCTCCTGCGCCAGCACAGCTCTTCTCCAAACTCCAACAAACCTCCACAGCCAGGCACAGTCTCCAGGTCTTAACTGCACAGTGCTCGGTCTGGGACCATAACTCTGATGGCAGGAGCGTGCGCTGAGTGCAGGTAGACCAAAGCTGTAACTTGCCTTAGCAACAGGAACATTGATATGAAGAGCCAACACACCAGTTTGGTAGTATAACAAACCGTGTATTATACAGATATTTACAGTGAAGTTATATACATATACAGTCCAGAGTAGCAAAGTGCTTCACCAGTAATCCATATACATAGAGAGAAAAACCATTCTGGTACTCTGCTGCTTATATAGGACAGCCCACCAATCAGCTAAACTGCTGACATGCTGACTCCTCTGAACAGATCCAGATATTACCAGTCCTTGTATCAGCCAGGTTAATTAGTCCTGTGACTCTTGTCATGTGATTAGCTGTCACTTTGACAGTTCTTGATCTAGCATGCTTCACAGCAGGCTACATAATACTAACAGGTACTTGTTACTATAATGTTGCTGGTCAATTTCATTCCAGCCACTTCTTTTCAGAAAAACAGGATTTCACCTCTTGATAAGAGGCAAATTGTAAGCCAAAATGCCCTCAAAACGAGGTTGGGGAAGACAGGTGGGCACCTTGTTTAAACAGGATCTTTTAATCTATGTATGCAGGATACATGTCCAGAAATTATTGCTTAAAATTACCAGGTACACTAATTAAGTAAAAAAAATTAAAATTTATTCCAGAAAATATAGGCGTACATACAAGACAATAAACTCATAAAAACACACATACAGTCCTAAGAAAAATAGAGAGAGATTCAGAGACAACACAAGGATGGACAAACAGGGTGATAATTACCTATCGTAGTCTTCAAGGAAGGATCCAATGGTGACGAACGAGGACTAGGGGGAGGGGACCCTCAACTGATCAGGAATCAGGGATGTATCTAGACAGCGGAACTGGGGTACTGCTAGATGCACACCTGTGGGGAGCTGGGTCACAGGTTATAAGGACTACCTTGAGCCCTTATAGGATGGGAGGTACAGGGGTGAATGATAGGTGGTCAGCTGGTACATGACCTCAGAAAAAGGGGAGACCCTGCAGTGACCATAAGGGCTGGACTTCTGCAGTAGCCAATAGCCAGTTAATTGGCATTCCCTGATTGGATGCTCATAGCTAGCCAATGAGCAGACTTGGCCTTAGTTGCCTGATTGGTTCCAGGTAACAATGGGCCAAGGGGGGAGGCTCCAGAGTGACCGTTAAAGGAAAGAATGGAAAAAATTGTTAAGGTGGGGGTACTTAAGTCTATCAAACTTATCTAAAAAGGTGACAAAAGATGGCCAAATTGCTACCTAGGTAACACATGATCTATACAATGGAACTTGGCTCTGGGTGAAGATGTTCTTTCTCCTCTTCGATCTTCTTTTGGCATCAGTCTTTGTCTTGAGTTCCGTTGGACAAAGGCTTAGGCGGTCTGACAGGATCCATGCCTAAGATAAGCTTGATGGCTCTTATGCATAGGTGACATCTGTTGAGTACGTGAGCCTCCCGCTTCGCTGTTATGGAGCTTGGCACTACAGAAAGATAGCTGCTGGTGGTGTTAGCCTTCCAAGATGGATTCTCTGGTCAAGGCTGAAAACCGCTTGCCTAGACAGTTCCTGGTGGCGCAGCTTCTTCCGCTCCATGGCCGAGATGGGTATCTCACGGAGCGACTGGAAACCATCCGTTCTCCTGGTTAGCACTCCTCCAGAGGCACGGAGTGCTGCTGCAATGTTGTGGCTGTTAGTACTCATAAGTCCCTTCCAGTTTGTTAGACAAAACACACATTCTTCTGGCAGATGTGTGTGAGTTAAGTCTCTAGGCACCCTGGCAACCCAGTGGGTGACTACGATGTTCTGGAAATAGGGGTATTTTCCTCACAAAATGTATAAATGGCTTGAGCTTTTTATTAGTGTATTTTATGCATTCTTATGATACTTTCCAATGAAAAATAACCTTGAGCTGTCTTAGAGCTAATCACATGAATTATGAACCCAGTAAAAGAAAATAATCATTATAAACAATAAAACTACTATGTTTATTCAAACACAGAAATGAATTCTTCAGGAAGTATCATTACTAACAATAAAACAGACAACAGTCAAATTTACAGTTGAGCAGCATTACCTTCTTAAACACTTCAGGAAGGTCAAGAAGTAAGGGGAAAAACAACTAAAAGCCTTTCTCGACTGCCAAAAGCCTTGGCAAGTGGAAGCATCTTCACCTGCTAGACAGTGTTGCCCAGATCTGGATGATTCAGGCTAACCCAATCTCATCACATTTCAGAAGCTAAGCAGAGTAGGCCCTGGTGAGTACTTGGATGGGAACACCACCAAGGAAGTCTAGAGTTGCTATGCAGAGGTAGGCAATAGCAAACCTCCCTTGAACATCTCTTGCCTTGAAAAATCTACGGGTTTATCGTAAGTTGGCTGCAACATGATAGCACTTTACATACAGGTGATGCTCTCAGCAAACTGTGGCTTGTGAAATCAGGCATCACAAGAAAGCACAATTAGGATAGGTAGTAGTTAATAAACAAGTGACAAATCCATGTTTGTGATATGAGATCTAACTAAAGTGACTACTAGCCAGGTTTGAGTAGCTCTTGGTTTATCCAAATACTTCTATTGAGTATGTTGGCTTCATTTTAAAAAATATGCTATATTCTGCTCTTGCCTAGGATCTTGGTGCTTGTTATTTCTGGTTTAGACCAGCCATTCACATTTAACAATTGCAGACCTGCTCTGACAAAAATCCATTGTTTTTAGTATGATTGCTTTGAAAAATGGCAGCAGACTGGGAAATGAAAATGGCCCTGAAACAAGCCTAGTTAAACAGCTGTGGTGCTTCAAGGGACTTCAAGGGCCACTGGACTCATTGGCAGCATTCATACGCTCACCCTATGTCTCACCCCACAAAATGGCAGCAGTTCAGGAAGACATGATTGGTGAGCTGACACTGATCATCAGTGGGGGGGGGGGGTGAATGAGCCAAGTGACCCCTGAGGGGCTGGTCTTGGCCATCAGGTACCCTCCATTTGACCCATTGTCAAATTTCCCTGTAAGTCAAATGGCCAACGCTTCTGGTAGTAAAGTTATACTGAAAAACTACAGGTTATCCTCTAAGTACCACAAGGAAATACCCTTTGCTTGATTACTCAGAAATGGCTAAATTTCCAACCACACAAAGGAAGTGATATGTTGAGTTCAATAGGGCAGCTGCAACCTTCCTCTCTCCCCACTTCCTCCTTTTCATCCCCCACACCCTGCACTGTTTCATTACAGTTTGTGTTCTAGTCCAAGTTCTGTCTCACAGAAAACCCCTGGCTTGATAATGTAATTTCTTGCGCTAGGCTTCATCATATTTAACTGAAAAAAAATTTCCACTTTATCTATGGTGGACCATTGTTCTAGAACAAAGACAGGAACAAGACTTCATTCAGATAACTGTATGCATGAGTTTTCCTATTCACGATGGTTAAATTGTCTCCTGCACTGTTAATTCTCTTGGGGGATTATCTCAAAAAACTACTTCACAATAAGCTATCCATACCTGCTAGCTCTCCATGCTCCTCACATCATTATCTTGGACAAGAAACTTGAAACTAAGTAACAACACAGAATCATATGAAGAGGTAAGGGCTAAGTGAAGCACAGCAACAGAAATATCAAACTCATGTTTATTCATAGACAGGCTAATATTAATTATATTGTAGATTTCTGATTCTAGGACAAAACTGCTATGTGACTTATAATATGGCTGCTCTTCTCAGACTAGCAGCTAACTAACTGGGCAACGAATACCCTTACTCCACTCTCTAAGGTTGCTCCTACTTGGCAAGGATTCTCCATTTCTCTTTCATTGCTGCTGCAATGAACACTGGCAACACAGGCAACAGAACTTCCACATGGGAGTTTTCTGTGCACAAGTCCACTACAGCCACCATTTCTCTTACCCACTCACCCATACCTATGCCGCCAGAGATCCTATGAGGACTTTTTTAAAAAAAATAACTAAATCTGTAACTGTATTTTTAAATAACTGATTTTTCAAGTAACTGATTTTTAAAAGCCCTCCTAGAGCCCCCCATTTGGTGCAGCAAAGAAAATGTCAGCTGTGATGGGCTGACAACAAGAAAATGGCATAGCACTGATGTGGGCAGGACCTCTGAAAATCCAGACAGCATAATAATGCACTCCTCTAAAAGACCAGATCAAAGCAGATTTGGGAAAGGATGTACAGAGAACAGGGAAAGGATGATTAGAGCTCAGTCAGACCATGATGTCATCTGCATGTTCTATGTGACTTTAGGATAAAGAACAGGCCAGAGGCTGCTAATTGTGGAGACAACTTCTTCTCTCCACAGAGCAAAGTATCATTATTTAATTTCCCTGTCATTCCCAGATCTTTCTGCTACAGGGTATTACAAGTTGTAAGGCATAGGACATAGGAAAAGTGAACATTCCAAGTTCTGCTGCGCTGCAGCAACAAAACTGGTATATTTTTATATACAGTACTAAGAAGTACAGAAATAAGTCTCTCCTACTTGGTGAGCTGATGCCATTATCAGGATTAGTTTCTCTGTTCCCCCACCCCAAGAAATTCAGTAAATCACTTTCTACTCATTAGAACCTCTGAAAGAGAATATTTGCTTTCTTTTGAAAAAAACCAGAGTGTTGTCCCTTTGTGTATGTGTGTGAGTTGGTAGGCAAAATTCACCAGCATGAGGCTGTGATGGTTCCTGTTTGTATTTATTTTATATGAAATGTGCAATTCAGCACACTAGCCTGGATCCATCACTCATGCTTACATGCTTCTATATCCACACAGCCACCAGTCCCATTCACATGTGTGTAAGTGGGGGGTGGGAAGGAAATAGGAGAGGGCAATTGGATTCCATCTCTCCACAGGCAGTGCAAGTGACTGTCAAAGATGACAGTGTTAACTCATTTGTTCAGTGTTGTGTTCATGATCTGTACACCTGCATGTATACTAAGAAGGTGATGCAGCAAGGGAAAGTATCCATGTAGCACAGACTTGCATTTGTGGGACCCAGTTGGGGAAAAGAGCCATATACAAAAGCTCAGTTCCTGGTGTACTTTGCCCTTGAGGCAACACCAAACTCAGACAGCAGTCCAGGCTTTAATTTACAGCATCTGGTTCATGGCTAATTATAGCCAGGCTTTGTATTAAAGCAAGCCAGAATTTATGCTACTAGACAGTAATTTGCTTCACTTATCCAATCCTGACTGATAGAGAACTATTTGAAGTTTGAAAACAGGGAGTCAGAATACAAGGAAGGAGGATAACAGGCAGGGCTAGGGAAAATGTGAAGGAGCAACTAGAGAATTGAAAACATACATTATATGGGAAATATTTCTGAAAGGTATTCAGAGCATTCTTGACCATTGTTTGTGGCTCTCTTTTTCTTCAAACTTGTAACAGGAACTGCAGTTCAAGCATGGTTATCTACACTCATAAGAAGTTGCCTGATATTTGTCAGAATCTTTTCAAATGAAAATCTGGGGTGGTCATTTTTAAATCACTTTTCATATTTCATTGCTGCTGCCATATTCCATGCTGCTGAAGGATTCCTTTGCCACAATCTACAATTGTTCCGCATTGCACCTAATACATTGTTAAATTCCCCTTTAAAAATTGCAATGCCCCTCCATGAGCATTGTATGTTTACTTGGAAGTAAGTCTTAATAATCCTAGGTCCGCCTTCACTTTTTAATAGTTCCTTAAAATTTTATCAAGGAGCCCCATGGGGCAGAGTGATAAACTGCAGTACTGCAGTCCAAGCTCTGTTCATGACCTGAGTTTGATCCCGGTGGTAGCCTGCTCAAGGTTGACTCAGCCTTCCATACTTCCAAGGGTGGTAAAATGAGTACCCAACTTGCTGGGGTAAAGTGTAGATGACTGGGGAAGGCAATGGCAAACCATCCCGTAAAAGTCTCCCAAGAAAACGTCCTGATATCATGTCACCCCATGGCTCAGTAACGACTTGGTGCTTGCACAGGGGACTACCTTTACCTTTTTAAAATGTTATCATTTTCATCATCTCTTGCTCTTCTTCTCTACCCTTAATTTATTACTTCTGGTTCACACTTTAGCTGATTAGATTTTTCCTGGTGGAGGAAGAACAGAGTGCATTCATTACTACCTCCTCCAAAGTGATTCTTCTTTATTTCTCTTTTATTTATTTTTCATTATCCTAATTTCATAATTGCTGGACTACAATTGTAATAACAAAAAAAAATCACTTTAGCTGCAGAGAAAGCAGTAATTAATGTTTCCTGTACCCACCACCAATCAGACTGGAATGATTAAATATCCATTCAGGAAGAATGTGGTCATGGAGAGTAACTAATTAGGCTGAGGAATGGAAGCTACTTTAAAATAGGGGGGAGGTTTAAAGGACCAGCAGCACCAGGTAGAAACAGCCCCGTAGCCAGGATATGAAGAATTGGGGGGCCCTGATCTTTTTCAGGGGGCACATAGTGGCCCCAACTTCCATGGCCTTTTCTCCTACCACCACTGAGAAGGAAAGCTGCCAGCTCACTGCCATACAGCCTCCCCCCTCCCCACAGCTGCCTCAAGGTGATCCCTTTCCACCCCTCTTCCAGCAGCTCTGGTGGGGAGCCACACAGAGGTTTAGATACGTGCCGCACGGCCTCCTGCCCTTACCTGTAGCATGATCCAGCTAGGCAAGCCCGGGGGGGGGGGGGGTGGAAGGCGCCACCAAGTTGCAACTGACTTCTGGGGCTACAAGACCTCCAATTCGAATTTCTTCCTGTCGGAGGGCGAGCCAAGGCTGCCCAAGTGCAGCTCCCACCCTTGCTCGGGTGGCCAGCGAGACCAGGCCAGAAAACCCCTGCAGGCAAACATCACCTCTCCACCGATCCCCAGCCCAGGACTGCAGCCGGGACCTCCACTTGTGTGCGCCAGCCTACCCTACCCTGCCCTGCCTGCAATGGAGTCATCTGCTTCCTACTCCTGCCACTCCACTTGAGGGCCAGAACGGCCTCTTCTTGAAGGCGCCCTCTAGCCCAATGTCAGCCCAATGTGAAGCTTAACTTTCAGTCCTGGGCGCTGAAAGTGCCCCGTTGTTTCTGCTTGCTGGGGGGGTCAGAGATTTCTTCCAGCCGCTAAGCAAGCAGAAGCAACACGGAGCTTAACTTTCAGTCCTGGGCACTGACAGTGCCCAGTTGTTTCTGCTTGCTGAGGGGTCAGAGATTTCTTCCAGCCCCTAAGCAAGCAGAAGCAACTCGAAGCTTAACTTTCAGTCCTGGGCACTGAAAGTGCTCCATTGTTTCTGCTTGCTGAGGGGTCAGAGATTTCTTCCAGCCCCTAAGCAAGCAGAAGCAACTCGAAGCTTAACTTTCAGTCCTGGGCACTGAAAGTGCTCCATTGTTTCTGCTTGCTGAGGGGGTCAGAGATTTCTTCCAACCCCTAAGCAAGCAGAAGCAACTTTGAGCTTAACTTTTAGTCCTGGGCACTTTTAGTGCCCCCTTGTTTCTGCTTGCTGAGAGGTCAGAGATTTCTTCCAGCCCATTTTGGTATGGCATGTGGTGGTCCATATTGCTTTTTGGGGTGTAGAGGGCAATCAATCAAAATAGTTCCTTATTCAAATCTCCTTTGAAATACAGGCTTCTAGGTGGCACTCCAAAAAGAAGCTTGTGGTGCCAGAACCAGTGTTTGGACCGGGCAGTACTGCATGTCTTCTTGCAGGGGACAGTGTCCCGAGTGTGGGGATGTGTCACTTGGGGTGGTCCAAACATTGTTTTGGGGTTCAGCCTGGCCTCAGTGTCTGCCTCTTTGAGTGTCCTGGGGGCACCTTGCTCTGGAGCAGCTCTCACAAGAACTGCTCATTGGACCATGAAGCAGCACATGTCTTCTAGAAGGGCAGAGTCCCCTAAATGTGGGGGTATATGGCATGTGGTGGTCCATATTGCTTTTTGGGGTGTAGAGGGCAATCAATCAAAATAGTTCCTTATTCAAATCTCCTTTGAAATACAGGCTTCTAGGTGGCACTCCAAAAAGAAGCTTGTGGTGCCAGAACCAGTGTTTGGACCGGGCAGTACTGCATGTCTTCTTGAAGGGGACAGTGTCCCGAGCATGGGGATGTGTCACTTGGGGTGGTCCAAATATTGTTTTGGGGTACAGCCTGTCCCCAGTGTCTGTCTGTTTAAGTGTTCTGGGGGCACCTTGTGTTGGAGCAGCTGGCATGAAAACCAGTCATTGGACCATGAGGCAGCACATGTCTTCTCGGGCAGAGTCCCCTGAACAAGGGGGTGTATGATATATGGGGTCCAGGCCTTATTTTGTGGTTCAGAGCTTTAAAACTCTCCTCAGTGTTTTTGGTTGAATTCATAAATAAGGAATGAATAAGGAACTGTGAATAAGGAACCAACTTCAGCCTCCTTCTTATTTACTCATCCAGGAGAGATGCTCTGATGCTCTAGAAGGGGCAATAAAGTACTCTGCTTTCCTGTTTTCTCTGGGTTATTTGGTGACAGTTCAGCGTTAAATCAGGTTCTTCTCTATTGGAATGTGCCAAGAGAGCAGATTAATAACAATAACAGGGTTCTGGAAGGCCCCTTCTCCCATCTTACTGCTAGCCTAAACTCCCCTGTGCTCCGGGAACGATACTATCTTTTTTGAGTTGGTTAGAAACCTCAGCACCTTTGTCAACTGTGAAATGCACTTTCAGTTCCTTTAGCCAGGGTAAGATTAAAACCAATGCTTTCTTTAAAAAGCCTAAACATTCTATCCTATATGGCCTCCTATGTTCTACCCACATGCACTGCTACTTATTCTTTTAATACAAATCAGATTGTGCTGGATCTGTATCTCAAACAGGAAAAGGAGCCAAAGTATTTTCTGTACAGGACAGCCCCATAACACAGAAGCTGCAGCTTCTCTGATGTATAATACATAATTGTATGTTGTATTTAAGCTATACTTCCCTCTTAGTAAATGCTATTAGATTCTTGGAACCCTTCACAAAATGTTACAAGTGCTAATTTATGGTGGCTGCATTAACAATTGCTAATGTGTTGGCTTGTACCTCAGAGCCTTTTTTTTTTCTGGTACAATGACTATCCTATCCAGAAGATATTTTAATTCTTCTCTTCTATGGATGTTTAGGGTATGAGCAACAGGATTTTAACTAGCTTCATAACACAGTTTGAAGAGGGAGACAGGTAAGTATAAAGAGGTGACTAAATCATAGTATCTTGTCTATGAGAATATACAGTACTTCATAATTCTACTTACAACAGAATGTTCCTGGAAAATCTGCTTTCTTCCCTAGCTAGTGCCCCCATGAGTGCTGTGTGAATTGAGGTTGTACAGGTGTCATAGGCACCCATTGGTTAGTGCCCATAACATCGCCACTGACTAGTGTTAGGAATGTGTTTATAATCCCATTTCTCTTATTTTGCACTCCGTACTATTCATGTGTGTGCATAAACTGCCTTGAGGGTGCAGCTGATTTATGGTGACTTCAGCAAGGGTCTTTCAAGGTAAGTGAGAAGCAGAGGTGGTTTGCCATTGCCTTCCTCTGCAGTTTTCCTTGGAGGTTTCCTATCTGAGTATTAACCAGGGCTGGCCCTGCTTATCTTACAGGATCTGATGAGAACAGGATGTACCATGTTACCTTCCCTCCCGATACTATGCCCTGTGCTACACCGTAAATAGAAATATAATTTAAAAAAAATGTGTTGGTTACTGCTTTGAGGAAAGTACTTCTCCTGACCTGTTAAACTGGATTGTTTGTTTGTAAATATGTTTTAAATATTGTTTCAAAAGTGTTTTAATTGTGAAGGCCAATGGCCAGGGACAATAAACTACTACTATTAAACTGGACTACTACTACTACTACTAAACTGGATTGAAAACTAGTGAATGTCTAGCAGTGTTTTTCCCCTGCCACATTCCATGGCTACTTTGTTCCTCCCTTTTAAAAGTGTTTAGTTTTAGACCATGCATTCCTCTTGTCAGTACTGGAATACAACCCCATCCCCTTTTTAAAAAGAAAAAGATACTGGCAATCTGGTGCCTGCCACCTGGAAAGGCTATTGTCCCTCATCCTTTGCAAGGAAACATGATACTAAATGCTGACCTGGATCAGACTTTTCTAGCACTAGTGTTGCATTCATGGCTTTTGGTCATATTTGGAGGAGAGGAGGGATTATCAGGAAGGGCCTGCATGAGGCCAACCTACATTTCAAAGAGTGGCCTTTACAGAACTTTCGCAATGAGAACGTGCCCACAAAATATGCATGGAAGGCCTGCAGAGTTCTTCCATGTTCCTCTTTACTCCTGCAGTCCTTCTGCCACGTGGAAAGATCATTCCTGAAACTGTAGAAAATCATGGAGGAATAGCTGTATGAGGAGGGGGGGAGGCTGCAGTGAGGAGGGGTAATCAGCCTCTTTCATCAGTGGCTGCATTGATCCAGGAGAGCGGAAGAGTATAGGGTAAGAGGTAAAAAGGATTGCAGGAGCAGAGAGAAATGTGAGGAAAATCAGCATGCAATAGATGCTTCCTTGGATACAAGTCAGTGTCACTTGTAAATGATATACCCTGCTATGGTAAGAGATCCCGTTCTATACAATGCCAGCCCTCTCCTAGTATCCAGCCCACCAGATAAGATCCAGTTTGTAAGCCCTGTTCTCTGTGCCCTAGCCTGCAGAGGCAAGGTTAATGGTAGGCTTCCCAAATCCCCCGCCTGGGCGGGAAACCCCTGATTTGGAGCCTCCTCCCCCCACTCGCCAAAAATCCAGAAAGCGAAGGGGAATGGCGGCCCTTCCCACGCAGCCTAGATCCCAGCAGCTTCTCCTGTCCGATCCCCAATGCTTCTCCTCCTCCCTTTCCTTCCCACCTCGGATCGCAGCAGCTTCTCCTTGCCCCTCCCCTTCCCACCCAGCTCCATCGCAGCAGCCGGAGCTTTCCCAGGCTGCTTCCTGCCCCGCCCCAAAGGACCATGTGCCTTTGCACCTCCGGAGGTGGTGAAAGGCTTCAACTTTCTGTGTCTGTGTCTTTGTTGCTGTGAAGAAGCTGGCTGATGAGTAGAGAGGCCAATCCCCTACATCAGATTTGCGAGAAGGGGTGTGTGTGTGTGGAGGAGAGAGAAAAGTCTTCATTATTCCCTATGTGGAAATCGTTCCTCATAGGGTATAATGGGGAATTGATCTGGAGGTTTCGGGGGCTCTGGGGGAGTTATTTTTTGAGGTAGAGGCACCAAATTTTCAGTATAGTATCTAGTACCTCTCCCCAAAATACCCTCCAAGTTTCAAAACAATTGGACCAGGGGGTCCAGTCCTATGAGCCCCAAAAGAAGGTGCCCCTATCTTTCATTATTTCCTATGGAAGAAAGACATTTAAAAAGGTGTGCTGTCCCTTTAAATGTGATGACCAGAACTCCCTTGGAGTTCAATTATGCTTGTCACACCCTTGTTCTTGGCTCCGCCCCAATGTCTCCTGGCTCCACCCCCAAAGTCCCCAGATATTTCTTGAATTGGACTTGGCAACCCTAGTTAATGGTGACCAGAGATAGAGCTTTTCCAATGGTATGCCTCACCTTATAATGCCCTTCCTCTTGCTCTCATTTAGGCATTTGCCTTTACCAGGGTTTTTTTTTCTGGGGGAATGTGGTGGAATGGAGTTCCAGAACCATTTTGTGAAAAAATTCTTTAAAATGTTTAAAAGTTCATGAGAGGCACTCTTGTGTTTCTCCTTAATTTCCCTCTTGAGAGTTCTGGCACCTCTTTTTCCAGGGGGAAATAGCCCTGGCCTTTACCCAGGCTTTTAACTGATGCCGTGGTCCACATTGCTCACAAAGAGCCATATTTACAGGACTACTAGGTACCCCATGCACCACCCCATCAAACTCACACATTAAATAAGATAGGGTTGCCAATCCCCAGTTGGGAGAATACTACAACCCACCATAGTCCATATTTTATATTTGGGATAGGTATGTTGTATATTTGTAAACAAATGACTGGCTATTACTAAATTGCCTCTTGTTGTGCCTGGAACAGTGTATTTTTTATTTGTAATCCCCACTTAGAGGCAGGGGATCCCCCAGTTTGGAGGTCCTCCCCCCGTTTCAGGGTTCTCAGAAAGTGGCGGGGGGGGGGGAGAGAGGGAGGAAATGTCTGCTGGGCACTCCATTATACCCTATGGAGACTGGTCCCCATAGGGTAAAATGGAGAATTGATCCATGGGTATCTGGGGGTCTGGGGGGACTGGGTTTTTTAGGTAGAGGCATCTAGTGCCTCTCCTTAAAAAAAAAAGCCCAAGTTTCAAAAAGATTGGACCAGGGGCTCTATTTCTGTGCCTCAAAAGAAGGTGTCCCTATCCTTAATTAAATTGGCCTCCCTTGCCAAATCATGCTGAATTCTATTGAAAGTGTGCTGCAGTACACCATCTGATGGCCCCTTTATAACATGATATCATCTGATTTATTGGTCAGCTGGAATCAATTGTATTGATGTGAACTACTTTGTCTCCTGCTCTGTAATCAAGAGGTTAACTGTTTTAATTGCACTGATTTTATCCCCTCTTGAAAAAACCATCTGCAGACCCAGCTGTATTGGTAAACTATCAGCCGGTGTCAAACCTACCCTTTTTGGGTAAGGTCATAGAGCGGGCAGTGGTGGCTCAGTTATAGGGATCCCTGGATGACACTTCCACACTGGATCCATTCCAGTCTGGCTTTCGATCGGGTCATGGGACGGAGACAGTTCTGGTTGCCCTCATGGATGATCTATTATGATGTCTGGATCAGGGCGGCTCATTGGTGCTGTTATTATTAGATCTGTCAGCTGCATTTGATATGGTTGACCATCAGCTACTGTCTAGCCACCTCGCCAACATGGGGATCTAGGGATCTGCCTTGCAGTGGCTGCCCTCTTTTCTCCATGGTCGGGGACAAAGAGTGGTGATAGGGGAAGAATCATCCCAGAGGCACCCACTTATATGTGGTGTGCCACAAGGGACGGTTCTGTCCCTGATGTTATTTAGCATCTATATGCGGCCCCTTTCCCAGATTGTCAGGAGGTATGGGCTGGGATGCCGTTAATATGCAGATGACACTTAGCTCTATCTATTGATGGGTGGCCAGTCTGACTGCACCCCAGACAACCTGGACCTGGCACTACAAGCCGTGGCATTGTGGCTCAGGCTGAGTCAACTGAAGCTGAATCCGACAAAGAGGAGGTTCTCTATCTGAGTTAGGGTGGCCCAGGAAGGGAGATCCCTTTGCCAGCTCTTGATGGGGTGCCACTGACACCAGTGGAGGCCCAGGTAGCAGCCACTACCAAATCCACCTTTTTTCATCTTCGGTGGGTACAGCAGCTGGCCCCTTTTCTGGAGCATGACTACTTAGCAATGGTGATTCATGCTACAGTCACCTCGAGAATAGACCACAGCAATGCTCTCTACATGGGGCTGCCCTTGGCCCTGATTCAGAAACTACAGCTAGTGCAGAACACTGCAGCATGGATGTTAATGGCACTTCCTCAATGGGAGCACATTCAACCAGTGCTGAAAGAGCTGCATTGGTTACCTATTACATTCCGAGTCCGTTTCAAGGTGCTGGTATTGACCTATAAAACCCTATATGGTCGAGGGCCTGCTTCTCTATGGGACCAACTTTCTCCATATGTTCCCCAGAGAGCACTGCATTCAGGAACAAAAAACTACTATGTGTCGCTGGACCAAGGGAGGCCAGACTGTGCTCTACACGGGCTAGGGCCTTCTCAGTGGCAGCACCAAAAATGTGGAATGCCCTCCCAGAGACCATAAGGGCCCTGTGGGATCTCTCCCAATTCTGCAGGGCCTGTCAAACTGAATTATTTCGACAGGCCTTTAATACCTAGATGGGAGAGGACTGCCATCCTACACTGCTGAGTGACATCATTCATGAGGAATTATGATTGCTATAGGATCACTATCAGAAGGGAAAAAGTTATGATCCCACCTATACTGAAGTTTTGAGCAGTACCATGAAATGTATTTTAATTGTTATTTTATTGTTTTAAATTGTAACCTTAAAATTGTTTTTAAATCGATTGTTAGTCACCCTGAATTCACTTGCGGAGAGGTCAGGATAGATATCTAAATAAATAAATAAATAAATTTTAATCTTATTGTTTTTATTGTTTGGTTATGTTGTAATCTGCCCTGAGTCAATTTGCGGGGTAGGATGGAATAGAAATTTCCTAAAATAAATGAATCAATAAATAATTTCCAAATGCCATTTGCAATTTGTCCATCGCTTTTAACATTTTCGCCTGCAGAGCATCAAATTGGGATTGCATCTTGTAAAATGATTGGGCTCTTGCACGAGTTATTCTTTCTACTGACATATAAAAAGTCACCAAACCTTGAAAAAGTCACCAAATAAAATTTAGCACCCAGTCCAATAGCTTAGAACAAGTTCTTTCAAATGAGACTAATTTCATTTTCCTCCCATCTTTCTAAGCAAAGATATTGAATTTTAACGATTTTGACAGTTTTTCTCCCTTTTAAAATGGCAATCGTTCTTTCTCTATGGTAAAGTTCAAGTCTAGAGAGGTCTTTCTTGGTCTTTCTTGGTCTTGGTCTCAATTCCTTCCTGGTTCAAAGGTCGGATGTCACAGCTTTTGTAATCCTTATAGGCTCTGTATTATTTGCCAGCCCCTTTTACTTTCACTTCCTGGTACAGCTTGCTCTGATCTCATGTATAGGTTTCGCAGTCTTTGAGCTTCATGAAGAAACCGAAACCACAGGAATCCATAACAAGGTGTCTTTTCTTCAAAAATCTTTCAAGGCTATTATTTTACAGCATCCAATTTTCACAGGCTGAACTCTCCTCCTACTATGCCCCCACTCAGCTCAGTCCGTTCAAAGTTCAACAGTTTGTGGGCATGTATACACAACAAATCTCTATTCTTCCTTATGCGTCACCAACCACGGACTGCCAGCTCCCTGTTATCTTCAAATTCTTTTACTGCTGTTCACTTCCAAAGCCACAGAGCTCAGCTTAACAAGGTAAAGGTTTTTTTTATTTAATTATGCTTTGCCTTCGTCTGTTTATAATCCACTCAATGTTTAAACTGTATTCAAAGTCTCTCAGAGTCTCTCAGAGTGAAGATAAGAATAGATTAATGTACCTTGTAAATATTCACAGCTCCCCGGCTCTTGTTATCTTGCAATTAAAGTTAGTCCGCTTTAGAATGTTTGGATTCCAACAGGCTTGAGTCAAATTAATGACTTTAGAATCATTGCAGATAATGGTTGACAGGTCCCATAAACGCTGGACATCAAGAACTGAAGGAGACAGCTCCCTGGCTCCCCCAGATCGATATCAACAGCTAAAGGAAAGAAACGTCGTCTTGGATTAACCCTTGCCTAGGGTTAATGGGCATAGACCCCCTTCAAAGAGGTCTTTGTGTGTGAAAATAAAATCCCCCTTTGTTAGGGAGCTGCAGCCTGTCTTCCAGCCAAAAAAACAAAAATGTAATATAATCTGTCTACAGGAAGTTCATATACAACGTAAAGACAGTAAATTTTTGTGGAACAGAAATTTGGGGTTGGAATTTTTTTCATTAGCAGAGCAAAAGAAAAGAGGGGTGGTCTTTTACATCAAAGAACAACTTGAGCCAAAATTAATTTTTAAAGATAAAGAAGGAAGATATATTGCTGTTGAGGTGTGGTAGAGGCGAAAAAAACGTTACTATTAGGACTATATGTGCCCAATGGAGCGAAAGATAAATTTTTTAAAGACATAAATCGACAAATGGATGAAAAGACATATGATCAGGTATTGATGATGGGCGATTTTAATGGGACAATACAAAATAATCTTGACAGATCAAGTCAAAAGAAGAATGATAAAGAAGGGAAGCTACCCAATTCTTTCTTTGAATTGATTAAACAGGAAAATTTAGAAGACATTTGGAGAAAGTTCAACCCTGAAGTAAGAGACTATACATTTTTCTCAGCAAGACATAATTCTTTCTCTAGAATAGACATGTTATGGGGTTCCCAAAGCTTGGACCTCATAACAAAAAAAATTGAGATTCTGCCAAAGGTTTGGGCGGACCATAATCCAATATGTTGGTCTACAAAAGTGCAAAGGAAAATAAGATGGAGAATTAATGAGGATTTACTACAAAATAAAGACACTGTGTCATTCTTAGAAAAGGAGACTGCAGCATTCTTCCAAATAAATGAAACGGAGGATATGGAATTTCAAACAGTATGGGACACCTACAAAGCAGTAATGAGGGGACTATTAATTACATTGAATAATAAAGACAAAAGAGCAAAAGAAGAAAAGTTGTCAGAATTGCAAAATGAAATAAATAAAAAAGAAAGGGACTTGAAAAAAAGACCAGGGAAAAAGAAATTAATAAAAGAAATTACGATATTACAATCCCAAGTTAAGCACTTGCTGAATAAAGAACTAGAATGGAATTTAAAAAATTTGAAACAGAAATCATTTGAAAGTGCGAACAAACCTGGTAAATATTTGGCCTGGCAATTAAAAAAGAAAGAAAGAAAATAAAACTATAAATAAAATTATGGCAAATGGGAAAACAATAGTGGATCAAGAAGGAATTAAAAGAGAATTCTTTAAATATTATGCAAATTTATTCAAAGGTGTAAACATAAGCAAAGAAAAAGTGGGAGAGTATCTACGAAACATCCAGGTGGCACCTTTGACGGAGTACATGAAAAAGACATTAAATGACCCAATAGAGAAAATTGAGGTAGAAGCAGCAATAAAAGCAATGAAAGAGGGTAAAGCCCCAGGGCCAGATGGATTCACATCAAAATTTTACAAATCTCTTAAGGATGAATTAATACCCAAACTGTTGAAGTTGTTAAACACGATAAGAGAAGAAGGGAAAATTCCAAAGACTTGGAGGGAAGCTGTAATTTCTTTGATTCCTAAGGAAGATAAAGATACCACAAACGTAAAGATTCATAGACCAATCTCATTGTTGAATAATGACTATAAGATCTATACAAGAATCTTAGCAGAGCGATTGAAACAATATCTGATCAACTTTATAGACAAAGACCAAGCCGGATTTCTTCCTAAAAGACAAATAAGAGACAATGTAAGAGCTGTTGTTAATGTCGTGGAATACTATGAGAAGCATCCAGAAAAGGAAGCGGCCTTATTTTTTGTCGACGCAGAGAAAGCCTTTGACAACTTGAATTAGGACTTTATGTTTGCGGTAATGGAAAAAATTAATCTAGGGGAACAATTTATAAAAATGACAAAAGCAATATATGTGGATCAGCATGCAAAACTGTATATAAATGCAGATCTTACCAAAGAATTGAAAGTGAGTAAAGGAACAAGGCAAGGATGTCCGTTATCACCACTGTTGTTTATAATGACCCTTGAAATTCTGCTACAACAAATTCAAAAAGATGAAGAAATAGAAGGTTTAAAAATCAGAAGATTCTCTTATAAATACAAAGCTTTTGCAGATGATATAGTGTTCATAATGGAGAATCCGATTCAAGTGTCACCATTGTTGCTAGCTAAGATAAAAGAGTACAGAGAATTAGCAGGATTATCTATAAACAAGGAGAAATCGAAATTCTTATGTAAAAACATGCAACCAAATAAAATAAAAGAACTACAAAAGGTGACGGGTTGTGAAGTCACAACCAAAGTTAAGTACCTTGGAATAGAGATAACAATGAAGAACATTGATCTATTTAAAAACAATTATGAAAAACTGTGGTGTAAGATGGACAAAGATTTGATGAAATGGAATAGGCTTAATTTGTCCTTATTGGGCAGGATAGCTGCAATTAAAATGAATATTTTGCCAAGGATAATGTATTTGTTTCAAACCATCCCGATTGTAAAAGATGCAAAACAATTTAACAAATGGCAAAGGAAAATTTCTGATTTTATTTGGGCCGGAAAGAAACCAAGGATAAAGATGAAGATCTTAATGGATGCCAAAGAGAGAGGAGGTTTTCAACTTCCTGATCTGAGATTGTATCATGGTGCAGTTTGTTTGACATGGATAAAAGACTGGATAATGCTGTTAGACAAAAAACCTTTATGGCTAGAAGCTCACGGAAATAAATTCGGCTGGCACGCGTACATGTACTATGGGAAGAATAAAATGGATGGTTTTTTCTCTCACCACTATGTTAGAAATACCTTACTAAGTACTTGGACAAAATATAAGAAATACGGGGACGAGAGAAAACCGTTGTGGATAGTGCCAGCAGAATTAATAAAAATAACAGCTGAATCCGATGAAGAAAGAGAAATGTCATATAATCAACTGCTCAAGATTCAAGGAGACAAAATTGAATTAAAAACCTCGGAAGAGCTAAATAATAAGTATGATCGGAGGGAATTAGACGAGAACAAACAGAACTGGAAAGGGTCCTGCTAGGTGATAATGAAAAACTGATATCAAAAGTATATAAGTTATTATTGAAATGGTCTACAGAAGAAGTAGTAGTAAAGTCTCAAATGGGCAATCAATGTGAACAGAGAAATACAAATGGATGCATGGGAACACCTTTGGAAGAACTCAATGAAGATATCAACTTGTCAGAGTATAAAAGAGAACTGTTTTAAGATGATGTATAGGTGGTATATGACTCCGAAAAAATTGGCTAAGATGAGCAAGAAAATGTCGGATAGATGTTGGAAATGTAAAAAACATGAAGGTTCTTTCTTCCATATGTGGTGGTCATGTGAAAAAGCGAAAGAATACTGGAAGATGATACAACAAGAAATCTCCAAAATTTTGGGCTATGATTTTAAGAAAACTGCAGAGACGTTTTTGCCTGGATTACAATTAGAAAAATTTCCAAAGGAAGACAGGACTCTAATTTGGTACCTGCTATCAGCTGCTAGGACATTATACGTGCAGCTTTGGAAGCAAGAAAAAATACCGGAGAAATGGGACTGGACCATGAAAGTTTTATCGTGGTGTGAAATGGACAAACTAACTAGAACACTAAGAGACTATGGTTTAGAGATATTCAAAAGGAAACTTGTTTTTGAAAGTGTTTGGAATGAGTATATGACATTTTTTCTGGAAGGAAATATAGCTTACCAGAGGAAGGACCATGGACTGAAATGCACTTTAAAATCCAGAAATCATGTAGTGGGGATTTATCACTTTTTTTGAGGCTACTTTTCAAGAATATATTCATCTGAAGACAACAGTGAACAATATTAAAAGACTGCTTGAGTTAAGAGACTGCTTGGTTGGAAGGACTTTATTACATATAGAAGTTGTATAATAAGAATTGTGCCAGTATTTGTTGAATATAATTTTTGTATATTATATTTTTGTAGCGTCACTGAACATAGTTTGGGTTTGTTGTATTTGAGATATTTTTATGTGCTCCTCTGTTGTGTGACTTTACAACATGAAGTTAGCCAGGCAGGTCTGGACTGAGCAGGAACTTGGGGATCCCTTATTATTACTGGCTTATTAAGGGATCATTCAAGCCTGCTTTAAGTTATATCCCAGGGAGTGAGATCATTAGTAAGTCTGGTCTTTGACTGGTTAGGCCATAATTAGGTATGGTAGGAATAGAGCAGGTAAGGTGAATTGGCAAGCACCCAGAGGCATCATACAATGAAAGGCTATTGCTGCAACAGCTCATCATTGGAGTGGGGGTGGGGTGTTGGGAGATGATTGCCTTGATGATTAGCAGCATCAATCAAACTCCTGTCTGGGCAGCACATTGGGTAAGGGGGGGAGGGGTGAAGTCATGTACAGGCAGGGATACACAACGGCAGCAAAATTGCTGGCCCTATTTGGAGCTACGTTGGAGTTGAGGGTAGCCATAAACAGCTTCCTTTCAGGGTCCTGATTAACAATGTTACGCAGCTTAACAGCTTCACATGATTCAGAATCCGGGTCTTCATGTTGTGCCATCAGTGGCATGTAGCAAATGCCTGTGTAGGGAAAGTGGAGGTCTTTTTAATGATTCCCTTAGGCCAGTTCTCCAAATGCTGGGCTCAGCCAATCAGGTCTGTGCCTTATTTGAATTGAGAAGAGGCTGCGATCCCTGGCCTTTATAGCCATAAATTAACCAACTTAGATTCAAGACATTGTTTTAATTGAGCTGTAAATGAGCTTCATAGATTACAAGCAGCAAACTATGTCTGAAAATACCTTGCTTTGATCAAGCAAGGGCAGCTCCTGGGCAATTTAATTTTAACTGGAAATAGCATTCCTTAGGAGATGTTGACTGAGGAGACACTCACAACTATTGATCCCTCCCCCTTTCATATTGCAAGGTGATGATATCCTGTAAGGGAGAAAGGTCTTGGGTCTATGGTAGGCTAACTACTGTGCAAGCATAAATTCCCAGGTTTAGTCCCTAACATCTACAGCTAAAAGATCAGGTAGCAGGTGATGAAAAACCTCCAGCTGAAACCCAGGAGAGTTTAAGGAAAGCTGGAGGGCCTCTCTTGCCAATAGAAGGTAATTGATTGCACGCATGTGATCTGTAATTTCTTATAAAATCTCATTATTTTTTTTCCTGTTCCACATTAAAATTTAGGATTCTGTTCATGCAGTAGCAGATAGAAAAGGCCTCCAATCCAAACTAATGTAAGGTGCTGATTATAAGTTTTGAATGACTTGCTTCCAACTGAGGTTCCAGAGGTTATGAAAACATAAAAGTCAAAAGGCAAGGGAGGGGATGTGTGTCAGTGTCATAGCAACACATAGCTCAGGAACCTGACTGGCCAGTGGCAAAAATGTTAGATAAGCATTTCCAGGTGCCACAATGTGACTAGTGCTTTCAAAATTTCTTTTTGTGTGCTTTTCCAGGTCAAACTAGAAAGGACTGGAACAGTCATATTTGTTCTTCATGTGTCTGTCCCATTCACCTTATAATGGGGCTCTATAGTTTTTTAAAAGGGTGCACATGTGAAAGGATTTTTACCCTATTCCCTTTCCAGCTGAAACAGAGCTTTAGGCTAAACTCATCTTCAATCCTGAAAGGACTCAAAGAAGAGGCAGGGAAAGGAAAAATTTAGCTCCGTCCTTCCACTTACACCAAAAGTAGGCATATCACTATTCTAGATTTGCGCAGCACAGGTAAATGAACAAAAGAAGGTGTCTGAACCTGTCATGTTTCATTTGGTCTTCAATTATATTGATATTTATATTGATTGATATATATGTATGATCTATTTCAGCAACAAGCTTAATAATAACTGACTGGGTATCAAATCTCTAATCTCTTGTAACAACTCTCCTCAAAAGCAAGCTGTATCATTTAATTAGAATCCACAATTACATAAATAAAGTTTAGAGACTGCTGGCAGATGTTTCTAAACTATGCCCAGATGTGAAAGTACTTGAGGACCCAGATATTAATTTTTTAAAAAAGAAGTCAACCCTGTCTATTATATAGGGTTTAAATGTTATTCTGTGCCATGAAAAAAAGGGATGTTGGGGGGTGGATAGAAAAGTCAGTGGTGGTACACAAGAGTCTCAGCGTTTTTAAGGCATATTCAACTGTAACAACCCCCCCCCCCCATTTTGATAGTATTCATTGCAGTTATACCTTCCATTAACTATTGCAGTGGTATCAACACAGATCAAAAACTGCCCCAAAAAGTCAAGAAGGGATTTATGCCTTTGGTTTGCATGCTTATTTTGTACCCCATTCCATTGTTTAAAACCACAGATAGCAAAACCTGCAAGTTTACCAGTATTATATAACTGCATGTGGATAGGAATAGACCCTCTGCCATTTCTCAATGGTACTTCAGAACTTCACTTTGCAGATATTAGAAGAAAAGTTGGTTTTTGTACCCCACTTTTATTTACCCTCTGAAATCTCAAAGCTGCTTACAATTGCCTTCCCTTCCTCTCCTTATAACAGTCACCCTGTGGGGTAGGTGGGGCTGAGAGAGTTCTGAGAGAGAATTCGGCTGCTTTTATGTTGAGTGGAGACTCAGAGCCAGTTCTCCAGATTAGATTCTGCTGCTCTGGGTCTATGAGGAACTTGTACATCCCCTACAGCAGGGGTGGGGAACCTCTGTCCCGAGGGCTGTATGAGGCCCTTGAGGTCACTTGGTGTGGCTCTCGGGGATCGCTGGGCCGAACCGAGCCATGTGGTAGCCTCTCTGGGGACTGGCTAGACAGCGAGGATTGTGGGGCCCAGCCGCACTGTGCAGCAGCCTCCCCAGGGCCAGGCAGGAATCACACAGCCCAGATGTACTGTGTGGCAGCCTCCCTGGGGCCTGGCTGGCCGGCCAGAATTGTTGCAGGGCCTGGAAAAGTTACTGTCACAGTTCAGTTTGCACTTGATTGTCCCAGATGGTGTGGCTAATGAGTGTGTGACCTAATATGCTAATATTATAGGGTTGCCAAGTCCAATTCAAGAAATATCTGGGGACTTTGGGGGTGGAGTCAGGAGACTTTGGGAGTGGGGCCAGGAGACATTAGGGGTGGAGCCAAGATCAAGGCCACATGCCCCGTCCTGAACCCGTGTTAGAGCTCCCTTCCTCCCACCTCCCCCGCCCGGGAGACTCACTTGAGGTTGTCGAGGGAGTGGACGTTGCGCGATCGCCTGAACATGCCCCAGCTGCGTGACCACCTGAACATGCCGGCGGCTGCCTCGCCTCCGCTCTCCAGCTACGGCCTGGCTCCCCTCATTAGCATCGCCTCTGCTGGCCCCGCACTGCCATTTGGCCGCCACACACAGCTGCCCAGCTGCGGAAGAAGCCACGTGGGACATGACAGGAAAAGTAGTCCCTGAGGAGACGCCGCCCAGCAGCTGGAGAGGACGCAAGGACTACGAGTCCCAGCGTGCACCTCGCAAAGGGAGGCCGGACTGGAGCGAATAGCAGGCCAGTGGTGGGCAGGTCTTTGTGACCCGGAGGAAGGGAGGAGCCTGAAGCCTGCAAGGGAGGCAGGCAGGGAAAGAGTGCCTCTGTTTGAGAGAGTGGCACCAAAATTGGTGCCGTTCCCCCCCCCCACTTCCGGATTTTTGGAGAGCGGGGGAGGAGGCTGCTAATACGAGGGTCCCCCACCAGGGCGGGGGGGGGGGGGTTGGGAAGCCTATAATATTAGGGGATGTGATCTAATATGCTACTGAGTTCCTGCTTTGCTTTTTCTACAAAAATGCCCTGGACCTATGCATTTGCCTAGGGTGACGGGCTGTGTGTTTGTGTGTGTGCGTGCCAGATTAGGCTCTCCCCACATAACCTCAAATAGAAAAACAATTATTTGCATTAATTTTGCTGGCCTGAATAGGGTTGCCAAGTCCAATTCAAGAAATATCTGGGGACTTTGGGGGTGGAGCCAGGAGATATTGGGAGTGGAGCCAGAAGCAAGGTTTTGAAAAGCATAATTGAACTCCAAAGGGAGTTCTGGCCATCACATTTAAAGGGACTGCACACCTTTTAAATACCTTCCTTCCATAGAAAATGATTAAGGATGGGGCACCTTCTTTTGGGGCACATAGAATTGGACTCCCTGGTCCAATCTTTTTGAATCTTGGAGGGTATTTTGGAGAGAGGCACCAGATGCTACGCTGCAAATTTGGTGCCTCTACCTCAAAAAATAGCCCCCCCCAGATACCCGTGGATCAATTCTCCATTATTTCCTACGGGGATACATCTCCATAGGGAATAATAGAATTTCCAGCAGACTTTTCCCTCCCCTCCCCCCGCTTTCTGATGAACCTGAAGCGGGGGGAGGGCCTCCAAACTGGGGGATCCCCTGCCCCCACCTGGGGATTTGCAACCCTAGGCCTGAATCATTCTCCCTTGGTGGAGCACTGTTTTTTAAGTTGATAATTTTTTATGTTCCGCGAAAGATGTTATAAATATCCATATGATGCTTGGCAGAAAAAAGGTTTGCCACCCCTGCCCTACAGGCTCATGAAAAGTCTTCAGTGGTAGCATCTTATCCCTAAACCCCAGTGCATTCCTCCACCTCCTCTTCAGGCATTTTTGTGTGTGCTGCATTCCATTGCCTACATAGCCTTCTGTGCCTGCCATACACGGTAGCTGTGCAGGTGGAGGTGCAAAAGAGAAAGGAAATACTGTGAGAAAAATGACAGGAAATCAGGGTGGCTAGAGGTGGTATTTGGCAGCAAATATAAATATATGATCATACAAATTGCAGTGGCAGTAGTGTAGTGATGCTTCATTGTGAAACCAGTTCCAGTTTCCCCTGGCTTTCATGTGATCAACCTGATGAAAATGGTATCTCCTGTTTGGAAATACAAACATTTCTATTATGGAATGCATTTATCCTGAACTAACTGCATCTCACAGAGCTCTCCCAAGGCAAAGAACAGAATTAACAACAAAATATAACGACCACTAGATTAGCAAAACTGGAGATTTATTCTGGAAATTCTATGAAATCTGGGTAATGCTGTGGACTGGTTTTGTTTTGCCAGTCCTCCACATAAAGCAAGCTGGGGTACTTGGGTCAGTTACATTTTTCTCTCAGAACGCTCTCAGCCCCACCTACCTCACACATTGGTTCATCAGCTAAAATGCTATTAACTGATGGTCAACTTTTTTTCTGAGGAGAATGACAATGGTCAATGGGGAGAGGAAGGGAAGGTGATTGTAAGCTGCTCTGAGACTGCTTTGGGTAGTGGAGGGTGGGGTATAAAATCAACTCTCCTCCTCCCACCTCCATGCATAGAAACAATCCTAAATTGCAAATCTGTGTTGGATTAAGCTAGAAGATGAATGTAACATCCATATCCAGGGGACATGTGGTAAGCAATGCTTCCTACTAGAGCCAATTAAAGTTGGAAACTATTAATACATTATGTCTAATTTATTTATTTAAAACATTTGTAGGACACTTTTCCCCACTCACTTGGGCTCAAGCAATTGATATAAACACAGTATCTGCATTTTTCAGAAATGATAAAGGCCTTCCTGGTGTTACTGCTCTTCTGGGATGCTTTCAGACTGGTGACATTCTAGTTTTTCTGATGTCAACACAATCACCATTCCACACTGGATGGTTCAGAAGCTAAGATGTTATTAACTGATGGTCAAGTCTTTTTGTGGGGAGACTGACAATGGAAGCATCTTTTGCATGGTTATACAGGGTTATCTGTGTAAAGTCCTAACTATGATTGTATTTCATTTTCACTGACAGTCATTAAAGTTATGAGACATGATTCTTTATGATGCACACTGTGGAGGTAGATACAACTCACCAGCTCTTCCCACTCAGTTCCCAGCTCTCTATCCACCAGGCAACAAATTCGATGAGTCTCTCTCTCTCTTTGTGTATCACACACACATACACACTGCAGCTACCCACAATAAGCCACAACTCAAGTGGATCGCACATTTGTAAAATTTGAGTTCCTTCTGTCCTACTTGTTCTAGTACAATGTGATAGGGTAGGATGGGGGACCTCAGTATCATTTACAAGAATTTATTTTAGAACAGTATCAAGACAAAAGCTGGAAGCTCAAGGGCTAATCCTTATCTGCCTTGCAACCCACACTTTAATCACACACCAATTGCTTTGTTAGTCATCTCTTTATCAATGCTCTCAGCCCACTCTAGCTCCTTTTGCAGTAAACTTTAATTAAGCAGACAAACACTGTGTAGGAGATGCTTAAACTGGGAATGGTGAAGGTGGGGATGGAGACAAAGAGCTGTGAGATACTTGGGTGTGTTTTAGGCGGAGGGGAGCAGTCTGTAAAGCATCAGTATTCTTCTGTTAACATCCCGCATAAATTACATAATGTATATTTCTCATTAATCTCACTGTAATAGTCACAGCCTGTCTTAAATATAGAAGTGGGGTGGGGGGGGACACCAAACACAAAAGTAAGTCATGCTGTTGATGGCTCAATAAAATTACCACTTTTTATCTGTGATTCTGTATTGTTTTTCTTACTTGAAAAACTTGGTAGTTAGTTTTAAAAGTCCAATAACCAATGACATAATATACAACAGTGTTTTTTTATACCCCCGCATAAACATATAAAAACTTTGTATATCTTACAACATTGATTTTCCTCCTTTTTATATTTCAAAAATGTTGTAATAATAATATTACTAATCTAAAAAAATTAACAGAATGGTGACACCTAGCTATGGGTGTAGCATTGCTACTTTCAATGGCTTGGGCCAGAGGAATGCTCCCACACTGGAGTGGTACTGCAAACACCACACCAATGGTGGGAAATCAGATGTTTAAAAGTCCACAAAATGGCTCAGGCATAGAGTGGGGAAGTTGCTAATTCCTGTGCTTGTTGCAAATGACAGCTGTGCAATTACATTCTACACAAACAGAAATGAATAAACTATCTAGGAGAAGTATCCCCTCCCCCAATACAAAATATTATGGTTAAATTCTGCGGGTGGGATGAAGGAGACCTGATGGTGACCACAATGAAAGGATTTGTCCAGGTAGGCACTGTACCACCCATAAACTGTTTATCATGAGTACAGTTGGAATGCCTATGGTGCAGTTGTTTCCTTCCCCACCTGTTGGCTGACACACACAATGACTTGTTTACAGCATGCACATACCATTTCTCAACCACAATGACTCTCCAAGCAGCTTGCAATAAAAACACAAGTTGATATTTTTATTTTATTAATTGCTGTTATTCATGGCACACCTTTCCCACTGATACCCAAGGTGGATAAAGCAGTGTAATCCAATACGATCAACAGGATGAAACATCCAACATACAGTGCAATTGGGGCCCTTTCTACACTAGCCATTTGATCCTATCTTTGTGCGCATTCCATATAACGTACCTTCTACGTTATGTACCAACTTCAGTTCTGTCTTGCCTCATGGTTTCTTCTGGCTTCTGCATTTGTTTTGTGCGAATATGTACTGACACTACTTTCACCCTGCTGTTGCCCTGAGGTTCTCAAAACTTGTTTTGGCCTGGAGCTTTCTCCAGATCCAGATCTAAGTCTTAATTGTAGAACTTTTTCTTCAGGTTTCCAAACTTCTCCTCAAACTTCTGCAATTTGCATTTAAATGTAAGATTCTTGTGTTAATTTACATCTAAGTATGTGTTCCATGGCGATCTAGCTTATAATTTTAATTTCTATGGGGATCACAGTTCACTCATGTCATGGCCCTATCTTCAACATGATGAAAGAATCTGCAGAGGTTTTTGATGAATGTTCACTTTTAAACTAAGCAAAGTTTGTTTTGTTAAACATATTGAGCTTAAGGGGAATATTGCAGAGGCACTACCATCTAGCACACAACCTATAGAACCACAAAATGCTAGTTTTAAAAGAAAAATGTAGCCCAGAAGCATGTTAAACAATGCAAATACAGAAGTAAAAATCTATAAATAACACTACCATTTGGAAAGATGAAAGCACATTTTTAAAAGCAGAATCAGTTCAGGTGATGCTGATCTGTAGCAGGCAGATTGAGTACTCACAAAATCTGGATCAAACCTGAGTGTAGAAAGGGCCAGGGTTTGGTTTGCAGAGGCTTAAAGGGATGTTATTTATCCAGTGATATTCTTTACTTCCATGCCATGAAAATCTTCAGCCCTCCATTTCCATGCATTAATTGTTTATTAGAGGGACACAACATTTTTCTCCAGGCCTGTGTTAGTAACCTTACCCATGGAAACTTTTTATGTGGTTCTCAAGCTGCTTAATGATTTGTCAGGGGCATCAGTCCACTGGACTGCATCATTAAGAAAAGCAGAGTGGGAGGGAGCACCACATCTAGATTCTATTTCCTTTTGAAGACCTCAAGTGGAATGTCTCTTTTCCTGTTTCCAACATCAGGTGGCAATGGAAACAGGAACAGCTTGCAGCCCTAAAAGGAGGCAATTGCCCAAAAGGTGGGAACATTTGGAGAGCAGGGACAATTGAATTGGTATAGTGCTTGTGCCAGATGTCACTTCTAGTGCAAAACCAGAAGTTATGTCATTAGATTTAATGCAACATTCTAGGATTCACCCAAATTGTTTGTGGTTTAACCAGAGCTTTTTTGGAGCAGGAACACACAGGAATGCAGTTCCAGCTGGCTCAGCCAGGGCTCTGACTCTAGAAAAGGTCTCTAGCAGAGGGAAGGCACTAGGCAGCCATGCGCTCCCAGACTGTGTGCTTTGTCCTCCCTGCTGCCTCCAGCCTCCAATGGGCTTGTGAAGAGAGCGAGACATGGAGCCACCCATGAACTCCCCTTCCTAAGAGAAGTTGGGCTTGCCACTGCCACTCCACCACACGTGGCTCTCTCTCTCTCTCTGGCTGGGTTTTTTTTTGGGGGGGGGGGGACAAAATGTCTCATGTAGCTGTGTGAGAACACACATCCATGAAATGCAGTTGATGGCACTGTACTGTTCTGTGTCAACATGCAGAAAGTAACCTACTGAATGAGTGATATCACTTCCAGTGACATCAGGGAGTGCAGTCTAAAATACAAATGAGTTCCTGCTGGGCTTTTCCTATTAAAAAAGCCCTGGGTTTAACCACTGAGTTTTGGGTGGATCCTACATTATCACCCTAATGCAATCATGTCACTTGCTGTTTTGCACCAGAAGGAATGTTGCACTTTGGTGTCATAATGAAGATCTCTTTCTATTTTCCCTCCATAAGCCTGTGAAACAGCAGCAAGGAATGGAGAGCCAGGCCAGGAGGTGTACTGCCAGCAGACATAGCCCTACTCCTAGCAGGCAGAGACCCAGAAGTTACCTTCAGGCTGGAAAGCTTGTACGTCTCTGGTTTAAACAGCAACCAACATTCAGGAAGAACTGGGGTGGTCTTAGCCAATGCGCAACAGGGGCAGTTGCTCTGGGCCCCATGCTGGGTGGGGGTGCCCAACCACCCATGGCCCTGCTGCCATCTGAAAGAGAGCAGGAAAAAAGAAAGGAGAAGGCTTTACCCAGCCTCTTGGGGTTCAGATCACCCACCCACAGCAACAACCACTCGTATCTGCTCTATGTGGAGCTTGGACAGCCAGCCTGCTGGCAACTGCATGTTCTTTCTCCATCCAGGGCTTGGGCAGCTGGCTTCCAGCAATGGCTCTTGTCCATAGGAGAAGGAAGCCCTTTGCTTAGCTCCTGTGGGCATGGAGGCTATGATTCTGAGGCCCCATAATCACTAAGTCTACCCCCTGGGAAGAAGCGAAATAGAAATGCCACACACTTTGTGCTGCTGGCTTTGTCTGTCAGAAATCTATCACTTTTTTTTGTATTCAATTATAGCCTAGACTTTCCTGTATGGTTTTTTTTTTTTTAAAAAATCTTTCTAATTTTTCCTGTCTTTCAGGTGAAGGCAAAAAAAAAAGGCAGAGTACCCTGCTCTTGGTATCTCAGCAGCAATTTTTATTTGCAGATTTTCTTTTTAAAAAAGCAAAAAAAACCCAAAACCCTTTAAATGCCAATAATTTCTGGAGCACCCAGAAATCTAATTACCAACAGCTTTTCATTTGCACTATCATTAAATTAACAGCTGCAGTTTAAAGTGACAGGCTGCTATCTCACACCACCAATATGCAAGAAAAACCTCCCATTAAATGGGAGCTCATTTAATCCCAGCGGCCCTGTGGTGCAGAGTGGTAAAGCAGCAGTACTGCAGTACTGTGGTCTGAACTCTCTGCTCATGACCTGAGTTCGATTCCGGCAGAAGCTGGATTCAGGTAGCCGGCCCAAGGTTGACTCAGCCTTCCATCCTTCCGAGGTCAGTAAAATGAGTACCCAGCTTGCTGGGGGGAAAGTGTAAAAGACTGAGGAATGGCAAACCACCCTGATAAAAGTCTGCCGTGAAAACATGAAACGTCACCCAGAGTCGGAAACGACTGGTGCTCGCACAGGGGACCTTTCCTTTTCATTTAATCCCAGAGCGAGAGAAAGACAATTCAGTACAACCAGATGATGTCATTCTTCTCAGCATCAGTCAGCATATTCACTGACAAGCTTCAGAATCAGGTATTTGGACAGGCTAACCAGGATTTTCTCTCTATTCTACTGAAAGACAAGAGACACTACAGGTGAGTAGTCTTTCTGGCACTTCTACCAACTGACGATCAGGGGTTACTTTCTCTTGTCATGATGGCATATACGGCATGAGCTGCTGGTTCAGTCTAAGCATCCTCAAGGTGAACATTTCATTTAAATAATTCATCATATGCTCACTACCATTAGTCTCTTTAATACAGACCAAACAATGCTGAGCAAAAACATTGATTGTACTTTTAGAGGATGATCAAGAACAGAAGACTCCTGACAGATCAGACCACTGTTCCACAGTGTTCCCTCTAAGCTGAATTAGTGTGAGCTAACCCACAATTTTTTAGCTTCCAGCTCACACATTTTTGTCTCAGCTCAGGAAAAATGGCTGCAGAACAAACTAATTTATGCAGTAGAGTAGCCCTCAACTTTAATGCCAGTAGTTCACAAAGTAGAATTTTTGCTCACAAGACTCCACAGCTTCGAGGGAACGTTGCTAGTCCATCTAGTCTAGCATCCCGTTTCCACCAGTCCACATCAGGAACCCAGAGCAGAAAGGTTGAAGTCTTCCCCTGCTGTTGTCTTCCCAGCAACTAGTATTCAGAGATATACTGTTTATAAGGGTGTACATTTGGCATAAACTAAGCCACCCCCCCCCCCCCCGCCAAATACCAAATTTTGAGGAATTATTTAAGCCAAACACAGATTCAGATAATCTAATCAGCTACCAGTATAGCTGAGCCTGAATAAAAGCTGTTTTTTTGGAGGGTGGGCTTTTATTTGGGTATATTCAGCTATACAAAAGAGAACTCAGTCCCAGCTAAGGTGGTGCAGAGCTCTCAGCTCCTGCCATCCCAGCTGATCCTCAGAGCTGTGAGAGAGGATCAGCTGGGGCACCAGGAGCTGAGAGCTCTGCACCACCTCGGCTGGGGCTGGCCTGGCTCCTTTTGCAGCTTAGTTTAATACTGGTATTGGGATCTAGGATTTTTAGGAAATACCAAACATTGTTAGGGTCCACTAGACCTGAATAAAAAAATGCCAGTTTTTTTGCACACCCCTAACTGCCAATGAACACAGTGGTTCCATTCAAATATAGCTAATGTCCATTGATAGAACTATCCCCACGAATATGACTAGCCATTTTCACTGCAGCTGCATAGTGTATTAACATTTTCCTTGAGCTAACCACCACAAGAACCTCATGGCTGTTCCTGCAAAAGGAACAGAGTGCACACTGAGGAAGGCAATGGCAAGCCACCCCGTAAAAAGTCTGCCGTGAAAACGTTGTGAAAGTAACGTCACCCCAGAGTCAGAAATGACTGGTGCTTGCACAGGGGAGCACTTTACCTTTTACACTTTTAGATTCCCCTGCCTTCTTAGGCCTTACAAAGTTGTAGAAAGGCCAAGGTTTGGTATTATACCTGAAGAACTAAGATCAGGCTATGTACAATTAAAAGGCCAGTACATTAAGCAGCAGTCCATGTATCATGGGAACTATGATGTACCATAGTCAAAGGCTCTGTTTTGAGGCTCCCTTACATTCATCAACTTTCAGGGGCTTGGAGCTTGAGGGATAATAACTGACCTTCCAAAATTTTAAGTTTCTCCTTCACTTATTCCCCATATGATCGTGTGATTCTATATTCCATCCAGTAATGTAGCTTAATAATTCCACAAATTCAGCAAATGCATTGCCTCTTTCAGGCGATTTATTTTGTCCTTTCTTCCTTTTAAAAAATATGTTCACTAAAGATTAAAGACTCAGCATTGTCTCTTAATCTCCTACCTTGATGCTTTCTATTGAAATTTTCTGCTTTAGGTTTGCACCTTTGTTAGAAAGGTTCCTTGCCCTGGGACTCAGAGGTGCATTTCTGAAAGAATCCATTGGTCCCCGAATAACATTATAGTCAATTTTCAGACAACATCATTAGTTGCAAAAGTAGAATAAAAACTGATCATAATTTGTCATATGCTAGTCCATTGCAAAAGGCATGGATACACTCAGCCCAGCATAGATTCCACCCTGACTCCCAGGTTTGTGGTTCATAACCTATCCCTACCCCACCCAGAGTGTGACACCATCAAGGCTAAATGGTTGTATGAACTGGCCCTAGGGTTGCCAAGTCCAATTCAAGAAATATCTGGGGACTTTGGGGGCGGAGCCAGGAGACTTTGGGGTGGAGCCAGGAACAAGGGTGTGACAAGCATAATTGAACTCCAAGGAAGTTCTGGCCATCACATTTAAAGGGACAGCACACCTTTTTAAATGCCTTTCTTCCATAGGAAATAATGAAGGATAGGGGCACCATCTTTTGGGGCTCATAGAATTGGACCCCCTAGTCCAATCGTTTTGAAACTTGGGGGGGTATTTTGGGGAGAGGCACTAGATGCTATACTGAAAATTTGGTGCCTCTACCTCAAAACATAGCCCCCCCAGAGCCCCCAATACCCGCAGATCAATTCCCCATTATTCCCTATGGGAATCATTCTCCAAAGGGAATAATAGAGTGCCCAGTAGACATTTCCCTCTCCCCCCATGCTTTCTAAAGCGGGGGGGAGAGCCTCCAAACCAGGGAATCCCCTGCCCCCTCCCTCTCTCACACACACAAATACTTACTGGGTCTCGTTCCTGCAGAACTTTACTGGATCTGAAAACGAAAGCAAAATAAAGGGAGGGTCCATTCTCTGACGCCCTTCCTGTTTCCTGCTCAGTCTTAAAGGCACGTATTTTAAAAACAGACCTGTAGGAGCTCTAAAACTGCATGGTGATTGAGGGGGGCGGGGCTTCCCCTGCCAGCCAGCTGGCTGGGGGTGGGGAGAAGCCTGTAAAAATGGGGGATCCCCTGCTGGGACCTGGGGATTGTGAAGCCTAACTGGCCCTCAAGTAGGTATCATGAGTAGGAAAGTGCAGAGATTTGTATGCATCTGAGGCCCTAAGTAGCGCTTAGCCTTTATTGCAATGGCAAAGTGCTATTTTCATCCCAACTGTGACAACAGCTTGAAAAGAAAGAGATTCCATTCTGCAGTGTTTGTATAGCAGACATCGTTGCTGGCTTTGATGTAGGGTTGCCAAGTCCAATTAAAGAAAAATCTGGGGACTTTGGGGGTGCAGCCAGGAGACTTTGGGGGTGGAGCCAGGAGACATTGGGGGTGGAGCCAGGAACAAGGATGTGACAAGCATAATTGAACTCCAAGGGAGTTCTGGCCATCACATTTAAAGGGACAGCTCACCTTTTTAAATGCCTTTCTTCCATAGGAAATAATGAAGGATAGGGGCACCATCTTTTGGGGCTCATAGAATTGGACCCTCTGGTCCAATCGTTTTGAAACTTGGGGGGTATTTTGGGGAGATGCTATACTAAAAATTTGGTGCCTCTACCTCAAAAAATAGCCCCCCCAGAGCCCCCAATACCCACGGATCAATTCCCTATTATTCCCTATGGGAATTGTTCTCCATAGGGAATAATAGAGTGCCTAGTAGACATTTCCCTCCCCCCTCCCACGCTTTCTAAAGGGGGGGAGGGCCTCCATACCAAGGAATCCCCCCTCCCTGCCCCCTCCTTCTCTCACACACACCAATACTTACTTGGTCTTCTTCCCTCTGCCTGCTGTGAAAACGAAAGCAAAGAAAGGGAGGGGCCGTTCTCTGAAGCCCTTCCTGTTTCCTCCTTCCTGCCCAGCCTTAAAGGGGCAGACATTTTACAAACTGCTCAGGACAGACATTTTACAAACTGCTACACCAACATGAACCTTACAGGTATGTTCTCCCCCCCTCCACCCCCCCCGCTTCCTGATTTCTGGAGACCGGGGGATGAAGCTGCGAACCCAGAAGTCTCCCGCCAAAGCGGGCGGGGGGGGGGGGAGTTGGGAAGCCTACTTTGATGAGAGTCAAATGAAAACGTTTTTCCAGATCTTTGTGCACAATCCCCAAAAGCAATTTCATGTGCTGTAATAATAAGATAGTTTGATAGATGCTTATTCCATTTAGCTGCAAAGTGATTTCAGCAACTTCCCTGCAGGCATATTTGAAGCAACAGGGATGTGTGTTGGCTAGCAAAGTGCATCCAGAACAAAACATTTAGTGCATACATAAAGAAAATATGGATATCTTGCAAGTACTTGAAGCACTTGTGCTAGAAGAAAACTCTACAAGTTGTTCTTGGAGACTGTTTCCATAGCCAGGGTAAGGATAGCATGTACTTTCCTGTAAATCTTACTCATTATTACAATAGACACTCTATGGCTGAAGGAAAATACCTCATTTTGATTATGTAGCCTAAAATAACTAAGGTGGACCACTAACTATGGAAGAAATTCAACATTGTTTTAATTTCAAGTAAACATATACAGAAATATCTACAGTTGCCCAGAATATCCAAGGAAACCTGTAGCTGAGAGATGATCTGCACATTACACTGACTGGTCTGGTAGACTGAAGTTGTATACTTCTGGATAGTACTACTAAAGATGAAATGTGAAATAGTTTTCCATACAAATTTCTAAGGTTTGAAGGCTGAGGAAGACTGATTTCCAGCTGATGGGCTTTATCTCATTCAATTAACTTCCCATAGCATTTGAGCAACACGAAAAATTATCTGAGTGAGATAATGAAAGATAAAAGCCTATGAGAAAGTGTAGAGTGTCTGAGGGCTGCCATGTTAGTCAGCAGTAAACTGCCAGATTCTAGTCCAGTAGTACCTTGGAGACCAAGAAGATTTCAAGAGTCAAAGCTTCCAGGTTCAAGTTCCATCATCCTAAGCAACACACTGAGCTAATGTTTCAATGGATCTTGTCATATGAGCTTGTCTTTTCTTTACTCTTGAGATCAATATATTAGTCTGACACTGCTAAAATTTCCAGATTTTCTCTTCTATGCTTACTGCAGAAAGAACAAGGAATCAGAACCTCATTTCTCCAAAAGCATTATCACGAGATGACAAGATCTATTAGTTAAACTGGGGAAAGGCCTCCTTGATCTACAGTTAAATGCCAGCCCCGATACTACTGGCAATTGATCACGAAGAGTATCTGACATATGATCAGCAATCCCAAAATGGTTAGCTGACAAAACAGAAACCTACACGTTGTATTACCTGCTGGTTAACGTGGACATCGATTCAGTAGGTTCCCAGTGATTTAATTGCATTAGATCAGGCATCTGCCAACACCATTCTTGACATCCACTAAGTCTTTTTAGAAAACGGGCAGGGTCAGGTGGGGCTTTTGCCGAACAGGATGTATGATGGACCTCTGGAGATCTGATTGACTGTACAGATTTTTTTTTTTTAAAAAACCATTGTTTTGGCAGCAGCTGCCATCACAGCACAAGCATCTTCTAAATGGCTGGTGATAAACTGTGTGCAAGCAACAAAATATTTACAAACATAACATTAATCTTAAAAAGGTGCCCTGTTAAGCTGTGATTCTGCCTGAAATGTTGAAATTACCAGCAGAGTTATGTATAACTTCATCCCCTGACATACTGTGGTTTGCTCTGTCTCTTGTGGCATCTATTTTGTGATTGTTCCCATCACCCTGCATCAGAATTCCAAAGGTACTCACAGGATCAAAACGGTTGGGCCCTCCTGCATTAGATGATGCATCAAAATATATGTACATATGTAATAACTTTAAGGAAATGCCTAGCTCAACTCATACACATTTATTCAGAAGCTAGATCCACTGTGTTTTATGGGATTTGCTTCAAGAACCTTTGCTCAGGTGCTGGGTCCACTGTCACAGAACAGTCTACTGTTACTACCTATTCCAGGGAAACAGCTGGAGGCTAGAAGGATACTGTGAGTGAGTGAGGTGCATCCCAGAACTATGGAAGAGGCTGGGAGTCCACAAGCTTGTGCTACCATCACTGTGGAAGAGGTGGGCAAGTGCATTCTCAGTTGCTGTTGATGAGCAACTGCCAGAGGCTGCTGCCTATGGGGGACCAAATGCTGCTACTGCATCAGAATAAGCAGGTAGGTATATGTACTGCTGCTGTCAAGGAGGGTGTGGTTACTATGGCTGCCAGCAGGCATGTGCTCACTCTCCCTCACAGAGCGAACACTTGGGGTGCAAGGAACCTCACTGTTGGGGGATACCACAAGTGATTTCTCTCAGCCCCTCCAACACTGCAGCTAGTTCTTACTGCAGTTTTATTTATTTTCAAAAGTTCTACACCACTTTTCCAGGAACCTGCCTGAGCCAGTTTACAACCAAAAAAACAATAAAAACAAAACATTAAAAGATATTAAAATCCAGCCCAGCATAAAAACATGGACCATCAAAACAGACCACTGACAACTGTTTCCAGACTAAAATAGAATTAAGATAGCAGTCCTTTAATAAAAAGCCTGGGTGAACAGACACATTTTGGCCCGGAGCCTAAGAGAAGGTGATATAGGTGCCAGGTGAGCCTGAAGCGGAAGGGCATTCCATAAGTGAGGCACCACTACTGAAAAAGCCCTGTTTCTTGTTGCCACCCATCTCACCTCTGAAGGCAGGGACACAAAGTAACAGGCCTTGTCAGGCAAGTCTTAACTGCTCGGCTGGACAATATGGGAGGAAGTTGTCCTTAAAGTATCCTGGCCTCAAGCCATTTAGGGTGTTGACAGTAAGAACCATCACTCTGAATTATTGCATTGTTTTGTTAGATGCATATGTCACTGGTATCATATGGAAGAAAGATGATGAATACATTTTATAATAAATAATTCAATTCAGAAGCAAAATATAACTATTTCAGACTTCAATTTTAAGATACCTACTTAAAGTAGAATTGGTACCAAACAAGGCATGCTGATTTTCACTCATTTTTTGTTAACATTACCAAATCTATGCAAAGTGTGCCTATTCAGTTCTTTTGCCAGCCAGAGTTGACATTTATCAGGAATTCCTGAGCTTCAAACATTTGTCAAACTACCTGGGCCATCTGACAGTCTTGCCAAAATTCTGCTGCCACATTCTGCCATCTGTATTAAAAATATATGCTTACCAATATTTAGAACACTGTTCTTTAGAGTCAACAGAGTCAAATAACCAGAGGAAAGATTTCCATGACAGCTGTATGCGCCAGCCTCACTGTTCTGTAGAGTTCTAGGTGGATGGAAAGGCTGATAGATCAGGGGGCAAGAGATTTGGGGATTCAATTAGCCTGAGAAAATTGAATGTTTTTATTTATTGGTTTGTTAACTGAAACGCCAGAAGGTTTGAAAGGTTCCTGATAAATGCATCACTGAATGAGTCACCATGCCCTGGATTACTCATAGCTGTGAGATAAATATCCCCAAATTTCTAGTATGGTGATTTACCTGATCTGGTTGTAGATTATTTATTGTCTAAATCAGAATTATCTGGAATCATTTCACTCCCAGATCCCTCATGTATTAAAGCAGGTGTTACTCCAAACTGCTTGCTTAGGGATTCTAGGGAAGTACAGCATCTCCTGCACAAGTATCATGCTCTGGGAGCAGGTCATTAAAAAGCCAGCATTTAGTGACAGTTCTACAGAAGTGGACAGCTTGCATACTGGCAGAAACTGTGAAACGCCACCGCACAGCAAGGCAGGCATCATGCTGGCTTGATGCTATTTTAGACACAGATCAGCAAACTATGATGCTCCCAGCTAATCTGTTCCTTGTGGATAACAACCATATGTTCCCCTTCCAAAGGGCTGCCTAGCAGAGACGCTCATGCACATTGCAAATAAAATCTTAATTCTTTTCCTGTGAATCAGCTGAATACTCTTTATTAAAAAAACATACTGATTATGTGGTTTGGCCGAGCACCCAATCAAAGAACAGCCAAATCTCTTAATCCTTGTAACCTATAATTCCTTCTCCCTTCTCCAAAATATGCTTTTTTTACATTTGGATTTTTAGCTTGAATTTTATTATTTCTTATTTTCTAGAATCATGATTATTTTGATTTATTAGGAGCTTTACACTTAAGAGGTAGCACACACTTCCCATTTTACAAAGGACAGAACTACTGAAATGGATACTACCTTCCCAAAGGTACAAAACAGCTGATGTAGAATTTGAATCCACATTGTGTTTAAGTATCTAGTCCAGCCAGCCATCTCTCTTCCCATTCATAGGACACAATGTAAGTTCTTTCAGTATGGAATCATCTTACGCAATTTCCTCTTTTAAACACAGCTCAAAAATTAGAGGCATTCCACATCCTTAGTTGTTACAATAGGTTGCCAGGGTCTGAAGCATGGTACCAGCTATTAATACACCATCTGGGATCAACTGCTGGTACTTGGGACACTCATAATGGGTATCATCTCTCATCTCTGTCATCTTCAAACTAACAAGGTTCAGATGATGAGGGGGCTGCAAAACTATGAATCATAAGTTCATTATGATGTAAAGTGATGATAAAAACAGTTTTGAAGCCAAGAGGGAGTAGTCTAGGGTATAAACGTTGAGGTTTAGAATGTTTAGAACCAAAGTCCATGATTATGGAAAGAATGAATGTGAGACCATGAAAGGAACTACTGAAAACCAAACTACAGAGACATGTTGGATCTCTCATGTTATTATGGAAAAATCAGGCACAGAAGGTGAAGATCTGTGGTACTGCTTAAGAGCAAATCAGCATGTTAAAGACATCTGACCTTTTAGCCAGTTTAGGGCCTGCTGAGGAACACCGCAGGGCCTTGTATGCTTGCTCCTCTCCCTCTTTTTTTCCTTCTTTCTTGGGTACATGCTCCCATTCCCCCTTTCATCACAGTTTCAAACTCTGATTTGAGAACAAATATGGGTAGAAGTTGTCATGCCCCAGAGATGTAAGATGTTTTGAAGCACACCAGGGAGTCCCTGAGGTCCTGACAGCTGCTTGTTTTCCTAGGGAAGAGACACATAAAATTCATCAAGAGTTCAGAACAGGGATGTATTTCCACAGAGAGATAACCATTTGCACTACCTGCTAAGGAAGGCAAGATGGATAACTGTTGTAAAACATGATATGGGTATTGAGATGCACAGAACATTCCCAACATGATTGGGAAATTGGGGTTCACATGGAAGTAAGTTCCTTAAGTCTGGATAGAGTAGGAAGCATTCTGCCAGCAAAGGCAGGAAGGATTAAAAGACTGGTAACATCTGTGTTAGGAGCCCCGTGGCACAGAGTGATAAACTGCAGTACTGCCGTCCAAGCTCTGTTCACGACCTGAGTTCGATCCCGGCGAAAGTTAGCTTCAAGTAGCTGGCTCAAGGTTGACTCAGCCTTCCGTTCTTCCGGGGTCAGTAAAACGCTTGCTGGGGGTAAAGTGTAGATGACTGGGGAAGGCAATGGCAAACCACCCCATAAAAAGTCTGCCATGAAAACGTCATGATGCGATGTCACTCCAGAGTTGGAAACGATTGGTGCTTGCACAGGGGACTACCTCTACCTTTTTAACATCTGTCTGTTCAAATCCTGGAGGCTGGATTCCCCTGCATGGAGCAGGTGAGCATCAGGACGTGCATTTGTTCCATAGATATCCAGTGGGATCCAGTAATGTTAAGCTTAGCTTAGCTTAGTGTTATGCTTTTAACTATTCTTTTCCTTAGATCTGTAACTAGCAGGCTTGATAGATTATTTTCCCTGTCTTGTGCTCTAGCTTTAACTATAGCAATAAAGTTTATCTGTTTAAGTGAGCAGACTATGATTCAGACTTGTTCACACTTAGACATGCATGCGCAGGGGAAAGCTGGAGTAATTGGGAAACTCTGTCTTTGCACATGCTCAGAGGCAACTGACTAGCAATGTGGGAAGCTGGATTTCAACTTGCAGTGGTGGCATAAAAGAGATGAACATGCTTTATGTACCCATGAACATGCAACATACATGTAAGCACACACAGACCCAGGGTAGCTTTATGACAGATGTAACTAAGGTAATTCTCATAAACCACACAATAAAAGGAAGGGACAATTTGTGTGAGCAAGGGGAAGATGCAGAAGCAAGTGAAACTACAGGCTTCTCCTACTCAGAAAATCAGGTTGTGATCAGGCCCTATGATTCTCGACCATTGTCAAAATATTAATATTCATACTGATGATGATGACTATGATGAAAGCTGCCCCCACAGTATGACATATCAGAGAGAATTTCCAAATACAGTTAACGATCCTTCACATTTGACCAACCAGGCTTATGCGTGGTTCACCTCTGTGATTTTCTTCAGTTAGCAACTGAATCAGGTCACAATTTCTCAACAGAGGAAAGGGGGAAAGGCAAAAATGAATAGAAACTAACAGTGTATCCTGAACAGAGGTTTACCCTTTTAAGCCTATTAACTTCAATAGATTTGAAGAGGTGTAACTCTTTTTTGGATTGCACTAAATGCTAGTTGACCATTTTCTTAATAAAAACCAGATGCCACTATGAATGCAGGTAAGCAAAGATAAGAATGCCACTGCATCTGAGGCCTTTGATGGCCAGATCCTTGAACCATTTTCTTTTACTTCCTTTGTAAATGTTATCTCACTCCTCTTAATTATTTCATTTTACCTACTTGGGAATAAGCATAGGTACAGGATGAATTCAAGTAACCACACAAATTGGCAATATCTTGTAACATTAGAAAGAAATGATACTTTGAAGTGAACAATATAAGTGCAAACTATTCTTTATGCTAAACTGTCTATATACATAAGGAAAGCAATTGTGCACATTCCCTTCATTTATTGTAAAACATCATGTACAGTCTCTGACTCATTACTGGGATTTGCTTGCTTTCTGTTGAACACGACCTGTATTAGCTTTGTTCCTTTTTAGCTGTACAAATTGGTCATCAGCAGCACTGTGGGAAGTAACTCCTTTATTAGTCATATCCAGACATGCACCATTAATGCTGAAGGCAGAAATAGTCCTTTTTGATTACCCTAGTCTATAATAAAATTCCCCAGGGATCAGAATGAAGAAATATTTAGTATTCCAAAACCCTCTTTAAGCATTATCCAGTAGTCTGTGTCTCTGGATTTGAAAACCAACATCTTTTTATTAGGACCAACCAAAATATCACAGAAGAGTGTGCAAGCTTGTGAGTTCACCAGAACACTTCATCATGCTGAACCTGATAACAAAACTGGGATGGGGGGGGGGGGGCGGGTAGGGGGCAGAAGGATGTGTCAGGCCATGATAGTAAAACCCAAAGTTTGTAGGGTGTAGCATTTTTAAAATGGAAACCAGGAAGTTGTGCAGACCAGCTAGATTACATGGTATTGAATGAAAAACAGATTTCAAGATACACCAGATTCCTGGGATATATACTACCAAGGTAGTAGGCAATGTGAAAGACTTCAACCTCAGACCCTGGAGAGCCACTGACAATCTGAGAAAATCATACTGACCTTGATAGCTGAATCTGTATAAGACTGCTTCATGTGTTCATGAACTCACAGAAGCATGCGCGATTCTCATTTTATCTTTGTGAGGTAGGTTAGAGCGAGGCAGTGTAATGCCCAAGATAACTCCGTGATCTTTCATAGAAGTGAGAGAATTTGAACCCAGATTTACCAGATCCTAGTCCAGCACTAACAATGACACCACACACTCTCTCTTCTAATTTCCTTTTAACACACTTCATATTCAGCACGATAAAGAGTTCTGAGGGGACACAAAAGCTTACTATATTGTGATATTTGATTAGGTCTAGAAAAAATGATGTTACTTTACTGCTGTATTTGGAATTCTTCTATGGACCAGTCTGGCAACATACAATAACAGACTCTGAATGGGACCCTTGAGACCCCTTAGTGCTGAGAAAGAAATGTGTCAGTTTCCCTGTGCCAGCAAGCATGCTTCATCAGACACGCCATGTTCACAGACCACAAGGGCTTCATAGGACCACAAGTGATCATGTGATCATTCAGCAATCATGTGATTGCTTCACCCACATTCACAAAGCCACTATAATACTGACAGAAATAGGTTTTTCACTGGTACAGGACATGTGGATTGAGATGCTAGCTGAAGTCATGGCGAAGCAATCTTGTGACTGCTCACTCCCTGCTGGTGAGGGCTTGCATGACTAAATGGTCCTAGAAAACTAAGTATCATGGAGAATGGATGTGGCCTGGCTTTCTTCCTAATATTGTGGTTTTCTACATATATAGATTTTGTTGTTGGTATAACAGAGCATCTGCTCATTTGAGCCTTGATTTCAGCCTGAAGTGGTATAACCAAGATGCTGTGAGAATATGGCTGGCCCTAGTATGGACACAGCTCAGCACAGATACACTCATGCCATAGTCTCAGCATTTAATTCATGTGCTTTGACCACATTGTACACATGTATGTTGCTGAGCAATTGAGTTAGAACAGATAAAAGGAAATACTTCTTCACCCAAAGAATAATTTAACACATGGAATTCACTGCCACAGGAGGTGGCAGCAGCTACAAGCATAGACAGCTTCAAGAGGGGACTGGATAAACATGGAGCAAAGGTCCATCAGGGCTATTAGCCACAAGGTATAGATGTAACTCTTTCTGGGGCAATGATGCTCTGTATTCTTGGTGCTCGTGGTGGGGACAACAGTAGGAGGGCTTCAAGTGTCCTGGCCCCACTGGTAGACCTCCTGATGGCACCTGTTTTTTTGGTCATTGTGTGACAGAGTGTTGGACTGGATGGGCCATTGGCCTGATCCAACATGGCTTCTCTTATGTTCTTATGTAGAATAATTGTTTATTTATGGCTTGCATCATTCTCCTTACCTTAATTTTATACAGTGATAGCTACAAAACCATTGTGAAAAAATGTTGGAGATAAGGGAAAATTCTGAAGGTACAAGATCCCACTAATCAACAGGCTTACTGAAATCCAATTTACTAGGGCTTGCCTGGCCCTTCTGATAACTTTGGAAAAGGGACTCACATAAAAGTCCACAAACCTACTAGACAGTCATTTCTTGACTTAGTAATAGTCTCTGCACTGAAGGTCTCTAAACAGAATGTGAAATTCCTTGAGTTTTTAAAAGGCTGAAACAACCTTTTCCAGAGCTCCTCACCAAGTCAGCTGTTGCTCACAGCTTCTGCTCCAAGGCTGCATTTAAGTTTTGCCTGCATCATATTACTGATCTTACAAATATTCATGCTGCAGGTAAGACACTGGTGTGTATAATATTTTTGTTGTCACTGGTATCCTAACTGTGAACCAGCATTTCCCCTCAGTAATAAATACCCTTAGTACATTCTGCTGTATTCTGACAGATTACTTGTAAAGCTCCAACTTTATTTCAACTCTTCAAGTCTTTTAACGCAGTGTTTCTGGCTGTGGAAATGAATAGAAGACATGGTCATTAGCAGGAACCTGACAATGGAGAAGGGAAGGAGCGGTTCAGATAAGTTGGCAATTGCTCATATTATGCATCACCTTTCAGTGCAATCCTAAACACAGTTTATGCCTTTTTAAGCCCAGTCACTTCAACAGATTTAGAAGGGTGCGACTCTGCTGAGGAAGGCACTGACTGTCTTTGCAGACATTCAATTTGCAAATACTACAAGCACCCAAAATCACTGGTTACACAGGTGCAGGAAATGGCAGAGGACTTCAAGAAATTTAAAAAAATATATAATGCAACAGAACTGCCATCTAGTGCTCCACACAAACATCTGCAGGGGGAAAAACAGATATCCTGAAAGTGCAACATAAGATTTCAAAGGCAACATGGTTTTAATATTGCCAGGAGACCATTTGGGTGAGTTGGTTTATTGTGTGCATTTAGCCTTAGGGATCCACAGATCCGAGCACTGCCTGCTTGCCCTATTGGCAGTGAGTCAGAGGGACCCAGAGGGTTCTTGACATCAATTATTATACTGTTAGTACTTTGGACATTTGTTTTCATCAAGGCAAAAGTGATCCACTATCTTCTACATGTGCAGCTCCAAATTATTAAGTAATCAGTTTTTATACACCATTCTTATTTATTATAATTAAGTTCTTTCAACTTGCACCCAACTTATGACAAGAGGTTTCAAGGAAAGAGATGACCAGAGGTAGTTTGCAATTGTCATCTTCTTATTTATTAAGAATATCAAAACTGAGCACAGTACAAACATGCATTAAAAAACAGGCTTACAATCTAATCTGAACAATTTTTTTAAAAAAAGCAAAATGAAAAACCATAGGAAAAGAATGTCAGGAACAATTAGATAAGCTATATAAAATCGTTTTTAATCTCCTCCCTCACCTTATGATAGGTCCATATGCACAGATACCAACTGCGGATTTCGGTACTGTATGAAAATACAAAGATACCTGTTTTGCACCATGATTGACAACAATTTATTTGATGGATCAACTGTGACATGCGATTCTTACTTCAGATCTTTTCTCTCTTTTTTTGCCACAATAGCACCAGGGGATGTTAGATCTATTACATCTATGGTACTCTGAGCAAGCATAAATGGAAGCTCAAGATTACTTCATCTAGTTCCAACCATCTTGGTTAATAACTTTATATTCATTTTACATCAGCAGACAGTTTAATTTTAGACCAGTAGACTTAGAAGGGTGTGACTCTGCTTAGAATAGCAGTGTTAGTCCAGAAAATAAACATGAAAGATTTCCAACTTTTCACCGCCTATTTAAATGTGCAGCAGCCATCCCAACCTCTAATTAACTGAGAAGCTGCAAGAAGAATGACAACACCAAAATGAATACCAGTCTGAAAATTTTGCATTACAGAAAAATGGTTCATATTTATTCATGTCACAGGAGAGGGAGATCTTCCTGTGGACAGTCAGAAATTCCTACTGTGAACTACTTTAAGCCAACTCATGGACATGCTGCTCATTCAGCAGCAGTACCAACCTGAAGGAATGGGCTTCCTGGTAATCAGGAACGTCTCCCTGACTGGAGAAAGGCAAATTTAAAATGACTTAAATAACAATATGCCCAGTCTTCCCCAAAAGTACTCTGCTACACACTAGAAGAAAGAATGTTTTTCATCCTTCCGAGTAAACCTCTTCCATCCTTGTAAAGGCAAGCTGAATAGTGATCATGATCTATTTCTTTGGAGAAGGTCTCAGTTACTTTTGTTTTGTGTTTACTATTTCTTTCCCATTCATATGCAAAGCTGCTTGCCCTAAGAAGACTCTCTTGCTTGTTTAAGCCTGGGAAGGGTTTCTTGCTCACCTGTCTGTACTTGCCTCAGTTCCCTATCTCAGATCTGTCTTTGCTCTGAAGCCCATTTAGCTCCACTCATCTGCTTCTGTACAGGAACATTCTCATTTCTATATGGGAACACTGGCGGGCAGAACTGTGCCATAGCCAGTCCTTTCCATCACCTTTTACCACACTCCTTCCACAGATCTACTTAATTCTCTGTTGACACCACCTCTGAAGCCATATACCCACTCCCACTATTATTTCTCGGGCTAATATTTATTGCTGGCCAAGGATTCAATGCATATTAATACTAAGAAGCAGGTGACATTGATTGCACATAACTGCAGTCTTAGAAGTTACACACAAAAAAATACAGTTAATTTGGTGCTTAATATTGATGATATTGCTACCAGACATATACATCACATATCTTATTTTGTTGAAAATTTCTGCGATATATAGGATTATATGTGATCTGACTCTGTGGCAAAGCAGTGGATTTTCATTTTTCTGGTGTACTCTGTGGCTAAGGACACTATATCTGATTCGACAGTGAGTTTAGGGTGACCCAACTCAATGAGGATCCATGTCTTGGAACTCCTTTTTTGCACTGTGGCAGCTCCATGTATCAGTCGATACGTAATTGTTGTTGTGCAAGCTGTGGCTAGGGACATGATATGTAATGTGATGGTGAGTCTGGAATGAACCAATGCAAAAATCCTGACGATCCATGAGGATCTGTGCTAGGATCCATGAGGATTTTGCCCTGTGGTGGTTCCATGAAGGAACTGTGATTTTTCTGGTATAATCTGTAGCTGTGGACATGATACGTAATTTGATCAGATCAAAGGACCATCTCGTCCAGCTTCTGGAAGCACATGACTATAAATAAAGTAGGAGCAAAGGTCCATCAGTGGATACTAGCTATGGTGACTAAAGGAAATCTCCATGTTGAGAGGCAACCTCTGAATCCCAGTGCCAGGAGGCAACATCAGGGGATGGCATTTGCCTCTGTGCCCTGTTGTTGGATTTCTAGAGGAACTGGTTGGCCACTGTATGAGACAGGATGCTGGACTAGATGGGCCACTGGTCTGATTCATCAGGACTCTTCTTAGGTTCTTAAAGTAAAAACATTAAATAAGCTAGGCAAGAAGGCAGTTGCTATAGCATCCCACCCCCACGCCCAGTAACTGGCATTTAGAGATACATGGCCCATTCGTTTACTAATAGTTTGTCTTTCCCTTTGAGATTCAGGATGGATTAAAAAATTAAGAGGGGAAATCAATAAAGACCAAGCAGTCTAAGACCATAAACAATCCAACAACTGGAGAACAAAGAAAGGAATGCAGTACAAACAAGATAATACTATAAGCAACACAATAAATTACAACTCTATTCCCTATGCGAAAGTGCCCTCTTGACCAATTCTATTTACTAATCCTATTTCCTTTACTAAAAATGCTCTTGCGAGCACAAAGAGTTCATTTAGCTATCATGGGTAATAGCTGTTGCTAGAAGATAGGAAGAACAGCTCTTGCACATGAGGTTTAAATTGACCGAGAATGCAAATATGAACCTGCTCTGTTTCACTTCTGCATCCTATTCTGCATTATTAACATATAGGGCGAGAGAGGATCAGAGATGCATTTTTAGTATCATATGCTAAAACAGTCCATATCTCCTTGGAGTGCTGTATTCCTTTACAAATGGATACTTAGTCTTCATGCAGTGCTTTCACTAGGTGCTTAAAGTGATCACCACTTAGGCAGCAGCAGTAATTATTGTGAATTTGTTACACATGATATAAGGGCATAGTGATAATGCATCAAATGCTGGGTGTGTATGTGTATGAATCAGCATATCTAGTAGTTAAACAATGGGTGCCAAGGTAAATGATGAAAGGCAGCATAAGTAGGTGAACCCACAGACAAACTAGGAATTTCTGTGTGAAGACTTATGATTTAACAAGCAGAGGACCAGCAAAGATTTGCTGGGAGAGGAATCTCATGTCCCCTTCCTCCACATGTCCTCTTTGCTTTCCTTGAAAGCTTCCATAGCCTTTCTATATGCTCAGCGTTGCCTCCTAGTAGACTTGCCTACTCCAGTGTCCCTGAGAGTGTGTCGCCAGGACCAAGATGCAAGTTGAAAGAGTTCAAAAATGCAATTACTTGAGGGCTGGCGGAGTGAAGTCCAAAAATCATAACATACCAGTCTAATCGCTGCTAACCATCTGCAGGGTAAGTACTAATGGCTATTAGGGTCTCTGTGTCAGTCTGGAAAAACTCACATCTCACACTGATTGATGCTACAGGCTAGCCAGTGTTGATTTATTCTTGTTTTAACAACGGACCAGCCTAGTATCTGCCCATATTATTACATCTATTTCACAGGTAATGGAATGTGTTTCCATCCTTGGCATCTCAGTTGATCTAATGAACACTTTAGTGGTGCATCAAACTGTGTTTGGATCCCAATCCCAAATTAGTACAAGCCATGGCTTTAAGCAGTGTTCAAACTGAGCCTTAATTGGGAGAAGTCCCACTGCAAGCATGTCTAGGAGAGGGATGCATGCCTTTGGTAAGGGTCTTACATGTAGCATAAAACCATTCTCAATTCCATTGTCAGCCAGCATTCCAAAGGCCTGTAGGTAAGCTTCAGGGCTACTCTGTAGAGCACACCACCATCTCTCTACTAGACATTTAACTGCTGTCAGTCAGTCTTGCATTGCCACTTGTCAAACTGCAAGGCCAATTTAGCTTCCATTTGAGTGGTAACCCTGTTTAAGACACAGATCATTTCCCATTTGGTTCAGGGCTAGAGCAAGATGTTTCAGGCCCTAGGAATAAATGATGGTGGAATAATAATCAGTGGATGATGCTTGCTTTTAAGTATCACAGTATTTACTTTCAAGAAGACTCAAATTGTAGAGCATACAGATAGATCCCAGTAGACAGCCGTGTTGGTCTGAAGCAATAGAAAAAAGCAGTAGACAAGTGCACCTCTAAGAGTAACTAAGTTGTATTCAGAATGTAAGCTTTTGTATGCTCTTAAGCAGACTTCATCAGACATATTGGAATGGACACAGCAATTCTTAATATAAGTTTGCAGTGTGGTATCATTGGAATACTTCTAGCAGATAAAAAGAACCACAAATAGGATCTGTGTTTGTTAGTGTAGGACAAAACGGCTGAAAAAACACTAGGTGATAAAAAGCAGACTGCTGTTGTAGGAGAGCCATAAATCTAGGTAACATTCTGGCTTTGTTAGTTTAAATAGAGAACATGTTTACTCAAGAGATTGTAACATCTATATAGTTTGCCATAGGATGGGTTGGTATATGCAATAAGAAAGAAAGCCAATATCCCCCATTTGAGCATGTCAATACAAAAAAACAAAAATTCTGATACACTGTTCTAAAAGAGAAATAATATAAGTTAGCCCTTAGAAAAACAGGGTGCATTAAAGTATAGTGGAAGGTGGGTTAGTATATGTAGTGAGACAAACAGCCCACATCCCTCAGATGCGATGTTGTATTGTTGTGGGTGAGGAGTTATTTGAGAGTGGGGGGCTGTCTGTGTGCAAGGAAAGGTTTACCCTCCTGAGCTTTTGAAAGAGAGCTGTCACTGTTCAATAGAGGCTGTAAGATGCTGATGATACGTTAAACTGTTTTCAGTTGAGCAGGGACACCGGGACCAGAGCTTGCAATAAACCCAAGTGCCAACTTTGCTGCCACATACACCCAGACAACACAGTCACTGGGCCTAACAGCATTAACTATACCATCTCAGGCTCATTCACTTGTTCATCTTCCAGCATTATATATGCCATTAAATGCCAACAATGCCCCTCTACATAGGGTAAACAGGACAAACCCTATGCCAGAGGATAAATGGACACAAATCTGACATCAGGAATTACAGAACTGAGAAACCTGTTGGAGAACACTTTAACCTTCCTGAGCAATCAATGGGTGACCTCAAAGTAGCTGTTTTACTGCAAAGGAACCTCAAGAACAGAATGGAGAGAGAAATTGCTGTTCCGGGTTATGTCGCCTTGAGCTCAGTGGGGGTCCACGGAGCTTGTCTCTAGCGGCCCCCCTGAATCAGGTGGTTGAAGAGGTGCCACATCCAGGGAGCTGGCATCTCCAGGAAGACCCTGAAGGGGTTTCCTTTCGGCATAGGGCTTTGCAAGAAGCCAGGGGCATAGTGGCAGCTGTTCCTGTCCTTCTTGTATGCTCCGAAGCTCTGCCGCCACGATCGCCATTATGGCAGTAAGAGGTGAACACCCGACCGCTTGCTCTTTTTTCTCTTAACAAGTTTCTGATGCATCGCTTTCCTACCTCAAGCACAGCATTTCTACTTGGCAAGTAAGTTTGTTTTCAATACCACTGGCTAATGGGTCATTTTACATAACAACAAACGGGACAGTTCAAAGGAAGGGAAAGAGGCGGATTTCCCCTCCCCACTTTCCTGTGAATGCGGCTTTGAAAAGACAAAGAACAGCTTTGAGCATTGGCAACAATTTGAATTACACTGAATATAGATACTCAAATCGACCCAGATTATAATTGAATATGTGTTAATGAGACTATTATCTGGCTATAATATAGTCTGAACAAAAACAAGATATATTTTAGAGAGATTTGTCTTTGCTGCCTGAGTGCAACTGAAATGGCAACAATCAAAACACACAGCTGGTGGAGATTTGGAGAGACAGACTAACTGGGTCTCTGAGTTACTTTTCAACTTGGATTAATAGACTGAGTTATTTGGTAGAGAAAAATGGCATTACCAAGTGAAATGTTTTATAAAAAAGATATAATGGTTACCATAACTTCTCTAAAGCAAGACCTTGGTTCATTAACAGAGTTGATAAAAAAAGCAAACGGAAGGTTTTATGTTGAAAGCTAGCAAAATCTCAAATCTACATGAGCAGAGTGTTAAAGAGATCTTGGTGACGTCTGTGGAATTGGAAATGAACAGAAGAAAACCAAAATGGAACCTTATTGCGCAGTTAAAAAGAAGGACCGGAAATAGAGACTGACTGAAGTTTTTTCAAGAGGAACAAGTGGCGTGGGATGCTTACTATTTTTACCGAGAGGGATGACTGCACTAAGGAGAGAGATGGTACATCTCAGCAAAAAAATCAAGACGTGGAAAACTTTCAGGAAGAAGGGTCTTTGAACTGTTTCTCCCTCTGTGAGTAATTGAATATGGAATTCTCAACAAGAACTGACATTCGATTTTATAAGGCCAAGTGAGACTTTTGGGGTTATATTAAGTTGTACCTTCTAGAGCAATATGGATATAAAAGTTAAAGGATTGAAAAGTTTTGAATAGAATTTTATAGAAATAAATAGTTAACTTGGATTAATTTTTAAGAAGGCAGATAACACAATTATTCTGTAATCTGGTAGATCTGCTCTTAATATGTTTGTTTGGAGAAATTGTTTATACTGAGACAGATAAATTACTATGTTTTTTCCCCTGCTTATTACTTTTTTCTCTATGTTTTATGATATTTTAAATCTGACTTTTTTTCCCTTTCTGTTTGAAATAAGTAAGTTAGAAGGATAAAGATATTTGTTTCTTATGCTCATTTTAATACACTACGATCCTGGCCAACAGACTCAAATCGATTTTGAAGGAAGTTATTCATCCAGATCAAACAGGGTTCTTACCCAAAAGATATATGCGAACAAATACCCGGATGCTGTTTAACGTCCTGGAATATTTTGAGTTTAACAGAGATAAACAACTAGCACTTTTATTTCTTGATGCGGAAAAAGCGTTCGATAATTTAGATTGGAATTTTATGTTGGAACTTTTAGAGAAGTCAAATTTTGGGGAAAAATTTGTAAATAATATTAGAGCAATATATGATAATCAATTTGCCAAGATAATCATTAATGGAGACCTGACTGAGGAAATTGTTCTCAGTAAAGGTACAAGGCAAGGTTGCCCTTTATCTCCTTTATTGTTTATTTTTTCTTTGGAACTATTAAGTGAAATAATAAGGAATGATAACAAAGTTGAGGGTTTAAAAGTCAAAGGTCAAGAATATAAATTGTTAGCCTACGCAGATGATATGGTTCTTATCCTTCAAAATCCTTTGGATTCGGTGGAGGCGGTCTTTAACCACTTAGAGGAATATGGAAAGGTTGCTGGTTTAAAAATAAATAAAAACAAGTCGAAACTGTTAACCAAAAACATGACAGTCCAAGCAATATGCGATCTCGAAAGGAAAACAGGTTTTAAAAGGGATAGAAAAACAAGATATTTGGGCCTAACGATCTCTGACAAATGTAGTACCATATATGAAGATAATTATAATCCTTTATTAAAGGAAATAGATATGTCACTCAAAAAATGGGCTAATATGAGACTCTCATTTATGGGGAGAGTGGCACTACTCAAAATGAGCATACTTCCCAAGGTTTTATTTTTGTTTCAGATGGCAAATTTTGCCGTCAAGGATTCTTTCTTTACTAAACTAAATCAGCTGTCCAGAAATTTTATTTGGCAGGGAAAGAAACCCAGAGTTAGCTGGAAAACGCTAACAGATAAAAAGGAGAATGGAGGCCTAGGCCTCCCCGACTTCAAGATATATCATACAGCTTGCTCAACTTTATGGCTCAAAGATTGGGTAACTCTGGAAGATACCCGCATACTAACACTAGAGGGAGCCGATCTGCAAGCCGGATGGCACGCAAACATGTGGTACACTCAAAAGCCACAAAATTATTTTAAAAATCACTTAATACGTAAATCTTTATTGCAAGTTTGGACAAAAATAAAGAAGAAAATATATGACAAAACACCTAGGTGGTTATCCCCACTGGAGGCATCAATTCGGCCGCAGTTGTGGCCTTATGGAAGGGTAATAAGATATGCAGATCTATTAGATGAAAGTGATAAAATAAGAAAAAAGGATGATTTAGAAGCAAGAGGGATTACATTGGATTGGTGGGTAATGACACAAATTTTGGCAAAGTATAACAAAGATAAAATAGTAGGTTTTACCAAGAAGGACTTTGATTTCGATAGGATAATAACGGCAAGATATGGACAATTGATTAAGAAGGTTTACAATTACCTACTACAAATAAAACTTGAAGAGGAAATTGTTAAAAATATGATGTTAAAATGGTCTAATAATTTAAAGTTTAATATTACTTTGGAACAATGGGAGATGTTATGGCGAAACAACTACAAAATTATAAAGCCTGTTAACTTTCGAGAAAACTTTTTTAAGCTCTTCCACAGATGGCACATCACGCCGGTGCAACTAAACAAAATTAATCAGTCTATTCCACCCAACTGTTGGAAGTGTGAATCGATGGCAGGTACTTATTATCACCTATGGTGGACGTGCAGTGTCTCCAAAAGATTCTGGAAAGACATTCATAGAATGTTGGTAGATATACTTAAAGTAAATTTTCCTTTCAAGCCAGAATTTATGTTACTTTCGTTAGTCAGAGAGATGGTTCCCCGTGAAGACGAATACATTACAGTATATATTATAACAGCAGCCAGAATTTTATTTGCCCAAAATTGGAAGTCCAAAGTGCTCCCACAGAGGGAAGTAGTTATTCAGAAAATTTTACAAGTGGCGGAAATGGACATTTTAGCTAATGTGGTAAAAGGAAACTCGAAGGATGAAGCAAAAAAAAGATGGGAAAAAGTATACTTATGGTTGGAAAAATAAGAAAGAGAGGTGAGATAGAAATTGCAGGCTCGGAGTGTTTATTACCACAGTGCCATCTTACTCTGTATGTAATATTCGTTATAGGATGATGTTAATCCTATTTTTTGTAAGTTGATTGTTACTTTCTGTATGTTTACTTTTATTTTACAAATAAAAAAATTCTTATATAAAAAAAATAGAGCAATATGGATATAAAAGTTAAAGGATTGAAAAGTTTTGAATAGAATTTTATAGAAATAAATAGTTAACTTGGATTAATTTTTAAGAAGGCAGATAACACAATTATTCTGTAATCTGGTAGATCTGCTCTTAATATGTTTGTTTGGAGAAATTGTTTATACTGAGACAGATAAATTACTATGTTTTTTCCCCTGCTTATTACTTTTTTCTCTATGTTTTATGATATTTTAAATCTGACTTTTTTCCCCTTTCTGTTTGAAATAAGTAAGTTAGAAGGATAAAGATATTTGTTTCTTATGCTCATTTTAATGACAACATTGTTAAAATAACAAGTTAGTCTGTATTTTTAATATGGTTAAGCTTGGCCAGTAAGTCTCCTTCTCTGACTTTTTTATACTTATATGTGCTGAAGAAGAATAGTTTAAACTTGTATTTTAAGTAATAGTTTAGTAAAAAGTGTATAATGAAAGAATAAAGATGGTAAAATATTAGGGGAAAATTTAATACTTGCAGGTTGAAAGAATTAGGTATTTCATTTGGAGGTAGAAATGTAACTGATATATTTGCATTTTTCTTCGTTTCTGGTCACCCACTCTGTATCCACTCCTCCCCCTCTTTTTTTTTTTTTCCATTTAAACATTTTATTGAAGCATAAAAGTAGCTTACAATCCATAACGCAAGGAGTTTACCGTCAAGATTAACAGAAATAACCTCGTAAGCTTAATAGACAAAATACAGAACAAGAACAACATTAAAAACAAAATACAAACTGAAAGTACTAGTAATTATAATTATTATAATACAGTATTTAAAAATAAAATAAAAACAGGGAAAGGAAAAGGGGGGATATAATACACTTTAAATAACTTGAAATTAACTTGTTAAAAGAATTTTATAGCAAAAGGAAATCCTTATACATTTTGTTTTTAGAATAAGAGTTAGCATAAAATGGGTCGGTGTCGAGCTTTTCTAGAATGGGAAGCCAAGTTGCCAGATATTTAGCGTAGGCTTGGTATGGGTCTTTGTGGTCTATGGCTGCCTGAATTTTATCCATTACAATGTGTTCCCAGACTTTAAGTAGCCAGTTGTCAAGTGTCAAATTCAATGAGTTTTTCTAGGACTGCGCAATCGTGGTTTTAGCAGCTGTCAGGAGTTTAACTATCAAGGATTTTTTAGAAGATGAAAGACGGGTATCAGACCAATGATTGAGAAGTATCCTTGTTGGGTCATCTGGGATCAAGACCCCAGTTAGGGAGGAGAGATGGGCACAAATTGAGGTCCAGAATGGTCTGATTTTGGGGCAGTCCCACCAGCAGTGAAAGTAAGAGGCTTTGAGCCCACAGTTTCTCCAGCAGTCTGAAGAACCTAACTGGGTCATATGGGAGAACTGGTTAGGAGTGAGGTACCAACGTGCTATCGATTTAAAGTTTTGTTGAGATATATTTATAATAGTAGATTGTAGGGCATCACTAGCCCATATAGAGTCCCATTGGTCGGGAGAAAGGATGATGCCACAGTCTTTATGCCATTGAGTAGTGTAAGAGGGTAAGGTTGCTTCGAGTTTAGACAATAAGATTCGATACAGCCGTGAAATGAGACTTTTAGGTGTTCTTTCTTCGTGAAAATGGAGAACCAGATGTTCGTAGTCAGATGAAGGGCGAGAAAATGAAGAGATCACTTTAGGGTCCTGAAGAAAGTGCCTGATTTGAAAGTATTCAAACCAAGGTGCTGGCTTAGTCAAAATTTGGTCTAGGTCATTTTTGGGTAGAAGTTGTTTAGAGGATGAAAGAAGATTAAAGAAAAAAACTTTTGAGGAGTCTCTCCAGACCTTGAAAGAAAAGGGTAATTGGGCGGGGAGGAAATGTTTTTGTCCTATAAAAGATGAGATAGTAGAGAGTCCTGGAGCCAGAAAATGACGCTCCGAATCCCATACTGACAAGAGCGCCCTGAGGAATGGGTTTATGAATTGCCACGGTGGGCGTTCATTTTTCTTGAGCCATAGTAGTTCGTAGTATTTCAGTGGGGTAAAGTGAGCTTCCTCTATGGGCGTCCATGGCGGCGGGGGATGTTGGTACAATATTTTGGTCATCTGGGATAAAATAGTAGCTTTGTAGTACTTTGCAATGTCAGGAACTGCTAGGCCACCTTTTTGCCTTGATCGACATAAAGTTGAAATTTTGATTCTAGGCTTTTTATATTTCCAGATAAAGGAGGTCAGTATTTGTTGCCAGGATTTTAAGACAGGCTGAGAGATCTCAATAGGAAGAGCCCGAAAAAGATATAAAAACTTGGGAAAAATAAAGGATTTAATTACATGGATTCTTTCCATCCAGGATAGTTGCAACTTATCCCATTGCTTTAGCGTGTTAGTAATCTCAGAAGCCGTGGCCGTGTAGTTAGTTTTTAATAGGCCAGCTATATTTAAGGGGATTTTCAGCCCCAAATAGGACCAGGAAACAGAGACCCAATGAAAGGGGTAGTTTGCAACTATGTCTTTTTTAGAAGTATCGGAAATTTTAATCGGGTAGAGAATTGATTTCGAGTGGTTAACTGTAAGGCCTGAAAGTTTGCTATAATCAGACAGGAGAGAGGAGATGGCTTTAATAGACTGTAGTGGATTTGTAATATATAAGACTATATCGTCGGCAAATAAACTTATTTTAAAAGTAGAATTTTGGACAGAGATGCCAGAAATCTCTGAAGAAAGCCGTATCAAATTTGCAAAGGGCTCTATGACAATGGCGAATAGCAGTGGTGATAGGGGGCACCCTTGACGAGTCCCTCTTTCCAGGACAAGTGAAGGGGACTGTTGACCATTGATTTGTATAAACGCGGATGGACAGGAATACAAAGAATCTATAACCGTTCTGAACCTAGGTCCGAAACCCATGTGATGTAAGACTTTTTTAAGGAAGAGAGGTTCTACACTATCGAAGGCCTTCTCTATATCTAAGGCAAGAATGCAGGAGTCGTAAGGCTGAAAAGTGCAATATTGAATTAAGTTAATTGTTTGTCTAGTATTGTCCGTGATATCGCGATTTGGAATAAAACCTGATTGGTTGGTGTGAATATAGAGCCCTATGATTGTGTTCAATCTAGCAGTCAAAATGGAAGTAAATATTTTATAATCATTATTTAATAAAGAAATGGGGCGGTAAGATTTAACATTTAATGGGTCTTTGTCTTTTTTGGGAATCATAACTATTTTCGCCTGGGACCAGGAGGGAGGCATACAGCCGGAGTCCAGAACAAGATTGCAAACAGTGGTAAGGTGAGGTACCAGGGAAAGATTGAATTTTTTATAAAATTCTGAAGGTAGCCCATCTCTACCTGGGGTTTTATTGATTTTGGAGGCCTTAATGGCGTCAGCGACTTCAAGAGAAGAAATCGGAGAATCTAAAAAGGCTTGGTGTTCGTGGGAGAGTTGGGTAAGGATCTTCTGGTTTTGAAAAAAGTGGTCTATTAGGTGGGAAGGAGGGTTGGACGAGGTATATAGCTGTTGGAAAAACTGATGGAAGATGTCCAAGATTTTTTTATTTGATGAGTGTAATTTGCCAGAGTTGTCTCTAAGACATTTAATCTGTCTCTCACCCAGCTCTTTCCTGAGTTTCCATGAAAGTAGCTTCAACGAACGGGGATGGTTATACCAGTACTTTTGTTTCATGAATAGTAGATTTTTTCGAATATTGGATGTTTCCAATAAGTCTAGTTTCTGTCTTTCGAGAACAAGTTTTTGGTAAACTTTATTAGAGCAAGTTTGCTTGTGTTTTTGTTCCAAATGTTTAATATTGTCTAAAATAAGTTGTTTCAGTTCTAATTTTCTTTTTTTGTAGGCCGAATGCAGGGAGATACCCTTGCCTCGCAGAACTGCTTTCATTGCATCCCACACAATTTCTTTGGAAACCCCACAATCCAAATTGTTTTTGAAATAAAGATTGATCTCTTGCTCTAATTGTGTACAAAATTCTTGGTTCAGAAGGAGTGATTTATTTAATGTCCAATTGAATGAAGGCCTGTCCTGAGAACCAATATGCAGTGTGCACTCCAACCAAGCATGGTCGGAAAGTGTCCTGAGGCCAATGTCGGTGTGAGAAACTTGGTTCAATAAGGAGGGGGAAATAAGAAAATAATCAATCCTTGTAAAGGTATTGTGTAATGCCGAAAAGTAGGTGTAGTCCTTAACCCCCGGGTTATGCAGTCTCCAAACATCACATAGGTTAAAATTATGAAGGACAGATTGCATAGGTGCTGGGAAAGAAGTCGGGGGAGAGTATGGCTTAAATGATCTGTCCCACTTGGGGTCTATGATTTGGTTGAAGTCCCCCCCTATAATGACTGCCCCTTCTTGAAAAAGGGCAAGTTTAGAGAGCGTGTCTTTTATAAAGGTAATTTGTGAGGAATTAGGAGCATATAGAGAAACCAGAGTGAAAGGAGAGTCATTGAGTGTACCTTTTATGAAGATATAGCGTCCTTGGGGATCGACTTCTTGAGCCGACAAAACAAACCGGGTATTTTTTGAAAGTAGGATGGCGACTCCACGTGATTTAGAAGAACCAGGAGCTACATACTGTGTATGGAACCACTTAGATCGAAGTATGGTGGAGCTTGCCGACTTAATATGGGTTTCTTGTAGGAAAAGAAGATCAGGTTGTAGTTTGGTCAAGGCAGAAAAAAGCCGCTTGGCTTTAATAATGTTGTTAAGGCCTCTGCAGTTGAGAGAAATTAACTTTAAGTCAGACATAATTTAGATACATTAAAGTAAAAAAAAACATTGTTAAGATCCATATAACGCCTGTAAAACCCGGACTGGGGCTCTGTATAACAATGATGGGAAAAAGTAGAAGAAACAGGTAACAATGGCCAGGTTTCCCTTGTTCTCACAACACAGAATAAACAAAGAGAGAACATTGGGGTGGAAGTACCAGGATTAGTGACCTGACTGCCAAAATCTAGGTTCACAACAGCAACCATATTTGTCTGAACCAAATTGAACAAACACAAACCACATTTCAATATAAATGTAAAAATTTCCGAAAACCCAAACACCGCTAAAGGAATCCACTGAGTTCGAGGTCCATGGCCAGAGTATACCAAAACATACCAGTGCTGGTCAAAAAGCACCGTCTGAAAAAAGCCATAGATAAACACCAGTAAAAGGTACCTTTTCCCCTTGAAAAAACAAATCAACAATATTAACAACATAAATCTTACTAAACTGTTCATTGTTTCCAACCAGGAAACAATGCAACTTTACTCAGTATATAAGAAATATACAATCTAATATGGAGGGAGCAAAAAGGAGGAACATCCCGGCTGTTCCCTTAACAATGTGACATAATAGGAGGAAAGAAAAAAAACCCCGCTCCCTTGAACCAGAACAAGATGGCATGGGTAGTGCAAATACAACTGATCAGTAGCAGGAGATGGAAGTAGCAGGAGGTGAACTGAACGTCCATGGAGAAGTCAGCGTCGTCTTCTTGGCTTGAAAGAAAACGGTGGGTTGGTTGAACGAGATGAGGTAGCCCCACTTGAGTCAGGAGATGAAGGAGAGTCAATGTTTAGTTGTTTAAGAAGATCACAGCCGGAGGTGAAATCAGAAGCTGTTAGCCGAAGGCCCTGATGAACAACCAGTATCTGGATAGGAGAAGCCCAGCGGAAGCGTATTTTGTGTTCAAATAGTGAGTTTAGAATCGGCTTCATTTCTTTCCTATGCTGCAAGGTTTCCGGTGAAAGGTCAGCTAGAACCAGGATCTTTTTGCCCTTGTAGAGTAGACCCTCTTCAGATCGGGCTCTCTGTAAAATCAGGGTTCTGGTCCTGGAGTCTGGAACCGTGGCAAGTATGTCTCTTGAAAAGTCTTTTGACTTGGGCTGTAATGCCCCCAGACGGTAGGCAGAATCAATGAAAGGGGCGACGCCATCTTGGAGGTGGAGGGCTGAAGCAAGCCATGAGGCAATGAAGGTTTTTACCTCCTGGTTCTCTTCCACCTGTTCTGGCAGGCCTCTAAATTTCAGGTTAGCAGCCCTTAATCTGTTATCCAGGTAAAGCACCTTCTCATGGAGCCATAGGTCTGAGCTTTGCAGGGCTTGTACAGCCTCATGGGCCACCGTAGCCATTTCCAGCGCTGAGTCTGCAGTTTGAGTGACTGCTGAAAGCGTTTCATTAATTTTTTTTAGTTCTAATTGTAAAGGGGTAATAGCTTTGCTGATCTTCTCCCCCATTGTGGCCCCTATTGAGTCCTCCAAGCGTGAAATCGCCGCTTGAAATGTCTGGGTTGTTAATAAAGAGCCCTCATCCTGAGCAGGGCCTGGGGAAGAGCTGGAAGCCATTTCAGAGTGAGGTAAGGGCCCGGGGCTCGTTGGAAGAAAGTTTAGTACCTGCTGCTTCGGTGTGGCTTTCGCAGGAGTTTTCTTGGCTGCCTTGGTGTTCCTTGCAGTTCGTTTGCCCATGCCAGGTGAAAGAAATAGTTGGGAACGGGAGCAGGAGGAGCGAGAAGGGACTGTGAGCCGGGAGCTGCCTCTTCAAGCGTCCACCATCTTCCGTGTCGCCCTCTGCCCCCCTCCCCCTCTTTAATGCTTCTGTATCTATGTTTATGCTTTTTCTTTTTATAGTTAAAATCAATAAAAATTATAAAAACCGAGTAATTGCTGAATTACAAATTATCATGAAACTTGGAACACCTCCTCAGGACTGAACAGGGATATTGGTTTTTTATCTCATTACATATACTAAACCAACTCTCCTTGAGTATAGCCGTGCATCCACAGTGTTCCAATGTGTTTCTCTTTTAGAACAGTGTATCAGAATAATGTTTTTTGTGTGTTGACATGCTCGAATGAGGGATGTGGGCTGTTTGTCTCATTACATATACTAACCCACCTTCCGCTATACTTTAATGCACCCTGTTTTTCTAAAGGCTAACTTACATTATTTCTCTTTCAAAACAGTGTATCAGAATTTTTGTTTTTTTGTATTGACATACTCAAATGGGGGATAGTGGCTATTTGTCTTATTGCATATACCAACCCATCCTATGGCAAACTATATGGATGTTACTATCCCTTGAGTAAACATGCTCTCTATTTAAACTAACAAAGCCAGAATGTTACCTAGATTTATGGCACTCCTACAAAAGCAGTCTGCTTTTTATCACCTAGTGTTTTTTCAGCTGTTTTGTCCTACACTAACAAACACAGATCCTATTTGTGATTCTTTTTATCTGCTAAAAACATTCCCATGATTCCACACTGCAAACTTATATTAAGAATTGCTGTGTCCATTCCCATATGTCTGATGAAGTCTGCTTAAGAGCATACGAAAGCTTACATTCTGAATACAACTTAGTTGGTCTTAAAGGTACACTTGTCTACTGCTTTGTTCTATCCATCATACAGTTTCATATTATTACATACAACTGGGGTTGAGGGCATTTTGTACTATGAGGGGAAAAAATCCAAATGCATTAGTCCAATGCAGAGCAGGCTTTCCACATATGTGCCTCTCTCTTGGACTCCACTCTAAAAGCTCTAGCAAGGAGGGAAGTCACCCAGTTCAAGGCATGCTTCTCAGAGGCATGTATCCTCATCAACAGCATTTGGGCACTGTTTCTGAAGAGGGACCAGCTCAGCTAACTGCCACTGCTCTTAATACACATATTCCATGTTTCAGAAGGGGTAGTGCAATTTGCATCTTCTGCAATCATACTGAAACTCTGTCATAGATGAGTGTAGTGCTGGCCTAGCTAGAGGATCAGGCTTGAAGATCTGGGCTTGAACTCCTCATTGAGGCATGGAGATTATCAAGGAAGCTTAGGGCCAGTCACTGTCAGCATCACGGAAGAGAGAATGATGTATGGCATCTATTGGAAGGAGGGTGGGATAATACATATGCTGGACAGTGTGTGAGAGGAATGCTCTCCAGCTGATTTCCCATACCACCTACTATGCTGTATACTCACAGACGACAGGCAAGGGAGGTTTCATTGCAAAGAGACAACCATGTTTATGCTCCTATGTACCTTGTAAGCAGCGACCCCAGTTGCATAAAAAGAGACTTGGAAGATGGTATGATTCCATCCATTAGGAAAGTGTATCCCTGCTGCATGGCTAAAGTTTAGATTGTGTGCTTTCATTCTGTCTTCTATTTATGCAGTCTGCTTCACTGAGACCTCCACTCTCCTGGAACATAAAGTCCAATTACTACAGTAAACATACTACTGAATCAGGAAAAGCTGTAGCAGCTGTACATTTTTTTAGGCTGTCATCCCTAAAATGGCTTTGCAAGAGATCTGGTTTAAAAAAACTAAACAAAAAACCTTTGCACTGTATAATCCACATAACCTTCTGCTCAGATTTCTACTGAGATTCAAGAAACTCTGTCTTTCTGATGTGCAGGAACATTTGAAAGGATACTCTTCATATTGTTTCATTCATATTTCTATACAGACCTCTTTCCAAACAGGACACTGAACATTCGATTGGCACATGATATATGTATCCCTTGTTGTTTTTTATAGACTGCAAGATGTTGTGTTTAAGTGGCATGCTTCCCCACTGGATGCACAAGAGCAATGGGACACAGTCTTACAACATCACTGTATACCAGACTTTTCATAATCCTGCCCTGTTGAAAGACCATGTTACATACTGCATGCTCATCGTGTTGGCTGGGGATGAGTCTTGGGAATGTAACCTGCAGGCAGTAAAGAGGGGAACATTTGCCCCCACTCCCAGACAATCACCTCAGATGCCAGATGTGGATGGGCATCAACCAGCCCAGCTCCTGGCCCCCAGCAATGAGAGTCTGTTCTGAGAGCTGCTCCTTGCCCCACTTGGCAGTTGCTGGGGTGTCTGTTCCCTCTTTCCATCCCTCTGTCGTAGGAAGAACAGGTCTCTTCATCTATCATGCCTCATCTAAACTTGGCAGTGGTGGGGAAAGGAGGGTAGAGCAAAGGAGAGCAGGCTCAACCTACCTGCATCCCCGTGGGATGGGAGAGGTGGCCTAGGCATCCAAAATGGCCAAGGACCTGCCTACCTGAGGGACCGTCTTTCCTCACATGTTCCTCAGAGGGTACTCCAAGATCAGGAACTCAACATCTCTTAGTGATTCCCCAGGCCGAGAGGTGAGATTGATGACCACTAGGGATCGCGCCTTCTCAGTAGCAGTCCCCTACTGGTGGAATCAGCTGCCGGAAGAGGTTAGGCCTTGTGGGACTTCACTGTAAGACCATACTCTTCTGGCTTGCTTTCAGCTGACGCTTGAGACCTATAACAGCAGGAGAAATCCAGGAAATATTGATCCCAGTGTAACTGGATACTACCAAGATGTTATTAGCACTAACTATTTTAAATTGTTTTATTAACTGACTAGTTTTATTACTAATGTGAGATTAGATTTTATTACTGTTGTTATTATGACCAATGTTGTAAGCCACCCTGAGCCTGCCTTGGCGGGGAGGGTGGGGTATAAATTTAATAAACTAAACTAAAAATTCTTTGGCCAGCCCTGCCCCAGCCCCATCTCACCTGTCTCCTTCCTGCTCTCCTTTCCTGCTGGTCCCCTATTTCTCCCCCCTTTTACTTCCCCCCTCAGCTGGCATTTTCCCTCCCATCTCCTTTCTCCACATCTTGTCCCCATTCCCATATCTTGCCTGGCTTTCCTCATCTCCTGGTGGCAGCCACACAATGGTAGATACTATTTCATGTTGCTAAAGCACTTAAAAAGGCCATCCGAGTTTAAACCCCTATTTAAGCATGTTTTCCCCAAAGAAGGTGCCCTGAAAAAGCATTGAGAGAAATGTTTGCCAATATATGACTGTGCATAATTCAGGTAAAACAGAATTCTGTTTGAATTGCTCAAGAAACCCCAGTTGGAAAACCATCTTAGGCTGCTGGTCTGGTTTTTTAAGTACAATCTGACACCAGAGGTGTCTAAACAAAGGCTTTATTGAGGGTCCCAACCAGTCTTTGGAACATGTGAACCAAGTACATTCATTCATGCTGAGTTGTGATGCAGAGACGCTGCACAGGTCATGTTTTATGAATCATACCATAACAAGAGCCCTGTGGCACAGAGTGGTAAAGCTGCAGTACTGCAGCCCTAAGCTCTGCTCATGACCTGAGTTCGATCCCAGCGGAAGCTGGGTTCAGGTAGCCGGCTCGAGGTTGACTCAGTCTTCTATCCTTCTGAGATTGGTAAAATGAGTACCCAGCTTGCTGGGGGAAAGTGTAGATGACTGGGGAAGGCAATGGCAAACCACCTTGTAAAAAGTCTGCCGTGAAAACGTGAAAGCAATGTCACCCCAGAGTTGGAAACGACTGGTGCTTGCAGCCTTTACCTTTTACCATAACAGCACACATACACAACTGTGAATTTCTTTGCTCTCGGGGTGCTTCCACAATATAGATTCCCCATGTTTCAGACACCAAACTGGTGCTGTTTTTTCTTTATTTTTCCACATTCCACATGAAGGTCTGTGCTCTATTTGCGCACAGATCATTAACAGCTTATACATCTCACACAAAAGAATTGTGATTTTAATATTTTAAAAATTCTTCCCTTCCCCCTGACAGGTCACTATCAATAAGATCAGTTTCTTGCAGCAAAGGATCAGTTCCTTGCAGAAATCAATGTAACAGAAGAGAATTTCCTGAATTTTAAACAGAGGGGAGGGGAGTGTTCAAGGTTTTTTTTAAAAAAAGCTGTAAAGCTATTGTGTTGCTCCTATGCAGCATTACTTATACACATTAAAAAAAAACAGAAAGGAATCACATTTCAGCCAACCTTTTTAGGGAAGAAGGGAGAGGATCATTGGAGATGGGTTTCAATGCATATCATGTATGAAAGGGAAACCACAGCTAACAGTCAAGAGAAAAGGGATTACCCCAGGGTTGCCTGGAATCTCCATTGCAAAGGTGATTTCACACAGAATTGCATCAGCAACCAGACAACTATGGAAGGTCACTCTGGTGTGGAAGCAGTCCATCAGGGTGATGACACTCCAAGGAAACTGAGGCATTTACACCATTAACCCATTGCATTCTGTTATGTATGTGAAGACATGCCTGGACATGTTGGGTATAGTGTCCTGAGCTTGAGGTGCAACACAATAGACTGATCCAAAGATCTGCATCCTGATTGGCTGCATAATTCAAACTGGCCAATTGGGGGGCAGTATCATTGGATCCTAGGATCTGCCAATGAGGATGCATATTCTAATGAAGGATCCAAAAAGGGCACAATCACAGAAGAGTTTCTGCTTCTTGAGGGCTGGGTTTTCCTGCCCCAACTGTAAATATTGCCACATGTTCTGGTGCTTTGCAGTAGTTTGTAGTCACTTAGTAAACATACTGAATCACTAATAAAGAGCTTTAATCACTACACAAGAGCCTCCTCATACACGGAACCCAGTATTTAACACAGTCTTAAAGGAACACCAGACAACCAGGTGCACAGACAGAATAAAATGACTGTTAGTTTAACCCATGCTTGAGAGACCAACGGAGCATGACAAGAGTCTCAATTTATTACTATTGACAATTTATTACTAATTACACCTAATGACAGACTCACCATCAAAGACACATCAATCTTCAATCCTGACATAATTATATCTTTGGGTTGCTATTCCTCCCCAGTTGAACTCCAACCATATAACTAAGCTTATTATTCTTTTAATCTGTTAAAACATCATTCTGTAAGCTAATTTAGTACCCACCCTCTCTATATATGTAAGATTCTGTTTCCATTTCATTATATCTGAGGAAGGGTGCTTGACACAGGAAAATTGGTTCTTATGTTTTATTGCTAGAAGCCAAAAGCCTTCTAAACAATAACAAGCAACAGGTGAAACTATTATCATAGTTGCAACTCGTTGAAAAACACTAAGCAGTAAGAAAACTTTGACAAAAAAATAAAGGGTGAGAATCCTGCCAGAAAAACAGTCACTGGAAGGTATGATTGTTTCAAAATGCACAACCAACGGTTGCCTCCTCGATATTGTACCTGTCTGTTGCTATTAAACAATTATTACGCAGACTCCTTTGCCACAAATTCTTTCCCTGCATGTGAAGCGTTTCATAGACTGCACCAGAGAGCCTGAGATATCTTGTTAAACATGTTGCTACTCTACCTCCTGGGTGTGTTCTTAACGGTCATGTGACAGGGACTTCAGTTCCCGTTCTCCTTGCGCGACCTTCTCGCGAGTATTCGTTCCTGTCGCCCGGGTTCTTTGCGTCGTCGCTAAGAGCAGCAGGAAGGAGACGTGCGCGCGGAGATCTTCGTCGAGGCCTGACGAGACCGAGGGCGGCCCTCTGCGCGCGAGGCCAAGGTGAGGCCGGGGTTCCGATGCCGCCTCTGCTTTTAGTCCGCCCCTCGGGAAGGCAGCGCGATCCTGCCCGATTCTTTGCGAGCCCCGGGTGCCAGGCCTCTCTAGGACCTTCCTCTTCCATGATGCTCCTCTTTAGGCATGGCGTCCTTCCTTTTCAGGACTTTCTAGGCCCTCCCTTTTCCTTCCTACTGTGCAGGCCCAGCGGCCTCTCTTCTTTTCTTTTGCTGCTTTGTGAAGCCTTCCTTTGGGCAATGGGTGTTGTGTCCCAGAGGCAGGAAAGCCTTGCCGTGGCGAATTTTTCTCTTATAATGGTTCTTTTCTCCAGGGTTTCAGTGAATGTCTCCTTCCGAGTTTCCCGTATATGGAAACTAGACGAATCCGCCTAATAATTTCTGTCAAATGCTTTCTTGGGCTATTTTTCTTCCAAGGAGCTGTACATCGTTCAGCCTTACCTGTGCTATCATCACAGGCAGCCAACCCTGTGGCGTAGGTACGGCTGGGGGAGAGTTGCTGACTCAGCTGAACTTCATGGCAGAGTGGAGATTTGAATACGGATCTCCCAGATCTTGAGACTAACCACTGCAAAACACCAACTGATTGTGGTTTGTCCTGTCCTTAAGGTTCCTCTTATTCTTTGGCCAACCGTCACAAAGTAGCTTTATATTTTTCTACAAAAGGCTCTGGTGACATCAGATTTAATGTGGTGTCGATTTCTGTGGACTAGAGCTCAATTCATCACTTGCACACTCATACCACAGTAAATGTGTTCATCTTTAAAGTGCCAGCAGTCAACTTTGTTTTTGCTGCACTGGCTAAATCAACTTTCACCTTGGAAGTTAGTACCTGTTTGGAACACAGCTGTGCTTGACCCCAGCACATACTTGCCTTCCCTAAGCGTTTATGCTGTTAATTATTAATAATATATTTTCTAGCTTACAAGCTCTTTTATAAATTCTTGGTAGTTTGACATTCTCCCACCTGTTTCTCTGTATTTTGCACAATTGTCTCTGGTCTGTACAGAATTGGAACAATGGCAGTGGTGTTTATTTTTTTAATGGAAGGAATAACTTGGGCTTTGTATTCAAACTTTTACTTTATTGTACTTATGTGATAAATATTATCTAATAATACAGTGAAGCTCACACATAACTGTTTTGAAATAAATAGCAATTGTGTATATAAAGAGGGAGCAGCAAATAGTTGCATCTATGTCAGATCTGTGAGACTTCAAAACCAAATTTATTTTGGAATTAAAAATACAAGATTTGATTCAAAGCCTATAAAATTGCTGGGTTTGATGCTTGCACCTTTGTAGGTTTCTTGATGCAGCTCCAGTTTCTTATACCCTAATTACCATTGATGCACTTTCATTTTTCCTTCGTAAAGTAGAAATATCAGGTTATGTGATTAATGTTGTAGAGCACGTCAGACATTTAACAGTCAGATCTTGGCTATTAGCAGTAATACCTGATTCATGTATTACCAAAACGCTATAGTTACTGTATTGTCATGTCTGTATCCTCTGCCACACCAGTAAAGTCTGGGTGAAACGGATATGCTAGCCATCTTTATTGTCACCTATAGAATTGAGTCTGGATGTTGTGGGGGTAATGGGGGCGGTAAGACATCTATGCTTTCATCCTCTCAGCGACAATAATCAGTTTGGTTTCTATAGACTATGTATCCTGTACATTCCTTAATTTAAATTTCATGACTATAATTGTGGCTGTTTTTATTTAAATTTTATGTCATATTATAAATGACCTGTGAGTTTGCATTACTGCTGGTGTTTATATTTTAAAAGGAAGTATCACTGTTCAGTCTTTGTGTGGTGGTCTGTAAAAGTGTGGTACCCATGCTTCATGTGTTCCATTTTTTCTCTTGCTTCCACCTTTGCAGAGACTGAGGAAAAGTGCCTTTTAGAAGATGGGATAGTGTATAGTAGAAAACTGTTAGACACAGTCCGTTCAAGAGTTATAGTTAATTTCATTAAACAGATTGGAAACTAAAGCTAAGAGAAGATTTGGCCAAGGCCAGATAATGACTGTGTAGCTGTTTGACATACCAAAAATGATTCCTGTGTTTTAAATGTTTGTGTATAAGAGAATATTTTGGTTCCAGCAGCTTTGCTTGTCATTTCTATAAGCTTCTGGTTTGGAAATGTGACTACAACAAAGGAACTCTGGAAGTATGTAGTATTTATTTCTCTCACCATTAAGTAAACAAGATAAGCATCTGATTATGAGAATTTAGGGAGGAAGACCTTCCAGTTTTATGTGCTAGCTCACTTGCATTTGGCAGACAGCTAAGCAAGGATCGGAAGCAAGGAGAGAAGGGGCTGGTGGGAACCATGAGAGAACATCCAGAGAACCAAAAGTTACTTCTTCTTGCTGCTGACTGTGTGTGTTTCTTTTTGAGCATGTGCAAGATTCTGTAGGTCACACAAATGATCAGTCCTCTCTTTGGCAATGGTTGACATTGGGACTTCACATTTGTATGTGATTTTGTGGTTTTAACATGGATAAACCAGTAGGGGAAACCAGCCACAGAAAGGAGTGTGCTTGAGTAATTACTGACAACATGTTATAGATAGGGCTTCCTTTTAAAACTTTGGAAAGTCAAGTTCAGGCTGCATGTCTGTTGATTCACTCCCCCAGGGGTTGCATCTGTCACTTGCTTGACAGGACCTCCTGCTGAGAAGTGTGAAGATGCATTGATTAGTTCAGAACAAAAACATTAATTATATTTTATTCCCTTGGGTTTTAAATTTGAACTCTCACAGATAAAAAAAATCAAACTTCATGTGACGTCTTGTTTCATATGTCTTCTGTATCAGAGGTTAGCTAGTTAATATTTTAATTTTGTCAGACTTACTCTCTAAGACCAGCTAAGCCCAGGCCCTCTTCATCTTTTAAGAAATCAGTCAAGATGTTACTGTTTTGCCAAACTTTTAATAGATGATAGAATTAACCGTTGCTAGTGTAATGAACTGTTCTTTGTTCATCATAATAGTGTTTAATAGGTATTCATGAAAACTGCTTTAACTGTCAAATGGAGCAGAAGGATAGATATGATTAAACAACATGCAGTAGTGTTGGGAGAAAACGAAGTGTGACCCCCCCTCCCCAACTTGGCTTGAAAGTAGAGGAACCCATGGCGCAGAGTAGTAAGCTGCAGTACTGCAGTCCAAGCTCTGCTCATGACCTGAGTTCGATTCCGGTGGAAGCTGGGTTTAGATAGCCAGCTCAAGGTTGACTCAATCTTCCATCCTTCTGAGGGTGATAAAATGAGTACCCAGCTTGTTGGGGGTAAAGTGTGGATGAGTGGGGAAGGCAATTGCAAACCACCCCATAAAAGTCTTCCAAGAAAATGTCCTGATGTGACCATCACCCCATGGGTCAGTAATGACCCGGTGATTTACCTTAGTGTTGAAAGTAGGGATAAGGTAGCTTATTCAGTAAAGTGAAGCTAAATGCATGAGGAGAAGAGAAGTTTTTATAATTCTTATTGAGTGTATTAATGTTGAATCCCAATGTTTTAGTCATGCAGAAGATTTCATAAGGATATGCATCTATATTTGTGAGCTGTTGCTAGGTTCTTTTGTCCTTCAAATGGTTAGTGAAAATTTGGAAGCTCATTAGCCTCTCACTGATACAATCAATTTGATTTTGAAATCAATTTTATCTTTAAGTAAATGCTCTGTGGAAGAACAAAAGTACTTGGTGTAGAATTTTGTAAGCTTACAGTGCAATCCAAAACAAAGTTAGATACTTGTAAGTCCATTAAAATCAGTGGGCTTAGAAGGATATATGTGCTTAGGATGACGTCAGTTATT